>NC_143021.1:88915339-89653938 GCF_055824585.1 Amblyomma mixtum
AAAATCCAGTCTCCAGTAAAATCCAGTCTCCAGTCTCCAATCTCCAGTAAAATACAGTCTCCAGTTAAATCCAGTCTCCAGTCTCCAGTAAAATCCAGTCTCCAGTCCCCAGTCTCCAGTAAAGTCCAGTCTCCAGTCTCCAGTAAAATCCAGTCTCCAGTATAATATGGTCTCCAGAAAAATCCAGTCTCCAGTCTCCAGTAAAATCCAGTCTCCAGTCTCCAGTAAAATCCAGTCTCCAGTCTCCAGTCTCCAGTAAAATCCAGTCTCCAGTCCCCAGTCTCTAGTAAAATCCAGTCTCCAGTCTCCAGTCTCCAGTAAAATCCAGTCTCCAGTCTCCATTAAAATCCAGTTTTCAGTCTCCAGTCTCCAGTAAAATCCAGTCTCCAGTCTCCAGTCTCCAACTCCAGTAAAATCCAGTCTCCAGTCTCCAGTAAAATCCAGTCTCCAGTCTCCAGGCTCCAGTAAAATCCAGTCTCCAGTCTCTAGTCTCCAGTCTCCAGTATCCAGTCTCCAGTAAAATCCAGTCTCCAGTCTCCAGTAAAATCCAGTCTCCAGTCCCCTGTCTCTAGTAAAACCCAGTCTCCAGTCTCCAGTCTCCAGTAAAATCCAGTCTCCAGTCTCCAGAAAAATCCAGTCTCCAGTTAAATCCAGTCTCCAGTAAAATCCAGTCTCCACTAAAATCCAGTCTCCAGTAAAATCCAGTCTCCAGTAAAATCCAGTCTCCAGTCTCCAGTAAAATCCAGTCTCCAGTCTCGAGTAAAATCCAGTCTCCAGTCTCCAGTAAAATCCAGTCTCCAGTCTCCAATCTCCAGTAAAATCCTGTCTCCAGTAAATTCCAGTCTCCAGTCTCCAATAAAATCCAGTCTCCAGCCTCCAGTAAAATTCAGTCTCCAGTCTCAAGTCTGCAGTCTCCAGTCTCCAGTAAAATCCAGTCTCCAGTCTCCAGTAAATCCAGTTTTCAGTCTCCAGTCTCCAGTAAAATCCAGTCTCCAGTCTCCAACTCCAGTAAAATCCAGTCTCCAGTCTCCAGTAAAATCCAGTCTCCAGTAAAATCCAGTCTCCAGTCTCTAGTAAAATCCATTCTCGAGTAAAATCCAGTCTCCAGTAAAATCCAGTTCCAGTAAAATCCAGTCTCCAGTAAAATCCAGTCTCCAGTAAAATCCAGTCTCCAGTCTCCAGTCTCCAACTCCAGTAAAATCCAGTCTCCAGTCTCCAGTAAAATCCAGTCTCCAGTCTCCAGTCTCCAGTAAAATCCAGTCTCCAGTCTCCAGTAAAATCCAGTCTCCAGTAAAATCCAGTATCCAGTCTCTAGTCTCCAGTCTCCAGTATCCAGTCTCCAGTAAAATCCAGTCTCCAGTCTCCAGTCTCCAGTAAAATCCAGTCTCCAGTCCCCTGTCTCTAGTAAAACCCAGTCTCCAGTCTCCAGTCTCCAGTAAAATCCAGTCTCCAGTCTCCAGGAAAATCCAGTCTCCAGTTAAATCCAGTCTCCAGTAAAATCCAGTCTCCACTAAAATCCAGTCTCCAGTAAAATCCAGTCTCCAGTAAAATCCAGTCTCCAGTCTCCAGTAAAATCCAGTCTCCAGTCTCCACTAAAATCCAGTCTCCAGTCTCCAGTAAAATCCAGTCTCCAGTCTCCAATCTCCAGTAAAATCCTGTCTCCAGTAAATTCCAGTCTCCAGTCTCCAATAAAATCCAGTCTCCAGCCTCCAGTAAAATTCAGTCTCCAGTCTCAAGTCTGCAGTCTCCAGTCTCCAGTAAAATCCAGTCTCCAGTCTCCAGTAAATCCAGTTTTCAGTCTCCAGTCTCCAGTAAAATCCAGTCTCCAGTCTCCAACTCCAGTAAAATCCAGTCTCCAGTCTCCAGTAAAATCCAGTCTCCAGTCTCCAGTAAAATCCAGTCTCCAGTAAAATCCAGTCTCCAGTTAAATCCAGTCTCCAGTAAAATCCAGTCTCCACTAAAATCCAGTCTCTAGTAAAATCCAGTCTCCAGTAAAATCCAGTATCCAGTAAAATCCAGTCTCCAGTAAAATTAAGTCTCGAGTATAATATGGCCTCCAGTAAAATCCAGTCTCCAGTAAAATCCAGTCTCCAGTCTCAAGTCTCCATTAAAATCCAGTCTCCAGTCTCCAGTAAAATCCAGTCTCCAGTCCCCAGTCTCTAGTAAAACCCAGTCTCCAGTCTCCAGTCTCCAGTAAAATCCAGTCTCCAGTCTCCAGTCTCCAGTAAAATCCAGTCTCCAGTAAAATCCAGTCTCCAGTTAAATCCACTCTCCAGTAAAATCCAGTCTCCACTAAAATCCAGTCTCTAGTAAAATCCAGTCTCCAGTAAAATCAAGTCTCCAGTCTCCAGTCTCAAGTAAAATCCAGTCTCCAGTCTCCAGTAAAATCCAGTCTCCATTCTCCAGTAAAATCCAGTCTCCAGTAAAATCCAGTATCCAGTCTCTAGTCTCCAGTCTCCAGTCTCCAGTAAAATCCAGTCTCCAGTCTCCAGTCTCCAGTAAAATCCAGTCTCCAGTCCCCTGTCTCTAGTAAAACCCAGTCTCCAGTCTCCAGTCTCCAGTAAAATCCAGTCTCCAGTCTCCAACTCCAGTAAAATCCAGTCTCCAGTCTCCAGTAAAATCCAGTCTCCAGTCTCCAGTAAAATCCAGTCTCCAGTCTCTAGTAAAATCCAGTCTCCAGTAAAATCCAGTCTCCAGTAAAATCCAGTTCCAGTAAAATCCAGTCTCCAGTAAAATCCAGTCTCCAGTCTCCAGTAAAATCCAGTCTCCAGTCTCCAATCTCCAGTAAAATACAGTCTCCAGTTAAATCCAGTCTCCAGTCTCCAGTAAAATCCAGTCTCCAGTCCCCAGTCTCCAGTAAAATCCAGTCTCCAGTCTCCAGTCTCCAGTAAAATCCAGTCTCCAGTCTCCAGTAAAATCTAGTCTCCAGTAAAATCCTGTCTCCAGTAAAATCCAGTCTCCAGTAAAATCCAGTCTCCAGTATAACATGGTCTCCAGTAAAATCCAGTCTCCAGTCTCCAGTAAAATTCAGTCTCCAGTCTCCAGTAAAATCCAGTCTCCAGTAAAATTCAGTCTCCAGTCCCCAGTCTCTAGTAAAACCCAGTCTCCAGTCTCCAGTAAAATCCAGTCTCCAGTAAAATCCAGTCTCCACTAAAATCCAGCCTCTAGTAAAATCCAGTCTCCAATAAAATCCAGTCTCCAGTAAAATCCAGTCTCCAGTAAAATCCAGTCTCCAGTAAAATCAAGTCTCCAGTCTCCAGTAAAATCCAGTCTCCAGTATAATATGGTCTCCAGTAAAATCCAGTCTCCAGTCTCCAGTAAAATCCAGTCTCCAGTCCCCAGTCTCTAGTAAAACCCAGTCTCCAGTCTCCAGTCTCCAGTAAAATCCAGTCTCCAGTCTCCAGTAAAATCCAGTCTCCAGTAAAATCCAGTCTCCAGTGAAATCCAGTCTCCAGTCTCCAGTAAAATCCAGTAAAATCCAGTAAAATCCAGTCTCCAGTCTCCAGTAAAATCCAGTCTCCAGTCTCCAGTAAAATCCAGTAAAATCCAGTCTCCAGTCTCCAGTCTCCAGTAAAATCCAGTCTCCAGTCTCCAGTAAAATCCAGACTCTGGTAAAATCCAGTCTCCAGTCTCCAGTAAAATCCAGTTTCTAGTCTCCAGTAAAATCCAGTCTCTAGTCTCCAGTAAAATCCAGTCTCTAGTCTCCAGTAAAATCCAGTCTCCAGTCTCCAGTCTGCAGTAAAATCCAGTCTCCAGTCTCCAGTAAAATCCAGTCTCCAGTCTCCAGTAAAATCCAGTCTCCAGTAAAATCCAGTCTCCAGTCTCCAATAAAATCCAGTCTCCAGCCTCTAGTAAAATCCAGTCTCCAGTCTCAAGTCTGCAGTCTCCAGTAAAATCCAGTCTCCAGTCTCCATTAAAATCCAGTTTTCAGTCTCCAGTCTCCAGTAAAATCCAGTCTCCAGTCTCCAGTCTCCAACTCCAGTAAAATCCAGTCTCCAGTCTCCAGTAAAATCCAGTCTCCAGTCTCCAGTCTCCAGTAAAATCCAGTCTCCAGTCTCCAGTAAAATTCAGTCTCCAGTAAAATCCAGTATCCAGTCTCTAGTCTCCAGTCTCCAGTATCCAGTCTCCAGTAAAATCCAGTCTCCAGTCTCCAGTAAAATCCAGTCTCCAGTCTCCAGTCTCCAACTCCAGTAAAATCCAGTCTCCAGTCTCCAGTAAAATCCAGTCTCCAGTCTCCAGTCTCCAGTAAAATCCAGTCTCCAGTCTCCAGTAAAATCCAGTCTCCAGTAAAATCCAGTATCCAGTCTCTAGTCTCCAGTCTCCAGTAAAATCCAGTCTCCAGTCTCCAGTCTCCAGTAAAATCCAGTCTCCAGTCCCCTGTCTCTAGTAAAACCCAGTCTCCAGTCTCCAGTCTCCAGTAAAATCCAGTCTCCAGTCTCCAACTCCAGTAAAATCCAGTCTCCAGTCTCCAGTAAAATCCAGTCTCCAGTCTCCAGTAAAATCCAGTCTCCAGTCTCTAGTAAAATCCAGTCTCCAGTAAAATCCAGTCTCCAGTAAAATCCAGTTCCAGTAAAATCCAGTCTCCAGTAAAATCCAGTCTCCAGTCTCCAGTAAAATCCAGTCTCCAGTCTCCAATCTCCAGTAAAATACAGTCTCCAGTTAAATCCAGTCTCCAGTCTCCAGTAAAATCCAGTCTCCAGTCCCCAGTCTCCAGTAAAATCCAGTCTCCAGTCTCCAGTCTCCAGTAAAATCCAGTCTCCAGTCTCCAGTAAAATCTAGTCTCCAGTAAAATCCTGTCTCCAGTAAAATCCAGTCTCCAGTAAAATCCAGTCTCCAGTATAACATGGTCTCCAGTAAAATCCAGTCTCCAGTCTCCAGTAAAATTCAGTCTCCAGTCTCCAGTAAAATCCAGTCTCCAGTAAAATTCAGTCTCCAGTCCCCAGTCTCTAGTAAAACCCAGTCTCCAGTCTCCAGTAAAATCCAGTCTCCAGTAAAATCCAGTCTCCACTAAAATCCAGCCTCTAGTAAAATCCAGTCTCCAATAAAATCCAGTCTCCAGTAAAATCCAGTCTCCAGTAAAATCCAGTCTCCAGTAAAATCAAGTCTCCAGTCTCCAGTAAAATCCAGTCTCCAGTATAATATGGTCTCCAGTAAAATCCAGTCTCCAGTCTCCAGTAAAATCCAGTCTCCAGTCCCCAGTCTCTAGTAAAACCCAGTCTCCAGTCTCCAGTCTCCAGTAAAATCCAGTCTCCAGTCTCCAGTAAAATCCAGTCTCCAGTAAAATCCAGTCTCCAGTGAAATCCAGTCTCCAGTCTCCAGTAAAATCCAGTAAAATCCAGTAAAATCCAGTCTCCAGTCTCCAGTAAAATCCAGTCTCCAGTCTCCAGTAAAATCCAGTAAAATCCAGTCTCCAGTCTCCAGTCTCCAGTAAAATCCAGTCTCCAGTCTCCAGTAAAATCCAGACTCTGGTAAAATCCAGTCTCCAGTCTCCAGTAAAATCCAGTTTCTAGTCTCCAGTAAAATCCAGTCTCTAGTCTCCAGTAAAATCCAGTCTCTAGTCTCCAGTAAAATCCAGTCTCCAGTCTCCAGTCTGCAGTAAAATCCAGTCTCCAGTCTCCAGTAAAATCCAGTCTCCAGTCTCCAGTAAAATCCAGTCTCCAGTAAAATCCAGTCTCCAGTCTCCAATAAAATCCAGTCTCCAGCCTCTAGTAAAATCCAGTCTCCAGTCTCAAGTCTGCAGTCTCCAGTAAAATCCAGTCTCCAGTCTCCATTAAAATCCAGTTTTCAGTCTCCAGTCTCCAGTAAAATCCAGTCTCCAGTCTCCAGTCTCCAACTCCAGTAAAATCCAGTCTCCAGTCTCCAGTAAAATCCAGTCTCCAGTCTCCAGTCTCCAGTAAAATCCAGTCTCCAGTCTCCAGTAAAATTCAGTCTCCAGTAAAATCCAGTATCCAGTCTCTAGTCTCCAGTCTCCAGTATCCAGTCTCCAGTAAAATCCAGTCTCCAGTCTCCAGTAAAATCCAGTCTCCAGTCTCCAGTCTCTAGTAAAATCCAGTCTCCAGTCTCCAATAAAATCCAGTCTCCAGCCTCTAGTAAAATCGAGTCTCCAGTCTCAAGTCTGCAGTCACCAGTAAAATCCAGTCTCCAGTCTCCATTAAAATCCAGTTTTCAGTCTCCAGTCTCCAGTAAAATCCAGTCTCCAGTCTCCAGTCTCCAACTCCAGTAAAATCCAGTCTCCAGTCTCCAGTAAAATCCAGTCTCCAGTAAAATCCAGTATCCAGTCTCTAATCTCCAGTCTCCAGTATCCAGTCTCCAGTCTCCAGTAAAATCCAGTCTCCAGTCTCCAGTAAAATCCAGTCTCCAGTCCCCTGTCTCTAGTAAAACCCAGTCTCCAGTCTCCAGTCGCCAGTAAAATTCAGTCTCGTGTCTCCAGTCTCCAACTCCAGTAAAATCCAGTCTCCAGTCTCCAACTCCAGTAAAAACCAGTCTCCAGTCTCCAGTAAAATCCAGTCTCCAGTCTCCAGTCTCCAGTAAAATCCAGTTCCAGTAAAATTTAGTCTCCAGTAAAATCCAGTCTCCAGTCTCCAGTAAAATCCAGTCTCCAGTAAAATCCAGTCTCCAGTCTCCAATCTCCAGTAAAATACAGTCTCCAGTTAAATCCAGTCTCCAGTCTCCAGTAAAATCCAGTCTCCAGTCCCCAGTCTCCAGTAAAGTCCAGTCTCCAGTCTCCAGTAAAATCCAGTCTCCAGTATAATATGGTCTCCAGAAAAATCCAGTCTCCAGTCTCCAGTAAAATCCAGTCTCCAGTCTCCAGTAAAATCCAGTCTCCAGTCTCCAGTCTCCAGTAAAATCCAGTCTCCAGTCCCCAGTCTCTAGTAAAATCCAGTCTCCAGTCTCCAGTCTCCAGTAAAATCCAGTCTCCAGTCTCCATTAAAATCCAGTTTTCAGTCTCCAGTCTCCAGTAAAATCCAGTCTCCAGTCTCCAGTCTCCAACTCCAGTAAAATCCAGTCTCCAGTCTCCAGTAAAATCCAGTCTCCAGTCTCCAGGCTCCAGTAAAATCCAGTCTCCAGTCTCTAGTCTCCAGTCTCCAGTATCCAGTCTCCAGTAAAATCCAGTCTCCAGTCTCCAGTAAAATCCAGTCTCCAGTCCCCTGTCTCTAGTAAAACCCAGTCTCCAGTCTCCAGTCTCCAGTAAAATCCAGTCTCCAGTCTCCAGAAAAATCCAGTCTCCAGTTAAATCCAGTCTCCAGTAAAATCCAGTCTCCACTAAAATCCAGTCTCCAGTAAAATCCAGTCTCCAGTAAAATCCAGTCTCCAGTCTCCAGTAAAATCCAGTCTCCAGTCTCGAGTAAAATCCAGTCTCCAGTCTCCAGTAAAATCCAGTCTCCAGTCTCCAATCTCCAGTAAAATCCTGTCTCCAGTAAATTCCAGTCTCCAGTCTCCAATAAAATCCAGTCTCCAGCCTCCAGTAAAATTCAGTCTCCAGTCTCAAGTCTGCAGTCTCCAGTCTCCAGTAAAATCCAGTCTCCAGTCTCCAGTAAATCCAGTTTTCAGTCTCCAGTCTCCAGTAAAATCCAGTCTCCAGTCTCCAACTCCAGTAAAATCCAGTCTCCAGTCTCCAGTAAAATCCAGTCTCCAGTAAAATCCAGTCTCCAGTCTCTAGTAAAATCCATTCTCGAGTAAAATCCAGTCTCCAGTAAAATCCAGTTCCAGTAAAATCCAGTCTCCAGTAAAATCCAGTCTCCAGTAAAATCCAGTCTCCAGTCTCCAGTCTCCAACTCCAGTAAAATCCAGTCTCCAGTCTCCAGTAAAATCCAGTCTCCAGTCTCCAGTCTCCAGTAAAATCCAGTCTCCAGTCTCCAGTAAAATCCAGTCTCCAGTAAAATCCAGTATCCAGTCTCTAGTCTCCAGTCTCCAGTATCCAGTCTCCAGTAAAATCCAGTCTCCAGTCTCCAGTCTCCAGTAAAATCCAGTCTCCAGTCCCCTGTCTCTAGTAAAACCCAGTCTCCAGTCTCCAGTCTCCAGTAAAATCCAGTCTCCAGTCTCCAGGAAAATCCAGTCTCCAGTTAAATCCAGTCTCCAGTAAAATCCAGTCTCCACTAAAATCCAGTCTCCAGTAAAATCCAGTCTCCAGTAAAATCCAGTCTCCAGTCTCCAGTAAAATCCAGTCTCCAGTCTCCACTAAAATCCAGTCTCCAGTCTCCAGTAAAATCCAGTCTCCAGTCTCCAATCTCCAGTAAAATCCTGTCTCCAGTAAATTCCAGTCTCCAGTCTCCAATAAAATCCAGTCTCCAGCCTCCAGTAAAATTCAGTCTCCAGTCTCAAGTCTGCAGTCTCCAGTCTCCAGTAAAATCCAGTCTCCAGTCTCCAGTAAATCCAGTTTTCAGTCTCCAGTCTCCAGTAAAATCCAGTCTCCAGTCTCCAACTCCAGTAAAATCCAGTCTCCAGTCTCCAGTAAAATCCAGTCTCCAGTCTCCAGTAAAATCCAGTCTCCAGTAAAATCCAGTCTCCAGTTAAATCCAGTCTCCAGTAAAATCCAGTCTCCACTAAAATCCAGTCTCTAGTAAAATCCAGTCTCCAGTAAAATCCAGTATCCAGTAAAATCCAGTCTCCAGTAAAATTAAGTCTCGAGTATAATATGGCCTCCAGTAAAATCCAGTCTCCAGTAAAATCCAGTCTCCAGTCTCAAGTCTCCATTAAAATCCAGTCTCCAGTCTCCAGTAAAATCCAGTCTCCAGTCCCCAGTCTCTAGTAAAACCCAGTCTCCAGTCTCCAGTCTCCAGTAAAATCCAGTCTCCAGTCTCCAGTCTCCAGTAAAATCCAGTCTCCAGTAAAATCCAGTCTCCAGTTAAATCCACTCTCCAGTAAAATCCAGTCTCCACTAAAATCCAGTCTCTAGTAAAATCCAGTCTCCAGTAAAATCAAGTCTCCAGTCTCCAGTCTCAAGTAAAATCCAGTCTCCAGTCTCCAGTAAAATCCAGTCTCCATTCTCCAGTAAAATCCAGTTTTCAGTCTCCAGTCTCCAGTAAAATCCAGTCTCCAGTCTCTAGTAAAATCCAGTCTCCAGTAAAATCCAGTCTCCAGTAAAATCCAGTTCCAGTAAAATCCAGTCTCCAGTAAAATCCAGTCTCCAGTAAAATCCAGTCTCCAGTCTCCAATCTCCAGTAAAATACAGTCTCCAGTTAAATCCAGTCTCCAGTCTCCAGTAAAATCCAGTCTCTAGTCTCCAGTAAAATCCAGTCTCCAGTAAAATCCAGTCTCCAGTCTCCAGTCTGCAGTAAAATCCAGTCTCCAGTCTCCAGTAAAATCCAGTCTCCAGTCTCCAGTCTCCAGTAAAATCCAGTCTCCAGTAAAATCCAGTCTCCAGTCTCCAATAAAATCCAGTCTCCAGCCTCTAGTAAAATCCAGTCTCCAGTCTCAAGTCTGCAGTCTCCAGTAAAATCCAGTCTCCAGTCTCCATTAAAATCCAGTTTTCAGTCTCCAGTCTCCAGTAAAATCCAGTCTCCAGTCTCCAGTCTCCAACTCCAGTAAAATCCAGTCTCCAGTCTCCAGTAAAATCCAGTCTCCAGTCTCCAGTCTCCAGTAAAATCCAGTCTCCAGTCTCCAGTAAAATCCAGTCTCCAGTAAAATCCAGTATCCAGTCTCTAGTCTCCAGTCTCCAGTCTCCAGTAAAATCCAGTCTCCAGTCTCCAGTCTCCAGTAAAATCCAGTCTCCAGTCCCCTGTCTCTAGTAAAACCCAGTCTCCAGTCTCCAGTCTCCAGTAAAATCCAGTCTCCAGTCTCCAACTCCAGTAAAATCCAGTCTCCAGTCTCCAGTAAAATCCAGTCTCCAGTCTCCAGTAAAATCCAGTCTCCAGTCTCTAGTAAAATCCAGTCTCCAGTAAAATCCAGTCTCCAGTAAAATCCAGTTCCAGTAAAATCCAGTCTCCAGTAAAATCCAGTCTCCAGTCTCCAGTAAAATCCAGTCTCCAGTCTCCAATCTCCAGTAAAATACAGTCTCCAGTTAAATCCAGTCTCCAGTCTCCAGTAAAATCCAGTCTCCAGTCCCCAGTCTCCAGTAAAATCCAGTCTCCAGTCTCCAGTCTCCAGTAAAATCCAGTCTCCAGTCTCCAGTAAAATCTAGTCTCCAGTAAAATCCTGTCTCCAGTAAAATCCAGTCTCCAGTAAAATCCAGTCTCCAGTATAACATGGTCTCCAGTAAAATCCAGTCTCCAGTCTCCAGTAAAATCCAGTCTCCAGTCTCCAGTAAAATCCAGTCTCCAGTAAAATCCAGTCTCCAGTCCCCAGTCTCCAGTCTCCAGTAAAATCCAGTCTCCAGTAAAATCCAGTCTCCAGTAAAATCCAGTCTCCACTAAAATCCAGCCTCTAGTAAAATCCAGTCTCCAATAAAATCCAGTCTCCAGTAAAATCCTGTCTCCAGTAAAATCCAGTCTCCAGTAAAATCAAGTCTCCAGTCTCCAGTAAAATCCAGTCTCCAGTATAATATGGTCTCCAGTAAAATCCAGTCTCCAGTCTCCAGTAAAATCCAGTCTCCAGTCTCCAGTCTCCAGTAAAATCCAGTCTCCAGTCCCCAGTCTCTAGTAAAACCCAGTCTCCAGTCTCCAGTCTCCAGTAAAATCCAGTCTCCAGTAAAATCCAGTCTCCAGTCTCCAATCTCCAGTAAAATACAGTCTCCAGTTAAATCCAGTCTCCAGTCTCCAGTAAAATCCAGTCTCCAGTCCCCAGTCTCCAGTAAAGTCCAGTCTCCAGTCTCCAGTAAAATCCAGTCTCCAGTATAATATGGTCTCCAGAAAAATCCAGTCTCCAGTCTCCAGTAAAATCCAGTCTCCAGTCTCCAGTAAAATCCAGTCTCCAGTCTCCAGTCTCCAGTAAAATCCAGTCTCCAGTCCCCAGTCTCTAGTAAAATCCAGTCTCCAGTCTCCAGTCTCCAGTAAAATCCAGTCTCCAGTCTCCATTAAAATCCAGTTTTCAGTCTCCAGTCTCCAGTAAAATCCAGTCTCCAGTCTCCAGTCTCCAACTCCAGTAAAATCCAGTCTCCAGTCTCCAGTAAAATCCAGTCTCCAGTCTCCAGTCTCCAGTAAAATCCAGTCTCCAGTCTCTAGTCTCCAGTATCCAGTCTCCAGTAAAATCCAGTCTCCAGTCTCCAGTCTCCAGTAAAATCCAGTCTCCAGTCCCCTGTCTCTAGTAAAACCCAGTCTCCAGTCTCCAGTCTCCAGTAAAATCCAGTCTCCAGTCTCCAGAAAAATCCAGTCTCCAGTTAAATCCAGTCTCCAGTAAAATCCAGTCTCCAGTAAAATCCAGACTCCAGTAAAATCCAGTCTCCAGTCTCCAGTAAAATCTAGTCTCCAGTCTCGAGTAAAATCCAGTCTCCAGTCTCCAGTAAAATCCAGTCTCCAGTCTCCAATCTCCAGTAAAATCCTGTCTCCAGTAAATTCCAGTCTCCAGTCTCCAATAAAATCCAGTCTCCAGCCTCCAGTAAAATTCAGTCTCCAGTCTCAAGTCTGCAGTCTCCAGTCTCCAGTAAAATCCAGTCTCCAGTCTCCAGTAAATCCAGTTTTCAGTCTCCAGTCTCCAGTAAAATCCAGTCTCCAGTCTCCAACTCCAGTAAAATCCAGTCTCCAGTCTCCAGTAAAATCCAGTCTCCAGTAAAATCCAGTCTCCAGTCTCTAGTAAAATCCATTCTCGAGTAAAATCCAGTCTCCAGTAAAATCCAGTTCCAGTAAAATCCAGTCTCCAGTAAAATCCAGTCTCCAGTAAAATCCAGTCTCCAGTCTCCAGTCTCCAACTCCAGTAAAATCCAGTCTCCAGTCTCCAGTAAAATCCAGTCTCCAGTCTCCAGTCTCCAGTAAAATCCAGTCTCCAGTCTCCAGTAAAATCCAGTCTCCAGTAAAATCCAGTATCCAGTCTCTAGTCTCCAGTCTCCAGTATCCAGTCTCCAGTAAAATCCAGTCTCCAGTCTCCAGTCTCCAGTAAAATCCAGTCTCCAGTCCCCTGTCTCTAGTAAAACCCAGTCTCCAGTCTCCAGTCTCCAGTAAAATCCAGTCTCCAGTCTCCAGGAAAATCCAGTCTCCAGTTAAATCCAGTCTCCAGTAAAATCCAGTCTCCACTAAAATCCAGTCTCCAGTAAAATCCAGTCTCCAGTAAAATCCAGTCTCCAGTCTCCAGTAAAATCCAGTCTCCAGTCTCCACTAAAATCCAGTCTCCAGTCTCCAGTAAAATCCAGTCTCCAGTCTCCAATCTCCAGTAAAATCCTGTCTCCAGTAAATTCCAGTCTCCAGTCTCCAATAAAATCCAGTCTCCAGCCTCCAGTAAAATTCAGTCTCCAGTCTCAAGTCTGCAGTCTCCAGTCTCCAGTAAAATCCAGTCTCCAGTCTCCAGTAAATCCAGTTTTCAGTCTCCAGTCTCCAGTAAAATCCAGTCTCCAGTCTCCAACTCCAGTAATATCCAGTCTCCAGTCTCCAGTAAAATCCAGTCTCCAGTCTCCAGTAAAATCCAGTCTCCAGTAAAATCCAGTCTCCAGTTAAATCCAGTCTCCAGTAAAATCCAGTCTCCACTAAAATCCAGTCTCTAGTAAAATCCAGTCTCCAGTAAAATCCAGTATCCAGTAAAATCCAGTCTCCAGTAAAATTAAGTCTCGAGTATAATATGGCCTCCAGTAAAATCCAGTCTCCAGTAAAATCCAGTCTCCAGTCTCAAGTCTCCATTAAAATCCAGTCTCCAGTCTCCAGTAAAATCCAGTCTCCAGTCCCCAGTCTCTAGTAAAACCCAGTCTCCAGTCTCCAGTCTCCAGTAAAATCCAGTCTCCAGTCTCCAGTAAAATCCAGTCTCCAGTAAAATCCAGTCTCCAGTTAAATCCAGTCTCCAGTAAAATCCAGTCTCCACTAAAATCCAGTCTCTAGTAAAATCCAGTCTCCAGTAAAATCAAGTCTCCAGTCTCCAGTCTCAAGTAAAATCCAGTCTCCAGTCTCCAGTAAAATCCAGTCTCCATTCTCCAGTAAAATCCAGTTTTCAGTCTCCAGTCTCCAGTAAAATCCAGTCTCCAGTCTCTAGTAAAATCCAGTCTCCAGTAAAATCCAGTCTCCAGTAAAATCCAGTTCCAGTAAAATCCAGTCTCCAGTAAAATCCAGTCTCCAGTCTCCAGTAAAATCCAGTCTCCAGTAAAATCCAGTCTCCAGTCTCCAATCTCCAGTAAAATACAGTCTCCAGTTAAATCCAGTCTCCAGTCTCCAGTAAAATCCAGTCTCTAGTCTCCAGTAAAATCCAGTCTCCAGTAAAATCCAGTCTCCAGTCTCCAGTCTGCAGTAAAATCCAGTCTCCAGTCTCCAGTAAAATCCAGTCTCCAGTCTCCAGTCTCCAGTAAAATCCAGTCTCCAGTAAAATCCAGTCTCCAGTCTCCAATAAAATCCAGTCTCCAGCCTCTAGTAAAATCCAGTCTCCAGTCTCAAGTCTGCAGTCTCCAGTAAAATCCAGTCTCCAGTCTCCATTAAAATCCAGTTTTCAGTCTCCAGTCTCCAGTAAAATCCAGTCTCCAGTCTCCAGTCTCCAACTCCAGTAAAATCCAGTCTCCAGTCTCCAGTCTCCAGTAAAATCCAGTCTCCAGTCTCCAGTAAAATCCAGTCTCCAGTAAAATCCAGTATCCAGTCTCTAGTCTCCAGTCTCCAGTCTCCAGTCTCCAGTAAAATCCAGTCTCCAGTCTCCAGTCTCCAGTAAAATCCAGTCTCCAGTCCCCTGTCTCTAGTAAAACCCAGTCTCCAGTCTCCAGTCTCCAGTAAAATCCAGTCTCCAGTCTCCAACTCCAGTAAAATCCAGTCTCCAGTCTCCAGTAAAATCCAGTCTCCAGTCTCCAGTAAAATCCAGTCTCCAGTCTCTAGTAAAATCCAGTCTCCAGTAAAATCCAGTCTCCAGTAAAATCCAGTT
Organism: Amblyomma mixtum; assembly: GCF_055824585.1. Classification (NCBI taxonomy): domain Eukaryota; kingdom Metazoa; phylum Arthropoda; class Arachnida; order Ixodida; family Ixodidae; genus Amblyomma; species Amblyomma mixtum. Next base: position 88,929,254 of record NC_143021.1, read on the forward strand.
CCAGTAAAATCCAGTCTCCAGTAAAATCCAGTCTCCAGTCTCCAGTAAAATCCAGTCTCCAGTCTCCAATCTCCAGTAAAATACATTCTCCAGTTAAATCCAGTCTCCAGTCTCCAGTAAAATCCAGTCTCCAGTCCCCAGTCTCCAGTAAAATCCAGTCTCCAGTCTCCAGTCTCCAGTAAAATCCAGTCTCCAGTCTCCAGTAAAATCTAGTCTCCAGTAAAATCCTGTCTCCAGTAAAATCCAGTCTCCAGTAAAATCCAGTCTCCAGTATAACATGGTCTCCAGTAAAATCCAGTCTCCAGTCTCCAGTAAAATCCAGTCTCCAGTCTCCAGTAAAATCCAGTCTCCAGTAAAATCCAGTCTCCAGTCCCCAGTCTCTAGTAAAACCCAGTCTCCAGTCTCCAGTAAAATCCAGTCTCCAGTAAAATCCAGTCTCCAGTAAAATCCAGTCTCCACTAAAATCCAGCCTCTAGTAAAATCCAGTCTCCAATAAAATCCAGTCTCCAGTAAAATCCAGTCTCCAGTAAAATCCAGTCTCCAGTCTCCAGTAAAATCCAGTCTCCAGTCTCCAGTAAAATCCAGTCTCCAGTAAAATCCAGTCTCCAGTTAAATCCAGTCTCCAGTAAAATCCAGTCTCCACTAAAATCCAGTCTCTAGTAAAATCCAGTCTCCAGTAAAATCCAGTATCCAGTAAAATCCAGTCTCCAGTAAAATTAAGTCTCGAGTATAATATGGCCTCCAGTAAAATCCAGTCTCCAGTAAAATCCAGTCTCCAGTCTCAAGTCTCCATTAAAATCTAGTCTCCAGTCTCCAGTAAAATCCAGTCTCCAGTCCCCAGTCTCTAGTAAAACCCAGTCTCCAGTCTCCAGTCTCCAGTAAAATCCAGTCTCCAGTCTCCAGTCTCCAGTAAAATCCAGTCTCCAGTAAAATCCAGTCTCCAGTTAAATCCAGTCTCCAGTAAAATCCAGTCTCCACTAAAATCCAGTCTCTAGTAAAATCCAGTCTCCAGTAAAATCAAGTCTCCAGTCTCCAGTCTCAAGTAAAATCCAGTCTCCAGTCTCCAGTAAAATCCAGTCTCCATTCTCCAGTAAAATCCAGTTTTCAGTCTCCAGTCTCCAGTAAAATCCAGTCTCCAGTCTCTAGTAAAATCCAGTCTCCAGTAAAATCCAGTCTCCAGTAAAATCCAGTTCCAGTAAAATCCAGTCTCCAGTAAAATCCAGTCTCCAGTCTCCAGTAAAATCCAGTCTCCAGTAAAATCCAGTCTCCAGTCTCCAATCTCCAGTAAAATACAGTCTCCAGTTAAATCCAGTCTCCAGTCTCCAGTAAAATCCAGTCTCTAGTCTCCAGTAAAATCCAGTCTCCAGTAAAATCCAGTCTCCAGTCTCCAGTCTGCAGTAAAATCCAGTCTCCAGTCTCCAGTAAAATCCAGTCTCCAGTCTCCAGTCTCCAGTAAAATCCAGTCTCCAGTAAAATCCAGTCTCCAGTCTCCAATAAAATCCAGTCTCCAGCCTCTAGTAAAATCCAGTCTCCAGTCTCAAGTCTGCAGTCTCCAGTAAAATCCAGTCTCCAGTCTCCATTAAAATCCAGTTTTCAGTCTCCAGTCTCCAGTAAAATCCAGTCTCCAGTCTCCAGTCTCCAACTCCAGTAAAATCCAGTCTCCAGTCTCCAGTCTCCAGTAAAATCCAGTCTCCAGTCTCCAGTAAAATCCAGTCTCCAGTAAAATCCAGTATCCAGTCTCTAGTCTCCAGTCTCCAGTCTCCAGTCTCCAGTAAAATCCAGTCTCCAGTCTCCAGTCTCCAGTAAAATCCAGTCTCCAGTCCCCTGTCTCTAGTAAAACCCAGTCTCCAGTCTCCAGTCTCCAGTAAAATCCAGTCTCCAGTCTCCAACTCCAGTAAAATCCAGTCTCCAGTCTCCAGTAAAATCCAGTCTCCAGTCTCCAGTAAAATCCAGTCTCCAGTCTCTAGTAAAATCCAGTCTCCAGTAAAATCCAGTCTCCAGTAAAATCCAGTTCCAGTAAAATCCAGTCTCCAGTAAAATCCAGTCTCCAGTCTCCAGTAAAATCCAGTCTCCAGTCTCCAATCTCCAGTAAAATACATTCTCCAGTTAAATCCAGTCTCCAGTCTCCAGTAAAATCCAGTCTCCAGTCCCCAGTCTCCAGTAAAATCCAGTCTCCAGTCTCCAGTCTCCAGTAAAATCCAGTCTCCAGTCTCCAGTAAAATCTAGTCTCCAGTAAAATCCTGTCTCCAGTAAAATCCAGTCTCCAGTAAAATCCAGTCTCCAGTATAACATGGTCTCCAGTAAAATCCAGTCTCCAGTCTCCAGTAAAATCCAGTCTCCAGTCTCCAGTAAAATCCAGTCTCCAGTAAAATCCAGTCTCCAGTCCCCAGTCTCTAGTAAAACCCAGTCTCCAGTCTCCAGTAAAATCCAGTCTCCAGTAAAATCCAGTCTCCAGTAAAATCCAGTCTCCACTAAAATCCAGCCTCTAGTAAAATCCAGTCTCCAATAAAATCCAGTCTCCAGTAAAATCCAGTCTCCAGTAAAATCAAGTCTCCAGTCTCCAGTAAAATCCAGTCTCCAGTATAATATGGTCTCCAGTAAAATCCAGTCTCCAGTCTCCAGTAAAATCCAGTCTCCAGTCTCCAGTCTCCAGTAAAATCCAGTCTCCAGTCCCCAGTCTCTAGTAAAACCCAGTCTCCAGTCTCCAGTCTCCAGTAAAATCCAGTCTCCAGTCTCCAGTAAAATCCAGTCTCCAGTAAAATCCAGTCTCCAGTGAAATCCAGTCTCCAGTCTCCAGTAAAATCCAGTAAAATCCAGTAAAATCCAGTCTCCAGTCTCCAGTAAAATCCAGTCTCCAGTCTCCAGTAAAATCCAGTAAAATCCAGTCTCCAGTCTCCAGTCTCCAGTAAAATCCAGTCTCCAGACTCCAGTAAAATCCAGACTCCGGTAAAATCCAGTCTCCAGTCTCCAGTAAAATCCAGTTTCTAGTCTCCAGTAAAATCCAGTCTCTAGTCTCCAGTAAAATCCAGTCTCTAGTCTCCAGTAAAATCCAGTCTCCAGTCTCCAGTAAAATCCAGTCTCCAGTCTCCAGTCTGCAGTAAAATCCAGTCTCCAGTCTCCAGTAAAATCCAGTCTCCAGTCTCCAGTAAAATCCAGTCTCCAGTAAAATCCAGTCTCCAGTCTCCAATAAAATCCAGTCTCCAGCCTCTAGTAAAATCCAGTCTCCAGTCTCAAGTCTGCAGTCTCCAGTAAAATCCAGTCTCCAGTCTCCATTAAAATCCAGTTTTCAGTCTCCAGTCTCCAGTAAAATCCAGTCTCCAGTCTCCAGTCTCCAACTCCAGTAAAATCCAGTCTCCAGTCTCCAGTAAAATCCAGTCTCCAGTCTCCAGTCTCCAGTAAAATCCAGTCTCCAGTCTCCAGTAAAATTCAGTCTCCAGTAAAATCCAGTATCCAGTCTCTAGTCTCCAGTCTCCAGTATCCAGTCTCCAGTAAAATCCAGTCTCCAGTCTCCAGTAAAATCCAGTCTCCAGTCTCCAGTCTCCAGTAAAATCCAGTCTCCAGTCCCCTGTCTCTAGTAAAACCCAGTCTCCAGTCTCCAGTCTCCAGTAAAATCCAGTCTCCAGTCTCCAACTCCAGTAAAATCCAGTCTCCAGTCTCCAGTCTCCAGTAAAATCCAGTCTCCAGTCTCTAGTAAAATCCAGTCTCCAGTAAAATCCAGTCTCCAGTAAAATCCAGTTCCAGTAAAATCCAGTCTCCAGTAAAATCCAGTCTCCAGTCTCCAGTAAAATCCAGTCTCCAGTCTCCAATCTCCAGTAAAATACAGTCTCCAGTTAAATCCAGTCTCCAGTCTCCAGTAAAATCCAGTCTCCAGTCCCCAGTCTCCAGTAAAATCCAGTCTCCAGTCTCCAGTCTCCAGTAAAATCCAGTCTCCAGTCTCCAGTAAAATCTAGTCTCCAGTAAAATCCTGTCTCCAGTAAAATCCAGTCACCAGTAAAATCCAGTCTCCAGTATAACATGGTCTCCAGTAAAATCCAGTCTCCAGCCTCCAGTAAAATCCAGTCTCCAGTAAAATCCAGTCTCCAGTCCCCAGTCTCTAGTAAAACCCAGTCTCCAGTCTCCAGTAAAATCCAGTCTCCAGTAAAATCCAGTCTCCAGTAAAATCCAGTCTCCACTAAAATCCAGCCTCTAGTAAAATCCAGTCTCCAATAAAATCCAGTCTCCAGTAAAATCCAGTCTCCAGTAAAATCAAGTCTCCAGTCTCCAGTAAAATCCAGTCTCCAGTATAATATGGTCTCCAGTAAAATCCAGTCTCCAGTCTCCAGTAAAATCCAGTCTCCAGTCTCCAGTCTCCAGTAAAATCCAGTCTCCAGTCTCCAGTCTCCAGTAAAATCCAGTCTCCAGTCTCCAGTAAAATCCAGTCTCCAGTAAAATCCAGTCTCCAGTGAAATCCAGTCTCCAGTCTCCAGTAAAATCCAGTAAAATCCAGTCTCCAGTCTCCAGTAAAATCCAGTCTCCAGTCTCCAGTAAAATCCAGTAAAATCCAGTCTCCAGTCTCCAGTAAAATCCAGTCTCCAGTCTCCAGTAAAATCCAGACTCCGGTAAAATCCAGTCTCCAGTCTCCAGTAAAATCCAGTTTCTAGTCTCCAGTAAAATCCAGTCTCTAGTCTCCAGTAAAATCCAGTCTAGTCTCCAGTAAAATCCAGTCTCCAGTCTCCAGTAAAATCCAGTCTCCAGTCTCCAGTCTGCAGTAAAATCCAGTCTCCAGTCTCCAGTAAAATCCAGTCTCCAGTCTCCAGTAAAATCCAGTCTCCAGTCTCCAATAAAATCCAGTCTCCAGCCTCTAGTAAAATCCAGTCTCCAGTCTCAAGTCTGCAGTCTCCAGTAAAATCCAGTCTCCAGTCTCCATTAAAATCCAGTTTTCAGTCTCCAGTCTCCAGTAAAATCCAGTCTCCAGTCTCCAGTCTCCAACTCGAGTAAAATCCAGTCTCCAGTCTCCAGTAAAATCCAGTCTCCAGTCTCCAGTAAAATTCAGTCTCCAGTAAAATCCAGTATCCAGTCTCTAGTCTCCAGTCTCCAGTATCCAGTCTCCAGTAAAATCCAGTCTCCAGTCTCCAGTAAAATCCAGTCTCCAGTCTCCAGTCTCTAGTAAAATCCAGTCTCCAGTCTCCAATAAAATCCAGTCTCCAGCCTCTAGTAAAATCGAGTCTCCAGTCTCAAGTCTGCAGTCACCAGTAAAATCCAGTCTCCAGTCTCCATTAAAATCCACTTATCAGTCTCCAGTCTCCAGTAAAATCCAGTCTCCAGTCTCCAGTCTCCAACTCCAGTAAAATCCAGTCTTAAGTCTCCAGTAAAATCCAGTCTCCAGTAAAATCCAGTATCCAGTCTCTAATCTCCAGTCTCCAGTATCCAGTCTCCAGTCTCCAGTAAAATCCAGTCTCCAGTCTCCAGTCTCCAGTAAAATCCAGTCTCCAGTCCCCTGTCTCTAGTAAAACCCAGTCTCCAGTCTCCAGTCTCCAGTAAAATTCAGTCTCCAGTCTCCAGTCTCCAACTCCAGTAAAATCCAGTCTCCAGTCTCCAACTCCAGTAAAAACCAGTCTCCAGTCTCCAGTAAAATCCAGTCTCCAGTCTCCAGTCTCCAGTAAAATCCAGTCTCCAGTCTCTAGTAAAATCCAGTCTCCAGTAAAATCCAGTCTCCAGTAAAATCCAGTTCCAGTAAAATCCAGTCTCCAGTAAAATCCAGTCTCCAGTCTCCAGTAAAATCCAGTCTCCAGTAACATCCAGTCTCCAGTCTCCAATCTCCAGTAAAATACAGTCTCCAGTAAAATCCAGTCTCCAGTCCCCTGTCTCTAGTAAAACCCAGTCTCCAGTCTCCAGTCTCCAGTAAAATTCAGTCTCCAGTCTCCAGTCTCCAACTCCAGTAAAATCCAGTCTCCAGTCTCCAACTCCAGTAAAAACCAGTCTCCAGTCTCCAGTAAAATCCAGTCTCCAGTCTCCAGTCTCCAGTAAAATCCAGTCTCCAGTCTCTAGTAAAATCCAGTCTCCAGTAAAATCCAGTCTCCAGTAAAATCCAGTCTCCAGTAAAATCCAGTTCCAGTAAAATCCAGTCTCCAGTAAAATCCAGTCTCCAGTCTGCAGTAAAATCCAGTCTCCAGTCTCCAATCTCCAGTAAAATACAGTCTCCAGTTAAATCCAGTCTCCAGTCTCCAGTAAAATCCAGTCTCCAGTCCCCAGTCTCCAGTAAAGTCCAGTCTCCAGTCTCCAGTAAAATCCAGTCTCCAGTATAATATGGTCTCCAGTAAAATCCAGTCTCCAGTCTCCAGTAAAATCCAGTCTCCAGTCTCCAGTCTCCAGTAAAATCCAGTCTCCAGTCCCCAGTCTCTAGTAAAACCCAGTCTCCAGTCTCCAGTCTCCAGTAAAATCCAGTCTCCAGTCTCCAGTAAAATCCAGTCTCCAGTAAAATCCAGTCTCCAGTCTCCAGTAAAATCCAGTCTCCAGTAAAATCCAGTCTCCAGTAAAATCCAGTCTCCAGTGAAATCCAGTCTCCGGTCTCCAGTAAAATCCAGTAAAATCCAGTCTCCAGTCTCCAGTAAAATCCAGTCTCCAGTCTCCAGTCTCCAGTAAAATCCAGTCTCCAGTAAAATCCAGTCTCCAGTCTCCAGTAAAATCCAGTCTCCAGTCCCCAGTCTCTAGTTAAACCCAGTATCCAGTCTCCAGTCTCCAGTAAAATCCAGTCTCCAGTCTCCAGTAAAATCCAGTCTCCAGTAAAATCCAGTCTCCAGTTAAATCCAGTCTCCAGTAAAATCCAGTCTCCACTAAAATCCAGTCTCTAGTAAAATCCAGTCTCCAGTAAAATCCAGTATCCAGTAAAATCCAGTCTCCAGTAAAATTAAGTCTCGAGTATAATATGGCCTCCAGTAAAATCCAGTCTCCAGTCTCAAGTCTCCATTAAAATCCAGTCTCCAGTCTCCAGTAAAATCCTGTCTCCAGTCCCCAGTCTCTAGTAAAACCCAGTCTCCAGTCTCCAGTCTCCAGTAAAATCCAGTCTCCAGTCTCCAGTCTCCAGTAAAATCCAGTCTCCAGTAAAATCCAGTCTCCAGTTAAATCCAGTCTCCAGTAAAATCCAGTCTCCACTAAAATCCAGTCTCTAGTAAAATCCAGTCTCCAGTAAAATCAAGTCTCCAGTCTCTAGTCTCAAGTAAAATCCAGTCTCCAGTCTCCAGTAAAATCCAGTCTCCATTCTCCAGTAAAATCCAGTTTTCAGTCTCCAGTCTCCAGGAAAATCCAGTCTCCAGTCTCTAGTAAAATCCAGTCTCCAGTAAAATCCAGTCTCCAGTAAAATCCAGTTCCAGTAAAATCCAGTCTCCAGTAAAATCCAGTCTCCAGTCTCCAGTAAAATCCAGTCTCCAGTAAAATCCAGTCTCCAGTCTCCAATCTCCAGTAAAATACAGTCTCCAGTTAAATCCAGTCTCCAGTCTCCAGTAAAATCCAGTCTCTAGTCTACAGTAAAATCCAGTCTCCAGTAAAATCCAGTCTCCAGTCTCCAGTCTGCAGTAAAATCCAGTCTCCAGTCTCCAGTAAAATCCAGTCTCCAGTCTCCAGTCTCCAGTAAAATCCAGTCTCCAGTAAAATCCAGTCTCCAGTCTCCAATAAAATCCAGTCTCCAGCCTCTAGTAAAATCCAGTCTCCAGTCTCAAGTCTGCAGTCTCCAGTAAACTCCAGTCTCCAGTCTCCATTAAAATCCAGTTTTCAGTCTCCAGTCTCCAGTAAAATCCAGTCTCCAGTCTCCAGTCTCCAACTCCAGTAAAATCCAGTCTCCAGTCTCCAGTAAAATCCAGTCTCCAGTCTCCAGTCTCCAGTAAAATCCAGTCTCCAGTCTCCAGTAAAATCCAGTCTCCAGTAAAATCCAGTATCCAGTCTCTAGTCTCCAGTCTCCAGTATCCAGTCTCCAGTCTCCAGTAAAATCCAGTCTCCAGTCTCCAGTCTCCAGTAAGATCCAGTCTCCAGTCCCCTGTCTCTAGTAAAACCCAGTCTCCAGTCTCCAGTCTCCAGTAAAATCCAGTCTCCAGTCTCCAACTCCAGTAAAATCCAGTCTCCAGTCTCCAGTAAAATCCAGTCTCCAGTCTCCAGTAAAATCCAGTCTCCAGTCTCTAGTAAAATCCAGTCTCCAGTAAAATCCAGTCTCCAGTAAAATCCAGTTCCAGTAAAATCCAGTCTCCAGTAAAATCCAGTCTCCAGTCTCCAGTAAAATCCAGTCTCCAGTCTCCAATCTCCAGTAAAATACAGTCTCCAGTTAAATCCAGTCTCCAGTCTCCAGTAAAATCCAGTCTCCAGTCCCCAGTCTCCAGTAAAATCCAGTCTCCAGTCTCCAGTAAAATCCAGTCTCCAGTCTCCAGTAAAATCTAGTCTCCAGTAAAATCCTGTCTCCAGTAAAATCCAGTCTCCAGTATAACATGGTCTCCAGTAAAATCCAGTCTCCAGTCTCCAGTAAAATCCAGTCTCCAGTAAAATCCAGTCTCCAGTCCCCAGTCTCTAGTAAAACCCAGTCTCCAGTCTCCAGTAAAATCCAGTCTCCAGTAAAATCCAGTCTCCAGTAAAATCCAGTCTCCACTAAAATCCAGCCTCTAGTAAAATCCAGTCTCCAATAAAATCCAGTCTCCAGTAAAATGCAGTCTCCAGTAAAATCCAGTCTCCAGTAAAATCAAGTCTCCAGTCTCCAGTAAAATCCAGTCTCCAGTATAATATGGTCTCCAGTAAAATCCAGTCTCCAGTCTCCAGTAAAATCCAGTCTCCAGTCTCCAGTAAAATCCAGTCTCCAGTCCCCAGTCTCTAGTAAAACCCAGTCTCCAGTCTCCAGTCTCCAGTAAAATCCAGTCTCCAGTCTCCAGTAAAATCCAGTCTCCAGTGAAATCCAGTCTCCAGTCTCCAGTAAAATCCAGTAAAATCCAGTAAAATCCAGTAAAATCCAGTCTCCAGTCTCCAGTAAAATCCAGTCTCCAGTCTCCAGTAAAATCCAGTAAAATCCAGTCTCCAGTCTCCAGTCTCCAGTAAAATCCAGTCTCCAGTCTTCAGTAAAATCCAGACTCCGGTAAAATCCAGTCTCCAGTCTCCAGTAAAATCCAGTTTCTAGTCTCCAGTAAAATCCAGTCTCTAGTCTCCAGTAAAATCCAGTCTCTAGTCTCCAGTAAAATCCAGTCTCCAGTCTCCAGTAAAATCCAGTCTCCAGTCTCCAGTCTGCAGTAAAATCCAGTCTCCAGTCTCCAGTAAAATCCAGTCTCCAGTCTCCAGTAAAATCCAGTCTCCAGTAAAATCCAGTCTCCAGTCTCCAATAAAATCCAGTCTCCAGCCTCTAGTAAAATCCAGTCTCCAGTCTCAAGTCTGCAGTCTCCAGTAAAATCCAGTCTCCAGTCTCCATTAAAATCCAGTTTTCAGTCTCCAGTCTCCAGTAAAATCCAGTCTCCAGTCTCCAGTCTCCAACTCCAGTAAAATCCAGTCTCCAGTCTCCAGTAAAATCCAGTCTCCAGTCTCCAGTCTCCAGTAAAATCCAGTCTCCAGTCTCCAGTAAAATTCAGTCTCCAGTAAAATCCAGTATCCAGTCTCTAGTCTCCAGTCTCCAGTATCCAGTCTCCAGTAAAATCCAGTCTCCAGTCTCCAGTAAAATCCAGTCTCCAGTCTCCAGTCTCTAGTAAAATCCAGTCTCCAGTCTCCAATAAAATCCAGTCTCCAGCCTCTAGTAAAATCGAGTCTCCAGTCTCAAGTCTGCAGTCACCAGTAAAATCCAGTCTCCAGTCTCCATTAAAATCCACTTATCAGTCTCCAGTCTCCAGTAAAATCCAGTCTCCAGTCTCCAGTCTCCAACTCCAGTAAAATCCAGTCTCCAGTCTCCAGTAAAATCCAGTCTCCAGTAAAATCCAGTATCCAGTCTCTAATCTCCAGTCTCCAGTATCCAGTCTCCAGTCTCCAGTAAAATCCAGTCTCCAGTCTCCAGTCTCCAGTAAAATTCAGTCTCCAGTCTCCAGTCTCCAACTCCAGTAAAATCCAGTCTCCAGTCTCCAACTCCAGTAAAAACCAGTCTCTAGTCTCCAGTAAAATCCAGTCTCCAGTCTCCAGTCTCCAGTAAAATCCAGTCTCCAGTCTCTAGTAAAATCCAGTCTCCAGTAAAATCCAGTCTCCAGTAAAATCCAGTTCCAGTAAAATCCAGTCTCCAGTAAAATCCAGTCTCCAGTCTCCAGTAAAATCCAGTCTCCAGTAAAATCCAGTCTCCAGTCTCCAATCTCCAGTAAAATACAGTCTCCAGTTAAATCCAGTCTCCAGTCTCCAGTAAAATCCAGTCTCCAGTCCCCAGTCTCCAGTAAAGTCCAGTCTCCAGTCTCCAGTAAAATCCAGTCTCCAGTCTCCAGTAAAATCCAGTCTCCAGTAAAATCCAGTCTCCACTAAAATCCAGTCTCCAGTAAAATCCAGTCTCCAGTAAAATCCAGTCTCCAGTAAAATCCAGTCTCCAGTATAACATGGTCTCCAGTAAAATCCAGTCTCCAGTCTCCAGTAAAATCCAGTCTCCAGTAAAATCCAGTCTCCAGTCTCCAGTAAAATCCAGTCTCCAGTAAAATCCAGTCTCCAGTCCCCAGTCTCTAGTAAAACCCAGTCTCCAGTCTCCAGTAAAATCCAGTCTCCAGTCTCCAGTCTCCAGTAAAATCCAGTCTCCAGTAAAATTCAGTCTCCAGTTAAATCCAGTCTCCAGTAAAATCCAGTCTCCACTAAAATCCAGTCTCTAGTAAAATCCAGTCTCTAATAAAATCCAGTCTCCAGTAAAATCCAGTCTCCAGTAAAATCCAGTCTCCAGTAAAATCCAGTCTCCAGTATAATATGGTCTCCAGTAAAATCCAGTCTCCAGTCTCCAGTAAAATCCAGTCTCCAGTCTCCAGTAAAATCCAGTCTCCAGTCTCCAGTCTCCAGTAAAATCCAGTCTCCAGTCCCCAGTCTCTAGTAAAACCCAGTCTCCAGTCTCCAGTCTCCAGTAAAATCCAGTCTCCAGTCTCCAGTCTCCAGTAAAATCCAGTCTCCAGTAAAATCCAGTCTCCAGTCTCCAGTCTCCAGTAAAATCCAGTCTCCAGTAAAATCCAGTCTCCAGTAAAATCCAGTCTCCAGTGAAATCCAGTCTCCGGTCTCCAGTAAAATCCAGTAAAATCCAGTCTCCAGTCTCCAGTAAAATCCAGTCTCCAGTCTCCAGTAAAATCCAGTAAAATCCAGTCTCCAGTCTCCAGTCTCCAGTAAAATCCAGTCTCCAGTCTCCAGTAAAATCCAGACTCCGGTAAAATCCAGTCTCCAGTCTCCAGTAAAATCCAGTTTCTAGTCTCCAGTAAAATCCATTCTCTAGACTCCAGTAAAATCCAGTCTCCAGTCTCCAGTAAAATACAGTCTCCAGTCTCCAGTCTGCAGTAAAATTCAGTCTCCAGTCTCCAGTAAAATCCAGTCTCCAGTCTCCAGTCTCCAGTAAAATCCAGTCTCCAGTAAAATCCAGTCTCCAGTCTCCAATAAAATCCAGTCTCCAGCCTCTAGTAAAATCCAGTCTCCAGTCTCAAGTCTGCAGTCTCCAGTAAAATCCAGTCTCCAGTCTCCATTAAAATCCAGTTTTCAGTCTCCAGTCTCCAGTAAAATCCAGTCTCCAGTCTCCAGTCTCCAACTCCAGTAAAATCCAGTCTCCAGTCTCCAGTAAAATCCAGTCTCCAGTCCCCAGTCTCCAGTAAAATCCAGTCTCCAGTCTCCAGTAAAATCCAGTCTCCAGTCTCCAGTAAAATCTAGTCTCCAGTAAAATCCTGTCTCCAGTAAAATCCAGTCTCCAGTAAAATCCAGTCTCCAGTATAACATGGTCTCCAGTAAAATCCAGTCTCCAGTCTCCAGTAAAATCCAGTCTCCAGTAAAATCCAGTCTCCAGTCCCCAGTCTCTAGTAAAACCCAGTCTCCAGTCTCCAGTAAAATCCAGTCTCCAGTAAAATCCAGTCTCCAGTAAAATCCAGTCTCCACTAAAATCCAGCCTCTAGTAAAATCCAGTCTCCAATAAAATCCAGTCTCCAGTAAAATGCAGTCTCCAGTAAAATCCAGTCTCCAGTAAAATCAAGTCTCCAGTCTCCAGTAAAATCCAGTCTCCAGTATAATATGGTCTCCAGTAAAATCCAGTCGCCAGTCTCCAGTAAAATCCAGTCTCCAGTCTCCAGTCTCCAGTAAAATCCAGTCTCCAGTCCCCAGTCTCTAGTAAAACCCAGTCTCCAGTCTCCAGTCTCCAGTAAAATCCAGTCTCCAGTAAAATCCAGTCTCCGGTAAAATCCAGTCTCCAGTGAAATCCAGTCTCCAGTCTCCAGTAAAATCCAGTAAAATCCAGTAAAATCCAGTCTCCAGTCTCCAGTAAAATCCAGTCTCCAGTCTCCAGTAAAATCCAGTAAAATCCAGTCTCCAGTCTCCAGTAAAATCCAGTCTCCAGTCTCCAGTAAAATCCAGACTCCGGTAAAATCCAGTCTCCAGTCTCCAGTAAAATCCAGTTTCTAGTCTCCAGTAAAATCCAGTCTCTAGTCTCCAGTAAAATCCAGTCTCTAGTCTCCAGTAAAATCCAGTCTCCAGTCTCCAGTAAAATCCAGTCTCCAGTCTCCAGTCTGCAGTAAAATCCAGTCTCCAGTCTCCAGTAAAATCCAGTCTCCAGTCTCCAGTAAAATCCAGTCTCCAGTAAAATCCAGTCTCCAGTCTCCAATAAAATCCAGTCTCCAGCCTCTAGTAAAATCCAGTCTCCAGTCTCAAGTCTGCAGTCTCCAGTAAAATCCAGTCTCCAGTCTCCATTAAAATCCAGTTTTCAGTCTCCAGTCTCCAGTAAAATCCAGTCTCCAGTCTCCAGTCTCCAACTCCAGTAAAATCCAGTCTCCAGTCTCCAGTAAAATCCAGTCTCCAGTCTCCAGTCTCCAGTAAAATCCAGTCTCCAGTCTCCAGTAAAATTCAGTCTCCAGTAAAATCCAGTATCCAGTCTCTAGTCTCCAGTCTCCAGTATCCAGTCTCCAGTAAAATCCAGTCTCCAGTCTCCAGTAAAATCCAGTCTCCAGTCTCCAGTCTCTAGTAAAATCCAGTCTCCAGTCTCCAATAAAATCCAGTCTCCACCCTCTAGTAAAATCGAGTCTCCAGTCTCAAGTCTGCAGTCACCAGTAAAATCCAGTCTCCAGTCTCCATTAAAATCCACTTATCAGTCTCCAGTCTCCAGTAAAATCCAGTCTCCAGTCTCCAGTCTCCAACTCCAGTAAAAACCAGTCTCTAGTCTCCAGTAAAATCCAGTCTCCAGTCTCCAGTCTCCAGTAAAATCCAGTCTCCAGTCTCTAGTAAAATCCAGTCTCCAGTAAAATCCAGTCTCCAGTAAAATCCAGTTCCAGTAAAATCCAGTCTCCAGTAAAATCCAGTCTCCAGTCTCCAGTAAAATCCAGTCTCCAGTAAAATCCAGTCTCCAGTCTCCAATCTCCAGTAAAATACAGTCTCCAGTTAAATCCAGTCTCCAGTCTCCAGTAAAATCCAGTCTCCAGTCCCCAGTCTCCAGTAAAGTCCAGTCTCCAGTCTCCAGTAAAATCCAGTCTCCAGTCTCCAGTAAAATCCAGTCTCCAGTAAAATCCAGTCTCCACTAAAATCCAGTCTCCAGTAAAATCCAGTCTCCAGTAAAATCCAGTCTCCAGTCTCTAATCTCCAGTCTCCAGTATCCAGTCTCCAGTCTCCAGTAAAATCCAGTCTCCAGTCTCCAGTCTCCAGTAAAATCCAGTCTCCAGTCCCCTGTCTCTAGTAAAACCCAGTCTCCAGTCTCCAGTAAAATTCAGTCTCCAGTCTCCAGTCTCCAACTCCAGTAAAATCCAGTCTCCAGTCTCCAACTCCAGTAAAAACCAGTCTCTAGTCTCCAGTAAAATCCAGTCTCCAGTCTCCAGTAAAATCCAGTCTCCAGTCTCTAGTAAAATCCAGTCTCCAGTAAAATCCAGTCTCCAGTAAAATCCAGTTCCAGTAAAATCCAGTCTCCAGTAAAATCCAGTCTCCAGTCTCCAGTAAAATCCAGTCTCCAGTAAAATCCAGTCTCCAGTCTCCAATCTCCAGTAAAATACAGTCTCCAGTTAAATCCAGTCTCCAGTCTTCAGTAAAATCCAGTCTCCAGTCCCCAGTCTCCAGTAAAGTCCAGTCTCCAGTCTCCAGTAAAATCCAGTCTCCAGTCTCCAGTAAAATCCAGTCTCCAGTAAAATCCAGTCTCCACTAAAATCCAGTCTCCAGTAAAATCCAGTCTCCAGTAAAATCCAGTCTCCAGTATAACATGGTCTCCAGTAAAATCCAGTCTCCAGTCTCCAGTAAAATCCAGTCTCCAGTAAAATCCAGTCTCCAGTCTCCAGTAAAATCCAGTCTCCAGTAAAATCCAGTCTCCAGTCCCCAGTCTCTAGTAAAACCCAGTCTCCAGTCTCCAGTAAAATCCAGTCTCCAGTAAAATTCAGTCTCCAGTTAAATCCAGTCTCCAGTAAAATCCAGTCTCCACTAAAATCCCGTCTCTAGTAAAATCCAGTCTCTAATAAAATCCAGTCTCCAGTAAAATCCAGTCTCCAGTAAAATCCAGTCTCCAGTATAATATGGTCTCCAGTAAAATCCAGTCTCCAGTCTCCAGTAAAATCCAGTCTCCAGTCTCCAGTAAAATCCAGTCTCCAGTCTCCAGTCTCCAGTAAAATCCAGTCTCCAGTCCCCAGTCTCTAGTAAAACCCAGTCTCCAGTCTCCAGTCTCCAGTAAAATCCAGTCTCCAGTCTCCAGTCTCCAGTAAAATCCAGTCTCCAGTAAAATCCAGTCTCCAGTCTCCAGTCTCCAGTAAAATCCAGTCTCCAGTAAAATCCAGTCTCCAGTAAAATCCAGTCTCCAGTGAAATCCAGTCTCCGGTCTCCAGTAAAATCCAGTAAAATCCAGTAAAATCCAGTCTCCAGTCTCCAGTAAAATCCAGTCTCCAGTCTCCAGTAAAATCCAGTAAAATCCAGTCTCCAGTCTCCAGTAAAATCCAGACTCCGGTAAAATCCAGTCTCCAGTCTCCAGTAAAATCCAGTTTCTAGTCTCCAGTAAAATCCAGTCTCTAGACTCCAGTAAAATCCAGTCTCCAGTCTCCAGTAAAATACAGTCTCCAGTCTCCAGTCTGCAGTAAAATTCAGTCTCCAGTCTCCAGTAAAATCCAGTCTCCAGTCTCCAGTCTCCAGTAAAATCCAGTCTCCAGTAAAATCCAGTCTCCAGTCTCCAATAAAATCCAGTCTCCAGCCTCTAGTAAAATCCAGTCTCCAGTCTCAAGTCTGCAGTCTCCAGTAAAATCCAGTCTCCAGTCTCCATTAAAATCCAGTTTTCAGTCTCCAGTCTCCAGTAAAATCCAGTCTCCAGTCTCCAGTCTCCAACTCCAGTAAAATCCAGTCTCCAGTCTCCAGTAAAATCCAGTCTCCAGTCTCCAGTCTCCAGTAAAATCCAGTCTCCAGTCTCTAGTCTCCAGTCTCCAGTATCCAGTCTCCAGTAAAATCCACTCTCCAGTCTCCAGTCTCCAGTAAAATCCAGTCTCCAGTCCCCTGTCTCTAGTAAAACCCAGTCTCCAGTCTCCAGTAAAATCCAGTCTCCAGTCTCCAGAAAAATCCAGTCTCCAGTTAAATCCAGTCTCCAGTAAAATCCAGTCTCCACTAAAATCCAGTCTCCAGTAAAATCCAGTCTCCAGTAAAATCCAGTCTCCAGTCTCCAGTAAAATCCAGTCTCCAGTCTCGAGTAAAATCCAGTCTCCAGTCTCCAGTAAAATCCAGTCTCCAGTCTCCAATCTCCAGTAAAATCCTGTCTCCAGTAAATTCCAGTCTCCAGTCTCCAATAAAATCCAGTCTCCAGCCTCCAGTAAAATTCAGTCTCCAGTCTCAAGTCTGCAGTCTCCAGTCTCCAGTAAAATCCAGTCTCCAGTCTCCAGTAAATCCAGTTTTCAGTCTCCAGTCTCCAGTAAAATCCAGTCTCCAGTCTCCAACTCCAGTAAAATCCAGTCTCCAGTCTCCAGTAAAATCCAGTCTCCAGTAAAATCTAGTCTCCAGTCTCTAGTAAAATCCATTCTCGAGTAAAATCCAGTCTCCAGTAAAATCCAGTTCCAGTAAAATCCAGTCTCCAGTAAAATCCAGTCTCCAGTCTCCAGTAAAATCCAGTCTCCAGTAAAATCCAGTCTCCAGTCTCCAGTCTCCAACTCCAGTAAAATCCAGTCTCCAGTCTCCAGTAAAATCCAGTCTCCAGTCTCCAGTCTCCAGTAAAACCCAGTCTCCAGTCTCCAGTAAAATCCAGTCTCCAGTAAAATCCAGTCTCCAGTAAAATCCAGTCTCCACTAAAATCCAGCCTCTAGTAAAATCCAGTCTCCAATAAAATCCAGTCTCCAGTAAAATCCAGTCTCCAGTAAAATCCAGTCTCCACTAAAATCAAGTCTCCAGTAAAATCAAGTCTTCAGTCTCCAGTATAATATGGTCTCCAGTAAAATCCAGTCTCCAGTCTCCAGTAAAATCCAGTCTCCAGTCTCCAGTAAAATCCAGTCTCCAGTCCCCAGTCTCTAGTAAAACCCAGTCTACAGTCTCCAGTCTCCAGTCTCCAGTAAAATCCAGTCTCCAGTCTCCAGTAAAATCCAGTCTCCAGTAAAATCCAGTCTCCAGTGAAATCCAGTCTCCAGTCTCCAGTAAAATCCAGTAAAATCCAGTCTCCAGTCTCCAGTAAAATCCAGTCTCCAGTCTCCAGTAAAATCCAGTAAAATCCAGTCTCCAGTCTCCAGTCTCCAGTAAAATCCAGTCTCCAGTCTCCAGTAAAATCCAGACTCCGGTAAAATCCAGTCTCCAGTCTCCAGTAAAATCCAGTTTCTAGTCTCCAGTAAAATCCAGTCTCTAGTCTCCAGTAAAATCCAGTCTCTAGTCTCCAGTAAAATCCAGTCTCCAGTCTCCAGTAAAATCCAGTCTCCAGTCTCCAGTCTGCAGTAAAATCCAGTCTCCAGTCTCCAGTAAAATCCAGTCTCCAGTCTCCAGTAAAATCCAGTCTCCAGTAAAATCCAGTCTCCAGTCTCCAATAAAATCCAGTCTCCAGCCTCTAGTAAAATCCAGTCTCCAGTCTCAAGTCTGCAGTCTCCAGTAAAATCCAGTCTCCAGTCTCCATTAAAATCCAGTTTTCAGTCTCCAGTCTCCAGTAAAATCCAGTCTCCAGTCTCCAGTCTCCAACTCCAGTAAAATCCAGTCTCCAGTCTCCAGTAAAATCCAGTCTCCAGTCTCCAGTCTCCAGTAAAATCCAGTCTCCAGTCTCCAGTAAAATTCAGTCTCCAGTAAAATCCAGTATCCAGTCTCTAGTCTCCAGTCTCCAGTATCCAGTCTCCAGTAAAATCCAGTCTCCAGTCTCCAGTAAAATCCAGTCTCCAGTCTCTAGTAAAATCCAGTCTCCAGTCTCCGATAAAATCCAGTCTCCAGCCTCTAGTAAAATCGAGTCTCCAGTCTCCAACTCCAGTAAAAACCAGTCTCCAGTCTCCAGTAAAATCCAGTCTCCAGTCTCCAGTCTCCAGTAAAATCCAGTCTCCAGTCTCTAGTAAAATCCAGTCTCCAGTAAAATCCAGTCTCCAGTAAAATCCAGTTCCAGTAAAATCCAGTCTCCAGTAAAATCCAGTCTCCAGTCTCCAGTAAAATCCAGTCTCCAGTCTCCAATCTCCAGTAAAATACAGTCTCCAGTTAAATCCAGTCTCCAGTCTCCAGTAAAATCCAGTCTCCAGTCCCCAGTCTCCAGTAAAGTCCAGTCTCCAGTCTCCAGTAAAATCCAGTCTCCAGTATAATATGGTCTCCAGTAAAATCCAGTCTCCAGTCTCCAGTAAAATCCAGTCTCCAGTCTCCAGTCTCCAGTAAAATCCAGTCTCCAGTCCCCAGTCTCTAGTAAAACCCAGTCTCCAGTCTCCAGTCTCCAGTAAAATCCAGTCTCCAGTCTCCAGTAAAATCCAGTCTCCAGTAAAATCCAGTCTCCAGTCTCCAGTAAAATCCAGTCTCAAGTAAAATCCAGTCTCCATTAAAATCCAGTCTCCAGTGAAATCCAGTCTCCGGTCTCCAGTAAAATCCAGTAAAATCCAGTAAAATCCAGTCTCCAGTCTCCAGTCTCCAGTCTCCAGTAAAATCCAGTCTCCAGTAAAATCCAGTCTCCAGTCTCCAGTAAAATCCAGTCTCCAGTCCCCAGTCTCTAGTTAAACCCAGTATCCAGTCTCCAGTCTCCAGTAAAATCCAGTCTCCAGTCTCCAGTAAAATCCAGTCTCCAGTAAAATCCAGTCTCCAGTCTCCAGTCTCCAGTAAAATCCAGTCTCCAGTAAAATTCAGTCTCCAGTTAAATCCAGTCTCCAGTAAAATCCAGTCTCCACTAAAATCCAGTCTCTAGTAAAATCCAGTCTCTAATAAAATCCAGTCTCCAGTAAAATCCAGTCTCCAGTAAAATCCAGTCTCCAGTATAATATGGTCTCCAGTAAAATCCAGTCTCCAGTCTCCAGTAAAATCCAGTCTCCAGTCTCCAGTAAAATCCAGTCTCCAGTCTCCAGTCTCCAGTAAAATCCAGTCTCCAGTCCCCAGTCTCTAGTAAAACCCAGTCTCCAGTCTCCAGTCTCCAGTAAAATTCAGTCTCCAGTCTCCAGTCTCCAGTAAAATCCAGTCTCCAGTAAAATCCAGTCTCCAGTCTCCAGTCTCCAGTAAAATCCAGTCTCCAGTAAAATCCAGTCTCCAGTAAAATCCAGTCTCCAGTGAAATCCAGTCTCCGGTCTCCAGTAAAATCCAGTAAAATCCAGTAAAATCCAGTCTCCAGTCTCCAGTAAAATCCAGTCTCCAGTCTCCAGTAAAATCCAGTAAAATCCAGTCTCCAGTCTCCAGTCTCCAGTAAAATCCAGTCTCCAGTCTCCAGTAAAATCCAGACTCCGGTAAAATCCAGTCTCCAGTCTCCAGTAAAATCCAGTTTCTAGTCTCCAGTAAAATCCAGTCTCTAGACTCCAGTAAAATCCAGTCTCCAGTCTCCAGTAAAATACAGTCTCCAGTCTCCAGTCTGCAGTAAAATTCAGTCTCCAGTCTCCAGTAAAATCCAGTCTCCAGTCTCCAGTCTCCAGTAAAATCCAGTCTCCAGTAAAATCCAGTCTCCAGTCTCCAATAAAATCCAGTCTCCAGCCTCTAGTAAAATCCAGTCTCCAGTCTCAAGTCTGCAGTCTCCAGTAAAATCCAGTCTCCAGTCTCCATTAAAATCCAGTTTTCAGTCTCCAGTCTCCAGTAAAATCCAGTCTCCAGTCTCCAGTCTCCAACTCCAGTAAAATCCAGTCTCCAGTCTCCAGTAAAATCCAGTCTCCAGTCTCCAGTCTCCAGTAAAATCCAGTCTCCAGTCTCTAGTCTCCAGTCTCCAGTATCCAGTCTCCAGTAAAATCCACTCTCCAGTCTCCAGTCTCCAGTAAAATCCAGTCTCCAGTCCCCTGTCTCTAGTAAAACCCAGTCTCCAGTCTCCAGTAAAATCCAGTCTCCAGTCTCCAGAAAAATCCAGTCTCCAGTTAAATCCAGTCTCCAGTAAAATCCAGTCTCCACTAAAATCCAGTCTCCAGTAAAATCCAGTCTCCAGTAAAATCCAGTCTCCAGTCTCCAGTAAAATCCAGTCTCCAGTCTCGAGTAAAATCCAGTCTCCAGTCTCCAGTAAAATCCAGTCTCCAGTCTCCAATCTCCAGTAAAATCCTGTCTCCAGTAAATTCCAGTCTCCAGTCTCCAATAAAATCCAGTCTCCAGCCTCCAGTAAAATTCAGTCTCCAGTCTCAAGTCTGCAGTCTCCAGTCTCCAGTAAAATCCAGTCTCCAGTCTCCAGTAAATCCAGTTTTCAGTCTCCAGTCTCCAGTAAAATCCAGTCTCCAGTCTCCAACTCCAGTAAAATCCAGTCTCCAGTCTCCAGTAAAATCCAGTCTCCAGTAAAATCTAGTCTCCAGTCTCTAGTAAAATCCATTCTCGAGTAAAATCCAGTCTCCAGTAAAATCCAGTTCCAGTAAAATCCAGTCTCCAGTAAAATCCAGTCTCCAGTCTCCAGTAAAATCCAGTCTCCAGTAAAATCCAGTCTCCAGTCTCCAGTCTCCAACTCCAGTAAAATCCAGTCTCCAGTCTCCAGTAAAATCCAGTCTCCAGTCTCCAGTCTCCAGTAAAACCCAGTCTCCAGTCTCCAGTAAAATCCAGTCTCCAGTAAAATCCAGTCTCCAGTAAAATCCAGTCTCCACTAAAATCCAGCCTCTAGTAAAATCCAGTCTCCAATAAAATCCAGTCTCCAGTAAAATCCAGTCTCCAGTAAAATCCAGTCTCCAGTAAAATCAAGTCTCCAGTCTCCAGTAAAATCCAGTCTTCAGTATAATATGGTCTCCAGTAAAATCCAGTCTCCAGTCTCCAGTAAAATCCAGTCTCCAGTCTCCAGTCTCCAGTCTCCAGTAAAATCCAGTCTCCAGTCCCCAGTCTCTAGTAAAACCCAGTCTACAGTCTCCAGTCTCCAGTCTCCAGTAAAATCCAGTCTCCAGTCTCCAGTAAAATCCAGTCTCCAGTAAAATCCAGTCTCCAGTGAAATCCAGTCTCCAGTCTCCAGTAAAATCCAGTAAAATCCAGTCTCCAGTCTCCAGTAAAATCCAGTCTCCAGTCTCCAGTAAAATCCAGTAAAATCCAGTCTCCAGTCTCCAGTCTCCAGTAAAATCCAGTCTCCAGTCTCCAGTAAAATCCAGACTCCGGTAAAATCCAGTCTCCAGTCTCCAGTAAAATCCAGTTTCTAGTCTTCTAGTCTCCAGTAAAATCCAGTCTCTAGTCTCCAGTAAAATCCAGTCTCTAGTCTCCAGTAAAATCCAGTCTCCAGTCTCCAGTAAAATCCAGTCTCCAGTCTCCAGTCTGCAGTAAAATCCAGTCTCCAGTCTCCAGTAAAATCCAGTCTCCAGTCTCCAGTAAAATCCAGTCTCCAGTAAAATCCAGTCTCCAGTCTCCAATAAAATCCAGTCTCCAGCCTCTAGTAAAATCCAGTCTCCAGTCTCAAGTCTGCAGTCTCCAGTAAAATCCAGTCTCCAGTCTCCATTAAAATCCAGTTTTCAGTCTCCAGTCTCCAGTAAAATCCAGTCTCCAGTCTCCAGTCTCCAACTCCAGTAAAATCCAGTCTCCAGTCTCCAGTAAAATCCAGTCTCCAGTCTCCAGTCTCCAGTAAAATCCAGTCTCCAGTCTCCAGTAAAATTCAGTCTCCAGTAAAATCCAGTATCCAGTCTCTAGTCTCCAGTCTCCAGTATCCAGTCTCCAGTAAAATCCAGTCTCCAGTCTCCAGTAAAATCCAGTCTCCAGTCTCCAGTCTCTAGTAAAATCCAGTCTCCAGTCTCCAATAAAATCCAGTCTCCAGCCTCTAGTAAAATCGAGTCTCCAGTCTCAAGTCTGCAGTCACCAGTAAAATCCAGTCTCCAGTCTCCATTAAAATCCAGTTTTCAGTCTCCAGTCTCCAGTAAAATCTAGTCTCCAGTCTCCAGTCTCCAACTCCAGTAAAATCCAGTCTCCAGTCTCCAGTAAAATCCAGTCTCCAGTAAAATCCAGTATCCAGTCTCTAATCTCCAGTCTCCAGTATCCAGTCTCCAGTCTCCAGTAAAATCCAGTCTCCAGTCTCCAGTAAAATCCAGTCTCCAGTCCCCTGTCTCTAGTAAAACCCAGTCTCCAGTCTCCAGTCTCCAGTAAAATTCAGTCTCCAGTCTCCAGTCTCCAACTCCAGTAAAATCCAGTCTCCAGTCTCCAACTCCAGTAAAAACCAGTCTCCAGTCTCCAGTAAAATCCAGTCTCCAGTCTCCAGTCTCCAGTAAAATCCAGTCTCCAGTCTCTAGTAAAATCCAGTCTCCAGTAAAATCCAGTCTCCAGTAAAATCCAGTTCCAGTAAAATCCAGTCTCCAGTAAAATCCAGTCTCCAGTAAAATCCAGTCTCCAGTCTCCAATCTCCAGTAAAATACAGTCTCCAGTTAAATCCAGTCTCCAGTCTCCAGTAAAATCCAGTCTCCAGTCCCCAGTCTCCAGTAAAGTCCAGTCTCCAGTCTCCAGTAAAATCCAGTCTCCAGTATAATATGGTCTCCAGTAAAATCCAGTCTCCAGTCTCCAGTAAAATCCAGTCTCCAGTCTCCAGTCTCCAGTAAAATCCAGTCTCCAGTCCCCAGTCTCTAGTAAAACCCAGTCTCCAGTCTCCAGTCTCCAGTCTCCAGTAAAATCCAGTCTCCAGTAAAATCCAGTCTCCAGTCTCCAGTAAAATCCAGTCTCCAGTAAAATCCAGTCTCCATTAAAATCCAGTCTCCAGTGAAATCCAGTCTCCGGTCTCCAGTAAAATCCAGTAAAATCCAGTAAAATCCAGTCTCCAGTCTCCAGTAAAATCCAGTCTCCAGTAAAATCCAGTCTCCAGTCTCCAGTAAAATCCAGTCTCCAGTCCCCAGTCTCTAGTTAAACCCAGTATCCAGTCTCCAGTCTCCAGTAAAATCCAGTCTCCAGTCTCCAGTAAAATCCAGTCTCCAGTAAAATCCAGTCTCCAGTTAAATCCAGTCTCCAGTAAAATCCAGTCTCCACTAAAATCCAGTCTCTAGTAAAATCCAGTCTCCAGTAAAATCCAGTATCCAGTAAAATCCAGTCTCCAGTAAAATTAAGTCTCGAGTATAATATGGCCTCCAGTAAAATCCAGTCTCCAGTAAAATCCAGTCTCCAGTCTCAAGTCTCCATTAAAATCCAGTCTCCAGTCTCCAGTAAAATCCAGTCTCCAGTCCCCAGTCTCTAGTAAAACCCAGTCTCCAGTCTCCAGTCTCCAGTAAAATCCAGTCTCCAGTCTCCAGTCTCCAGTAAAATCCAGTCTCCAGTAAAATCCAGTCTCCAGTTAAATCCAGTCTCCAGTAAAATCCAGTCTCCACTAAAATCCAGTATCTAGTAAAATCCAGTCTCCAGTAAAATCAAGTCTCCAGTCTCCAGTCTCAAGTAAAATCCAGTCTCCAGTCTCCAGTAAAATCCAGTCTCCATTCTCCAGTAAAATCCAGTTTTCAGTCTCCAGTCTCCAGTAAAATCCAGTCTCCAGTCTCTAGTAAAATCCAGTCTCCAGTAAAATCCAGTCTCCAGTAAAATCCAGTCTCCAGTAAAATCCAGTCTCCAGTCTCCAATCTCCAGTAAAATACAGTCTCCAGTTAAATCCAGTCTCCAGTCTCCAGTAAAATCCAGTCTCTAGTCTCCAGTAAAATCCAGTCTCCAGTAAAATCCAGTCTCCAGTCTCCAGTCTGCAGTAAAATCCAGTCTCCAGTCTCCAGTAAAATCCAGTCTCCAGTCTCCAGTCTCCAGTAAAATCTAGTCTCCAGTCTCCAATAAAATCCAGTCTCCAGCCTCTAGTAAAATCCAGTCTCCAGTCTCAAGTCTGCAGTCTCCAGTAAAATCCAGTCTCCAGTCTCCATTAAAATCCAGTTTTCAGTCTCCAGTCTCCAGTAAAATCCAGTCTCCAGTCTCCAGTCTCAAACTCCAGTAAAATCCAGTCTCCAGTCTCCAGTAAAATCCAGTCTCCAGTCTCCAGTCTCCAGTAAAATCCAGTCTCCAGTAAAATCCAGTATCCAGTCTCTAGTCTCCAGTCTCCAGTATCCAGTCTCCAGTCTCCAGTAAAATCCAGTCTCCAGTCTCCAGTAAAATCCAGACTCCGGTAAAATCCAGTCTCCAGTCTCCAGTAAAATCCAGTTTCTAGTCTTCTAGTCTCCAGTAAAATCCAGTCTCTAGTCTCCAGTAAAATCCAGTCTCTAGGCTCCAGTAAAATCCAGTCTCCAGTCTCCAGTAAAATCCAGTCTCCAGTCTCCAGTCTGCAGTAAAATCCAGTCTCCAGTCTCCAGTAAAATCCAGTCTCCAGTCTCCAGTAAAATCCAGTCTCCAGTAAAATCCAGTCTCCAGTCTCCAATAAAATCCAGTCTCCAGCCTCTAGTAAAATCCAGTCTCCAGTCTCAAGTCTGCAGTCTCCAGTAAAATCCAGTCTCCAGTCTCCATTAAAATCCAGTTTTCAGTCTCCAGTCTCCAGTAAAATCCAGTCTCCAGTCTCCAGTCTCCAACTCCAGTAAAATCCAGTCTCCAGTCTCCAGTAAAATCCAGTCTCCAGTCTCCAGTCTCCAGTAAAATCCAGTCTCCAGTCTCCAGTAAAATTCAGTCTCCAGTAAAATCCAGTATCCAGTCTCTAGTCTCCAGTCTCCAGTATCCAGTCTCCAGTAAAATCCAGTCTCCAGTCTCCAGTAAAATCCAGTCTCCAGTCTCCAGTCTCTAGTAAAATCCAGTCTCCAGTCTCCAATAAAATCCAGTCTCCAGCCTCTAGTAAAATCGAGTCTCCAGTCTCAAGTCTGCAGTCACCAGTAAAATCCAGTCTCCAGTCTCCATTAAAATCCAGTTTTCAGTCTCCAGTCTCCAGTAAAATCTAGTCTCCAGTCTCCAGTCTCCAACTCCAGTAAAATCCAGTCTCCAGTCTCCAGTAAAATCCAGTCTCCAGTAAAATCCAGTATCCAGTCTCTAATCTCCAGTCTCCAGTATCCAGTCTCCAGTCTCCAGTAAAATCCAGTCTCCAGTCTCCAGTAAAATCCAGTCTCCAGTCCCCTGTCTCTAGTAAAACCCAGTCTCCAGTCTCCAGTCTCCAGTAAAATTCAGTCTCCAGTCTCCAGTCTCCAACTCCAGTAAAATCCAGTCTCCAGTCTCCAACTCCAGTAAAAACCAGTCTCCAGTCTCCAGTAAAATCCAGTCTCCAGTCTCCAGTCTCCAGTAAAATCCAGTCTCCAGTCTCTAGTAAAATCCAGTCTCCAGTAAAATCCAGTCTCCAGTAAAATCCAGTTCCAGTAAAATCCAGTCTCCAGTAAAATCCAGTCTCCAGTAAAATCCAGTCTCCAGTCTCCAATCTCCAGTAAAATACAGTCTCCAGTTAAATCCAGTCTCCAGTCTCCAGTAAAATCCAGTCTCCAGTCCCCAGTCTCCAGTAAAGTCCAGTCTCCAGTCTCCAGTAAAATCCAGTCTCCAGTATAATATGGTCTCCAGTAAAATCCAGTCTCCAGTCTCCAGTAAAATCCAGTCTCCAGTCTCCAGTCTCCAGTAAAATCCAGTCTCCAGTCCCCAGTCTCTAGTAAAACCCAGTCTCCAGTCTCCAGTCTCCAGTAAAATCCAGTCTCCAGTCTCCAGTAAAATCCAGTCTCCAGTAAAATCCAGTCTCCAGTCTCCAGTAAAATCCAGTCTCCAGTAAAATCCAGTCTCCATTAAAATCCAGTCTCCAGTGAAATCCAGTCTCCGGTCTCCAGTAAAATCCAGTAAAATCCAGTAAAATCCAGTCTCCAGTCTCCAGTAAAATCCAGTCTCCAGTAAAATCCAGTCTCCAGTCTCCAGTAAAATCCAGTCTCCAGTCCCCAGTCTCTAGTTAAACCCAGTATCCAGTCTCCAGTCTCCAGTAAAATCCAGTCTCCAGTCTCCAGTAAAATCCAGTCTCCAGTAAAATCCAGTCTCCAGTTAAATCCAGTCTCCAGTAAAATCCAGTCTCCACTAAAATCCAGTCTCTAGTAAAATCCAGTCTCCAGTAAAATCCAGTATCCAGTAAAATCCAGTCTCCAGTAAAATTAAGTCTCGAGTATAATATGGCCTCCAGTAAAATCCAGTCTCCAGTAAAATCCAGTCTCCAGTCTCAAGTCTCCATTAAAATCCAGTCTCCAGTCTCCAGTAAAATCCAGTCTCCAGTCCCCAGTCTCTAGTAAAACCCAGTCTCCAGTCTCCAGTCTCCAGTAAAATCCAGTCTCCAGTCTCCAGTCTCCAGTAAAATCCAGTCTCCAGTAAAATCCAGTCTCCAGTTAAATCCAGTCTCCAGTAAAATCCAGTCTCCACTAAAATCCAGTATCTAGTAAAATCCAGTCTCCAGTAAAATCAAGTCTCCAGTCTCCAGTCTCAAGTAAAATCCAGTCTCCAGTCTCCAGTAAAATCCAGTCTCCATTCTCCAGTAAAATCCAGTTTTCAGTCTCCAGTCTCCAGTAAAATCCAGTCTCCAGTCTCTAGTAAAATCCAGTCTCCAGTAAAATCCAGTCTCCAGTAAAATCCAGTTCCAGTAAAATCCAGTCTCCAGTAAAATCCAGTCTCCAGTCTCCAGTAAAATCCAGTCTCCAGTAAAATCCAGTCTCCAGTCTCCAATCTCCAGTAAAATACAGTCTCCAGTTAAATCCAGTCTCCAGTCTCCAGTAAAATCCAGTCTCTAGTCTCCAGTAAAATCCAGTCTCCAGTAAAATCCAGTCTCCAGTCTCCAGTCTGCAGTAAAATCCAGTCTCCAGTCTCCAGTAAAATCCAGTCTCCAGTCTCCAGTCTCCAGTAAAATCTAGTCTCCAGTCTCCAATAAAATCCAGTCTCCAGCCTCTAGTAAAATCCAGTCTCCAGTCTCAAGTCTGCAGTCTCCAGTAAAATCCAGTCTCCAGTCTCCATTAAAATCCAGTTTTCAGTCTCCAGTCTCCAGTAAAATCCAGTCTCCAGTCTCCAGTCTCAAACTCCAGTAAAATCCAGTCTCCAGTCTCCAGTAAAATCCAGTCTCCAGTCTCCAGTCTCCAGTAAAATCCAGTCTCCAGTAAAATCCAGTATCCAGTCTCTAGTCTCCAGTCTCCAGTATCCAGTCTCCAGTCTCCAGTAAAATCCAGTCTCCAGTCTCCAGTCTCCAGTAAAATCCAGTCTCCAGTCCCCTGTCTCTAGTAAAACCCAGTCTCCAGTCTCCAGTCTCCAGTAAAATCCAGTCTCCAGTCTTCAACTCCAGTAAAATCCAGTCTCCAGTCTCCAGTAAAATCCAGTCTCCAGTCTCCAGTAAAATCCAGTCTCCAGTCTCTAGTAAAATCCAGTCTCCAGTAAAATCCAGTCTCCAGTAAAATCCAGTTCCAGTAAAATCCAGTCTCCAGTAAAATCCAGTCTCCAGTCTCCAGTAAAATCCAGTCTCCAGTCTCCAATCTCCAGTAAAATACAGTCTCCAGTTAAATCCAGTCTCCAGTCTCCAGTAAAATCCAGTCTCCAGTCCCCAGTCTCCAGTAAAATCCAGTCTCCAGTCTCCAGTAAAATCCAGTCTCCAGTCTCCAGTAAAATCTAGTCTCCAGTAAAATCCTGTCTCCAGTAAAATCCAGTCTCCAGTAAAATCCAGTCTCCAGTATAACATGGTCTCCAGTAAAATCCAGTCTCCAGTCTCCAGTAAAATCCAGTCTCCAGTAAAATCCAGTCTCCAGTCCCCAGTCTCTAGTAAAACTCAGTCTCCAGTCTCCAGTAAAATCCAGTCTCCAGTAAAATCCAGTCTCCAGTAAAATCCAGTCTCCACTAAAATCCAGCCTCTAGTAAAATCCAGTCTCCAATAAAATCCAGTCTCCAGTAAAATCCAGTCTCCAGTAAAATCCAGTCTCCAGTAAAATCAAGTCTCCAGTCTCCAGTAAAATCCAGTCTCCAGTATAATATGGTCTCCAGTAAAATCCAGTCTCCAGTCTCCAGTAAAATCCAGTCTCCAGTCTCCAGTCTCCAGTCTCCAGTAAAATCCAGTCTCCAGTCCCCAGTCTCTAGTAAAACCCAGTCTCCAGTCTCCAGTCTCCAGTAAAATCCAGTCTCCAGTCTCCAGTAAAATCCAGTCTCCAGTAAAATCCAGTCTCCAGTGAAATCCAGTCTCCAGTCTCCAGTAAAATCCAGTAAAATCCAGTAAAATCCAGTCTCCAGTCTCCAGTAAAATCCAGTCTCCAGTCTCCAGTAAAATCCAGTCTCCAGTCTCCAGTCTCCAGTAAAATCCAGTCTCCAGTCTCCAGTAAAATCCAGACTCCGGTAAAATCCAGTCTCCATTCTCCAGTAAAATCCAGTTTCTAGTCTCCAGTAAAATCCAGTCTCTAGTCTCCAGTAAAATCCACTCTCTAGTCTCCAGTAAAATCCAGTCTCCAGTCTCCAGTAAAATCCAGTCTCCAGTCTCCAGTCTGCAGTAAAATCCAGTCTCCAGTCTCCAGTAAAATCCAGTCTCCAGTCTCCAGTAAAATCCAGTCTCCAGTAAAATCCAGTCTCCAGTCTCCAATAAAATCCAGTCTCCAGCCTCTAGTAAAATCCAGTCTCCAGTAAAATCCAGTCTCCAGTAAAATCCAGTTCCAGTAAAATCCAGTCTCCAGTAAAATCCAGTCTCCAGTCTCCAGTAAAATCCAGTCTCCAGTAAAATCCAGTCTCCAGTCTCCAATCTCCAGTAAAATACAGTCTCCAGTTAAATCCAGTCTCCAGTCTCCAGTAAAATCCAGTCTCTAGTCTCCAGTAAAATCCAGTCTCCAGTAAAATCCAGTCTCCAGTCTCCAGTCTGCAGTAAAATCCAGTCTCCAGTCTCCAGTAAAATCCAGTCTCCAGTCTCCAGTCTCCAGTAAAATCCAGTCTCCAGTCTCCAATAAAATCCAGTCTCCAGCCTCTAGTAAAATCCAGTCTCCAGTCTCAAGTCTGCAGTCTCCAGTAAAATCCAGTCTCCAGTCTCCATTAAAATCCAGTTTTCAGTCTCCAGTCTCCAGTCTCCAGTCTCCAGTCTCCAACTCCAGTAAAATCCAGTCTCCAGTCTCCAGTAAAATCCAGTCTCCAGTCTCCAGTCTCCAGTAAAATCCAGTCTCCAGTCTCCAGTAAAATCCAGTCTCCAGTAAAATCCAGTATCCAGTCTCTAGTCTCCAGTCTCCAGTATCCAGTCTCCAGTCTCCAGTAAAATCCAGTCTCCAGTCTCCAGTCTCCAGTAAAATCCAGTCTCCAGTCCCCTGTCTCTAGTAAAACCCAGTCTCCAGTCTCCAGTCTCCAGTAAAATCCAGTCTCCAGTCTTCAACTCCAGTAAAATCCAGTCTCCAGTCTCCAGTAAAATCCAGTCTCCAGTCTCCAGTAAAATCCAGTCTCCAGTCTCTAGTAAAATCCAGTCTCCAGTAAAATCCAGTCTCCAGTAAAATCCAGTTCCAGTAAAATCCAGTCTCCAGTAAAATCCAGTCTCCAGTCTCCAGTAAAATCCAGTCTCCAGTCTCCAATCTCCAGTAAAATACAGTCTCCAGTTAAATCCAGTCTCCAGTCTCCAGTAAAATCCAGTCTCCAGTCCCCAGTCTCCAGTAAAATCCAGTCTCCAGTCTCCAGTCTCCAGTAAAATCCAGTCTCCAGTCTCCAGTAAAATCTAGTCTCCAGTAAAATCCTGTCTCCAGTAAAATCCAGTCTCCAGTAAAATCCAGTCTCCAGTATAACATGGTCTCCAGTAAAATCCAGTCTCCAGTAAAATCCAGTCTCCAGTAAAATCCAGTCTCCAGTCCCCAGTCTCTAGTAAAACCCAGTCTCCAGTCTCCAGTAAAATCCAGTCTCCAGTAAAATCCAGTCTCCAGTAAAATCCAGTCTCCAGTAAAATCAAGTCTCCAGTCTCCAGTAAAATCCAGTCTCCAGTATAATATGGTCTCCAGTAAAATCCAGTCTCCAGTCTCCAGTAAAATCCAGTCTCCAGTCTCCAGTCTCCAGTCTCCAGTCTCCAGTAAAATCCAGTCTCCAGTCCCCAGTCTCTAGTAAAACCCAGTCTCCAGTCTCCAGTCTCCAGTAAAATCCAGTCTCCAGTCTCCAGTAAAATCCAGTCTCCAGTAAAATCCAGTCTCCAGTGAAATCCAGTCTCCAGTCTCCAGTAAAATCCAGTAAAATCCAGTAAAATCCAGTCTCCAGTCTCCAGTAAAATCCAGTCTCCAGTCTCCAGTAAAATCCAGTAAAATCCAGTCTCCAGTCTCCAGTAAAATCCAGTCTCCAGTCTCCAGTCTCCAGTCTCCAGTAAAATCCAGTCTCCAGTCCCCAGTCTCTAGTAAAACCCAGTCTCCAGTCTCCAGTCTCCAGTAAAATCCAGTCTCCAGTCTCCAGTAAAATCCAGTCTCCAGTAAAATCCAGTCTCCAGTGAAATCCAGTCTCCAGTCTCCAGTAAAATCCAGTAAAATCCAGTAAAATCCAGTCTCCAGTCTCCAGTAAAATCCAGTCTCCAGTCTCCAGTAAAATCCAGTAAAATCCAGTCTCCAGTCTCCAGTCTCCAGTAAAATCCAGTCTCCAGTCTCCAGTAAAATCCAGACTCCGGTAAAATCCAGTCTCCATTCTCCAGTAAAATCCAGTTTCTAGTCTCCAGTAAAATCCAGTCTCTAGTCTCCAGTAAAATCCACTCTCTAGTCTCCAGTAAAATCCAGTCTCCAGTCTCCAGTAAAATCCAGTCTCCAGTCTCCAGTAAAATCCAGTCTCCAGTCTCCAGTCTGCAGTAAAATCCAGTCTCCAGTCTCCAGTAAAATCCAGTCTCCAGTCTCCAGTAAAATCCAGTCTCCAGTAAAATCCAGTCTCCAGTCTCCAATAAAATCCAGTCTCCAGCCTCTAGTAAAATCCAGTCTCCAGTAAAATCCAGTCTCCAGTAAAATCCAGTTCCAGTAAAATCCAGTCTCCAGTAAAATCCAGTCTCCAGTCTCCAGTAAAATCCAGTCTCCAGTAAAATCCAGTCTCCAGTCTCCAATCTCCAGTAAAATACAGTCTCCAGTTAAATCCAGTCTCCAGTCTCCAGTAAAATCCAGTCTCTAGTCTCCAGTAAAATCCAGTCTCCAGTAAAATCCAGTCTCCAGTCTCCAGTCTGCAGTAAAATCCAGTCTCCAGTCTCCAGTAAAATCCAGTCTCCAGTCTCCAGTAAAATCCAGTCTCCAGTCTCCAATAAAATCCAGTCTCCAGCCTCTAGTAAAATCCAGTCTCCAGTCTCAAGTCTGCAGTCTCCAGTAAAATCCAGTCTCCAGTCTCCATTAAAATCCAGTTTTCAGTCTCCAGTCTCCAGTCTCCAGTCTCCAGTCTCCAACTCCAGTAAAATCCAGTCTCCAGTCTCCAGTAAAATCCAGTCTCCAGTCTCCAGTCTCCAGTAAAATCCAGTCTCCAGTCTCCAGTAAAATCCAGTCTCCAGTAAAATCCAGTATCCAGTCTCTAGTCTCCAGTCTCCAGTATCCAGTCTCCAGTCTCCAGTAAAATCCAGTCTCCAGTCTCCAGTCTCCAGTAAAATCCAGTCTCCAGTCCCCTGTCTCTAGTAAAACCCAGTCTCCAGTCTCCAGTCTCCAGTAAAATCCAGTCTCCAGTCTTCAACTCCAGTAAAATCCAGTCTCCAGTCTCCAGTAAAATCCAGTCTCCAGTCTCCAGTAAAATCCAGTCTCCAGTCTCTAGTAAAATCCAGTCTCCAGTAAAATCCAGTCTCCAGTAAAATCCAGTTCCAGTAAAATCCAGTCTCCAGTAAAATCCAGTCTCCAGTCTCCAGTAAAATCCAGTCTCCAGTCTCCAATCTCCAGTAAAATACAGTCTCCAGTTAAATCCAGTCTCCAGTCTCCAGTAAAATCCAGTCTCCAGTCCCCAGTCTCCAGTAAAATCCAGTCTCCAGTCTCCAGTCTCCAGTAAAATCCAGTCTCCAGTCTCCAGTAAAATCTAGTCTCCAGTAAAATCCTGTCTCCAGTAAAATCCAGTCTCCAGTAAAATCCAGTCTCCAGTATAACATGGTCTCCAGTAAAATCCAGTCTCCAGTCTCCAGTAAAATCCAGTCTCCAGTAAAATCCAGTCTCCAGTCCCCAGTCTCTAGTAAAACCCAGTCTCCAGTCTCCAGTAAAATCCAGTCTCCAGTAAAATCCAGTCTCCAGTAAAATCCAGTCTCCACTAAAATCCAGCCTCTAGTAAAATCCAGTCTCCAATAAAATCCAGTCTCCAGTAAAATCCAGTCTCCAGTAAAATCCAGTCTCCAGTAAAATCAAGTCTCCAGTCTCCAGTAAAATCCAGTCTCCAGTATAATATGGTCTCCAGTAAAATCCAGTCTCCAGTCTCCAGTAAAATCCAGTCTCCAGTCTCCAGTCTCCAGTAAAATCCAGTCTCCAGTCCCCAGTCTCTAGTAAAACCCAGTCTCCAGTCTCCAGTCTCCAGTAAAATCCAGTCTCCAGTCTCCAGTAAAATCCAGTCTCCAGTAAAATCCAGTCTCCAGTGAAATCCAGTCTCCAGTCTCCAGTAAAATCCAGTAAAATCCAGTCTCCAGTCTCCAGTAAAATCCAGTCTCCAGTCTCCAGTAAAATCCAGTAAAATCCAGTCTCCAGTCTCCAGTCTCCAGTAAAATCCAGTCTCCAGTAAAATCCAGTCTCCAGTCTCCAGTCTGCAGTAAAATCCAGTCTCCAGTCTCCAGTAAAATCCAGTCTCCAGTCTCCAGTCTCCAGTAAAATCCAGTCTCCAGTCTCCAATAAAATCCAGTCTCCAGCCTCTAGTAAAATCCAGTCTCCAGTCTCAAGTCTGCAGTCTGCAGTAAAATCCAGTCTCCAGTCTCCATTAAAATCCAGTTTTCAGTCTCCAGTCTCCAGTCTCCAGTCTCCAACTCCAGTAAAATCCAGTCTCCAGTCTCCAGTAAAATCCAGTCTCCAGTCTCCAGTAAAATCCAGTCTCCAGTCTCTAGTCTCCAGTCTCCAGTATCCAGTCTCCAGTCTCCAGTCTCCAGTAAAATCCAGTCTTCAGTCCCCTGTCTCTAGTAAAACCCAGTCTCCAGTCTCCAGTCTCCAGTAAAATCCAGTCTCCAGTCTCCAGAAAAATCCAGTCTCCAGTTAAATCCAGTCTCCAGTAAAATCCAGTCTCCACTAAAATCCAGTCTCCAGTAAAATCCAGTCTCCAGTAAAATCCAGTCTCCAGTCTCCAGTAAAATCCAGTCTCCAGTCTCGAGTAAAATCCAGTCTCCAGTCTCCAGTAAAATCCAGTCTCCAGTCTCCAATCTCCAGTAAAATCCTGTCTCCAGTAAATTCCAGTCTCCAGTCTCCAATAAAATCCAGTCTCCAGCCTCCAGTAAAATTCAGTCTCCAGTCTCAAGTCTGCAGTCTCCAGTAAAATCCAGTCTCCAGTCTCCAGTAAATCCAGTTTTCAGTCTCCAGTCTCCAGTAAAATCCAGTCTCCAGTCTCCAACTCCAGTAAAATCCAGTCTCCAGTCTCCAGTAAAATCCAGTCTCCAGTAAAATCCAGTCTCCAGTCTCTAGTAAAATCCATTCTCGAGTAAAATCCAGTCTCCAGTAAAATCCAGTTCCAGTAAAATCCAGTCTCCAGTAAAATCCAGTCTCCAGTCTCCAGTAAAATCCAGTCTCCAGTAAAATCCAGTCTCCAGTCTCCAGTCTCCAACTCCAGTAAAATCCAGTCTCCAGTCTCCAGTAAAATCCAGTCTCCAGTCTCCAGTCTCCAGTAAAATCCAGTCTCCAGTCTCCAGTAAAATCCAGTCTCCAGTAAAATCCAGTATCCAGTCTCTAGTCTCCAGTCTCCAGTATCCAGTCTCCAGTAAAATCCAGTCTCCAGTCTCCAGTCTCCAGTAAAATCCAGTCTCCAGTCCCCTGTCTCTAGTAAAACCCAGTCTCCAGTCTCCAGTCTCCAGTAAAATCCAGTCTCCAGTCTCCAGGAAAATCCAGTCTCCAGTTAAATCCAGTCTCCAGTAAAATCCAGTCTCCACTAAAATCCAGTCTCCAGTAAAATCCAGTCTCCAGTAAAATCCAGTCTCCAGTCTCCAGTAAAATCCAGTCTCCAGTCTCCACTAAAATCCAGTCTC
Organism: Amblyomma mixtum; assembly: GCF_055824585.1. Classification (NCBI taxonomy): domain Eukaryota; kingdom Metazoa; phylum Arthropoda; class Arachnida; order Ixodida; family Ixodidae; genus Amblyomma; species Amblyomma mixtum. The sequence goes on from NC_143021.1 coordinate 88,962,843, forward strand.
CAGTCTCCAGTAAAATCCAGTCTCCAGTCTCCAATCTCCAGTAAAATCCTGTCTCCAGTAAATTCCAGTCTCCAGTCTCCAATAAAATCCAGTCTCCAGCCTCCAGTAAAATTCAGTCTCCAGTCTCAAGTCTGCAGTCTCCAGTCTCCAGTAAAATCCAGTCTCCAGTCTCCAGTAAATCCAGTTTTCAGTCTCCAGTCTCCAGTAAAATCCAGTCTCCAGTCTCCAACTCCAGTAAAATCCAGTCTCCAGTCTCCAGTAAAATCCAGTCTCCCGTATCCAGTAAAATCCAGTCTCCAGTAAAATCCAGTCTCCAGTCTCTAGTAAAATCCATTCTCGAGTAAAATCCAGTCTCCAGTAAAATCCAGTTCCAGTAAAATCCAGTCTCCAGTAAAATCCAGTCTCCAGTCTCCAGTAAAATCCAGTCTCCAGTAAAATCCAGTCTCCAGTCTCCAATCTCCAGTAAAATACAGTCTCCAGTTAAATCCACTCTCCAGTCCCCAGTCTCCAGTAAAACCCAGTCTCCAGTCTCCAGTCTCCAGTAAAATCCAGTCTCCAGTCTCCAGTAAAATCTAGTCCCCAGTAAAATCCAGTCTCCAGTAAAATCCAGCCTCCAGTAAAATCCAGTCTCCACTAAAATCCAGTCTCTAGTAAAATCCAGTCTCCAGTAAAATCCAGTCTCCAGTAAAATCCAGTCTCCAGACTCCAGTCTCTAGTAAAATCCAGTCTCCAGTCTCTAGTTTCCAGTCTCCAGTAAAATCCAGCCTCCAGTCTCCAGTCTACAGTATAATCCAGTCTCCAGTAAAATCCAGTCTCTAGTCTCCAGTCTCCAGTAAAATCCAGTCTCCAGTCTCCAGTAAAATCCAGTCTCCAGTCTCTAGTAAAATCCAGTCTCCAGTCTCCAGCCTCCAGTAAAATCTAGTCTCCAGGAAAATCCAGTCTCCAGTAAAATCAAGTCTCCAGTATAATATGGTCTCCAGTAAAATCCAGTCTCCAGTCTCCAGTAAAATCCAGTCTCCAGTCTCCAGTCTCCAGTAAAATCCAGTCTCCAGTAAAATCCAGTCTCCAGTCTCCAGTAAAATCCAGTCTCCAGTCCCCAGTCTCTAGTTAAACCCAGTATCCAGTCTCCAGTCTCCAGTAAAATCCAGTCTCCAGTCTCCAGTAAAATCCAGTCTCCAGTAAAATCCAGTCTCCAGTTAAATCCAGTCTCCAGTAAAATCCAGTCTCCACTAAAATCCAGTCTCTAGTAAAATCCAGTCTCCAGTAAAATCCAGTATCCAGTAAAATCCAGTCTCCAGTAAAATTAAGTCTCGAGTATAATATGGCCTCCAGTAAAATCCAGTCTCCAGTAAAATCCAGTCTCCAGTCTCAAGTCTCCATTAAAATCCAGTCTCCAGTCTCCAGTAAAATCCAGTCTCCAGTCCCCAGTCTCTAGTAAAACCCAGTCTCCAGTCTCCAGTCTCCAGTAAAATCCAGTCTCCAGTCTCCAGTCTCCAGTAAAATCCAGTCTCCAGTAAAATCCAGTCTCCAGTTAAATCCAGTCTCCAGTAAAATCCAGTCTCCACTAAAATCCAGTCTCTAGTAAAATCCAGTCTCCAGTAAAATCAAGTCTCCAGTCTCCAGTCTCAAGTAAAATCCAGTCTCCAGTCTCCAGTAAAATCCAGTAAAATCCAGTAAAATCGAGTAAAATCCAGTAAAATCTAGTCTCCAGTCTCCAGTAAAATCCAGTAAAATCCAGTCTCCAGACTCCAGTCTCCAGCAAAATCCAGTAAAATCCAGTCTCGAGTCTCCAGTCTCCAGTAAAATCCAGTCTCCAGTCTCCAGTAAAATCCAGTCTCCAGTCTACAGTAAAATCCACTCTCCAGTCTCCAGTAAAATGCAGTCTCTAGTCTCCTGTAAAATCCAGTCTCTAGTCTCCAGTAAAATCCAGTCTCCAGTCTCCAGTCTCCAGTAAAATCCAGTGTCCAGTCTCCAGTCTGCAGTAAAATCCAGTCTCCAGTCTCCAGTAAAATCCAGTCTCCAGTCTCCAGTAAAATCCAGTCTCCAGTCTCCAATCTCCAGTAAAATCCTGTCTCCAGTCTCCAATAAAATCCAGTCTCCAGCCTCCAGTAAAATCCAATCTCCAGTCTCAAGTCTCCAGTCTCCAGTAAAATCCAGTTTTCAGTCTCCAGTCTCCAGTAAAATCCAGTCTCCAGTCTCGAGTCTCCAACTCCAGTAAAATCCAGTCTCCAGTCTCCAGTAAAATCCAGTCTCCAGTAAAATCCAGTCTCCAGTCTCTAGTCTCCAGTCTCCAGTATCCAGTCTCCAGTCTCCAGTAAAATCCAGTCTCATGTAAAATCCAGTCTCCAGTAAAATCCAGTCTCCAGTAAAATCCAGTCTCCAGTAAAATCCAGTCTCCAGTAAAATCCAGTCTCCAGTAAAATCGACTCTCCAGTAAAACCAGTCTCCAGTAAAATCCAGTCTCCAGTCTCCAGTAAAATCCAGTCTCCAGTCTCCAGTAAAATCCAGTCTCCAGTCTCCAGTAAAATCCAATCTCCAGTACAATCCAGTCTCCAGTAAAATCCAGTCTCCAGTAAAATCCAGTCTACAGTAAAATCCAGTCTCCAGTAAAATCCAGTCTCCAGTCTCCAGTAAAATCCAGTCTCCAGTAAAATCCAGTCTCCAGTAAAATCCAGTCTCCAGTGAAATCCAGTCTCCGGTCTCCAGTAAAATCCAGTAAAATCCAGTCTCCAGTCTCCAGTAAAATCCAGTCTCCAGTCTCCAGTCTCCAGTAAAATCCAGTCTCCAGTAAAATCCAGTCTCCAGTCTCCAGTAAAATCCAGTCTCCAGTCCCCAGTCTCTAGTTAAACCCAGTATCCAGTCTCCAGTCTCCAGTAAAATCCAGTCTCCAGTCTCCAGTAAAATCCAGTCTCCAGTCTCCAGTAAAATCTAGTCTCCAGTAAAATCCAGTCTCCAGTAAAATCCAGTCTCCAGTAAAATCCAGTCTCCACTAAAATCCAGTCTCCAGTAAAATCCAGTCTCCAGTAAAATCCAGTCTCCAGTAAAATCCAGTCTCCAGTATAACATGGTCTCCAGTAAAATCCAGTCTCCAGTCTCCAGTAAAATCCAGTCTCCAGTAAAATCCAGTCTCCAGTCTCCAGTAAAATCCAGTCTCCAGTAAAATCCAGTCTCCAGTCCCCAGTCTCTAGTAAAACCCAGTCTCCAGTCTCCAGTAAAATCCAGTCTCCAGTCTCCAGTCTCCAGTAAAATCCAGTCTCCAGTAAAATTCAGTCTCCACTAAAATCCAGTCTCTAGTAAAATCCAGTCTCTAATAAAATCCAGTCTCCAGTAAAATCCAGTCTCCAGTAAAATCAAGTCTCCAGTATAATATGGTCTCCAGTAAAATCCAGTCTCCAGTCTCCAGTAAAATCCAGTCTCCAGTCTCCAGTCTCCAGTAAAATCCAGTCTCCAGTAAAATCCAGTCTCCAGTCTCCAGTAAAATCCAGTCTCCAGTCCCCAGTCTCTAGTTAAACCCAGTATCCAGTCTCCAGTCTCCAGTAAAATCCAGTCTCCAGTCTCCAGTAAAATCCAGTCTCCAGTAAAATCCAGTCTCCAGTTAAATCCAGTCTCCAGTAAAATCCAGTCTCCACTAAAATCCAGTCTCTAGTAAAATCCAGTCTCCAGTAAAATCCAGTATCCAGTAAAATCCAGTCTCCAGTAAAATTAAGTCTCGAGTATAATATGGCCTCCAGTAAAATCCAGTCTCCAGTAAAATCCAGTCTCCAGTCTCAAGTCTCCATTAAAATCCAGTCTCCAGTCTCCAGTAAAATCCAGTCTCCAGTCCCCAGTCTCTAGTAAAACCCAGTCTCCAGTCTCCAGTCTCCAGTAAAATCCAGTCTCCAGTCTCCAGTCTCCAGTAAAATCCAGTCTCCAGTAAAATCCAGTCTCCAGTTAAATCCAGTCTCCAGTAAAATCCAGTCTCCACTAAAATCCAGTCTCTAGTAAAATCCAGTCTCCAGTAAAATCAAGTCTCCAGTCTCCAGTCTCAAGTAAAATCCAGTCTCCAGTCTCCAGTAAAATCCAGTAAAATCCAGTAAAATCGAGTAAAATCCAGTAAAATCCAGTAAAATCTAGTCTCCAGTCTCCAGTAAAATCCAGTAAAATCCAGTCTCCAGACTCCAGTCTCCAGCAAAATCCAGTAAAATCCAGTCTCGAGTCTCCAGTCTCCAGTAAAATCCAGTCTCCAGTCTCCAGTAAAATCCAGTCTCCAGTCTACAGTAAAATCCACTCTCCAGTCTCCAGTAAAATGCAGTCTCTAGTCTCCTGTAAAATCCAGTCTCTAGTCTCCAGTAAAATCCAGTCTCCAGTCTCCAGTCTCCAGTAAAATCCAGTGTCCAGTCTCCAGTCTGCAGTAAAATCCAGTCTCCAGTCTCCAGTAAAATCCAGTCTCCAGTCTCCAGTAAAATCCAGTCTCCAGTCTCCAATCTCCAGTAAAATCCTGTCTCCAGTCTCCAATAAAATCCAGTCTCCAGCCTCCAGTAAAATCCAATCTCCAGTCTCAAGTCTCCAGTCTCCAGTAAAATCCAGTTTTCAGTCTCCAGTCTCCAGTAAAATCCAGTCTCCAGTCTCGAGTCTCCAACTCCAGTAAAATCCAGTCTCCAGTCTCCAGTAAAATCCAGTCTCCAGTAAAATCCAGTCTCCAGTCTCTAGTCTCCAGTCTCCAGTATCCAGTCTCCAGTCTCCAGTAAAATCCAGTCTCATGTAAAATCCAGTCTCCAGTAAAATCCAGTCTCCAGTAAAATCCAGTCTCCAGTAAAATCCAGTCTCCAGTAAAATCCAGTCTCCAGTAAAATCGACTCTCCAGTAAAACCAGTCTCCAGTAAAATCCAGTCTCCAGTCTCCAGTAAAATCCAGTCTCCAGTCTCCAGTAAAATCCAGTCTCCAGTCTCCAGTAAAATCCAATCTCCAGTACAATCCAGTCTCCAGTAAAATCCAGTCTCCAGTAAAATCCAGTCTACAGTAAAATCCAGTCTCCAGTAAAATCCAGTCTCCAGTCTCCAGTAAAATCCAGTCTCCAGTAAAATCCAGTCTCCAGTAAAATCCAGTCTCCAGTGAAATCCAGTCTCCGGTCTCCAGTAAAATCCAGTAAAATCCAGTAAAATCCAGCCTCCAGTCTCCAGTAAAATCCAGTCTCCAGTCTCCAGTCTCCAGTAAAATCCAGTCTCCAGTAAAATCCAGTCTCCAGTCTCCAGTAAAATCCAGTCTCCAGTCCCCAGTCTCTAGTTAAACCCAGTATCCAGTCTCCAGTCTCCAGTAAAATCCAGTCTCCAGTAAAATCCAGTCTCCAGTCTCCAGTAAAATCTAGTCTCCAGTAAAATCCAGTCTCCAGTAAAATCCAGTCTCCAGTAAAATCCAGTCTCCACTAAAATCCAGTCTCCAGTAAAATCCAGTCTCCAGTAAAATCCAGTCTCCAGTAAAATCCAGTCTCCAGTATAACATGGTCTCCAGTAAAATCCAGTCTCCAGTCTCCAGTAAAATCCAGTCTCCAGTAAAATCCTGTCTCCAGTCTCCAGTAAAATCCAGTCTCCAGTAAAATCCAGTCTCCAGTCCCCAGTCTCTAGTAAAACCCAGTCTCCAGTCTCCAGTAAAATCCAGTCTCCAGTCTCCAGTCTCCAGTAAAATCCAGTCTCCAGTAAAATTCAGTCTCCACTAAAATCCAGTCTCTAGTAAAATCCAGTCTCTAATAAAATCCAGTCTCCAGTAAAATCCAGTCTCCAGTAAAATCCAGTCTCCAGTAAAATCAAGTCTCCAGTCTCCAGTAAAATCCAGTCTCCAGTAAAATCCAGTCTCCAGTAAAATCCAGTCTCCAGTCTCCAGTAAAATCCAGTCTCCAGTAAAATCCAGTCTCCAGTAAAATCTAGTCTCCAGTGAAATCCAGTCTCCGGTCTCCAGTAAAATCCAGTAAAATCCAGTCTCCAGTCTCCAGTAAAATCCAGTCTCCAGTAAAATCCAGTCTCCAGTCTCCAGTAAAATCCAGTCTCCAGTCCCCAGTCTCTAGTTAAACCCAGTATCCAGTCTCCAGTCTCCAGTAAAATCCAGTCTTCAGTCTCCAGTAAAATCCAGTCTCCAGTAAAATCCAGTCTCCAGTTAAATCCAGTCTCCAGTAAAATCCAGTCTCCACTAAAATCCAGTCTCTAGTAAAATCCAGTCTCCAGTAAAATCCAGTATCCAGTAAAATCCAGTCTCCAGTAAAATTAAGTCTCGAGTATAATATGGCCTCCAGTAAAATCCAGTCTCCAGTAGAATCCAGTCTCCAGTCTCAAGTCTCCATTAAAATCCAGTCTCCAGTCTCCAGTAAAATCCAGTCTCCAGTCCCCAGTCTCTAGTAAAACCCAGTCTCCAGTCTCCAGTCTCCAGTAAAATCCAGTCTCCAGTCTCCAGTAAAATCCAGTCTCCAGTAAAATCCAGTCTCCAGTTAAATCCAGTCTCCAGTAAAATCCAGTCTCCACTAAAATCCAGTCTCTAGTAAAATCCAGTCTCCAGTAAAATCAAGTCTCCAGTCTCCAGTCTCAAGTAAAATCCAGTCTCCAGTCTCCAGTAAAATCCAGTCTCCATTCTCCAGTAAAATCCAGTTTTCAGTCTCCAGTCTCCAGTAAAATCCAGTCTCCAGTCTCTAGTAAAATCCAGTCTCCAGTAAAATCCAGTCTCCAGTAAAATCCAGTTCCAGTAAAATCCAGTCTCCAGTAAAATCCAGTCTCCAGTCTCCAGTAAAATCCAGTCTCCAGTAAAATCCAGTCTCCAGTCTCCAATCTCCAGTAAAATACAGTCTCCAGTTAAATCCAGTCTCCAGTCTCCAGTAAAATCCAGTCTCTAGTCTCCAGTAAAATCCAGTCTCCAGTAAAATCCAGTCTCCAGTCTCCAGTCTGCAGTAAAATCCAGTCTCCAGTCTCCAGTAAAATCCAGTCTCCAGTAAAATCCAGTCTCCAGTCTCCAATAAAATCCAGTCTCCAGCCTCTAGTAAAATCCAGTCTCCAGTCTCAAGTCTGCAGTCTCCAGTAAAATCCAGTCTCCAGTCTCCATTAAAATCCAGTTTTCAGTCTCCAGTCTCCAGTAAAATCCAGTCTCCAGTCTCCAGTCTCCAACTCCAGTAAAATCCAGTCTCCAGTCTCCAGTAAAATCCAGTCTCCAGTCTCCAGTCTCCAGTAAAATCCAGTATCCAGTCTCTAGTCTCCAGTCTCCAGTCTCCAGTCTCCAGTAAAATCCAGTCTCCAGTATAACATGGTCTCCAGTAAAATCCAGTCTCCAGTCTCCAGTAAAATCCAGTCTCCAGTAAAATCCAGTCTCCAGTCTCCAGTAAAATCCAGTCTCCAGTAAAATCCAGTCTCCAGTCCCCAGTCTCTAGTAAAACCCAGTCTCCAGTCTCCAGTAAAATCCAGTCTCCAGTCTCCAGTCTCCAGTAAAATCCAGTCTCCAGTAAAATTCAGTCTCCACTAAAATCCAGTCTCTAGTAAAATCCAGTCTCTAATAAAATCCAGTCTCCAGTAAAATCCAGTCTCCGGTAAAATCCAGTCTCCAGTAAAATCAAGTCTCCAGTCTCCAGTAAAATCCAGTCTCCAGTATAATATGGTCTCCAGTAAAATCCAGTCTCCAGTCTCCAGTCTCCAGTAAAATCCAGTCTCCAGTCCCCAGTCTCTAGTAAAACCCAGTCTCCAGTCTCCAGTCTCCAGTAAAATCCAGTCTCCAGTCTCCAGTAAAATCCAGTCTCCAGTAAAATCCAGTCTCCAGTCTCCAGTAAAATCCAGTCTCCAGTAAAATCCAGTCTCCAGTAAAATCTAGTCTCCAGTGAAATCCAGTCTCCGGTCTCCAGTAAAATCCAGTAAAATCCAGTAAAATCCAGTCTCCAGTCTCCAGTCTCCAGTAAAATCCAGTCTCCAGTAAAATCCAGTCTCCAGTCTCCAGTAAAATCCAGTCTCCAGTCCCCAGTCTCTAGTTAAACCCAGTATCCAGTCTCCAGTCTCCAGTAAAATCCAGTCTTCAGTCTCCAGTAAAATCCAGTCTCCAGTAAAATCCAGTCTCCAGTTAAATCCAGTCTCCAGTAAAATCCAGTCTCCACTAAAATCCAGTCTCTAGTAAAATCCAGTCTCCAGTAAAATCCAGTATCCAGTAAAATCCAGTCTCCAGTAAAATTAAGTCTCGAGTATAATATGGCCTCCAGTAAAATCCAGTCTCCAGTAAAATCCAGTCTCCAGTCTCAAGTCTCCATTAAAATCCAGTCTCCAGTCTCCAGTAAAATCCAGTCTCCAGTCCCCAGTCTCTAGTAAAACCCAGTCTCCAGTCTCCAGTCTCCAGTAAAATCCAGTCTCCAGTCTCCAGTAAAATCCAGTCTCCAGTAAAATCCAGTCTCCAGTTAAATCCAGTCTCCAGTAAAATCCAGTCTCCACTAAAATCCAGTCTCTAGTAAAATCCAGTCTCCAGTAAAATCAAGTCTCCAGTCTCCAGTCTCAAGTAAAATCCAGTCTCCAGTCTCCAGTAAAATCCAGTCTCCATTCTCCAGTAAAATCCAGTTTTCAGTCTCCAGTCTCCAGTAAAATCCAGTCTCCAGTCTCTAGTAAAATCCAGTCTCCAGTAAAATCCAGTCTCCAGTAAAATCCAGTTCCAGTAAAATCCAGTCTCCAGTAAAATCCAGTCTCCAGTCTCCAGTAAAATCCAGTCTCCAGTAAAATCCAGTCTCCAGTCTCCAATCTCCAGTAAAATACAGTCTCCAGTTAAATCCAGTCTCCAGTCTCCAGTAAAATCCAGTCTCTAGTCTCCAGTAAAATCCAGTCTCCAGTAAAATCCAGTCTCCAGTCTCCAGTCTGCAGTAAAATCCAGTCTCCAGTCTCCAGTAAAATCCAGTCTCCAGTAAAATCCAGTCTCCAGTCTCCAATAAAATCCAGTCTCCAGCCTCTAGTAAAATCCAGTCTCCAGTCTCAAGTCTGCAGTCTCCAGTAAAATCCAGTCTCCAGTCTCCATTAAAATCCAGTTTTCAGTCTCCAGTCTCCAGTAAAATCCAGTCTCCAGTCTCCAGTCTCCAACTCCAGTAAAATCCAGTCTCCAGTCTCCAGTAAAATCCAGTCTCCAGTCTCCAGTCTCCAGTAAAATCCAGTATCCAGTCTCTAGTCTCCAGTCTCCAGTCTCCAGTCTCCAGTAAAATCCAGTCTCCAGTCTCCAGTCTCCAGTAAAATCCAGTCTCCAGTCCCCTGTCTCTAGTAAAACCCAGTCTCCAGTCTCCAGTCTCCAGTAAAATCCAGTCTCCAGTCTCCAACTCCAGTAAAATCCAGTCTCCAGTCTCCAGTAAAATCCAGTCTCCAGTCTCCAGTAAAATCCAGTCTCCAGTCTCTAGTAAAATCCAGTCTCCAGTAAAATCCAGTCTCCAGTAAAATCCAGTTCCAGTGAAATCCAGTCTCCAGTAAAATCCAGTCTCCAGTCTCCAGTAAAATCCAGTCTCCAGTCTCCAATCTCCAGTAAAATACAGTCTCCAGTTAAATCCAGTCTCCAGTCTCCAGTAAAATCCAGTCTCCAGTCCCCAGTCTCCAGTAAAATCCAGTCTCCAGTCTCCAGTCTCCAGTAAAATCCAGTCTCCAGTCTCCAGTAAAATCTAGTCTCCAGTAAAATCCTGTCTCCAGTAAAATCCAGTCTCCAGTAAAATCCAGTCTCCAGTATAACATGGTCTCCAGTAAAATCCAGTCTCCAGTCTCCAGTAAAATCCAGTCTCCAGTAAAATCCAGTCTCCAGTCCCCAGTCTCTAGTAAAACCCAGTCTCCAGTCTCCAGTAAAATCCAGTCTCCAGTAAAATCCAGTCTCCAGTAAAATCCAGTCTCCACTAAAATCCAGCCTCTAGTAAAATCCAGTCTCCAATAAAATCCAGTCTCCAGTAAAATCCAGTCTCCAGTAAAATCCAGTCTCCAGTAAAATCAAGTCTCCAGTCTCCAGTAAAATCCAGTCTCCAGTATAATATGGTCTCCAGTAAAATCCAGTCTCCAGTCTCCAGTAAAATCCAGTCTCCAGTCTCCAGTAAAATCCAGTCTCCAGTCCCCAGTCTCTAGTAAAACCCAGTCTCCAGTCTCCAGTCTCCAGTAAAATCCAGTCTCCAGTCTCCAGTAAAATCCAGTCTCCAGTAAAATCCAGTCTCCAGTGAAATCCAGTCTCCAGTCTCCAGTAAAATCCAGTAAAATCCAGTAAAATCCAGTCTCCAGTCTCCAGTAAAATCCAGTCTCCAGTCTCCAGTAAAATCCAGTAAAATCCAGTCTCCAGTCTCCAGTCTCCAGTAAAATCCAGTCTCCAGTCTCCAGTAAAATCCAGACTCCGGTAAAATCCAGTCTCCAGTCTCCAGTAAAATCCAGTTTCTAGTCTCCAGTAAAATCCAGTCTCTAGTCTCCAGTAAAATCCAGTCTCTAGTCTCCAGTAAAATGCAGTCTCCAGTCTCCAGTAAAATCCAGTCTCCAGTCTCCAGTAAAATCCAGTCTCCAGTAAAATCCAGTCTCCAGTCTCCAATAAAATCCAGTCTCCAGCCTCTAGTAAAATCCAGTCTCCAGTCTCAAGTCTGCAGTCTCCAGTAAAATCCAGTCTCCAGTCTTCAGTCTCCAACTCCAGTAAAATCCAGTCTCCAGTCTCCAGTAAAATCCAGTCTCCAGTCTCCAGTAAAATCCAGTCTCCAGTCTCCAGTAAAATTCAGTCTCCAGTAAAATCCAGTATCCAGTCTCTAGTCTCCAGTCTCCAGTATCCAGTCTCCAGTAAAATCCAGTCTCCAGTCTCCAGTAAAATCCAGTCTCCAGTCTCCAATCTCCAGTAAAATACAGTCTCCAGTTAAATCCACTCTCCAGTCCCCAGTCTCCAGTAAAACCCAGTCTCCAGTCTCCAGTCTCCAGTAAAATCCAGTCTCCAGTCTCCAGTAAAATCTAGTCCCCAGTAAAATCCAGTCTCCAGTAAAATCCAGCCTCCAGTAAAATCCAGTCTCCACTAAAATCCAGTCTCTAGTAAAATCCAGTCTCCAGTAAAATCCAGTCTCCAGTAAAATCCAGTCTCCAGACTCCAGTCTCTAGTAAAATCCAGTCTCCAGTCTCTAGTTTCCAGTCTCCAGTAAAATCCAGCCTCCAGTCTCCAGTCTACAGTATAATCCAGTCTCCAGTAAAATCCAGTCTCTAGTCTCCAGTCTCCAGTAAAATCCAGTCTCCAGTCTCCAGTAAAATCCAGTCTCCAGTCTCTAGTAAAATCCAGTCTCCAGTCTCCAGCCTCCAGTAAAATCCAGTCTCCAGTAAAATCCACTCTCCAGTAAAATCCAGTCTCCAGTAAAATCCAGTCTCCAGTACAATCTAGTCTCCAGGAAAATCCAGTCTCCAGTAAAATCAAGTCTCCAGTATAATATGGTCTCCAGTAAAATCCAGTCTCCAGTCTCCAGTAAAATCCAGTCTCCAGTCTCCAGTCTCCAGTAAAATCCAGTCTCCAGTAAAATCCAGTCTCCAGACTCCAGTAAAATCCAGTCTCCAGTCCCCAGTCTCTAGTTAAACCCAGTATCCAGTCTCCAGTCTCCAGTAAAATCCAGTCTCCAGTCTCCAGTAAAATCCAGTCTCCAGTAAAATCCAGTCTCCAGTTAAATCCAGTCTCCAGTAAAATCCAGTCTCCACTAAAATCCAGTCTCTAGTAAAATCCAGTCTCCAGTAAAATCCAGTATCCAGTAAAATCCAGTCTCCAGTAAAATTAAGTCTCGAGTATAATATGGCCTCCAGTAAAATCCAGTCTCCAGTAAAATCCAGTCTCCAGTCTCAAGTCTCCATTAAAATCCAGTCTCCAGTCTCCAGTAAAATCCAGTCTCCAGTCCCCAGTCTCTAGTAAAACCCAGTCTCCAGTCTCCAGTCTCCAGTAAAATCCAGTCTCCAGTCTCCAGTCTCCAGTAAAATCCAGTCTCCAGTAAAATCCAGTCTCCAGTTAAATCCAGTCTCCAGTAAAATCCAGTCTCCACTAAAATCCAGTCTCTAGTAAAATCCAGTCTCCAGTAAAATCAAGTCTCCAGTCTCCAGTCTCAAGTAAAATCCAGTCTCCAGTCTCCAGTAAAATCCAGTAAAATCCAGTAAAATCGAGTAAAATCCAGTAAAATCCAGTAAAATCTAGTCTCCAGTCTCCAGTAAAATCCAGTAAAATCCAGTCTCCAGACTCCAGTCTCCAGCAAAATCCAGTAAAATCCAGTCTCGAGTCTCCAGTCTCCAGTAAAATCCAGTCTCCAGTCTCCAGTAAAATCCAGTCTCCAGTCTACAGTAAAATCCACTCTCCAGTCTCCAGTAAAATGCAGTCTCTAGTCTCCTGTAAAATCCAGTCTCTAGTCTCCAGTAAAATCCAGTCTCCAGTCTCCAGTCTCCAGTAAAATCCAGTGTCCAGTCTCCAGTCTGCAGTAAAATCCAGTCTCCAGTCTCCAGTAAAATCCAGTCTCCAGTCTCCAGTAAAATCCAGTCTCCAGTCTCCAATCTCCAGTAAAATCCTGTCTCCAGTCTCCAATAAAATCCAGTCTCCAGCCTCCAGTAAAATCCAATCTCCAGTCTCAAGTCTCCAGTCTCCAGTAAAATCCAGTTTTCAGTCTCCAGTCTCCAGTAAAATCCAGTCTCCAGTCTCGAGTCTCCAACTCCAGTAAAATCCAGTCTCCAGTCTCCAGTAAAATCCAGTCTCCAGTAAAATCCAGTCTCCAGTCTCTAGTCTCCAGTCTCCAGTATCCAGTCTCCAGTCTCCAGTAAAATCCAGTCTCATGTAAAATCCAGTCTCCAGTAAAATCCAGTCTCCAGTAAAATCCAGTCTCCAGTAAAATCCAGTCTCCAGTAAAATCCAGTCTCCAGTAAAATCGACTCTCCAGTAAAACCAGTCTCCAGTAAAATCCAGTCTCCAGTCTCCAGTAAAATCCAGTCTCCAGTCTCCAGTAAAATCCAGTCTCCAGTCTCCAGTAAAATCCAATCTCCAGTACAATCCAGTCTCCAGTAAAATCCAGTCTCCAGTAAAATCCAGTCTACAGTAAAATCCAGTCTCCAGTAAAATCCAGTCTCCAGTCTCCAGTAAAATCCAGTCTCCAGTAAAATCCAGTCTCCAGTAAAATCCAGTCTCCAGTGAAATCCAGTCTCCGGTCTCCAGTAAAATCCAGTAAAATCCAGTAAAATCCAGTCTCCAGTCTCCAGTAAAATCCAGTCTCCAGTCTCCAGTCTCCAGTAAAATCCAGTCTCCAGTAAAATCCAGTCTCCAGTCTCCAGTAAAATCCAGTCTCCAGTCCCCAGTCTCTAGTTAAACCCAGTATCCAGTCTCCAGTCTCCAGTAAAATCCAGTCTCCAGTCTCCAGTAAAATCCAGTCTCCAGTCTCCAGTAAAATCTAGTCTCCAGTAAAATCCAGTCTCCAGTAAAATCCAGTCTCCAGTAAAATCCAGTCTCCACTAAAATCCAGTCTCCAGTAAAATCCAGTCTCCAGTAAAATCCAGTCTCCAGTAAAATCCAGTCTCCAGTATAACATGGTCTCCAGTAAAATCCAGTCTCCAGTCTCCAGTAAAATCCAGTCTCCAGTAAAATCCAGTCTCCAGTCTCCAGTAAAATCCAGTCTCCAGTAAAATCCAGTCTCCAGTCCCCAGTCTCTAGTAAAACCCAGTCTCCAGTCTCCAGTAAAATCCAGTCTCCAGTCTCCAGTCTCCAGTAAAGTCCAGTCTCCAGTAAAATTCAGTCTCCACTAAAATCCAGTCTCTAGTAAAATCCAGTCTCTAATAAAATCCAGTCTCCAGTAAAATCCAGTCTCCAGTAAAATCAAGTCTCCAGTATAATATGGTCTCCAGTAAAATCCAGTCTCCAGTCTCCAGTAAAATCCAGTCTCCAGTCTCCAGTCTCCAGTAAAATCCAGTCTCCAGTAAAATCCAGTCTCCAGTCTCCAGTAAAATCCAGTCTCCAGTCCCCAGTCTCTAGTTAAACCCAGTATCCAGTCTCCAGTCTCCAGTAAAATCCAGTCTCCAGTCTCCAGTAAAATCCAGTCTCCAGTTAAATCCAGTCTCCAGTAAAATCCAGTCTCCACTAAAATCCAGTCTCTAGTAAAATCCAGTCTCCAGTAAAATCCAGTATCCAGTAAAATCCAGTCTCCAGTAAAATTAAGTCTCGAGTATAATATGGCCTCCAGTAAAATCCAGTCTCCAGTAAAATCCAGTCTCCAGTCTCAAGTCTCCATTAAAATCCAGTCTCCAGTCTCCAGTAAAATCCAGTCTCCAGTCCCCAGTCTCTAGTAAAACCCAGTCTCCAGTCTCCAGTCTCCAGTAAAATCCAGTCTCCAGTCTCCAGTCTCCAGTAAAATCCAGTCTCCAGTAAAATCCAGTCTCCAGTTAAATCCAGTCTCCAGTAAAATCCAGTCTCCACTAAAATCCAGTCTCTAGTAAAATCCAGTCTCCAGTAAAATCAAGTCTCCAGTCTCCAGTCTCAAGTAAAATCCAGTCTCCAGTCTCCAGTAAAATCCAGTAAAATCCAGTAAAATCGAGTAAAATCCAGTAAAATCCAGTAAAATCTAGTCTCCAGTCTCCAGTAAAATCCAGTCTCCAGACTCCAGTCTCCAGCAAAATCCAGTAAAATCCAGTCTCGAGTCTCCAGTCTCCAGTAAAATCCAGTCTCCAGTCTCCAGTAAAATCCAGTCTCCAGTCTACAGTAAAATCCACTCTCCAGTCTCCAGTAAAATGCAGTCTCTAGTCTCCTGTAAAATCCAGTCTCTAGTCTCCAGTAAAATCCAGTCTCCAGTCTCCAGTCTCCAGTAAAATCCAGTGTCCAGTCTCCAGTCTGCAGTAAAATCCAGTCTCCAGTCTCCAGTAAAATCCAGTCTCCAGTCTCCAGTAAAATCCAGTCTCCAGTCTCCAATCTCCAGTAAAATCCTGTCTCCAGTCTCCAATAAAATCCAGTCTCCAGCCTCCAGTAAAATCCAATCTCCAGTCTCAAGTCTCCAGTCTCCAGTAAAATCCAGTTTTCAGTCTCCAGTCTCCAGTAAAATCCAGTCTCCAGTCTCGAGTCTCCAACTCCAGTAAAATCCAGTCTCCAGTCTCCAGTAAAATCCAGTCTCCAGTAAAATCCAGTCTCCAGTCTCTAGTCTCCAGTCTCCAGTATCCAGTCTCCAGTCTCCAGTAAAATCCAGTCTCATGTAAAATCCAGTCTCCAGTAAAATCCAGTCTCCAGTAAAATCCAGTCTCCAGTAAAATCAAGTCTCCAGTAAAATCCAGTCTCCAGTAAAATCGACTCTCCAGTAAAACCAGTCTCCAGTAAAATCCAGTCTCCAGTCTCCAGTAAAATCCAGTCTCCAGTCTCCAGTAAAATCCAGTCTCCAGTCTCCAGTAAAATCCAATCTCCAGTACAATCCAGTCTCCAGTAAAATCCAGTCTCCAGTAAAATCCAGTCTACAGTAAAATCCAGTCTCCAGTAAAATCCAGTCTCCAGTCTCCAGTAAAATCCAGTCTCCAGTAAAATCCAGTCTCCAGTAAAATCCAGTCTCCAGTGAAATCCAGTCTCCGGTCTCCAGTAAAATCCAGTAAAATCCAGTAAAATCCAGTCTCCAGTCTCCAGTAAAATCCAGTCTCCAGTCTCCAGTCTCCAGTAAAATCCAGTCTCCAGTAAAATCCAGTCTCCAGTCTCCAGTAAAATCCAGTCTCCAGTCCCCAGTCTCTAGTTAAACCCAGTATCCAGTCTCCAGTCTCCAGTAAAATCCAGTCTCCAGTCTCCAGTAAAATCCAGTCTCCAGTCTCCAGTAAAATCTAGTCTCCAGTAAAATCCAGTCTCCAGTAAAATCCAGTCTCCAGTAAAATCCAGTCTCCACTAAAATCCAGTCTCCAGTAAAATCCAGTCTCCAGTAAAATCCAGTCTCCAGTAAAATCCAGTCTCCAGTATAACATGGTCTCCAGTAAAATCCAGTCTCCAGTCTCCAGTAAAATCCAGTCTCCAGTAAAATCCTGTCTCCAGTCTCCAGTAAAATCCAGTCTCCAGTAAAATCCAGTCTCCAGTCCCCAGTCTCTAGTAAAACCCAGTC
This sequence comes from Amblyomma mixtum, assembly GCF_055824585.1. NCBI lineage: Eukaryota > Metazoa > Arthropoda > Arachnida > Ixodida > Ixodidae > Amblyomma > Amblyomma mixtum. The sequence goes on from NC_143021.1 coordinate 88,978,867, forward strand.
TCCAGTCTCCAGTAAAATCCAGTCTCCAGTCTCCAGTCTCCAGTAAAATCCAGTCTCCAGTAAAATTCAGTCTCCACTAAAATCCAGTCTCTAGTAAAATCCAGTCTCTAATAAAATCCAGTCTCCAGTAAAATCCAGTCTCCAGTAAAATCCAGTCTCCAGTAAAATCAAGTCTCCAGTCTCCAGTAAAATCCAGTCTCCAGTATAATATGGTCTCCAGTAAAATCCAGTCTCCAGTCTCCAGTCTCCAGTAAAATCCAGTCTCCAGTCCCCAGTCTCTAGTAAAACCCAGTCTCCAGTCTCCAGTCTCCAGTAAAATCCAGTCTCCAGTCTCCAGTAAAATCCAGTCTCCAGTAAAATCCAGTCTCCAGTCTCCAGTAAAATCCAGTCTCCAGTAAAATCCAGTCTCCAGTAAAATCTAGTCTCCAGTGAAATCCAGTCTCCGGTCTCCAGTAAAATCCAGTAAAATCCAGTAAAATCCAGTCTCCAGTCTCCAGTCTCCAGTAAAATCCAGTCTCCAGTAAAATCCAGTCTCCAGTCTCCAGTAAAATCCAGTCTCCAGTCCCCAGTCTCTAGTTAAACCCAGTATCCAGTCTCCAGTCTCCAGTAAAATCCAGTCTTCAGTCTCCAGTAAAATCCAGTCTCCAGTAAAATCCAGTCTCCAGTTAAATCCAGTCTCCAGTAAAATCCAGTCTCCACTAAAATCCAGTCTCTAGTAAAATCCAGTCTCCAGTAAAATCCAGTATCCAGTAAAATCCAGTCTCCAGTAAAATTAAGTCTCGAGTATAATATGGCCTCCAGTAAAATCCAGTCTCCAGTAAAATCCAGTCTCCAGTCTCAAGTCTCCATTAAAATCCAGTCTCCAGTCTCCAGTAAAATCCAGTCTCCAGTCCCCAGTCTCTAGTAAAACCCAGTCTCCAGTCTCCAGTCTCCAGTAAAATCCAGTCTCCAGTCTCCAGTAAAATCCAGTCTCCAGTAAAATCCAGTCTCCAGTTAAATCCAGTCTCCAGTAAAATCCAGTCTCCACTAAAATCCAGTCTCTAGTAAAATCCAGTCTCCAGTAAAATCAAGTCTCCAGTCTCCAGTCTCAAGTAAAATCCAGTCTCCAGTCTCCAGTAAAATCCAGTCTCCATTCTCCAGTAAAATCCAGTTTTCAGTCTCCAGTCTCCAGTAAAATCCAGTCTCCAGTCTCTAGTAAAATCCAGTCTCCAGTAAAATCCAGTCTCCAGTAAAATCCAGTTCCAGTAAAATCCAGTCTCCAGTAAAATCCAGTCTCCAGTCTCCAGTAAAATCCAGTCTCCAGTAAAATCCAGTCTCCAGTCTCCAATCTCCAGTAAAATACAGTCTCCAGTTAAATCCAGTCTCCAGTCTCCAGTAAAATCCAGTCTCTAGTCTCCAGTAAAATCCAGTCTCCAGTAAAATCCAGTCTCCAGTCTGCAGTAAAATCCAGTCTCCAGTCTCCAGTAAAATCCAGTCTCCAGTAAAATCCAGTCTCCAGTCTCCAATAAAATCCAGTCTCCAGCCTCTAGTAAAATCCAGTCTCCAGTCTCAAGTCTGCAGTCTCCAGTAAAATCCAGTCTCCAGTCTCCATTAAAATCCAGTTTTCAGTCTCCAGTCTCCAGTAAAATCCAGTCTCCAGTCTCCAGTCTCCAACTCCAGTAAAATCCAGTCTCCAGTCTCCAGTAAAATCCAGTCTCCAGTCTCCAGTCTCCAGTAAAATCCAGTATCCAGTCTCTAGTCTCCAGTCTCCAGTCTCCAGTCTCCAGTAAAATCCAGTCTCCAGTATAACATGGTCTCCAGTAAAATCCAGTCTCCAGTCTCCAGTAAAATCCAGTCTCCAGTAAAATCCAGTCTCCAGTCTCCAGTAAAATCCAGTCTCCAGTAAAATCCAGTCTCCAGTCCCCAGTCTCTAGTAAAACCCAGTCTCCAGTCTCCAGTAAAATCCAGTCTCCAGTCTCCAGTCTCCAGTAAAATCCAGTCTCCAGTAAAATTCAGTCTCCACTAAAATCCAGTCTCTAGTAAAATCCAGTCTCTAATAAAATCCAGTCTCCAGTAAAATCCAGTCTCCAGTAAAATCCAGTCTCCAGTAAAATCAAGTCTCCAGTCTCCAGTAAAATCCAGTCTCCAGTATAATATGGTCTCCAGTAAAATCCAGTCTCCAGTCTCCAGTCTCCAGTAAAATCCAGTCTCCAGTCCCCAGTCTCTAGTAAAACCCAGTCTCCAGTCTCCAGTCTCCAGTAAAATCCAGTCTCCAGTCTCCAGTAAAATCCAGTCTCCAGTAAAATCCAGTCTCCAGTCTCCAGTAAAATCCAGTCTCCAGTAAAATCCAGTCTCCAGTAAAATCTAGTCTCCAGTGAAATCCAGTCTCCGGTCTCCAGTAAAATCCAGTAAAATCCAGTAAAATCCAGTCTCCAGTCTCCAGTCTCCAGTAAAATCCAGTCTCCAGTAAAATCCAGTCTCCAGTCTCCAGTAAAATCCAGTCTCCAGTCCCCAGTCTCTAGTTAAACCCAGTATCCAGTCTCCAGTCTCCAGTAAAATCCAGTCTTCAGTCTCCAGTAAAATCCAGTCTCCAGTAAAATCCAGTCTCCAGTTAAATCCAGTCTCCAGTAAAATCCAGTCTCCACTAAAATCCAGTCTCTAGTAAAATCCAGTCTCCAGTAAAATCCAGTATCCAGTAAAATCCAGTCTCCAGTAAAATTAAGTCTCGAGTATAATATGGCCTCCAGTAAAATCCAGTCTCCAGTAAAATCCAGTCTCCAGTCTCAAGTCTCCATTAAAATCCAGTAAAATCCAGTCTCGAGTCTCCAGTCTCCAGTAAAATCCAGTCTCCAGTCTCCAGTAAAATCCAGTCTCCAGTCTACAGTAAAATCCACTCTCCAGTCTCCAGTAAAATGCAGTCTCTAGTCTCCTGTAAAATCCAGTCTCTAGTCTCCAGTAAAATCCAGTCTCCAGTCTCCAGTCTCCAGTAAAATCCAGTGTCCAGTCTCCAGTCTGCAGTAAAATCCAGTCTCCAGTCTCCAGTAAAATCCAGTCTCCAGTCTCCAGTAAAATCCAGTCTCCAGTCTCCAATCTCCAGTAAAATCCTGTCTCCAGTCTCCAATAAAATCCAGTCTCCAGCCTCCAGTAAAATCCAATCTCCAGTCTCAAGTCTCCAGTCTCCAGTAAAATCCAGTTTTCAGTCTCCAGTCTCCAGTAAAATCCAGTCTCCAGTCTCGAGTCTCCAACTCCAGTAAAATCCAGTCTCCAGTCTCCAGTAAAATCCAGTCTCCAGTAAAATCCAGTCTCCAGTCTCTAGTCTCCAGTCTCCAGTATCCAGTCTCCAGTCTCCAGTAAAATCCAGTCTCATGTAAAATCCAGTCTCCAGTAAAATCCAGTCTCCAGTAAAATCCAGTCTCCAGTAAAATCAAGTCTCCAGTAAAATCCAGTCTCCAGTAAAATCGACTCTCCAGTAAAACCAGTCTCCAGTAAAATCCAGTCTCCAGTCTCCAGTAAAATCCAGTCTCCAGTCTCCAGTAAAATCCAGTCTCCAGTCTCCAGTAAAATCCAATCTCCAGTACAATCCAGTCTCCAGTAAAATCCAGTCTCCAGTAAAATCCAGTCTACAGTAAAATCCAGTCTCCAGTAAAATCCAGTCTCCAGTCTCCAGTAAAATCCAGTCTCCAGTAAAATCCAGTCTCCAGTAAAATCCAGTCTCCAGTGAAATCCAGTCTCCGGTCTCCAGTAAAATCCAGTAAAATCCAGTAAAATCCAGTCTCCAGTCTCCAGTAAAATCCAGTCTCCAGTCTCCAGTCTCCAGTAAAATCCAGTCTCCAGTAAAATCCAGTCTCCAGTCTCCAGTAAAATCCAGTCTCCAGTCCCCAGTCTCTAGTTAAACCCAGTATCCAGTCTCCAGTCTCCAGTAAAATCCAGTCTCCAGTCTCCAGTAAAATCCAGTCTCCAGTCTCCAGTAAAATCTAGTCTCCAGTAAAATCCAGTCTCCAGTAAAATCCAGTCTCCAGTAAAATCCAGTCTCCACTAAAATCCAGTCTCCAGTAAAATCCAGTCTCCAGTAAAATCCAGTCTCCAGTAAAATCCAGTCTCCAGTATAACATGGTCTCCAGTAAAATCCAGTCTCCAGTCTCCAGTAAAATCCAGTCTCCAGTAAAATCCTGTCTCCAGTCTCCAGTAAAATCCAGTCTCCAGTAAAATCCAGTCTCCAGTCCCCAGTCTCTAGTAAAACCCAGTCTCCAGTCTCCAGTAAAATCCAGTCTCCAGTCTCCAGTCTCCAGTAAAATCCAGTCTCCAGTAAAATTCAGTCTCCACTAAAATCCAGTCTCTAGTAAAATCCAGTCTCTAATAAAATCCAGTCTCCAGTAAAATCCAGTCTCCAGTAAAATCCAGTCTCCAGTAAAATCAAGTCTCCAGTCTCCAGTAAAATCCAGTCTCCAGTATAATATGGTCTCCAGTAAAATCCAGTCTCCAGTCTCCAGTCTCCAGTAAAATCCAGTCTCCAGTCCCCAGTCTCTAGTAAAACCCAGTCTCCAGTCTCCAGTCTCCAGTAAAATCCAGTCTCCAGTCTCCAGTAAAATCCAGTCTCCAGTAAAATCCAGTCTCCAGTCTCCAGTAAAATCCAGTCTCCAGTAAAATCCAGTCTCCAGTAAAATCTAGTCTCCAGTGAAATCCAGTCTCCGGTCTCCAGTAAAATCCAGTAAAATCCAGTAAAATCCAGTCTCCAGTCTCCAGTCTCCAGTAAAATCCAGTCTCCAGTAAAATCCAGTCTCCAGTCTCCAGTAAAATCCAGTCTCCAGTCCCCAGTCTCTAGTTAAACCCAGTATCCAGTCTCCAGTCTCCAGTAAAATCCAGTCTTCAGTCTCCAGTAAAATCCAGTCTCCAGTAAAATCCAGTCTCCAGTTAAATCCAGTCTCCAGTAAAATCCAGTCTCCACTAAAATCCAGTCTCTAGTAAAATCCAGTCTCCAGTAAAATCCAGTATCCAGTAAAATCCAGTCTCCAGTAAAATTAAGTCTCGAGTATAATATGGCCTCCAGTAAAATCCAGTCTCCAGTAAAATCCAGTCTCCAGTCTCAAGTCTCCATTAAAATCCAGTCTCCAGTCTCCAGTAAAATCCAGTCTCCAGTCCCCAGTCTCTAGTAAAACCCAGTCTCCAGTCTCCAGTCTCCAGTAAAATCCAGTCTCCAGTCTCCAGTAAAATCCAGTCTCCAGTAAAATCCAGTCTCCAGTTAAATCCAGTCTCCAGTAAAATCCAGTCTCCACTAAAATCCAGTCTCTAGTAAAATCCAGTCTCCAGTAAAATCAAGTCTCCAGTCTCCAGTCTCAAGTAAAATCCAGTCTCCAGTCTCCAGTAAAATCCAGTCTCCATTCTCCAGTAAAATCCAGTTTTCAGTCTCCAGTCTCCAGTAAAATCCAGTCTCCAGTCTCTAGTAAAATCCAGTCTCCAGTAAAATCCAGTCTCCAGTAAAATCCAGTTCCAGTAAAATCCAGTCTCCAGTAAAATCCAGTCTCCAGTCTCCAGTAAAATCCAGTCTCCAGTAAAATCCAGTCTCCAGTCTCCAATCTCCAGTAAAATACAGTCTCCAGTTAAATCCAGTCTCCAGTCTCCAGTAAAATCCAGTCTCTAGTCTCCAGTAAAATCCAGTCTCCAGTAAAATCCAGTCTCCAGTCTGCAGTAAAATCCAGTCTCCAGTCTCCAGTAAAATCCAGTCTCCAGTAAAATCCAGTCTCCAGTCTCCAATAAAATCCAGTCTCCAGCCTCTAGTAAAATCCAGTCTCCAGTCTCAAGTCTGCAGTCTCCAGTAAAATCCAGTCTCCAGTCTCCATTAAAATCCAGTTTTCAGTCTCCAGTCTCCAGTAAAATCCAGTCTCCAGTCTCCAGTCTCCAACTCCAGTAAAATCCAGTCTCCAGTCTCCAGTAAAATCCAGTCTCCAGTCTCCAGTCTCCAGTAAAATCCAGTATCCAGTCTCTAGTCTCCAGTCTCCAGTCTCCAGTCTCCAGTAAAATCCAGTCTCCAGTATAACATGGTCTCCAGTAAAATCCAGTCTCCAGTCTCCAGTAAAATCCAGTCTCCAGTAAAATCCAGTCTCCAGTCTCCAGTAAAATCCAGTCTCCAGTAAAATCCAGTCTCCAGTCCCCAGTCTCTAGTAAAACCCAGTCTCCAGTCTCCAGTAAAATCCAGTCTCCAGTCTCCAGTCTCCAGTAAAATCCAGTCTCCAGTAAAATTCAGTCTCCACTAAAATCCAGTCTCTAGTAAAATCCAGTCTCTAATAAAATCCAGTCTCCAGTAAAATCCAGTCTCCAGTAAAATCCAGTCTCCAGTAAAATCAAGTCTCCAGTCTCCAGTAAAATCCAGTCTCCAGTATAATATGGTCTCCAGTAAAATCCAGTCTCCAGTCTCCAGTCTCCAGTAAAATCCAGTCTCCAGTCCCCAGTCTCTAGTAAAACCCAGTCTCCAGTCTCCAGTCTCCAGTAAAATCCAGTCTCCAGTCTCCAGTAAAATCCAGTCTCCAGTAAAATCCAGTCTCCAGTCTCCAGTAAAATCCAGTCTCCAGTAAAATCCAGTCTCCAGTAAAATCTAGTCTCCAGTGAAATCCAGTCTCCGGTCTCCAGTAAAATCCAGTAAAATCCAGTAAAATCCAGTCTCCAGTCTCCAGTCTCCAGTAAAATCCAGTCTCCAGTAAAATCCAGTCTCCAGTCTCCAGTAAAATCCAGTCTCCAGTCCCCAGTCTCTAGTTAAACCCAGTATCCAGTCTCCAGTCTCCAGTAAAATCCAGTCTTCAGTCTCCAGTAAAATCCAGTCTCCAGTAAAATCCAGTCTCCAGTTAAATCCAGTCTCCAGTAAAATCCAGTCTCCACTAAAATCCAGTCTCTAGTAAAATCCAGTCTCCAGTAAAATCCAGTATCCAGTAAAATCCAGTCTCCAGTAAAATTAAGTCTCGAGTATAATATGGCCTCCAGTAAAATCCAGTCTCCAGTAAAATCCAGTCTCCAGTCTCAAGTCTCCATTAAAATCCAGTCTCCAGTCTCCAGTAAAATCCAGTCTCCAGTCCCCAGTCTCTAGTAAAACCCAGTCTCCAGTCTCCAGTAAAATCCAGTCTCCAGTCTCCAGTAAAATCCAGTCTCCAGTAAAATCCAGTCTCCAGTTAAATCCAGTCTCCAGTAAAATCCAGTCTCCACTAAAATCCAGTCTCTAGTAAAATCCAGTCTCCAGTAAAATCAAGTCTCCAGTCTCCAGTCTCAAGTAAAATCCAGTCTCCAGTCTCCAGTAAAATCCAGTCTCCATTCTCCAGTAAAATCCAGTTTTCAGTCTCCAGTCTCCAGTAAAATCCAGTCTCCAGTCTCTAGTAAAATCCAGTCTCCAGTAAAATCCAGTCTCCAGTAAAATCCAGTTCCAGTAAAATCCAGTCTCCAGTAAAATCCAGTCTCCAGTCTCCAGTAAAATCCAGTCTCCAGTAAAATCCAGTCTCCAGTCTCTAATCTCCAGTAAAATACAGTCTCCAGTTAAATCCAGTCTCCAGTCTCCAGTAAAATCCAGTCTCTAGTCTCCAGTAAAATCCAGTCTCCAGTAAAATCCAGTCTCCAGTCTCCAGTCTGCAGTAAAATCCAGTCTCCAGTCTCCAGTAAAATCCAGTCTCCAGTAAAATCCAGTCTCCAGTCTCCAATAAAATCCAGTCTCCAGCCTCTAGTAAAATCCAGTCTCCAGTCTCAAGTCTGCAGTCTCCAGTAAAATCCAGTCTCCAGTCTCCATTAAAATCCAGTTTTCAGTCTCCAGTCTCCAGTAAAATCCAGTCTCCAGTCTCCAGTCTCCAACTCCAGTAAAATCCAGTCTCCAGTCTCCAGTAAAATCCAGTCTCCAGTCTCCAGTCTCCAGTAAAATCCAGTATCCAGTCTCTAGTCTCCAGTCTCCAGTCTCCAGTCTCCAGTAAAATCCAGTCTCCAGTCTCCAGTCTCCAGTAAAATCCAGTCTCCAGTCCCCTGTCTCTAGTAAAACCCAGTCTCCAGTCTCCAGTCTCCAGTAAAATCCAGTCTCCAGTCTCCAACTCCAGTAAAATCCAGTCTCCAGTCTCCAGTAAAATCCAGTCTCCAGTCTCCAGTAAAATCCAGTCTCCAGTCTCTAGTAAAATCCAGTCTCCAGTAAAATCCAGTCTCCAGTAAAATCCAGTTCCAGTGAAATCCAGTCTCCAGTAAAATCCAGTCTCCAGTCTCCAGTAAAATCCAGTCTCCAGTCTCCAATCTCCAGTAAAATACAGTCTCCAGTTAAATCCAGTCTCCAGTCTCCAGTAAAATCCAGTCTCCAGTCCCCAGTCTCCAGTAAAATCCAGTCTCCAGTCTCCAGTCTCCAGTAAAATCCAGTCTCCAGTCTCCAGTAAAATCTAGTCTCCAGTAAAATCCTGTCTCCAGTAAAATCCAGTCTCCAGTAAAATCCAGTCTCCAGTATAACATGGTCTCCAGTAAAATCCAGTCTCCAGTCTCCAGTAAAATCCAGTCTCCAGTAAAATCCAGTCTCCAGTCCCCAGTCTCTAGTAAAACCCAGTCTCCAGTCTCCAGTAAAATCCAGTCTCCAGTAAAATCCAGTCTCCAGTAAAATCCAGTCTCCACTAAAATCCAGCCTCTAGTAAAATCCAGTCTCCAATAAAATCCAGTCTCCAGTAAAATCCAGTCTCCAGTAAAATCCAGTCTCCAGTAAAATCAAGTCTCCAGTCTCCAGTAAAATCCAGTCTCCAGTATAATATGGTCTCCAGTAAAATCCAGTCTCCAGTCTCCAGTAAAATCCAGTCTCCAGTCTCCAGTCTCCAGTAAAATCCAGTCTCCAGTCCCCAGTCTCTAGTAAAACCCAGTCTCCAGTCTCCAGTCTCCAGTAAAATCCAGTCTCCAGTCTCCAGTAAAATCCAGTCTCCAGTAAAATCCAGTCTCCAGTGAAATCCAGTCTCCAGTCTCCAGTAAAATCCAGTAAAATCCAGTAAAATCCAGTCTCCAGTCTCCAGTAAAATCCAGTCTCCAGTCTCCAGTAAAATCCAGTAAAATCCAGTCTCCAGTCTCCAGTCTCCAGTAAAATCCAGTCTCCAGTCTCCAGTAAAATCCAGACTCCGGTAAAATCCAGTCTCCAGTCTCCAGTAAAATCCAGTTTCTAGTCTCCAGTAAAATCCAGTCTCTAGTCTCCAGTAAAATCCAGTCTCTAGTCTCCAGTAAAATCCAGTCTCCAGTCTCCAGTAAAATCCAGTCTCCAGTCTGCAGTAAAATCCAGTCTCCAGTAAAATCCAGTCTCCAGTCTCCAATAAAATCCAGTCTCCAGCCTCTAGTAAAATCCAGTCTCCAGTCTCAAGTCTGCAGTCTCCAGTAAAATCCAGTCTCCAGTCTTCAGTCTCCAACTCCAGTAAAATCCAGTCTCCAGTCTCCAGTAAAATCCAGTCTCCAGTCTCCAGTAAAATCCAGTCTCCAGTCTCCAGTAAAATTCAGTCTCCAGTAAAATCCAGTATCCAGTCTCTAGTCTCCAGTCTCCAGTATCCAGTCTCCAGTAAAATCCAGTCTCCAGTCTCCAGTAAAATCCAGTCTCCAGTCTCTAGTAAAATCCAGTCTCCAGTCTCCAATAAAATCCAGTCTCCAGCCTCTAGTAAAATCGAGTCTCCAGTCTCAAGTCTGCAGTCACCAGTAAAATCCAGTCTCCAGTCTCCATTAAAATCCAGTTTTCAGTCTCCAGTCTACAGTAAAATCCAGTCTCCAGTCTCCAGTCTCCAACTCCAGTAAAATCCAGTCTCCAGTCTCCAGTAAAATCCAGTCTCCAGTAAAATCCAGTATCCAGTCTCTAATCTCCAGTCTCCAGTATCCAGTCTCCAGTCTCCAGTAAAATCCAGTCTCCAGTCTCCAGTAAAATCCAGTCTCCAGTCCCCTGTCTCTAGTAAAACCCAGTCTCCAGTCTCCAGTCTCCAGTAAAATTCAATCTCCAGTCTCCAGTCTCCAACTCCAGTAAAATCCAGTCTCCAGTCTCCAACTCCAGTAAAAACCAGTCTCCAGTCTCCAGTAAAATCCAGTCTCCAGTAAAATCCAGTCTCCAGTAAAATCCAGTTCCAGTAAAATCCAGTCTCCAGTAAAATCCAGTCTCCAGTCTCCAGTAAAATCCAGTCTCCAGTAAAATCCAGTCTCCAGTCTCCAGTAAAATACAGTCTCCAGTTAAATCCAGTCTCCAGTCTCCAGTAAAATCCAGTCTCCTGTCCCCAGTCTCCAGTAAAGTCCAGTCTCCAGTCTCCAGTAAAATCCAGTCTCCAGTCTCCAGTAAAATCCAGTCTCCAGTAAAATCCAGTCTCCAGTAAAATCCAGTCTCCAGTAAAATCCAGTCTCCAGTAAAATCCAGTCTCCAGTATAACATGGTCTCCAGTAAAATCCAGTCTCCAGTCTCCAGTAAAATCCAGTCTCCAGTCTCCAGTAAAATCCAGTCTCCAGTAAAATCCAGTCTCCAGTCCCCAGTCTCTAGTAAAACCCAGTCTCCAGTCTCCAGTAAAATCCAGTCTCCAGTAAAATTCAGTCTCCAGTTAAATCCAGTCTCCAGTAAAATCCAGTCTCCACTAAAATCCAGTCTCTAGTAAAATCCAGTCTCCAGTAAAATCAAGTCTCCAGTCTCCAGTCTCAAGTAAAATCCAGTCTCCAGTCTCCAGTAAAATCCAGTCTCCATTCTCCAGTAAAATCCAGTTTTCAGTCTCCAGTCTCCAGTAAAATCCAGTCTCCAGTCTCTAGTAAAATCCAGTCTCCAGTAAAATCCAGTCTCCAGTAAAATCCAGTTCCAGTAAAATCCAGTCTCCAGTAAAATCCAGTCTCCAGTCTCCAGTAAAATCCAGTCTCCAGTAAAATCCAGTCTCCAGTCTCTAATCTCCAGTAAAATACAGTCTCCAGTTAAATCCAGTCTCCAGTCTCCAGTAAAATCCAGTCTCTAGTCTCCAGTAAAATCCAGTCTCCAGTAAAATCCAGTCTCCAGTCTCCAGTCTGCAGTAAAATCCAGTCTCCAGTCTCCAGTAAAATCCAGTCTCCAGTAAAATCCAGTCTCCAGTCTCCAATAAAATCCAGTCTCCAGCCTCTAGTAAAATCCAGTCTCCAGTCTCAAGTCTGCAGTCTCCAGTAAAATCCAGTCTCCAGTCTCCATTAAAATCCAGTTTTCAGTCTCCAGTCTCCAGTAAAATCCAGTCTCCAGTCTCCAGTCTCCAACTCCAGTAAAATCCAGTCTCCAGTCTCCAGTAAAATCCAGTCTCCAGTCTCCAGTCTCCAGTAAAATCCAGTATCCAGTCTCTAGTCTCCAGTCTCCAGTCTCCAGTCTCCAGTAAAATCCAGTCTCCAGTCTCCAGTCTCCAGTAAAATCCAGTCTCCAGTCCCCTGTCTCTAGTAAAACCCAGTCTCCAGTCTCCAGTCTCCAGTAAAATCCAGTCTCCAGTCTCCAACTCCAGTAAAATCCAGTCTCCAGTCTCCAGTAAAATCCAGTCTCCAGTCTCCAGTAAAATCCAGTCTCCAGTCTCTAGTAAAATCCAGTCTCCAGTAAAATCCAGTCTCCAGTAAAATCCAGTTCCAGTGAAATCCAGTCTCCAGTAAAATCCAGTCTCCAGTCTCCAGTAAAATCCAGTCTCCAGTCTCCAATCTCCAGTAAAATACAGTCTCCAGTTAAATCCAGTCTCCAGTCTCCAGTAAAATCCAGTCTCCAGTCCCCAGTCTCCAGTAAAATCCAGTCTCCAGTCTCCAGTCTCCAGTAAAATCCAGTCTCCAGTCTCCAGTAAAATCTAGTCTCCAGTAAAATCCTGTCTCCAGTAAAATCCAGTCTCCAGTAAAATCCAGTCTCCAGTATAACATGGTCTCCAGTAAAATCCAGTCTCCAGTCTCCAGTAAAATCCAGTCTCCAGTAAAATCCAGTCTCCAGTCCCCAGTCTCTAGTAAAACCCAGTCTCCAGTCTCCAGTAAAATCCAGTCTCCAGTAAAATCCAGTCTCCAGTAAAATCCAGTCTCCACTAAAATCCAGCCTCTAGTAAAATCCAGTCTCCAATAAAATCCAGTCTCCAGTAAAATCCAGTCTCCAGTAAAATCCAGTCTCCAGTAAAATCAAGTCTCCAGTCTCCAGTAAAATCCAGTCTCCAGTATAATATGGTCTCCAGTAAAATCCAGTCTCCAGTCTCCAGTAAAATCCAGTCTCCAGTCTCCAGTCTCCAGTAAAATCCAGTCTCCAGTCCCCAGTCTCTAGTAAAACCCAGTCTCCAGTCTCCAGTCTCCAGTAAAATCCAGTCTCCAGTCTCCAGTAAAATCCAGTCTCCAGTAAAATCCAGTCTCCAGTGAAATCCAGTCTCCAGTCTCCAGTAAAATCCAGTAAAATCCAGTAAAATCCAGTCTCCAGTCTCCAGTAAAATCCAGTCTCCAGTCTCCAGTAAAATCCAGTAAAATCCAGTCTCCAGTCTCCAGTCTCCAGTAAAATCCAGTCTCCAGTCTCCAGTAAAATCCAGACTCCGGTAAAATCCAGTCTCCAGTCTCCAGTAAAATCCAGTTTCTAGTCTCCAGTAAAATCCAGTCTCTAGTCTCCAGTAAAATCCAGTCTCTAGTCTCCAGTAAAATCCAGTCTCCAGTCTCCAGTAAAATCCAGTCTCCAGTCTGCAGTAAAATCCAGTCTCCAGTAAAATCCAGTCTCCAGTCTCCAATAAAATCCAGTCTCCAGCCTCTAGTAAAATCCAGTCTCCAGTCTCAAGTCTGCAGTCTCCAGTAAAATCCAGTCTCCAGTCTTCAGTCTCCAACTCCAGTAAAATCCAGTCTCCAGTCTCCAGTAAAATCCAGTCTCCAGTCTCCAGTAAAATCCAGTCTCCAGTCTCCAGTAAAATTCAGTCTCCAGTAAAATCCAGTATCCAGTCTCTAGTCTCCAGTCTCCAGTATCCAGTCTCCAGTAAAATCCAGTCTCCAGTCTCCAGTAAAATCCAGTCTCCAGTCTCTAGTAAAATCCAGTCTCCAGTCTCCAATAAAATCCAGTCTCCAGCCTCTAGTAAAATCGAGTCTCCAGTCTCAAGTCTGCAGTCACCAGTAAAATCCAGTCTCCAGTCTCCATTAAAATCCAGTTTTCAGTCTCCAGTCTACAGTAAAATCCAGTCTCCAGTCTCCAGTCTCCAACTCCAGTAAAATCCAGTCTCCAGTCTCCAGTAAAATCCAGTCTCCAGTAAAATCCAGTATCCAGTCTCTAATCTCCAGTCTCCAGTATCCAGTCTCCAGTCTCCAGTAAAATCCAGTCTCCAGTCTCCAGTAAAATCCAGTCTCCAGTCCCCTGTCTCTAGTAAAACCCAGTCTCCAGTCTCCAGTCTCCAGTAAAATTCAATCTCCAGTCTCCAGTCTCCAACTCCAGTAAAATCCAGTCTCCAGTCTCCAACTCCAGTAAAAACCAGTCTCCAGTCTCCAGTAAAATCCAGTCTCCAGTAAAATCCAGTCTCCAGTAAAATCCAGTTCCAGTAAAATCCAGTCTCCAGTAAAATCCAGTCTCCAGTCTCCAGTAAAATCCAGTCTCCAGTAAAATCCAGTCTCCAGTCTCCAGTAAAATACAGTCTCCAGTTAAATCCAGTCTCCAGTCTCCAGTAAAATCCAGTCTCCTGTCCCCAGTCTCCAGTAAAGTCCAGTCTCCAGTCTCCAGTAAAATCCAGTCTCCAGTCTCCAGTAAAATCCAGTCTCCAGTAAAATCCAGTCTCCAGTAAAATCCAGTCTCCAGTAAAATCCAGTCTCCAGTAAAATCCAGTCTCCAGTATAACATGGTCTCCAGTAAAATCCAGTCTCCAGTCTCCAGTAAAATCCAGTCTCCAGTCTCCAGTAAAATCCAGTCTCCAGTAAAATCCAGTCTCCAGTCCCCAGTCTCTAGTAAAACCCAGTCTCCAGTCTCCAGTAAAATCCAGTCTCCAGTAAAATTCAGTCTCCAGTTAAATCCAGTCTCCAGTAAAATCCAGTCTCCACTAAAATCCAGTCTCTAGTAAAATCCAGTCTCTAATAAAATCCAGTCTCCAGTAAAATCCAGTCTCCAGTAAAATCCAGTCTCCAGTAAAATCCAGTCTCCAGTCTCCAGTAAAATCCAGTCTCCAGTCTCCAGTCTCCAGTAAAATCCAGTCTCCAGTCCCCAGTCTCTAGTAAAACCCAGTCTCCAGTCTCCAGTCTCCAGTAAAATCCAGTCTCCAGTCTCCAGTAAAATCCAGTCTCCAGTCTCAAGTAAAATCCAGTCTCCAGTAAAATCCAGTCTCCAGTAAAATCCAGTCTCCAGTGAAATCCAGTCTCCGGTCTCCAGTAAAATCCAGTAAAATCCAGTAAAATCCAGTCTCCAGTCTCCAGTAAAATCCAGTCTCCAGTCTCCAGTCTCCAGTAAAATCCAGTCTCCAGTAAAATCCAGTCTCCAGTCTCCAGTAAAATCCAGTCTCCAGTCCCCAGTCTCTAGTTAAACCCAGTATCCAGTCTCCAGTCTCCAGTAAAATCCAGTCTCCAGTCTCCAGTAAAATCCAGTCTCCAGTAAAATCCAGTCTCCAGTTAAATCCAGTCTCCAGTAAAATCCAGTCTCCACTAAAATCCAGTCTCTAGTAAAATCCAGTCTCCAGTAAAATCCAGTATCCAGTAAAATCCAGTCTCCAGTCTCCAACTCCAGTAAAATCCAGTCTCCAGTCTCCAGTAAAATCCAGTCTCCAGTCTCCAGTAAAATCCAGTCTCCAGTCTCTAGTAAAATCCAGTCTCCAGTAAAATCCAGTCTCCAGTAAAATCCAGTTCCAGTAAAATCCAGTCTCCAGTAAAATCCAGTCTCCAGTCTCCAGTAAAATCCAGTCTCCAGTCTCCAGTCTCCAACTCCAGTAAAATCCAGTCTCTAGTCTCCAACTCCAGTAAAAACCAGTCTCCAGTCTCCAGTAAAATCCAGTCTCCAGTCTCCAGTCTCCAGTAAAATCCAGTCTCCAGTCTCTAGTAAAATCCAGTCTCCAGTAAAATCCAGTCTCCAGTAAAATCCAGTTCCAGTAAAATCCAGTCTCTAGTAAAATCCAGTCTCCAGTCTCCAGTAAAATCCAGTCTCCAGTAAAATCCAGTCTCCAGTCTCCAATCTCCAGTAAAATACAGTCTCCAGTTAAATCCAGTCTCCAGTCTCCAGTAAAATCCAGTCTCCAGTCCCCAGTCTCCAGTAAAGTCCAGTCTCCAGTCTCCAGTAAAATCCAGTCTCCAGTCTCCAGTAAAATCCAGTCTCCAGTAAAATCCAGTCTCCACTAAAATCCAGTCTCCAGTAAAATCCAGTCTCCAGTAAAATCCAGTCTCCAGTAAAATCCAGTCTCCAGTATAACATGGTCTCCAGTAAAATCCAGTCTCCAGTCTCCAGTAAAATCCAGTCTCCAGTCTCCAGTAAAATCCAGTCTCCAGTAAAATCCAGTCTCCAGTCCCCAGTCTCTAGTAAAACCCAGTCTCCAGTCTCCAGTAAAATCCAGTCTCCAGTCTCCAGTAAAATCCAGTCTCCAGTAAAATTCAGTCTCCAGTTAAATCCAGTCTCCAGTAAAATCCAGTCTCCACTAAAATCCAGTCTCTAGTAAAATCCAGTCTCTAATAAAATCCAGTCTCCAGTAAAATCCAGTCTCCAGTAAAATCCAGTCTCCAGTCTCCAGTAAAATCCAGTCTCCAGTCTCCAGTCTCCAGTAAAATCCAGTCTCCAGTCCCCAGTCTCTAGTAAAACCCAGTCTCCAGTCTCCAGTCTCCAGTAAAATCCAGTCTCCAGTCTCCAGTAAAATCCAGTCTCCAGTCTCAAGTAAAATCCAGTCTTCAGTAAAATCCAGTCTCCAGTAAAATCCAGTCTCCAGTGAAATCCAGTCTCTGGTCTCCAGTAAAATCCAGTAAAATCCAGTAAAATCCAGTCTCCAGTCTCCAGTAAAATCCAGTCTCCAGTCTCCAGTCTCCAGTAAAATCCAGTCTCCAGTAAAATCCAGTCTCCAGTCTCCAGTAAAATCCAGTCTCCAGTCCCCAGTCTCTAGTTAAACCCAGTATCCAGTCTCCAGTCTCCAGTAAAATCCAGTCTCCAGTCTCCAGTAAAATCCAGTCTCCAGTAAAATCCAGTCTCCAGTTAAATCCAGTCTCCAGTAAAATCCAGTCTCCACTAAAATCCAGTCTCTAGTAAAATCCAGTCTCCAGTAAAATCCAGTATCCAGTAAAATCCAGTCTCCAGTCTCCAACTCCAGTAAAATCCAGTCTCCAGTCTCCAGTGAAATCCAGTCTCCAGTCTCCAGTAAAATCCAGTCTCCAGTCTCTAGTAAAATCCAGTCTCCAGTAAAATCCAGTCTCCAGTAAAATCCAGTTCCAGTAAAATCCAGTCTCCAGTAAAATCCAGTCTCCAGTCTCCAGTAAAATCCAGTCTCCAGTCTCCAATCTCCAGTAAAATACAGTCTCCAGTTAAATCCAGTCTCCAGTCTCCAGTAAAATCCAGTCTCCAGTCCCCAGTCTCCAGTAAAATCCAGTCTCCAGTCTCCAGTCTCCAGTAAAATCCAGTCTCCAGTCTCCAGTAAAATCTAGTCTCCAGTAAAATCCTGTCTCCAGTAAAATCCAGTCTCCAGTAAAATCCAGTCTCCAGTATAACATGGTCTCCAGTAAAATCCAGTCTCCAGTCTCCAGTAAAATCCAGTCTCCAGTCTCCAGTAAAATCCAGTCTCCAGTAAAATCCAGTCTCCAGTCCCCAGTCTCTAGTAAAACCCAGTCTCCAGTAAAATCCAGTCTCCACTAAAATCCAGCCTCTAGTAAAATCCAGTCTCCAATAAAATCCAGTCTCCAGTAAAATCCAGTCTCCAGTAAAATCCAGTCTCCAGTAAAATCAAGTCTCCAGTCTCCAGTAAAATCCAGTCTCCAGTATAATATGGTCTCCAGTAAAATCCAGTCTCCAGTCTCCAGTAAAATCCAGTCTCCAGTCTCCAGTCTCCAGTAAAATCCAGTCTCCAGTCCCCAGTCTCTAGTAAAACCCAGTCTCCAGTCTCCAGTCTCCAGTAAAATCCAGTCTCCAGTAAAATCCAGTCTCCAGTAAAATCCAGTCTCCAGTGAAATCCAGTCTCCAGTAAAATCCAGTAAAATCCAGTAAAATCCAGTCTCCAGTCTCCAGTAAAATCCAGTCACAGTCTCCAGTAAAATCCAGTAAAATCCAGTCTCCAGTCTCCAGTAAAATCCAGTCTCCAGTCTCCAGTAAAATCCAGACTCCGGTAAAATCCAGTCTCCAGTCTCCAGTAAAATCCAGTTTCTAGTCTCCAGTAAAATCCAGTCTCTAGTCTCCAGTAAAATCCAGTCTCTAGTCTCCAGTAAAATCCAGTCTCCAGTCTCCAGTAAAATCCAGTCTCCAGTCTCCAGTCTGCAGTAAAATCCAGTCTCCAGTCTCCAGTAAAATCCAGTCTCCAGTCTTCAGTAAAATCCAGTCTCCAGTAAAATCCAGTCTCCAGTCTCCAATAAAATCCAGTCTCCAGCCTCTAGTAAAATCCAGTCTCCAGTCTCAAGTCTGCAGTCTCCAGTAAAATCCAGTCTCCAGTCTCCATTAAAATCCAGTTTTCAGTCTCCAGTCTCCAGTAAAATCCAGTCTCCAGTCTCCAGTCTCCAGTAAAATCCAGTCTCCAGTCTCCAGTAAAATTCAGTCTCCAGTAAAATCCAGTATCCAGTCTCTAGTCTCCAGTCTCCAGTATCCAGTCTCCAGTAAAATCCAGTCTCCAGTCTCCAGTAAAATCCAGTCTCCAGTCTCCAGTCTCTAGTAAAATCCAGTCTCCAGTCTCCAATAAAATCCAGTCTCCAGCCTCTAGTAAAATCGAGTCTCCAGTCTCAAGTCTGCAGTCACCAGTAAAATCCAGTCTCCAGTCTCCATTAAAATCCAGTTTTCAGTCTCCAGTCTCCAGTAAAATCCAGTCTCCAGTCTCCAGTCTCCAACTCCAGTAAAATCCAGTCTCCAGTCTCCAGTAAAATCCAGTCTCCAGTAAAATCCAGTATCCAGTCTCTAATCTCCAGTCTCCAGTATCCAGTCTCCAGTCTCCAGTAAAATCCAGTCTCCAGTCTCCAGTAAAATCCAGTCTCCAGTCCCCTGTCTCTAGTAAAACCCAGTCTCCAGTCTCCAGTCTCCAGTAAAATTCAGTCTCCAGTCTCCAGTCTCCAACTCCAGTAAAATTCAGTCTCCAGTCTCCAACTCCAGTAAAAACCAGTCTCCAGTCTCCAGTAAAATCCAGTCTCCAGTCTCCAGTCTCCAGTAAAATCCAGTCTCCAGTCTCTAGTACAATCCAGTCTCCAGTAAAATGCAGTCTCCAGTAAAATCCAGTTCCAGTAAAATCCAGTCTCCAGTAAAATCCAGTCTCCAGTCTCCAGTAAAATCCAGTCTCCAGTAAAATCCAGTCTCCAGTCTCCAATCTCCAGTAAAATACAGTCTCCAGTTAAATCCAGTCTCCAGTCTCCAGTAATATCCAGTCTCCAGTCCCCAGTCTCCAGTAAAGTCCAGTCTCCAGTCTCCAGTAAAATCCAGTCTCCAGTCTCCAGTAAAATCCAGTCTCCAGTAAAATCCAGTCTCCACTAAAATCCAGTCTCCAGTAAAATCCAGTCTCCAGTAAAATCCAGTCTCCAGTAAAATCCAGTCTCCAGTATAACATGGTCTCCAGTAAAATCCAGTCTCCAGTCTCCAGTAAAATCCAGTCTCCAGTAAAATCCAGTCTCCAGTCTCCAGTAAAATCCAGTCTCCAGTAAAATCCAGTCTCCAGTCCCCAGTCTCTAGTAAAACCCAGTCTCCAGTCTCCAGTAAAATCCAGTCTCCAGTCTCCAGTCTCCAGTAAAATCCAGTCTCCAGTAAAATTCAGTCTCCAGTTAAATCCAGTCTCCAGTAAAATCCAGTCTCCACTAAAATCCAGTCTCTAGTAAAATCCAGTCTCTAATAAAATCCAGTCTCCAGTAAAATCCAGTCTCCACTAAAATCCAGTCTCTAGTAAAATCCAGTCTCTAATAAAATCCAGTCTCCAGTAAAATCCAGTCTCCAGTAAAATCCAGTCTCCAGTAAAATCCAGTCTCCAGTCTCCATTAAAATCCAGTTTTCAGTCTCCAGTCTCCAGTAAAATCCAGTCTCCAGTCTCCAGTCTCCAACTCCAGTAAAATCCAGTCTCCAGTCTCCAGTAAAATCCAGTCTCCAGTAAAATCCAGTATCCAGTCTCTAATCTCCAGTCTCCAGTATCCAGTCTCCAGTCTCCAGTAAAATCCAGTCTCCAGTCTCCAGTCTCCAGTAAAATCCAGTCTCCAGTCCCCTGTCTCAAGTAAAACCCAGTCTCCAGTCTCCAGTAAAATTCAGTCTCCAGTCTCCAGTCTCCAACTCCAGTAAAATCCAGTCTCCAGTCTCCAACTCCAGTAAAATCCAGTCTCCAGTCTCCAGTAAAATCCAGTCTCCAGTCTCCAGTAAAATCCAGTCTCCAGTCTCTAGTCTCCAGTCTCCAGTATCCAGTCTCCAGTAAAATCCAGTCTCCAGTCTCCAGTCTCCAGTAAAATCCAGTCTCCAGTCCCCTGTCTCTAGTAAAACCCAGTCTCCAGTCTCCAGTCTCCAGTAAAATCCAGTCTCCAGTAAAATCCAGTCTCCACTAAAATCCAGTCTCCAGTAAAATCCAGTCTCCAGTAAAATCCAGTCTCCAGTCTCGAGTAAAATCCAGTCTCCAGTCTCGAGTAAAATCCAGTCTCCAGTAAAATCCAGTCTCCAGTCTCTAGTAAAATCCATTCTCGAGTAAAATCCAGTCTCCAGTAAAATCCAGTTCCAGTAAAATCCAGTCTCCAGTAAAATCCAGACTCCAGTCTCCATTAAAATCCAGTCTCCAGTAAAATCCAGTCTCCAGTCTCCAGTCTCCAACTCCAGTAAAATCCAGTCTCTAGTCTCCAGTAAAATCCAGTCTCCAGTCTCCAGTAAAATCCAGTCTCCAGTAAAATCCAGTATCCAGTCTCTAGTCTCCAGTCTCCAGTATCCAGTCTCCAGTAAAATCCAGTCTCCAGTCTCCAGTCTCCAGTAAAATCCAGTCTCCAGTCCCCTGTCTCTAGTAAAACCCAGTCTCCAGTCTCCAGTCTCCAGTCTCCAGTAAAATCCAGTCTCCAGTCTCCAGGAAAATCCAGTCTCCAGTTAAATCCAGTCTCCAGTAAAATCCAGTCTCTACTAAAATCCAGTCTCCAGTAAAATCCAGTCTCCAGTAAAATCCAGTCTCCAGTCTCCAGTAAAATCCAGTCTCCAGTCTCCACTAAAATCCAGTCTCCAGTCTCCAGTAAAATCCAGTCTCCAGTCTCCAATCTCCAGTAAAATCCTGTCTCCAGTAAATTCCAGTCTCCAGTCTCCAATAAAATCCAGTCTCCAGCCTCCAGTAAAATTCAGTCTCCAGTCTCAAGTCTGCAGTCTCCAGTCTCCAGTAAAATCCAGTCTCCAGTCTCCAGTAAATCCAGTTTTCAGTCTCCAGTCTCCAGTAAAATCCAGTCTCCAGTCTCCAACTCCAGTAAAATCCAGTCTCCAGTCTCCAGTAAAATCCAGTCTCCCGTATCCAGTAAAATCCAGTCTCCAGTAAAATCCAGTCTCCAGTCTCTAGTAAAATCCATTCTCGAGTAAAATCCAGTCTCCAGTAAAATCCAGTTCCAGTAAAATCCAGTCTCCAGTAAAATCCAGTCTCCAGTCTCCAGTAAAATCCAGTCTCCAGTCTCCAATCTCCAGTAAAATACAGTCTCCAGTTAAATCCAGTCTCCAGTCCCCAGTCTCCAGTAAAATCCAGTCTCCAGTCTCCAGTAAAATCCAGTCTCCAGTCTCCAGTAAAATCTAGTCCCCAGTAAAATCCAGTCTCCAGTAAAATCCAGCCTCCAGTAAAATCCAGTCTCCACTAAAATCCAGTCTCTAGTAAAATCCAGTCTCCAGTAAAATCCAGTCTCCAGTAAAATCCAGTCTCCAGTAAAATCCAGTCTCCAGACTCCAGTCTCTAGTAAAATCCAGTCTCCAGTCTCTAGTTTCCAGTCTCCAGTAAAATCCAGCCTCCAGTCTCCAGTCTACAGTATAATCCAGTCTCCAGTAAAATCCAGTCTCTAGTCTCCAGTCTCCAGTAAAATCCAGTCTCCAGTCTCCAGTAAAATCCAGTCTCCAGTCTCCAGTAAAATCCAGTCTCCAGTCTCCAGCCTCCAGTAAAATCCAGTCTTCAGTAAAATCCACTCTCCAGTAAAATCCAGTCTCCAGTAAAATCCAGTCTCCAGTACAATCTAGTCTCCAGGAAAATCCAGTCTCCAGTAAAATCAAGTCTCCAGTATAATATGGTCTGCAGTAAAATCCAGTCTCCAGTATAATATGGTCTCCAGTAAAATCCAGTCTCCAGTCTCCAGTAAAATCCAGTCTCCAGTCTCCAGTCTCCAGTAAAATCCAGTCTCCAGTAAAATCCAGTCTCCAGTCTCCAGTAAAATCCAGTCTCCAGTCCCCAGTCTCTAGTTAAACCCAGTATCCAGTCTCCAGTCTCCAGTAAAATCCAGTCTCCAGTCTCCAGTAAAATCCAGTCTCCAGTAAAATCCAGTCTCCAGTTAAATCCAGTCTCCAGTAAAATCCAGTCTCTAGTAAAATCCAGTCTCCAGTAAAATCCAGTATCCAGTAAAATCCAGTCTCCAGTAAAATTAAGTCTCGAGTATAATATGGCCTCCAGTAAAATCCAGTCTCCAGTCTCAAGTCTCCATTAAAATCCAGTCTCCAGTCTCCAGTAAAATCCAGTCTCCAGTCCCCAGTCTCTAGTAAAACCCAGTCTCCAGTCTCCAGTCTCCAGTAAAATCCAGTCTCCAGTCTCCAGTCTCCAGTAAAATCCAGTCTCCAGTAAAATCCAGTCTCCAGTTAAATCCAGTCTCCAGTAAAATCCAGTCTCCACTAAAATCCAGTCTCTAGTAAAATCCAGTCTCCAGTAAAATCAAGTCTCCAGTCTCCAGTCTCAAGTAAAATCCAGTCTCCAGTCTCCAGTAAAATCCAGTAAAATCCAGTAAAATTGAGTAAAATCCAGTAAAATCCAGTAAAATCTAGTCTCCAGTCTCCAATAAAATCCAGTCTCCAGCCTCCAGTAAAATCCAATCTCCAGTCTCAAGTCTCCAGTCTCCAGTAAAATCCAGTTTTCAGTCTCCAGTCTCCAGTAAAATCCAGTCTCCAGTCTCGAGTCTCCAACTCCAGTAAAATCCAGTCTCCAGTCTCCAGTAAAATCCAGTCTCCAGTAAAATCTAGTCTCCAGTCTCTAGTCTCCAGTCTCCAGTATCCAGTCTCCAGTCTCCAGTAAAATCCAGTCTCATGTAAAATCCAGTCTCCAGTAAAATCCAGTCTCCAGTAAAATCCAGTCTCCAGTAAAATCCAGTCTCCAGTAATATCCAGTCTCCAGTAAAATCGACTCTCCAGTAAAACCAGTCTCCAGTAAAATCCAGTCTCCAGTCTCCAGTCTCCAGTAAAATCCAGTCTCCAGTCTCCAGTAAAATCCAATCTCCAGTACAATCCAGTCTCCAGTAAAATCCAGTCTCCAGTAAAATCCAGTCTACAGTAAAATCCAGTCTCCAGTAAAATCCAGTCTCCAGTAAAATCCAATCTCCAGTACAATCCAGTCTCCAGTAAAATCCAGTCTCCAGTAAAATCCAGTCTCCAGTAAAATCCAGTCTCCAGTCTCTAGTAAAATCCATTCTCGAGTAAAATCCAGTCTCCAGTAAAATCCAGTTCCAGTAAAATCCAGTCTCCAGTAAAATCCAGACTCCAGTCTCCAGTAAAATCCAGTCTCCAGTAAAATCCAGTCTCCAGTCTCCAGTCTCCAACTCCAGTAAAATCCAGTCTCCAGTCTCCAGTAAAATCCAGTCTCCAGTCTCCAGTAAAATCCAGTCTCCAGTAAAATCCAGTATCCAGTCTCTAGTCTCCAGTCTCCAGTATCCAGTCTCCAGTAAAATCCAGTCTCCAGTCTCCAGTCTCCAGTAAAATCCAGTCTCCAGTCCCCTGTCTCTAGTAAAACCCAGTCTCCAGTCTCCAGTAAAATCCAGTCTCCAGTCTCCAGGAAAATCCAGTCTCCAGTTAAATCCAGTCTCCAGTAAAATCCAGTCTCCACTAAAATCCAGTCTCCAGTAAAATCCAGTCTCCAGTAAAATCCAGTCTCCAGTCTCCAGTAAAATCCAGTCTCCAGTCTCCACTAAAATCCAGTCTCCAGTCTCCAGTCTCCAATCTCCAGTAAAATCCTGTCTCCAGTAAATTCCAGTCTCCAGTCTCCAATAAAATCCAGTCTCCAGCCTCCAGTAAAATTCAGTCTCCAGTCTCAAGTCTGCAGTCTCCAGTAAAATCCAGTCTCCAGTCTCCAGTAAATCCAGTTTTCAGTCTCCAGTCTCCAGTAAAATCCAGTCTCCAGTCTCCAACTCCAGTAAAATCCAGTCTCCAGTCTCCAGTAAAATCCAGTCTCCCGTATCCAGTAAAATCCAGTCTCCAGTAAAATCCAGTCTCCAGTCTCTAGTAAAATCCATTCTCGAGTAAAATCCAGTCTCCAGTAAAATCCAGTTCCAGTAAAATCCAGTCTCCAGTAAAATCCAGTCTCCAGTCTCCAGTAAAATCCAGTCTCCAGTAAAATCCAGTCTCCAGTCTCCAATCTCCAGTAAAATACAGTCTCCAGTTAAATCCAGTCTCCAGTCCCCAGTCTCCAGTAAAATCCAGTCTCCAGTCTCCAGTAAAATCCAGTCTCCAGTCTCCAGTAAAATCTAGTCCCCAGTAAAATCCAGTCTCCAGTAAAATCCAGCCTCCAGTAAAATCCAGTCTCCACTAAAATCCAGTCTCTAGTAAAATCCAGTCTCCAGTAAAATCCAGTCTCCAGTAAAATCCAGTCTCCAGACTCCAGTCTCTAGTAAAATCCAGTCTCCAGTCTCTAGTTTCCAGTCTCCAGTAAAATCCAGCCTCCAGTCTCCAGTCTACAGTATAATCCAGTCTCCAGTAAAATCCAGTCTCTAGTCTCCAGTCTCCAGTAAAATCCAGTCTCCAGTCTCCAGTAAAATCCAGTCTCCAGTCTCCAGTAAAATCCAGTCTCCAGTCTCCAGCCTCCAGTAAAATCCAGTCTCCAGTAAAATCCACTCTCCAGTAAAATCCAGCCTCCAGTAAAATCCAGTCTCCAGTACAATCTAGTCTCCAGGAAAATCCAGTCTCCAGTAAAATCAAGTCTCCATATAATATGGTCTGCAGTAAAATCCAGTCTCCAGTATAATATGGTCTCCAGTAAAATCCAGTCTCCAGTCTCCAGTAAAATCCAGTCTCCAGTAAAATCCAGTCTCCAGTCTCCAGTAAAATCCAGTCTCCAGTCCCCAGTCTCTAGTTAAACCCAGTATCCAGTCTCCAGTCTCCAGTAAAATCCAGTCTCCAGTCTCCAGTAAAATCCAGTCTCCAGTAAAATCCAGTCTCCAGTTAAATCCAGTCTCCAGTAAAATCCAGTCTCTAGTAAAATCCAGTCTCCAGTAAAATCCAGTATCCAGTAAAATCCAGTCTCCAGTAAAATTAAGTCTCGAGTATAATATGGCCTCCAGTAAAATCCAGTCTCCAGTCTCAAGTCTCCATTAAAATCCAGTCTCCAGTCTCCAGTAAAATCCAGTCTCCAGTCCCCAGTCTCTAGTAAAACCCAGTCTCCAGTCTCCAGTCTCCAGTAAAATCCAGTCTCCAGTCTCCAGTCTCCAGTAAAATCCAGTCTCCAGTAAAATCCAGTCTCCAGTTAAATCCAGTCTCCAGTAAAATCCAGTCTCCACTAAAATCCAGTCTCTAGTAAAATCCAGTCTCCAGTAAAATCAAGTCTCCAGTCTCCAGTCTCAAGTAAAATCCAGTCTCCAGTCTCCAGTAAAATCCAGTAAAATCCAGTAAAATTGAGTAAAATCCAGTAAAATCCAGTAAAATCTAGTCTCCAGTCTCCAATAAAATCCAGTCTCCAGCCTCCAGTAAAATCCAATCTCCAGTCTCAAGTCTCCAGTCTCCAGTAAAATCCAGTTTTCAGTCTCCAGTCTCCAGTAAAATCCAGTCTCCAGTCTCGAGTCTCCAACTCCAGTAAAATCC
This sequence comes from Amblyomma mixtum, assembly GCF_055824585.1. Classification (NCBI taxonomy): domain Eukaryota; kingdom Metazoa; phylum Arthropoda; class Arachnida; order Ixodida; family Ixodidae; genus Amblyomma; species Amblyomma mixtum. The sequence goes on from NC_143021.1 coordinate 89,003,879, forward strand.
AGTCTCCAGTCTCCAGTAAAATCCAGTCTCCAGTAAAATCTAGTCTCCAGTCTCTAGTCTCCAGTCTCCAGTATCCAGTCTCCAGTCTCCAGTAAAATCCAGTCTCATGTAAAATCCAGTCTCCAGTAAAATCCAGTCTCCAGTAAAATCCAGTCTCCAGTAAAATCCAGTCTCCAGTAAAATCCAGTCTCCAGTAAAATCCAGTCTCCAGTAAAATCGACTCTCCAGTAAAACCAGTCTCCAGTAAAATCCAGTCTCCAGTCTCCAGTAAAATCCAGTCTCCAGTCTCCAGTAAAATCCAGTCTCCAGTCTCCAGTAAAATCCAATCTCCAGTACAATCCAGTCTCCAGTAAAATCCAGTCTCCAGTAAAATCCAGTCTACAGTAAAATCCAGTCTCCAGTAAAATCCAGTCTCCAGTAAATTCCAATCTCCAGTACAATCCAGTCTCCAGTAAAATCCAGTCTCCAGTAAAATCCAGTCTACAGTAAAATCCAGTCTCCAGTAAAATCCAGTCTCCAGTAAAATCCAGTCTCCAGTAAAATCCACTCTCCAGTAAAATCCAGTCTCCAGTAAAATCCAGTCTCCACTAAAATCCAGTCTCTAGTAAAATCCAGTCTCCAGTAAAATCAAGTCTCCAGTCTCCAGTCTCAAGTAAAATCCAGTCTCCAGTCTCCAGTAAAATCCAGTAAAATCCAGTAAAATCGAGTAAAATCCAGTAAAATCCAGTAAAATCTAGTCTCCAGTCTCCAATAAAATCCAGTCTCCAGCCTCCAGTAAAATCCAATCTCCAGTCTCAAGTCTCCAGTCTCCAGTAAAATCCAGTTTTCAGTCTCCAGTCTCCAGTAAAATCCAGTCTCCAGTCTCGAGTCTCCAACTCCAGTAAAATCCAGTCTCCAGTAAAATCCAGTCTCCAGTCTCCAGTAAAATCCAGTCTCCAGTAAAATCTAGTCTCCAGTCTCTAGTCTCCAGTCTCCAGTATCCAGTCTCCAGTCTCCAGTAAAATCCAGTCTCATGTAAAATCCAGTCTCCAGTAAAATCCAGTCTCCAGTAAAATCCAGTCTCCAGTAAAATCCAGTCTCCAGTAAAATCCAGTCTCCAGTAAAATCCAGTCTCCAGTAAAATCCAGTCTCCAGTAAAATCGACTCTCCAGTAAAACCAGTCTCCAGTAAAATCCAGTCTCCAGTCTCCAGTAAAATCCAGTCTCCAGTCTCCAGTAAAATCCAGTCTCCAGTTTCCAGTAAAATCCAATCTCCAGTACAATCCAGTCTCCAGTAAAATCCAGTCTCCAGTAAAATCCAGTCTACAGTAAAATCCAGTCTCCAGTAAAATCCAGTCTCCAGTAAAATCCAGTCTCCAGTAAAATCCACTCTCCAGTAAAATCCAGTCTCCAGTAAAATCCAGTCTCCAGTAAAATCCAGTCTCCAGTCTCCAGTAAAATCCAGTCTCCAGTAAAATCCAGTCTCCAGTAAAATCCAGCCTCCAGTCTCCAGTAAAATCCAGTCTCCAGTAAAATCCAGTCTCCAGTCTCCAGTAAAATCCAGTCTCCAGTCTCCAGTAAAATCCAGTCTCTAGTCTCCAGTAAAATCCAGTCTCCAGTAAAATCCAGTCTCCAGTCTCCAGTCTGCAGTAAAATCCACTCTCCAGTCTCCAGTAAAATCCAGTCTCCAGTCTCCAGTAAAATCCAGTCTCCAGTCTCCAATCTCCAGTAAAATCCAGTCTCCAGCAAAATTCAGTCTCCAGTCTCCAGTAAAATCCAGTCTCCGGTCTCCAGTAAAATCCAGTCTCCAGTCTCAAGTCTCCAGTCTCCAGTAAAATCCAGTTTTCAGTCTCCAGTCTCCAGTAAAATCCAGTCTCCAGTCTCCAGTAAAATCCAGTCTCCAGTCTCCAGTAAAATCCAGTCTCCAGTAAAATCCAGTCTCGAGTAAAATCCAGTCTCCAGTAAAATCCAGTCTCCAGTAAAATCCAGTCTCCAGTAAAATCCAGTCTCCAGTAAAACCCTGTCTCCAGTAAAATCCAGTCTCCAGTAAAATCCGGTCTCCAGTAAAATCTAGTCTCCAGTAAAATCCAGTCTCCAGTAAAATCCAGTCTCCAGTCTCTAGTAAAATCCAGTCTCCAGTAAAATCTAGTCTCCAGTAAAATCCAGTTCCAGTAAAATCCAGTCTCCAGTCTCCAGTAAAATCTAGTCTCCAGTAAAATCCAGTCTGCAGTAAAATCCAGTCTCCAGTAAAATCCAGTCTCCAGTCTCTAGTCTCCAGTCTCCAGTATCCAGTCTCCAGTCTCCAGTAAAATCCAGTCTCATGTAAAATCCAGTCTCCAGTAAAATCCAGTCTCCAGTAAAATCCAGTCTCCAGTAAAATCCAGTCTCCAGTAAAATCCAGTCTCCAGTAAAATCCAGTCTCCAGTAAAATCGACTCTCCAGTAAAACCAGTCTCCAGTAAAATCCAGTCTCCAGTCTCCAGTAAAATCCAGTCTCCAGTCTCCAGTAAAATCCAGTCTCCAGTACAATCCAGTCTCCAGTAAAATCCAGTCTCCAGTAAAATCCAGTCTACAGTAAAATCCAGTCTCCAGTAAAATCCAGTCTCCAGTAAAATCCAGTCTCCAGTAAAATCCACTCTCCAGTAAAATCCAGTCTCCAGTAAAATCCAGTCTCCAGTAAAATCCAGTCTCCAGTCTCCAGTAAAATCCAGTCTCCAGTAAAATCCAGTCTCCAGTAAAATCCAGCCTCCAGTCTCCAGTAAAATCCAGTCTCCAGTCTCCAGTAAAATCCAGTCTCCAGTCTCCAGTAAAATCCAGTCTCAAGTAAAATCCAGTCTCCAGTCTCCAGTAAAATCCAGTCTCCAGTCTCCAGTAAAATCCAGTCTCTAGTCTCCAGTAAAATCCAGTCTCCAGTAAAATCCAGTCTCCAGTCTCCAGTCTGCAGTAAAATCCACTCTCCAGTCTCCAGTAAAATCCAGTCTCCAGTCTCCAGTAAAATCCAGTCTCCAGTCTCCAATCTCCAGTAAAATCCAGTCTCCAGCAAAATTCAGTCTCCAGTCTCCAGTAAAATCCAGTCTCCGGTCTCCAGTAAAATCCAGTCTCCAGTCTCAAGTCTCCAGTCTCCAGTAAAATCCAGTTTTCAGTCTCCAGTCTCCAGTAAAATCCAGTCTCCAGTCTCCAGTAAAATCCAGTCTCCAGTCTCCAGTAAAATCCAGTCTCCAGTAAAATCCAGTCTCGAGTAAAATCCAGTCTCCAGTAAAATCCAGTCTCCAGTAAAATCCAGTCTCCAGTAAAATCCAGTCTCCAGTAAAACCTGTCTCCAGTAAAATCCAGTCTCCAGTAAAATCCGGTCTCCAGTAAAATCCAGTCTCCAGTAAAATCCAGTCTCCAGTAAAATCCAGTCTCCAGTCTCTAGTAAAATCCAGTCTCCAGTAAAATCTAGTCTCCAGTAAAATCCAGTTCCAGTAAAATCCAGTCTCCAGTCTCCAGTAAAATCTAGTCTCCAGTAAAATCCAGTCTCCAGTAAAATCCAGTCTCCAGTAAAATCCAGTCTCCACTAAAATCCAGTCTCTAGTAAAATCCAGTCTCCAGTAAAATCCAGTCTCCAGTAAAATCCAGTCTCCAGTAAAATCCACTCTCCAGTCCCCAGTCTCCAGTAAAATCCAGTCTCCAGTCTCCAGTCTCCAGTAAAATCCAGTCTCCAGTCTCCAGTAAAATCTAGTCTCCAGTAAAATCCAGTCTCCAGTAAAATCCAGTCTCCAGTAAAATCCAGTCTCCACTAAAATCCAGTCTAGTAAAATCCAGTCTCCAGTAAAATCCAGTCTCCAGTAAAATCCAGTCTCCAGTAATATCCAGTCTCCAGTAAAATCCAGTCTCCAGTATAACATGGTCTCCAGTAAAATCCAGTCTCCAGTCTCCAGTAAAATCCAGTCTCCAGTAAAATCCAGTCTCCAGTAAAATCCAGTCTCCAGTAAAATCCAGTCTCCAGTCCCCAGTCTCTAGTAAAACCCAGTCTCCAGACTCCAGTAAAATCCAGTCTCCAGTCTCCAGTAAAATCCAGTCTCCAGTAAAATCCAGTCTCGAGTAAAATCCAGTCTCCAGTAAAATCCAGTCTCCAGTTAAATCCAGTCTCCAGTAAAATCCAGTCTCCACTAAAATCCAGTCTCCAGTAAAATCCAGTCTCCAGTAAAATCCAGTCTCCAGTAAAATCAAGTCTCCAGTCTCCAGTAAAATCCAGTCTCCAGTATAATATGGTCTCCAGTAAAATCCAGTCTCCAGTCTCCAGTAAAATCCAGTCTCCAGTCTCCAGTAAAATCCAGTCTCCAGTCCCCAGTCTCTAGTAAAACTCAGTCTCCAGTAAAATCCAGTCTCCAGTAAAACCCAGTCTCCAGTAAAATCAAGTCTCCAGTATAATATGGTCCCCAGTAAAATCCAGTCTCCAGTAAAATCCAGTCTCCAGTCTCAAGTCTCCATTAAAATCCAGTCTCCAGTAAAATCCAGTCTCCAGTCTCCAGTAAAATCCAGTCTCCAGTCCCCAGTCTCTAGTAAAACCCAGTCTCCAGACTCCAGTAAAATCCAGTCTCCAGTCTCCAGTCTCCAGTAAAATCCAGTCTCCAGTAAAATCCAGTCTCCAGTTAAATCCAGTCTCCAGTAAAATCCAGTCTCCACTAAAATCCAGCCTCTAGTAAAATCCAGTCTCCAATAAAATCCAGTCTCCAGTAAAATCCAGTCTCCAGTAAAATCCAGTCTCCAGTAAAATTAAGTCTCCAGTCTCCAGTAAAGTCCAGTCTCCAGTATAATATGGTCTCCAGTAAAATCCAGTCTCCAGTCTCCAGTAAAATCCAGTCTCCAGTCTCCAGTAAAATCCAGTCTCCAGTCTCCAGTCTCCAGTAAAATCCAGTCTCCAGTCCCCAGTCTCTAGTAAAACGCAGTCTCCAGTAAAATCCAGTCTCCAGTAAAATCCAGTCTCCAGTCTCAAGTCTCCATTAAAATCCAGTCTCCAGTAAAATCCAGTCTCCAGTCTCCAGTAAAATCCAGTCTCCAGTCCCCAGTCTCTAGTAAAACCCAGTCTCCAGTCTCCAGTCTCCAGTAAAATCCAGTCTCCAGTCTCCAGTCTCCAGTAAAATCCAGTCTCCAGTAAAATCCCGTCTCCAGTTAAATCCAGTATCCAGTAAAATCCACTCTCCACTAAAATCCAGTCTCTAGTAAAATCCAGTCTCCAGTAAAATCAAGTCTCCATTCTCCAGTAAAATCCAGTCTCCAGTAAAATCCAGTCTCCAGTCTCCAGTCTCCAGTAAAATCCAGTCTCCAGTAAAATCCAGTCTCCAGTCTCCAGTAAAATCCAGTAAAATCCAGTAAAATCGTGTAAAATCCCGTAAAATCCAGTAAAATCCAGTCTCCAGTCTATAGTAAAATCCAGTAAAATCCAGTCTCCAGACTCCAGTCTCCAGCAAAATCCAGTAAAATCCAGTCTCCAGTCTCCAGTAAAATCCAGTCTCCAGTCTCCAGTAAAATCCAGTCTCCAGTCTCCAGTAAAATCCAGTCTCCAGTCTACAGTAAAATCCAGTCTCCAGTCTCCAGTAAAATGCAGTCTCTAGTCTCCTGTAAAATCCAGTCTCTAGTCTCCAGTAAAATCCAGTCTCCAGTCTCCAGTCTCCAGTCTGCAGTAAAATCCAGTCTCCAGTAAAATCCAGTCTCCAGTCTCCAGTAAAATCCAGTTTCCAGTCTCCAATCTCCAGTAAAATCCTGTCTCCAGTCTCCAATAAAATCCAGTCTCCAGCCTCCAGTAAAATCCAGTCTCCAGTCTCCAGTAAAATCCAGTTTTCAGTCTCCAGTCTCTAGTAAAATCCAGTCTCCAGTCTCGAGTCTCCAACTCCAGTAAAATCCAGTCTCCAGTCTCCAGTAAAATCCAGTCTCCAGTCTCCAGTAAAATCCAGTCTCCAGTCTCCAGTAAAATCCAGTCTCCAGTAAAATCCAGTGTCCAGTCTCTAGTCTCCAGTCTCCAGTATCCAGTCTCCAGTCTCCAGTAAAATCCAGTCTCGAGTAAAATCCAGTCTCCAGTAAAATCCACTCTCCAGTAAAATCCAGTCTCCAGTCTCCAGTAAAATCCAGTCTCCAGTCTCCAGTAAAATCCAGTCTCCTGTCTCCAGTAAAATCCAATCTCCAGTACAATCCAGTCTCCAGTAAAATCCAGTCTCCAGTAAAATCCAGTCTCCAGTAAAATCCAGTCTCCAGTAAAATCCAGTCTCCAGTCTCCAGTAAAATCCAGTCTCCAGTCTCCAGTAAAATCCAGTCTCTAGTCTCCAGTAAAATCCAGTCTCCAGTAAAATCCAGTCTACAGTCTCCAGTCTGCAGTAAAATCCAGTCTCCAGTCTCCAGTAAACTCCAGTCTCCAGTCTCCAGTCTCCAGTAAAATCCAGTCTCCAGTCTCCAATCTCCAGTAAAATCCAGTCTCCAGCAAAATTCAGTCTCCAGTCTCCAGTAAAATCCAGTCTCCGGTCTCCAGTAAAATCCAGTCTCCAGTCTCAAGTCTCCAGTCTCCAGTCTCCAGTAAAATCCAGTTTTCAGTCACCAGTCTCTAGTAAAATCCAGTCTCCAGTCTCCAGTAAAATCCAGTCTCCAGTCTCTAGTCTCCAGTCTCCAGTATTCAGTCTCCAGTAAAATCCAGTCTCCAGTAAAATCCAGTCTCCAGTAAAATCCAGTCTCCAGTAAAATCCTGTCTCCAGTAAAATCCAGTCTCCAGTAAAATCCGGTCTCCAGTAAAATCCAGTCTCCAGTAAAATCCAGTCTCCAGTAAAATCCAGTCTCCAGTCTCTAGTAAAATCCAGTCTCCAGTAAAATCCAGTCTCCAGTAAAATCCAGTTCCAGTAAAATCCAGTCTCCAGTAAAATCCAGTCTCCAGTCTCCAGTAAAATCCAGTCTCCAGTAAAATCCAGTCTCCAGTAAAATCCAGTCTCCAGTAAATTCCAGTCTCCAGTAAAATCCAGTCTCCACTCTCCAATTAAATCCAGTCTCCAGTCTCCAGTCTCCAGTAAAATCCAGTCTCCAGTAGAATCCAGTCTCCAGCCTCCAGTAAAATCCAGTCTCCAGTCTCCAGTAAAATCCAGTCTCTAGTCTCCAGTAAAATCCAGTCTCCAGTCTTCAGTCTCCAGTAAAATCCAGTCTCCAGTCTCCAGTAAAATCCAGTCTCCAGTCTCCAGTAAAATCCAGTCTCCAGTCTCCAGTAAAATCCAGTCTCCAATCTCCAGTAAAATCCTGTCTCCAGTAAATTCCAGTCTCCAGTCTCCAATAAAATCCAGTCTCCAGCCTCCAGTAAAATTCAGTCTCCAGTCTCCAGTCTCCAGTAAAATCCAGTTTTCAGTCTCCAGTCTCCAGTAAAATCCAGTCTCCAGTCTCTAGTAAAATCCAGTCTCCAGTAAAATCCAGTTCCAGTAAAATCCAGTCTCCAGTAAAATCCAGTCTCCAGTCTCCAGTAAAATCCAGTCTCCAGTAAAATCCAGTCTCCAGTCTCCAATCTCCAGTAAAATACAGTCTCCAGTTAAATCCAGTCTCCAGTCTCCAGTAAAATCCAGTCTCCAGTAAAATCCAGTCTCCAGTAAAATCCAGTCTCCAGTCTGCAGTAAAATCCAGTCTCCAGTAAAATCCAGTCTCCAGTCTCCAGTCTCCAGTAAAATCCAGTCTCCAGTAAAATCCAGTCTCCAGTCTCCAATAAAATCCAGTCTCCAGTAAAATCCAGTCTCCAGTCTCCAGTCTAAAACTCCAGTAAAATCCAGTCTCCAGTCTCCAGTAAAATCCAGTCTCCAGTCTCCAGTAAAATCCAGTCTCCAGTCTCCAGTAAAATCCAGTATCCAGTCTCTAGTCTCCAGTCTCCAGTATCCAGTCTCTAGTCTCCAGTAAAATCCAGTCTCCAGTCTTCAGTCTCCAGTAAAATCCAGTCTCCAGTCTCCAGTAAAATCCAGTCTCGAGTCTCCAGTAAAATCCAGTCTCCAGTCTCCAGTAAAATCCAGTCTCCAATCTCCAGTAAAATCCTGTCTCCAGTAAATTCCAGTCTCCAGTCTCCAATAAAATCCAGTTTCCAGCCTCCAGTAAAATTCAGTCTCCAGTCTCCAGTAAAATCCAGTCTCCAGTCTCCAGTAAAATCCAGTTTTCAGTCTCCAGTCTCCAGTAAAATCCAGTCTCCAGTCTCTAGTAAAATCCAGTCTCCAGTAAAATCCAGTCTCCAGTAAAATCCAGTTCCAGTAAAATCCAGTCTCCAGTCTCCAGTAAAATCCAGTCTCCAGTAAAATCCAGTCTCCAGTCTCCAATCTCCAGTAAAATACAGTCTCCAGTTAAATCCAGTCTCCAGTCTCCAGTAAAATCCAGTCTCTAGTCTCCAGTAAAATCCAGTCTCCAGTAAAATCCAGTCTCCAGTCTCCAGTCTGCAGTAAAATCCAGTCTCCAGTCTCCAGTCTGCAGTAAAATCCAGTCTCCAGTCTCCAGTAAAATCCAGTCTCCAGTCTCCAATCTCCAGTAAAATCCTGTCTCCAGTCTCCAATAAAATCCAGTCTCCAGCCTCTAGTAAAATCCAGTCTCCAGTCTCAAGTCTCCAGTCTCCAGTAAAATCCAGTTTTCAGTCTCCAGTCTCCAGTAAAATCCAGTCTCCAGTCTCGAGTCTCCAACTCCAGTAAAATCCAGTCTCCAGTCTCCAGTAAAATCCAGTCTCCAGTCTCCAGTAAAATACACTCTCCAGTCTCCAGTAAAATCCAGTCTCCAGTAAAATCCAGTGTCCAGTCTCTAGTCTCCAGTCTCCAGTATCCAGTCTGCAGTCTCCAGTAAAATCCAGTCTCGAGTAAAATCCAGTCTCCAGTAAAATCCACTCTCCAGTAAAATCCAGTCTCCAGTCTCCAGTAAAATCCAGTCTCCATTCTCCAGTAACATCCAATCTCCAGTACAATCCAGTCTCCAGTAAAATCCAGTCTCCAGTAAAATCCAGTCTCCAGTAAAATCGTCTCCAGTAAAATCCAGTCTCCAGTAAAATCCAGTCTCCAGTAAAATCCACTCTCCAGTAAAATCCAGTCTCCAGTAAAATCCAGTCTCCAGTAAAATCCAGTCTCCAGTCTCCAGTAAAATCCAGTCTCCAGTAAAATCCAGCCTCCAGTCTCCAGTAAAATCCAGTCTCCAGTCTCCAGTAAAATCCAGTCTCCAGTAGAATCCAGTCTCCAGCCTCCAGTAAAATCCAGTCTCCAGTCTCCAGTAAAATCCAGTCTCTAGTCTCCAGTAAAATCCAGTCTCTAGTCTCCAGTAAAATCCAGTCTCCAGTCTTCAGTCTCCAGTAAAATCCAGTCTCCAGTCTCCAGTAAAATCCAGTCTCCAGTCTCCAGTAAAATCCAGTCTCCAGTCTCCAGTAAAATCCAGTCTCCAATCTCCAGTAAAATCCTGTCTCCAGTAAATTCCAGTCTCCAGTCTCCAATAAAATCCAGTCTCCAGCCTCCAGTAAAATTCAGTCTCCAGTCTCCAGTCTCCAGTAAAATCCAGTCTCCAGTCTCCAGTAAAATCCAGTTTTCAGTCTCCAGTCTCCAGTAAAATCCAGTCTCCAGTCTCTAGTAAAATCCAGTCTCCAGTAAAATCCAGTCTCCAGTAAAATCCAGTTCCAGTAAAATCCAGTCTCCAGTAAAATCCAGTCTCCAGTCTCCAGTCTCCAGTAAAATCCAGTCTCCAGTAAAATCCAGTCTCCAGTCTCCAGTAAAATCCAGTAAAATCCAGTAAAATCGTGTAAAATCCCGTAAAATCCAGTAAAATCCAGTCTCCAGTCTATAGTAAAATCCAGTAAAATCCAGTCTCCAGACTCCAGTCTCCAGCAAAATCCAGTAAAATCCAGTCTCCAGTCTCCAGTAAAATCCAGTCTCCAGTCTCCAGTAAAATCCAGTCTCCAGTCTCCAGTAAAATCCAGTCTCCAGTCTACAGTAAAATCCAGTCTCCAGTCTCCAGTAAAATGCAGTCTCTAGTCTCCTGTAAAATCCAGTCTCTAGTCTCCAGTAAAATCCAGTCTCCAGTCTCCAGTCTCCAGTAAAATCCAGTGTCCAGTCTCCAGTCTGCAGTAAAATCCAGTCTCCAGTAAAATCCAGTCTCCAGTCTCCAGTAAAATCCAGTTTCCAGTCTCCAATCTCCAGTAAAATCCTGTCTCCAGTCTCCAATAAAATCCAGTCTCCAGCCTCCAGTAAAATCCAGTCTCCAGTCTCCAGTAAAATCCAGTTTTCAGTCTCCAGTCTCTAGTAAAATCCAGTCTCCAGTCTCGAGTCTCCAACTCCAGTAAAATCCAGTCTCCAGTCTCCAGTAAAATCCAGTCTCCAGTCTCCAGTAAAATCCAGTCTCCAGTCTCCAGTAAAATCCAGTCTCCAGTAAAATCCAGTGTCCAGTCTCTAGTCTCCAGTCTCCAGTATCCAGTCTCCAGTCTCCAGTAAAATCCAGTCTCGAGTAAAATCCAGTCTCCAGTAAAATCCACTCTCCAGTAAAATCCAGTCTCCAGTCTCCAGTAAAATCCAGTCTCCAGTCTCCAGTAAAATCCAGTCTCCTGTCTCCAGTAAAATCCAATCTCCAGTACAATCCAGTCTCCAGTAAAATCCAGTCTCCAGTAAAATCCAGTCTCCAGTAAAATCCAGTCTCCAGTAAAATCCAGTCTCCAGTCTCCAGTAAAATCCAGTCTCCAGTCTCCAGTAAAATCCAGTCTCTAGTCTCCAGTAAAATCCAGTCTCCAGTAAAATCCAGTCTACAGTCTCCAGTCTGCAGTAAAATCCAGTCTCCAGTCTCCAGTAAACTCCAGTCTCCAGTCTCCAGTCTCCAGTAAAATCCAGTCTCCAGTCTCCAATCTCCAGTAAAATCCAGTCTCCAGCAAAATTCAGTCTCCAGTCTCCAGTAAAATCCAGTCTCCGGTCTCCAGTAAAATCCAGTCTCCAGTCTCAAGTCTCCAGTCTCCAGTCTCCAGTAAAATCCAGTTTTCAGTCACCAGTCTCTAGTAAAATCCAGTCTCCAGTCTCCAGTAAAATCCAGTCTCCAGTCTCTAGTCTCCAGTCTCCAGTATTCAGTCTCCAGTAAAATCCAGTCTCCAGTAAAATCCAGTCTCCAGTAAAATCCAGTCTCCAGTAAAATCCTGTCTCCAGTAAAATCCAGTCTCCAGTAAAATCCGGTCTCCAGTAAAATCCAGTCTCCAGTAAAATCCAGTCTCCAGTAAAATCCAGTCTCCAGTCTCTAGTAAAATCCAGTCTCCAGTAAAATCCAGTCTCCAGTAAAATCCAGTTCCAGTAAAATCCAGTCTCCAGTAAAATCCAGTCTCCAGTCTCCAGTAAAATCCAGTCTCCAGTAAAATCCAGTCTCCAGTAAAATCCAGTCTCCAGTAAATTCCAGTCTCCAGTAAAATCCAGTCTCCACTCTCCAATTAAATCCAGTCTCCAGTCTCCAGTCTCCAGTAAAATCCAGTCTCCAGTAGAATCCAGTCTCCAGCCTCCAGTAAAATCCAGTCTCCAGTCTCCAGTAAAATCCAGTCTCTAGTCTCCAGTAAAATCCAGTCTCCAGTCTTCAGTCTCCAGTAAAATCCAGTCTCCAGTCTCCAGTAAAATCCAGTCTCCAGTCTCCAGTAAAATCCAGTCTCCAGTCTCCAGTAAAATCCAGTCTCCAATCTCCAGTAAAATCCTGTCTCCAGTAAATTCCAGTCTCCAGTCTCCAATAAAATCCAGTCTCCAGCCTCCAGTAAAATTCAGTCTCCAGTCTCCAGTCTCCAGTAAAATCCAGTTTTCAGTCTCCAGTCTCCAGTAAAATCCAGTCTCCAGTCTCTAGTAAAATCCAGTCTCCAGTAAAATCCAGTTCCAGTAAAATCCAGTCTCCAGTAAAATCCAGTCTCCAGTCTCCAGTAAAATCCAGTCTCCAGTAAAATCCAGTCTCCAGTCTCCAATCTCCAGTAAAATACAGTCTCCAGTTAAATCCAGTCTCCAGTCTCCAGTAAAATCCAGTCTCCAGTAAAATCCAGTCTCCAGTAAAATCCAGTCTCCAGTCTGCAGTAAAATCCAGTCTCCAGTAAAATCCAGTCTCCAGTCTCCAGTCTCCAGTAAAATCCAGTCTCCAGTAAAATCCAGTCTCCAGTAAAATCCAGTCTCCAGTCTCCAATAAAATCCAGTCTCCAGTAAAATCCAGTCTCCAGTCTCCAGTCTAAAACTCCAGTAAAATCCAGTCTCCAGTCTCCAGTAAAATCCAGTCTCCAGTCTCCAGTAAAATCCAGTCTCCAGTCTCCAGTAAAATCCAGTATCCAGTCTCTAGTCTCCAGTCTCCAGTATCCAGTCTCTAGTCTCCAGTAAAATCCAGTCTCCAGTCTTCAGTCTCCAGTAAAATCCAGTCTCCAGTCTCCAGTAAAATCCAGTCTCGAGTCTCCAGTAAAATCCAGTCTCCAGTCTCCAGTAAAATCCAGTCTCCAATCTCCAGTAAAATCCTGTCTCCAGTAAATTCCAGTCTCCAGTCTCCAATAAAATCCAGTTTCCAGCCTCCAGTAAAATTCAGTCTCCAGTCTCCAGTAAAATCCAGTCTCCAGTCTCCAGTAAAATCCAGTTTTCAGTCTCCAGTCTCCAGTAAAATCCAGTCTCCAGTCTCTAGTAAAATCCAGTCTCCAGTAAAATCCAGTCTCCAGTAAAATCCAGTTCCAGTAAAATCCAGTCTCCAGTCTCCAGTAAAATCCAGTCTCCAGTAAAATCCAGTCTCCAGTCTCCAATCTCCAGTAAAATACAGTCTCCAGTTAAATCCAGTCTCCAGTCTCCAGTAAAATCCAGTCTCTAGTCTCCAGTAAAATCCAGTCTCCAGTAAAATCCAGTCTCCAGTCTCCAGTCTGCAGTAAAATCCAGTCTCCAGTCTCCAGTCTGCAGTAAAATCCAGTCTCCAGTCTCCAGTAAAATCCAGTCTCCAGTCTCCAATCTCCAGTAAAATCCTGTCTCCAGTCTCCAATAAAATCCAGTCTCCAGCCTCTAGTAAAATCCAGTCTCCAGTCTCAAGTCTCCAGTCTCCAGTAAAATCCAGTTTTCAGTCTCCAGTCTCCAGTAAAATCCAGTCTCCAGTCTCGAGTCTCCAACTCCAGTAAAATCCAGTCTCCAGTCTCCAGTAAAATCCAGTCTCCAGTCTCCAGTAAAATACACTCTCCAGTCTCCAGTAAAATCCAGTCTCCAGTAAAATCCAGTGTCCAGTCTCTAGTCTCCAGTCTCCAGTATCCAGTCTGCAGTCTCCAGTAAAATCCAGTCTCGAGTAAAATCCAGTCTCCAGTAAAATCCACTCTCCAGTAAAATCCAGTCTCCAGTCTCCAGTAAAATCCAGTCTCCAGTCTCCAGTAAAATCCAGTCTCCATTCTCCAGTAACATCCAATCTCCAGTACAATCCAGTCTCCAGTAAAATCCAGTCTCCAGTAAAATCCAGTCTCCAGTAAAATCGTCTCCAGTAAAATCCAGTCTCCAGTAAAATCCAGTCTCCAGTAAAATCCACTCTCCAGTAAAATCCAGTCTCCAGTAAAATCCAGTCTCCAGTAAAATCCAGTCTCCAGTCTCCAGTAAAATCCAGTCTCCAGTAAAATCCAGCCTCCAGTCTCCAGTAAAATCCAGTCTCCAGTCTCCAGTAAAATCCAGTCTCCAGTAGAATCCAGTCTCCAGCCTCCAGTAAAATCCAGTCTCCAGTCTCCAGTAAAATCCAGTCTCTAGTCTCCAGTAAAATCCAGTCTCTAGTCTCCAGTAAAATCCAGTCTCCAGTCTTCAGTCTCCAGTAAAATCCAGTCTCCAGTCTCCAGTAAAATCCAGTCTCCAGTCTCCAGTAAAATCCAGTCTCCAGTCTCCAGTAAAATCCAGTCTCCAATCTCCAGTAAAATCCTGTCTCCAGTAAATTCCAGTCTCCAGTCTCCAATAAAATCCAGTCTCCAGCCTCCAGTAAAATTCAGTCTCCAGTCTCCAGTCTCCAGTAAAATCCAGTCTCCAGTCTCCAGTAAAATCCAGTTTTCAGTCTCCAGTCTCCAGTAAAATCCAGTCTCCAGTCTCTAGTAAAATCCAGTCTCCAGTAAAATCCAGTCTCCAGTAAAATCCAGTTCCAGTAAAATCCAGTCTCCAGTAAAATCCAGTCTCCAGTCTCCAGTAAAATCCAGTCTCCAGTAAAATCCAGTCTCCAGTCTCCAATCTCCAGTAAAATCCAGTCTCGAGTAAAATCCAGTCTCCAGTAAAATCCACTCTCCAGTAAAATCCAGTCTCCAGTCTCCAGTAAAATCCAGTCTCCAGTCTCCAGTAAAATCCAGTCTCCAGTCTCCAGTAAAATCCAATCTCCAGTACAATCCAGTCTCCAGTAAAATCCAGTCTCCAGTAAAATCCAGTCTCCAGTAAAATCCAGTCTCCAGTAAAATCCAGTCTCCAGTCTCCAGTAAAATCCAGTCTCCAGTCTCCAGTAAAATCCAGTCTCTAGTCTCCAGTAAAATCCAGTCTCCAGTAAAATCCAGTCTACAGTCTCCAGTCTGCAGTAAAATCCAGTCTCCAGTCTCCAGTAAAATCCAGTCTCCAGTCTCCAGTCTCCAGTAAAATCCAGTCTCCAGTCTCCAATCTCCAGTAAAATCCAGTCTCCAGCAAAATTCAGTCTCCAGTCTCCAGTAAAATCCAGTCTCCGGTCTCCAGTAAAATCCAGTCTCCAACCTCAAGTCTCCAGTCTCCAGTCTCCAGTAAAATCCAGTTTTCAGTCACCAGTCTCTAGTAAAATCCAGTCTCCAGTCTCCAGTAAAATCCAGTCTCCAGTCTCCAGTAAAATCCAGTCTCCAGTCTCTAGTCTCCAGTCTCCAGTATTCAGTCTCCAGTAAAATCCAGTCTCCAGTAAAATCCAGTCTCCAGTAAAATCCAGTCTCCAGTAAAATCCTGTCTCCAGTAAAATCCAGTCTCCAGTAAAATCCGGTCTCCAGTAAAATCCAGTCTCCAGTAAAATCCAGTCTCCAGTAAAATCCAGTCTCCAGTCTCTAGTAAAATCCAGTCTCCAGTAAAATCCAGTCTCCAGTAAAATCCAGTTCCAGTAAAATCCAGTCTCCAGTAAAATCCAGTCTAAGAAGTACTTGAAACTGGGCTTGTTGGTGCATATTCGTGAAAGTCATGAGAGCGCAAAACGGGGACACGGACGAGGAAGGGAACAGGACGAGCGCTGCACTTTCAACAGGATTTATTCAGGGAAAAACGTTTAAATAGCCTTTGCTCTTATCCATGCTCTTGATCGCAGACAATCGCCTCTCACAGATACGCATCAAGAAACAGCATTTCACTGTGGCGAAGAACAACTGACGTGTCACTAATACAACTATCACCTCGCTTCTTGATATAGAAGGCTTCCACTAGCTCACGTTCAGTCCTATCTCGGCTTTTCAATAGCACTTTGCAATCATATAGTCGAGGCTTGCAGGCTACACGCTTCTCTTTCGAGCAGGCTTGGCAGTGGTCTGGAAGATGTCCTCTCTTGTTCAAAGAATTCTTGTGTTCAAGCAGGCGCTCATTAAGACTTTGTCCAACGTACACCTTGCCGCATGTAAGCGGGAAGTCGTACCGTACGTACACCACACTTCTCATAACCTGAAGAAGGTGGCCAATAAGTATGGCGTCGATGTGGTATTTTCAGCGCCGCGAAAACTCGCCGGAATGTGTTCACGGATTGGAAGAACAAAAGTACAAGAGTGCACCATCAGACACCGAATGCCACATGTTGGCTGCAAGAAAGCAGTAGTCTATGAGTTCCCGCTTACATGCGGCAAGGTGTACGTTGGACAAACCGGCCGTTGTCTTAATGAGCGCCTGCTTGAACACAAGAATTCTTTGAACAAGAGAGGACATCTTCCAGACCACTGCCAAGCCTGCTCGAAAGAGAAGCGTGTAGCCTGCAAGCCTCGACTATATGATTGCAAAGTGCTATTGAAAAGCCGAGATAGGACTGAACGTGAGCTTGTGGAAGCCTTCTATATCAAGAAGCGAGGTGATAGTTGTATTAGTGACACGTCAGTTGTTCTTCGCCACAGTGAAATGCTGTTTCTTGATGCGTATCTGTGAGAGGCGATTGTCTGCGATCAAGAGCATGGATAAGAGCAAAGGCTATTTAAACGTTTTTCCCTGAATAAATCCTGTTGAAAGTGCAGCGCTCGTCCTGTTCCCTTCCTCGTCCGTGTCCCCGTTTTGCGCTCTCATGACTTTCACGAAAATCCAGTCTCCAGTCTCCAGTAAAATCCAGTCTCCAGTAAAATCCAGTCTCCAGTAAAATCCAGTCTCCAGTAAATTCCAGTCTCCAGTAAAATCCAGTCTCCACTCTCCAGTTAAATCCAGTCTCCAGTCTCCAGTCTCCAGTAAAATCCAGTCTCCAGTCTCCAGTAAAATCCAGTCTCCAGTAGAATCCAGTCTCCAGCCTCCAGTAAAATCCAGTCTCCAGTCTCCAGTAAAATCCAGTCTCTAGTCTCCAGTAAAATGCAGTCTCTAGTCTCCAGTAAAATCCAGTCTCCAGTCTTCAGTCTCCAGTAAAATCCAGTCTCCAGTCTCCAGTAAAATCCAGTCTCCAGTCTCCAGTAAAATCCAGTCTCCAGTCTCCAGTAAAATCCAGTCTCCAATCTCTAGTAAAATCCTGTCTCCAGTAAATTCCAGTCTCCAGTCTCCAATAAAATCCAGTCTCCAGCCTCCAGTAAAATTCAGTCTCCAGTCTCCAGTCTCCAGTCTCCAGTAAAATCCAGTCTCCAGTCTCCAGTAAAATCCAGTTTTCAGTCTCCAGTCTCCAGTAAAATCCAGTCTCCAGTCTCTGGTAAAATCCAGTCTCCAGTAAAATCCAGTTCCAGTAAAATCCAGTCTCCAGTAAAATCCAGTCTCCAGTCTCCAATCTCCAGTAAAATACAGTCTCCAGTTAAATCCAGTCTCCAGTCTCCAGTAAAATCCAGTCTCTAGTCTCCAATAAAATCCAGTCTCCAGTAAAATCCAGTCTCCAGTCTCCAGTCTGCAGTAAAATCCAGTCTCCAGTAAAATCCAGTCTCCAGTCTCCAGTAAAATCCAGTCTCCAGTAAAATCCAGTCTCCAGTATAACATGGTCTCCAGTAAAATCCAGTCTCCAGTCTCCAGTAAAATCCAGTCTCCAGTAAAATCCAGTCTCCAGTAAAATCCAGTCTCCAGTCCCCAGTCTCTAGTAAAACCCAGTCTCCAGACTCCAGTAAAATCCAGTCTCCAGTCTCCAGTAAAATCCAGTCTCCAGTAAAATCCAGTCTCGAGTAAAATCCAGTCTCCAGTAAAATCCAGTCTCCAGTTAAATCCAGTCTCAAGTAAAATCCAGTCTCCACTAAAATCCAGTCTCCAGTAAAATCCAGTCTCCAGTAAAATCCAGTCTCCAGTAAAATCAAGTCTCCAGTCTCCAGTAAAATCCAGTCTCCAGTATAATATGGTCTCCAGTAAAATCCAGTCTCCAGTCTCCAGTAAAATCCAGTCTCCAGTCTCCAGTAAAATCCAGTCTCCAGTCCCCAGTCTCTAGTAAAACTCAGTCTCCAGTAAAATCCAGTCTCCAGTAAAACCCAGTCTCCAGTAAAATCAAGTCTCCAGTATAATATGGTCCCCAGTAAAATCCAGTCTCCAGTAAAATCCAGTCTCCAGTAAAATCCAGTCTCCAGTCTCAAGTCTCCATTAAAATCCAGTCTCCAGTAAAATCCAGTCTCCAGTCTCCAGTAAAATCCAGTCTCCAGTCCCCAGTCTCTAGTAAAACCCAGTCTCCAGACTCCAGTAAAATCCAGTCTCCAGTCTCCAGTCTCCAGTAAAATCCAGTCTCCAGTAAAATCCAGTCTCCAGTTAAATCCAGTCTCCAGTAAAATCCAGTCTCCACTAAAATCCAGCCTCTAGTAAAATCCAGTCTCCAATAAAATCCAGTCTCCAGTAAAATCCAGTCTCCAGTAAAATCCAGTCTCCAGTAAAATTAAGTCTCCAGTCTCCAGTAAAATCCAGTCTCCAGTATAATATGGTCTCCAGTAAAATCCAGTCTCCAGTCTCCAGTAAAATCCAGTCTCCAGTCTCCAGTAAAATCCAGTCTCCAGTCTCCAGTCTCCAGTAAAATCCAGTCTCCAGTCCCCAGTCTCTAGTAAAACGCAGTCTCCAGTAAAATCCAGTCTCCAGTAAAATCCAGTCTCCAGTCTCAAGTCTCCATTAAAATCCAGTCTCCAGTAAAATCCAGTCTCCAGTCTCCAGTAAAATCCAGTCTCCAGTCCCCAGTCTCTAGTAAAACCCAGTCTCCAGTCTCCAGTCTCCAGTAAAATCCAGTCTCCAGTCTCCAGTCTCCAGTAAAATCCAGTCTCCAGTAAAATCCCGTCTCCAGTTAAATCCAGTATCCAGTAAAATCCACTCTCCACTAAAATCCAGTCTCTAGTAAAATCCAGTCTCCAGTAAAATCAAGTCTCCATTCTCCAGTAAAATCCAGTCTCCAGTAAAATCCAGTCTCCAGTCTCCAGTCTCCAGTAAAATCCAGTCTCCAGTAAAATCCAGTCTCCAGTCTCCAGTAAAATCCAGTAAAATCCAGTAAA
Source organism: Amblyomma mixtum (assembly GCF_055824585.1). Taxonomy (NCBI): domain Eukaryota; kingdom Metazoa; phylum Arthropoda; class Arachnida; order Ixodida; family Ixodidae; genus Amblyomma; species Amblyomma mixtum. Next base: position 89,022,397 of record NC_143021.1, read on the forward strand.
ATCGTGTAAAATCCCGTAAAATCCAGTAAAATCCAGTCTCCAGTCTATAGTAAAATCCAGTAAAATCCAGTCTCCAGACTCCAGTCTCCAGCAAAATCCAGTAAAATCCAGTCTCCAGTCTCCAGTAAAATCCAGTCTCCAGTCTCCAGTAAAATCCAGTCTCCAGTCTCCAGTAAAATCCAGTCTCCAGTCTACAGTAAAATCCAGTCTCCAGTCTCCAGTAAAATGCAGTCTCTAGTCTCCTGTAAAATCCAGTCTCTAGTCTCCAGTAAAATCCAGTCTCCAGTCTCCAGTAAAATCCAGTCTCCAGTCTCCAGTAAAATCCAGTCTCCAGTCTGCAGTAAAATCCAGTCTCCAATCTCCAGTAAAATCCTGTCTCCAGTAAATTCCAGTCTCCAGTCTCCAATAAAATCCAGTCTCCAGCCTCCAGTAAAATTCAGTCTCCAGTCTCCAGTCTCCAGTAAAATCCAGTCTCCAGTCTCCAGTAAAATCCAGTTTTCAGTCTCCAGTCTCCAGTAAAATCCAGTCTCCAGTCTCTAGTAAAATCCAGTCTCCAGTAAAATCCAGTCTCCAGTAAAATCCAGTTCCAGTAAAATCCAGTCTCCAGTAAAATCCAGTCTCCAGTCTCCAGTAAAATCCAGTCTCCAGTAAAATCCAGTCTCCAGTCTCCAATCTCCAGTAAAATCCAGTCTCGAGTAAAATCCAGTCTCCAGTAAAATCCACTCTCCAGTAAAATCCAGTCTCCAGTCTCCAGTAAAATCCAGTCTCCAGTCTCCAGTAAAATCCAGTCTCCAGTCTCCAGTAAAATCCAATCTCCAGTACAATCCAGTCTCCAGTAAAATCCAGTCTCCAGTAAAATCCAGTCTCCAGTAAAATCCAGTCTCCAGTAAAATCCAGTCTCCAGTCTCCAGTAAAATCCAGTCTCCAGTCTCCAGTAAAATCCAGTCTCTAGTCTCCAGTAAAATCCAGTCTCCAGTAAAATCCAGTCTACAGTCTCCAGTCTGCAGTAAAATCCAGTCTCCAGTCTCCAGCAAAATTCAGTCTCCAGTCTCCAGTAAAATCCAGTCTCCGGTCTCCAGTAAAATCCAGTCTCCAACCTCAAGTCTCCAGTCTCCAGTCTCCAGTAAAATCCAGTTTTCAGTCACCAGTCTCTAGTAAAATCCAGTCTCCAGTCTCCAGTAAAATCCAGTCTCCAGTCTCCAGTAAAATCCAGTCTCCAGTCTCTAGTCTCCAGTCTCCAGTATTCAGTCTCCAGTAAAATCCAGTCTCCAGTAAAATCCAGTCTCCAGTAAAATCCAGTCTCCAGTAAAATCCTGTCTCCAGTAAAATCCAGTCTCCAGTAAAATCCGGTCTCCAGTAAAATCCAGTCTCCAGTAAAATCCAGTCTCCAGTAAAATCCAGTCTCCAGTCTCTAGTAAAATCCAGTCTCCAGTAAAATCCAGTCTCCAGTAAAATCCAGTTCCAGTAAAATCCAGTCTCCAGTAAAATCCAGTCTAAGAAGTACTTGAAACTGGGCTTGTTGGTGCATATTCGTGAAAGTCATGAGAGCGCAAAACGGGGACACGGACGAGGAAGGGAACAGGACGAGCGCTGCACTTTCAACAGGATTTATTCAGGGAAAAACGTTTAAATAGCCTTTGCTCTTATCCATGCTCTTGATCGCAGACAATCGCCTCTCACAGATACGCATCAAGAAACAGCATTTCACTGTGGCGAAGAACAACTGACGTGTCACTAATACAACTATCACCTCGCTTCTTGATATAGAAGGCTTCCACTAGCTCACGTTCAGTCCTATCTCGGCTTTTCAATAGCACTTTGCAATCATATAGTCGAGGCTTGCAGGCTACACGCTTCTCTTTCGAGCAGGCTTGGCAGTGGTCTGGAAGATGTCCTCTCTTGTTCAAAGAATTCTTGTGTTCAAGCAGGCGCTCATTAAGACTTTGTCCAACGTACACCTTGCCGCATGTAAGCGGGAAGTCGTACCGTACGTACACCACACTTCTCATAACCTGAAGAAGGTGGCCAATAAGTATGGCGTCGATGTGGTATTTTCAGCGCCGCGAAAACTCGCCGGAATGTGTTCACGGATTGGAAGAACAAAAGTACAAGAGTGCACCATCAGACACCGAATGCCACATGTTGGCTGCAAGAAAGCAGTAGTCTATGAGTTCCCGCTTACATGCGGCAAGGTGTACGTTGGACAAACCGGCCGTTGTCTTAATGAGCGCCTGCTTGAACACAAGAATTCTTTGAACAAGAGAGGACATCTTCCAGACCACTGCCAAGCCTGCTCGAAAGAGAAGCGTGTAGCCTGCAAGCCTCGACTATATGATTGCAAAGTGCTATTGAAAAGCCGAGATAGGACTGAACGTGAGCTTGTGGAAGCCTTCTATATCAAGAAGCGAGGTGATAGTTGTATTAGTGACACGTCAGTTGTTCTTCGCCACAGTGAAATGCTGTTTCTTGATGCGTATCTGTGAGAGGCGATTGTCTGCGATCAAGAGCATGGATAAGAGCAAAGGCTATTTAAACGTTTTTCCCTGAATAAATCCTGTTGAAAGTGCAGCGCTCGTCCTGTTCCCTTCCTCGTCCGTGTCCCCGTTTTGCGCTCTCATGACTTTCACGAAAATCCAGTCTCCAGTCTCCAGTAAAATCCAGTCTCCAGTAAAATCCAGTCTCCAGTAAAATCCAGTCTCCAGTAAATTCCAGTCTCCAGTAAAATCCAGTCTCCACTCTCCAGTTAAATCCAGTCTCCAGTCTCCAGTCTCCAGTAAAATCCAGTCTCCAGTCTCCAGTAAAATCCAGTCTCCAGTAGAATCCAGTCTCCAGCCTCCAGTAAAATCCAGTCTCCAGTCTCCAGTAAAATCCAGTCTCTAGTCTCCAGTAAAATGCAGTCTCTAGTCTCCAGTAAAATCCAGTCTCCAGTCTTCAGTCTCCAGTAAAATCCAGTCTCCAGTCTCCAGTAAAATCCAGTCTCCAGTCTCCAGTAAAATCCAGTCTCCAGTCTCCAGTAAAATCCAGTCTCCAATCTCTAGTAAAATCCTGTCTCCAGTAAATTCCAGTCTCCAGTCTCCAATAAAATCCAGTCTCCAGCCTCCAGTAAAATTCAGTCTCCAGTCTCCAGTCTCCAGTCTCCAGTAAAATCCAGTCTCCAGTCTCCAGTAAAATCCAGTTTTCAGTCTCCAGTCTCCAGTAAAATCCAGTCTCCAGTCTCTGGTAAAATCCAGTCTCCAGTAAAATCCAGTTCCAGTAAAATCCAGTCTCCAGTAAAATCCAGTCTCCAGTCTCCAATCTCCAGTAAAATACAGTCTCCAGTTAAATCCAGTCTCCAGTCTCCAGTAAAATCCAGTCTCTAGTCTCCAATAAAATCCAGTCTCCAGTAAAATCCAGTCTCCAGTCTCCAGTCTGCAGTAAAATCCAGTCTCCAGTAAAATCCAGTCTCCAGTCTCCAGTAAAATCCAGTCTCCAGTAAAATCCAGTCTCCAGTATAATATGGTCTCCAGTAAAATCCAGTCTCCAGTCTCCAGTAAAATCCAGTCTCCAGTAAAATCCAGTCTCCAGTAAAATCCAGTCTCCAGTCCCCAGTCTCTAGTAAAACCCAGTCTCCAGACTCCAGTAAAATCCAGTCTCCAGTCTCCAGTAAAATCCAGTCTCCAGTAAAATCCAGTCTCGAGTAAAATCCAGTCTCCAGTAAAATCCAGTCTCCAGTTAAATCCAGTCTCAAGTAAAATCCAGTCTCCACTAAAATCCAGTCTCCAGTAAAATCCAGTCTCCAGTAAAATCCAGTCTCCAGTAAAATCAAGTCTCCAGTCTCCAGTAAAATCCAGTCTCCAGTATAATATGGTCTCCAGTAAAATCCAGTCTCCAGTCTCCAGTAAAATCCAGTCTCCAGTCTCCAGTAAAATCCAGTCTCCAGTCCCCAGTCTCTAGTAAAACTCAGTCTCCAGTAAAATCCAGTCTCCAGTAAAACCCAGTCTCCAGTAAAATCAAGTCTCCAGTATAATATGGTCCCCAGTAAAATCCAGTCTCCAGTAAAATCCAGTCTCCAGTAAAATCCAGTCTCCAGTCTCAAGTCTCCATTAAAATCCAGTCTCCAGTAAAATCCAGTCTCCAGTCTCCAGTAAAATCCAGTCTCCAGTCCCCAGTCTCTAGTAAAACCCAGTCTCCAGACTCCAGTAAAATCCAGTCTCCAGTCTCCAGTCTCCAGTAAAATCCAGTCTCCAGTAAAATCCAGTCTCCAGTTAAATCCAGTCTCCAGTAAAATCCAGTCTCCACTAAAATCCAGCCTCTAGTAAAATCCAGTCTCCAATAAAATCCAGTCTCCAGTAAAATCCAGTCTCCAGTAAAATCCAGTCTCCAGTAAAATTAAGTCTCCAGTCTCCAGTAAAATCCAGTCTCCAGTATAATATGGTCTCCAGTAAAATCCAGTCTCCAGTCTCCAGTAAAATCCAGTCTCCAGTCTCCAGTAAAATCCAGTCTCCAGTCTCCAGTCTCCAGTAAAATCCAGTCTCCAGTCCCCAGTCTCTAGTAAAACGCAGTCTCCAGTAAAATCCAGTCTCCAGTAAAATCCAGTCTCCAGTCTCAAGTCTCCATTAAAATCCAGTCTCCAGTAAAATCCAGTCTCCAGTCTCCAGTAATATCAGTCTCCAGTCCCCAGTCTCTAGTAAAACCCAGTCTCCAGTCTCCAGTCTCCAGTAAAATCCAGTCTCCAGTCTCCAGTCTCCAGTAAAATCCAGTCTCCAGTAAAATCCCGTCTCCAGTTAAATCCAGTATCCAGTAAAATCCACTCTCCACTAAAATCCAGTCTCTAGTAAAATCCAGTCTCCAGTAAAATCAAGTCTCCATTCTCCAGTAAAATCCAGTCTCCAGTAAAATCCAGTCTCCAGTCTCCAGTCTCCAGTAAAATCCAGTCTCCAGTAAAATCCAGTCTCCAGTCTCCAGTAAAATCCAGTAAAATCCAGTAAAATCGTGTAAAATCCCGTAAAATCCAGTAAAATCCAGTCTCCAGTCTATAGTAAAATCCAGTAAAATCCAGTCTCCAGACTCCAGTCTCCAGCAAAATCCAGTAAAATCCAGTCTCCAGTCTCCAGTAAAATCCAGTCTCCAGTCTCCAGTAAAATCCAGTCTCCAGTCTCCAGTAAAATCCAGTCTCCAGTCTACAGTAAAATCCAGTCTCCAGTCTCCAGTAAAATGCAGTCTCTAGTCTCCTGTAAAATCCAGTCTCTAGTCTCCAGTAAAATCCAGTCTCCAGTCTCCAGTCTCCAGTAAAATCCAGTGTCCAGTCTCCAGTCTGCAGTAAAATCCAGTCTCCAGTAAAATCCAGTCTCCAGTCTCCAGTAAAATCCAGTTTCCAGTCTCCAATCTCCAGTAAAATCCTGTCTCCAGTCTCCAATAAAATCCAGTCTCCAGCCTCCAGTAAAATCCAGTCTCCAGTCTCCAGTAAAATCCAGTTTTCAGTCTCCAGTCTCTAGTAAAATCCAGTCTCCAGTCTCGAGTCTCCAACTCCAGTAAAATCCAGTCTCCAGTCTCCAGTAAAATCCAGTCTCCAGTCTCCAGTAAAATCCAGTCTCCAGTCTCCAGTAAAATCCAGTCTCCAGTAAAATCCAGTGTCCAGTCTCTAGTCTCCAGTCTCCAGTATCCAGTCTCCAGTCTCCAGTAAAATCCAGTCTCGAGTAAAATCCAGTCTCCAGTAAAATCCACTCTCCAGTAAAATCCAGTCTCCAGTCTCCAGTAAAATCCAGTCTCCAGTCTCCAGTAAAATCCAGTCTCCAGTCTCCAGTAAAATCCAATCTCCAGTACAATCCAGTCTCCAGTAAAATCCAGTCTCCAGTAAAATCCAGTCTCCAGTAAAATCCAGTCTCCAGTCTCCAGTAAAATCCAGTCTCCAGTCTCCAGTAAAATCCAGTCTCTAGTCTCCAGTAAAATCCAGTCTCCAGTAAAATCCAGTCTACAGTCTCCAGTCTGCAGTAAAATCCAGTCTCCAGTCTCCAGTAAACTCCAGTCTCCAGTCTCCAGTCTCCAGTAAAATCCAGTCTCCAGTCTCCAATCTCCAGTAAAATCCAGTCTCCAGCAAAATTCAGTCTCCAGTCTCCAGTAAAATCCAGTCTCCGGTCTCCAGTAAAATCCAGTCTCCAGTCTCAAGTCTCCAGTCTCCAGTCTCCAGTAAAATCCAGTTTTCAGTCACCAGTCTCTAGTAAAATCCAGTCTCCAGTCTCCAGTAAAATCCAGTCTCCAGTCTCTAGTCTCCAGTCTCCAGTATTCAGTCTCCAGTAAAATCCAGTCTCCAGTAAAATCCAGTCTCCAGTAAAATCCAGTCTCCAGTAAAATCCTGTCTCCAGTAAAATCCAGTCTCCAGTAAAATCCGGTCTCCAGTAAAATCCAGTCTCCAGTAAAATCCAGTCTCCAGTAAAATCCAGTCTCCAGTCTCTAGTAAAATCCAGTCTCCAGTAAAATCCAGTCTCCAGTAAAATCCAGTTCCAGTAAAATCCAGTCTCCAGTAAAATCCAGTCTCCAGTCTCCAGTAAAATCCAGTCTCCAGTAAAATCCAGTCTCCAGTAAAATCCAGTCTCCAGTAAATTCCAGTCTCCAGTAAAATCCAGTCTCCACTCTCCAATTAAATCCAGTCTCCAGTCTCCAGTCTCCAGTAAAATCCAGTCTCCAGTAGAATCCAGTCTCCAGCCTCCAGTAAAATCCAGTCTCCAGTCTCCAGTAAAATCCAGTCTCTAGTCTCCAGTAAAATCCAGTCTCCAGTCTTCAGTCTCCAGTAAAATCCAGTCTCCAGTCTCCAGTAAAATCCAGTCTCCAGTCTCCAGTAAAATCCAGTCTCCAGTCTCCAGTAAAATCCAGTCTCCAATCTCCAGTAAAATCCTGTCTCCAGTAAATTCCAGTCTCCAGTCTCCAATAAAATCCAGTCTCCAGCCTCCAGTAAAATTCAGTCTCCAGTCTCCAGTCTCCAGTCTCCAGTAAAATCCAGTTTTCAGTCTCCAGTCTCCAGTAAAATCCAGTCTCCAGTCTCTAGTAAAATCCAGCCTCCAGTAAAATCCAGTTCCAGTAAAATCCAGTCTCCAGTAAAATCCAGTCTCCAGTCTCCAGTAAAATCCAGTCTCCAGTAAAATCCAGTCTCCAGTCTCCAATCTCCAGTAAAATACAGTCTCCAGTTAAATCCAGTCTCCAGTCTCCAGTAAAATCCAGTCTCCAGTAAAATCCAGTCTCCAGTAAAATCCAGTCTCCAGTCTGCAGTAAAATCCAGTCTCCAGTAAAATCCAGTCTCCAGTCTCCAGTAAAATCCAGTTTCCAGTCTCCAATCTCCAGTAAAATCCTGTCTCCAGTCTCCAATAAAATCCAGTCTCCAGCCTCCAGTAAAATCCAGTCTCCAGTCTCCAGTAAAATCCAGTTTTCAGTCTCCAGTCTCTAGTAAAATCCAGTCTCCAGTCTCGAGTCTCCAACTCCAGTAAAATCCAGTCTCCAGTCTCCAGTAAAATCCAGTCTCCAGTCTCCAGTAAAATCCAGTCTCCAGTCTCCAGTAAAATCCAGTGTCCAGTCTCTAGTCTCCAGTCTCCAGTATCCAGTCTCCAGTCTCCAGTAAAATCCAGTCTCGAGTAAAATCCAGTCTCCAGTAAAATCCACTCTCCAGTAAAATCCAGTCTCCAGTCTCCAGTAAAATCCAGTCTCCAGTCTCCAGTAAAATCCAGTCTCCAGTCTCCAGTAAAATCCAATCTCCAGTACAATCCAGTCTCCAGTAAAATCCAGTCTCCAGTAAAATCCAGTCTCCAGTAAAATCCAGTCTCCAGTAAAATCCAGTCTCCAGTCTCCAGTAAAATCCAGTCTCCAGTCTCCAGTAAAATCCAGTCTCTAGTCTCCAGTAAAATCCAGTCTACAGTCTCCAGTCTGCAGTAAAATCCAGTCTCCAGTCTCCAGTAAACTCCAGTCTCCAGTCTCCAGTCTCCAGTAAAATCCAGTCTCCAGTCTCCAATCTCCAGTAAAATCCAGTCTCCAGCAAAATTCAGTCTCCAGTCTCCAGTAAAATCCAGTCTCCGGTCTCCAGTAAAATCCAGTCTCCAGTCTCAAGTCTCCAGTCTCCAGTCTCCAGTAAAATCCAGTTTTCAGTCACCAGTCTCTAGTAAAATCCAGTCTCCAGTCTCCAGTAAAATCCAGTCTCCAGTCTCTAGTCTCCAGTCTCCAGTATTCAGTCTCCAGTAAAATCCAGTCTCCAGTAAAATCCAGTCTCCAGTAAAATCCAGTCTCCAGTAAAATCCTGTCTCCAGTAAAATCCAGTCTCCAGTAAAATCCGGTCTCCAGTAAAATCCAGTCTCCAGTAAAATCCAGTCTCCAGTAAAATCCAGTCTCCAGTCTCTAGTAAAATCCAGTCTCCAGTAAAATCCAGTCTCCAGTAAAATCCAGTTCCAGTAAAATCCAGTCTCCAGTAAAATCCAGTCTCCAGTCTCCAGTAAAATCCAGTCTCCAGTAAAATCCAGTCTCCAGTAAAATCCAGTCTCCAGTAAATTCCAGTCTCCAGTAAAATCCAGTCTCCACTCTCCAATTAAATCCAGTCTCCAGTCTCCAGTCTCCAGTAAAATCCAGTCTCCAGTAGAATCCAGTCTCCAGCCTCCAGTAAAATCCAGTCTCCAGTCTCCAGTAAAATCCAGTCTCTAGTCTCCAGTAAAATCCAGTCTCCAGTCTTCAGTCTCCAGTAAAATCCAGTCTCCAGTCTCCAGTAAAATCCAGTCTCCAGTCTCCAGTAAAATCCAGTCTCCAGTCTCCAGTAAAATCCAGTCTCCAATCTCCAGTAAAATCCTGTCTCCAGTAAATTCCAGTCTCCAGTCTCCAATAAAATCCAGTCTCCAGCCTCCAGTAAAATTCAGTCTCCAGTCTCCAGTCTCCAGTCTCCAGTAAAATCCAGTTTTCAGTCTCCAGTCTCCAGTAAAATCCAGTCTCCAGTCTCTAGTAAAATCCAGCCTCCAGTAAAATCCAGTTCCAGTAAAATCCAGTCTCCAGTAAAACCCAGTCTCCAGTCTCCAGTAAAATCCAGTCTCCAGTAAAATCCAGTCTCCAGTCTCCAATCTCCAGTAAAATACAGTCTCCAGTTAAATCCAGTCTCCAGTCTCCAGTAAAATCCAGTCTCCAGTAAAATCCAGTCTCCAGTAAAATCCAGTCTCCAGTCTGCAGTAAAATCCAGTCTCCAGTAAAATCCAGTCTCCAGTCTCCAGTCTCCAGTAAAATCCAGTCTCCAGTAAAATCCAGTCTCCAGTCTCCAATAAAATCCAGTCTCCAGTAAAATCCAGTCTCCAGTCTCCAGTCTAAAACTCCAGTAAAATCCAGTCTCCAGTCTCCAGTAAAATCCAGTCCCCAGTCTCCAGTAAAATCCAGTCTCCAGTCTCCAGTAAAATCCAGTATCCAGTCTCTAGTCTCCAGTCTCCAGTATCCAGTCTCTAGTCTCCAGTAAAATCCAGTCTCCAGTCTTCAGTCTCCAGTAAAATCCAGTCTCCAGTCTCCAGTAAAATCCAGTCTCGAGTCTCCAGTAAAATCCAGTCTCCAGTCTCCAGTAAAATCCAGTCTCCAATCTCCAGTAAAATCCTGTCTCCAGTAAATTCCAGTCTCCAGTCTCCAATAAAATCCAGTTTCCAGCCTCCAGTAAAATTCAGTCTCCAGTCTCCAGTAAAATCCAGTCTCCAGTCTCCAGTAAAATCCAGTTTTCAGTCTCCAGTCTCCAGTAAAATCCAGTCTCCAGTCTCTAGTAAAATCCAGTCTCCAGTAAAATCCAGTCTCCAGTAAAATCCAGTTCCAGTAAAATCCAGTCTCCAGTCTCCAGTAAAATCCAGTCTCCAGTAAAATCCAGTCTCCAGTCTCCAATCTCCAGTAAAATACAGTCTCCAGTTAAATCCAGTCTCCAGTCTCCAGTAAAATCCAGTCTCTAGTCTCCAGTAAAATCCAGTCTCCAGTAAAATCCAGTCTCCAGTCTGCAGTAAAATCCAGTCTCCAGTCTCCAGTAAAATCCAGTCTCCAGTCTCCAATCTCCAGTAAAATCCTGTCTCCAGTCTCCAATAAAATCCAGTCTCCAGCCTCTAGTAAAATCCAGTCTCCAGTCTCAAGTCTCCAGTCTCCAGTAAAATCCAGTTTTCAGTCTCCAGTCTCCAGTAAAATCCAGTCTCCAGTCTCGAGTCTCCAACTCCAGTAAAATCCAGTCTCCAGTCTCCAGTAAAATCCAGTCTCCAGTCTCCAGTAAAATCCACTCTCCAGTCGCCAGTAAAATCCAGTCTCCAGTAAAATCCAGTGTCCAGTCTCTAGTCTCCAGTCTCCAGTATCCAGTCTGCAGTCTCCAGTAAAATCCAGTCTCGAGTAAAATCCAGTCTCCAGTAAAATCCACTCTCCAGTAAAATCCAGTCTCCAGTCTCCAGTAAAATCCAGTCTCCAGTCTCCAGTAAAATCCAGTCTCCATTCTCCAGTAAAATCCAATCTCCAGTACAATCCAGTCTCCAGTAAAATCCAGTCTCCAGTAAAATCCAGTCTCCAGTAAAATCGTCTCCAGTAAAATCCAGTCTCCAGTAAAATCCAGTCTCCAGTAAAATCCACTCTCCAGTAAAATCCAGTCTCCAGTAAAATCCAGTCTCCAGTAAAATCCAGTCTCCAGTCTCCAGTAAAATCCAGTCTCCAGTAAAATCCAGCCTCCAGTCTCCAGTAAAATCCAGTCTCCAGTCTCCAGTAAAATCCAGTCTCCAGTAGAATCCAGTCTCCAGCCTCCAGTAAAATCCAGTCTCCAGTCTCCAGTAAAATCCAGTCTCTAGTCTCCAGTAAAATCCAGTCTCTAGTCTCCAGTAAAATCCAGTCTCCAGTCTTCAGTCTCCAGTAAAATCCAGTCTCCAGTCTCCAGTAAAATCCAGTCTCCAGTCTCCAGTAAAATCCAGTCTCCAGTCTCCAGTAAAATCCAGTCTCCAATCTCCAGTAAAATCCTGTCTCCAGTAAATTCCAGTCTCCAGTCTCCAATAAAATCCAGTCTCCAGCCTCCAGTAAAATTCAGTCTCCAGTCTCCAGTCTCCAGTAAAATCCAGTCTCCAGTCTCCAGTAAAATCCAGTTTTCAGTCTCCAGTCTCCAGTAAAATCCAGTCTCCAGTCTCTAGTAAAATCCAGTCTCCAGTAAAATCCAGTCTCCAGTAAAATCCAGTTCCAGTAAAATCCAGTCTCCAGTAAAATCCAGTCTCCAGTCTCCAGTAAAATCCAGTCTCCAGTAAAATCCAGTCTCCAGTCTCCAATCTCCAGTAAAATCCAGTCTCGAGTAAAATCCAGTCTCCAGTAAAATCCACTCTCCAGTAAAATCCAGTCTCCAGTCTCCAGTAAAATCCAGTCTCCAGTCTCCAGTAAAATCCAATCTCCAGTACAATCCAGTCTCCAGTAAAATCCAGTCTCCAGTAAAATCCAGTCTCCAGTAAAATCCAGTCTCCAGTAAAATCCAGTCTCCAGTCTCCAGTAAAATCCAGTCTCCAGTCTCCAGTAAAATCCAGTCTCTAGTCTCCAGTAAAATCCAGTCTCCAGTAAAATCCAGTCTACAGTCTCCAGTCTGCAGTAAAATCCAGTCTCCAGTCTCCAGTAAAATCCAGTCTCCAGTCTCCAGTCTCCAGTAAAATCCAGTCTCCAGTCTCCAATCTCCAGTAAAATCCAGTCTCCAGCAAAATTCAGTCTCCAGTCTCCAGTAAAATCCAGTCTCCGGTCTCCAGTAAAATCCAGTCTCCAGTCTCAAGTCTCCAGTCTCCAGTCTCCAGTAAAATCCAGTTTTCAGTCACCAGTCTCTAGTAAAATCCAGTCTCCAGTCTCCAGTAAAATCCAGTCTCCAGTCTCCAGTAAAATCCAGTCTCCAGTCTCTAGTCTCCAGTCTCCAGTATTCAGTCTCCAGTAAAATCCAGTCTCCAGTAAAATCCAGTCTCCAGTAAAATCCAGTCTCCAGTAAAATCCTGTCTCCAGTAAAATCCAGTCTCCAGTAAAATCCGGTCTCCAGTAAAATCCAGTCTCCAGTAAAATCCAGTCTCCAGTAAAATCCAGTCTCCAGTCTCTAGTAAAATCCAGTCTCCAGTAAAATCCAGTCTCCAGTAAAATCCAGTTCCAGTAAAATCCAGTCTCCAGTAAAATCCAGTCTAAGAAGTACTTGAAACTGGGCTTGTTGGTGCATATTCGTGAAAGTCATGAGAGCGCAAAACGGGGACACGGACGAGGAAGGGAACAGGACGAGCGCTGCACTTTCAACAGGATTTATTCAGGGAAAAACGTTTAAATAGCCTTTGCTCTTATCCATGCTCTTGATCGCAGACAATCGCCTCTCACAGATACGCATCAAGAAACAGCATTTCACTGTGGCGAAGAACAACTGACGTGTCACTAATACAACTATCACCTCGCTTCTTGATATAGAAGGCTTCCACTAGCTCACGTTCAGTCCTATCTCGGCTTTTCAATAGCACTTTGCAATCATATAGTCGAGGCTTGCAGGCTACACGCTTCTCTTTCGAGCAGGCTTGGCAGTGGTCTGGAAGATGTCCTCTCTTGTTCAAAGAATTCTTGTGTTCAAGCAGGCGCTCATTAAGACTTTGTCCAACGTACACCTTGCCGCATGTAAGCGGGAAGTTGTACCGTACGTACACCACACTTCTCATAACCTGAAGAAGGTGGCCAATAAGTATGGCGTCGATGTGGTATTTTCAGCGCCGCGAAAACTCGCCGGAATGTGTTCACGGATTGGAAGAACAAAAGTACAAGTGTGCACCATCAGACACCGAATGCCACATGTTGGCTGCAAGAAAGCAGTAGTCTATGAGTTCCCGCTTACATGCGGCAAGGTGTACGTTGGACAAACCGGCCGTTGTCTTAATGAGCGCCTGCTTGAACACAAGAATTCTTTGAACAAGAGAGGACATCTTCCAGACCACTGCCAAGCCTGCTCGAAAGAGAAGCGTGTAGCCTGCAAGCCTCGACTATATGATTGCAAAGTGCTATTGAAAAGCCGAGATAGGACTGAACGTGAGCTTGTGGAAGCCTTCTATATCAAGAAGCGAGGTGATAGTTGTATTAGTGACACGTCAGTTGTTCTTCGCCACAGTGAAATGCTGTTTCTTGATGCGTATCTGTGAGAGGCGATTGTCTGCGATCAAGAGCATGGATAAGAGCAAAGGCTATTTAAACGTTTTTCCCTGAATAAATCCTGTTGAAAGTGCAGCGCTCGTCCTGTTCCCTTCCTCGTCCGTGTCCCCGTTTTGCGCTCTCATGACTTTCACGAAAATCCAGTCTCCAGTCTCCAGTAAAATCCAGTCTCCAGTAAAATCCAGTCTCCAGTAAAATCCAGTCTCCAGTAAATTCCAGTCTCCAGTAAAATCCAGTCTCCACTCTCCAGTTAAATCCAGTCTCCAGTCTCCAGTCTCCAGTAAAATCCAGTCTCCAGTCTCCAGTAAAATCCAGTCTCCAGTAGAATCCAGTCTCCAGCCTCCAGTAAAATCCAGTCTCCAGTCTCCAGTAAAATCCAGTCTCTAGTCTCCAGTAAAATGCAGTCTCTAGTCTCCAGTAAAATCCAGTCTCCAGTCTTCAGTCTCCAGTAAAATCCAGTCTCCAGTCTCCAGTAAAATCCAGTCTCCAGTCTCCAGTAAAATCCAGTCTCCAGTCTCCAGTAAAATCCAGTCTCTAATCTCTAGTAAAATCCTGTCTCCAGTAAATTCCAGTCTCCAGTCTCCAATAAAATCCAGTCTCCAGCCTCCAGTAAAATTCAGTCTCCAGTCTCCAGTCTCCAGTCTCCAGTAAAATCCAGTCTCCAGTCTCCAGTAAAATCCAGTTTTCAGTCTCCAGTCTCCAGTAAAATCCAGTCTCCAGTCTCTGGTAAAATCCAGTCTCCAGTAAAATCCAGTTCCAGTAAAATCCAGTCTCCAGTAAAATCCAGTCTCCAGTCTCCAGTAAAATCCATCTCCAGTAAAATCCAGTCTCCAGTCTCCAATCTCCAGTAAAATACAGTCTCCAGTTAAATCCAGTCTCCAGTCTCCAGTAAAATCCAGTCTCTAGTCTCCAATAAAATCCAGTCTCCAGTAAAATCCAGTCTCCAGTCTCCAGTCTGCAGTAAAATCCAGTCTCCAGTAAAATCCAGTCTCCAGTCTCCAGTAAAATCCAGTCTCCAGTAAAATCCAGTCTCCAGTCTCCAATAAAATCCAGTCTCCAGTAAAATCCAGTCTCCAGTCTCCAGTCTCCAACTCCAGTAAAATCCAGTCTCCAGTCTCCAGTAAAATCCAGTCTCCAGTCTCCAGTAAAATCCAGTCTCCAGTAAAATCCAGTATCCAGTCTCTAGTCTCCAGTCTCCAGTATCCAGTCTCTAGTCTCCAGTAAAATCCAGTCTCCAGTCTTCAGTCTCCAGTAAAATCCAGTCTCCAGTCTCCAGTAAAATCCAGTACCAGTCTCCAGTAAAATCCAGTCTCCAGTCTCCAGTAAAATCCAGTCTCCAATCTCCAGTAAAATCCTGTCTCCAGTAAATTCCAGTCTCCAGTCTCCAATAAAATCCAGTCTCCAGCCTCCAGTAAAATTCAGTCTCCAGTCTCCAGTAAAATCCAGTCTCCAGTCTCCAGTAAAATCCAGTTTTCAGTCTCCAGTCTCCAGTAAAATCCAGTCTCCAGTCTCTAGTAAAATCCAGTCTCCAGTAAAATCCAGTCTCCAGTAAAATCCAGTTCCAGTAAAATCCAGTCTCCAGTCTCCAGTAAAATCCAGTCTCCAGTCTCCAATCTCCAGTAAAATACAGTCTCCAGTTAAATCCAGTCTCCAGTCTCCAGTAAAATCCAGTCTCTAGTCTCCAGTAAAATCCAGTCTCCAGTAAAATCCAGTCTCCAGTCTCCAGTAAAATCCAGTCTCCAGTCTCCAGTCTGCAGTAAAATCTAGTCTCCAGTCTCCAGTAAAATCCAGTCTCCAGTCTCCAATCTCCAGTAAAATCCTGTCTCCAGTCTCCAATAAAATCCAGTCTCCAGCCTCTAGTAAAATCCAGTCTCCAGTCTCAAGTCTCCAGTCTCCAGTAAAATCCAGTTTTCAGTCTCCAGTCTCCAGTAAAATCCAGTCTCCAGTCTCGAGTCTCCAACTCCAGTAAAATCCAGTCTCCAGTCTCCAGTAAAATCCAGTCTCCAGTCTCCAGTAAAATCCACTCTCCAGTCTCCAGTAAAATCCAGTCTCCAGTAAAATCCAGTGTCCAGTCTCTAGTCTCCAGTCTCCAGTATCCAGTCTCCAGTCTCCAGTAAAATCCAGTCTCGAGTAAAATCCAGTCTCCAGTAAAATCCACTCTCCAGTAAAATCCAGTCTCCAGTCTCCAGTAAAATCCAGTCTCCAGTCTCCAGTAAAATCCAGTCTCCATTCTCCAGTAAAATCCAATCTCCAGTACAATCCAGTCTCCAGTAAAATCCAGTCTCCAGTAAAATCCAGTCTCCAGTAAAATCGTCTCCAGTAAAATCCAGTCTCCAGTAAAATCCACTCTCCAGTAAAATCCAGTCTCCAGTAAAATCCAGTCTCCAGTAAAATCCAGTCTCCAGTCTCCAGTAAAACCCAGTCTCCAGTAAAATCCAGCCTCCAGTCTCCAGTAAAATCCAGTCTCCAGTCTCCAGTAAAATCCAGTCTCCAGTCTCCAGTAAAATCCAGTCTCCAGTAAAATCCAGTCTCCAGTCTCCAGTAAAATCCAGTCTCCAGTCTCCAGTAAAATCCAGTCTCTAGTCTCCAGTAAAATCCAGTCTCCAGTAAAATCCAGTCTACAGTCTCCAGTCTGCAGTAAAATCCAGTCTCCAGTCTCCAGTAAAATCCAGTCTCCAGTCTCCAGTAAAATCCAGTCTCCAGTCTCCAATCTCCAGTAAAATCCAGTCTCCAGCAAAATTCAGTCTCCAGTCTCCAGTAAAATCCAGTCTCCGGTCTCCAGTAAAATCCAGTCTCAAGTCTCCAGTCTCCAGTCTCCAGTAAAATCCAGTTTTCAGTCACCAGTCTCCAGTAAAATCCAGTCTCCAGTCTCCAGTAAAATCCAGTCTCCAGTCTCCAGTAAAATCCAGTCTCCAGTCTCTAGTCTCCAGTCTCCAGTATCCAGTCTCCAGTAAAATCCAGTCTCCAGTAAAATCCAGTCTCCAGTAAAATCCAGTCTCCAGTAAAATCCTGTCTCCAGTAAAATCCAGTCTCCAGTAAAATCCGGTCTCCAGTAAAATCCAGTCTCCAGTAAAATCCAGTCTCCAGTAAAATCCAGTCTCCAGTCTCTAGTAAAATCCAGTCTCCAGTAAAATCCAGTCTCCAGTAAAATCCAGTTCCAGTAAAATCCAGTCTCCAGTAAAATCCAGTCTCCAGTCTCCAGTAAAATCCAGTCTCCAGTAAAATCCAGTCTCCAGTAAAATCCAGTCTCCAGTAAATTCCAGTCTCCAGTAAAATCCAGTCTCCACTCTCCAGTTAAATCCAGTCTCCAGTCTCCAGTCTCCAGTAAAATCCAGTCTCCAGTCTCCAGTAAAATCCAGTCTCCAGTAGAATCCAGTCTCCAGCCTCGAGTAAAATCCAGACTCCAGTCTCGAGTAAAATCCAGTCTCGAGTAAAATCCAGTCTCCAGTAAAATCCAGTCTCCAGTAAAATCCAGTCTCCAGTAAAATCCAGTCTCCAGTAAAACCCTGTCTCCAGTAAAATCCAGTCTCCAGTAAAATCCGGTCTCCAGTAAAATCCAGTCTCCAGTAAAATCCAGTCTCCAGTAAAATCCAGTCTCCAGTCTCTAGTAAAATCCAGTCTCCAGTAAAATCTAGTCTCCAGTAAAATCCAGTGCCAGTAAAATCCACTCTCCAGTCTCCAGTAAAATCCAGTCTCCAGTAAAATCCAGTCTCCACTAAAATCCAGTCTCTAGTAAAATCCAGTCTCCAGTAAAATCCAGTCTCCAGTAAAATCCAGTCTCCAGTAAAATCCAGTCTCCAGTCCCCAGTCTCCAGTAAAATCCAGTCTCCAGTCTCCAGTCTCCAGTAAAATCCAGTCTCCAGTCTCCAGTAAAATCTAGTCTCCAGTAAAATCCAGTCTCCAGTAAAATCTAGTCTCCAGTAAAATCCAGTCTCCACTAAAATCCAGTCTAGTAAAATCCAGTCTCCAGTAAAATCCAGTCTCCAGTAAAATCCAGTCTCCAGTAATATCCAGTCTCCAGTAAAATCCAGTCTCCAGTATAACATGGTCTCCAGTAAAATCCAGTCTCCAGTCTCCAGTAAAATCCAGTCTCCAGTAAAATCCAGTCTCCAGTAAAATCCAGTCTCCAGTCCCCAGTCTCTAGTAAAACCCAGTCTCCAGACTCCAGTAAAATCCAGTCTCCAGTCTCCAGTCTCCAGTAAAATCCAGTCTCCAGTAAAATCCAGTCTCCAGTTAAATCCAGTCTCCAGTAAAATCCAGTCTCCACTAAAATCCAGTCTCCAGTAAAATCCAGTCTCCAGTAAAATCCAGTCTCCAGTAAAATCAAGTCTCCAGTCTCCAGTAAAATCCAGTCTCCAGTATAATATGGTCTCCAGTAAAATCCAGTCTCCAGTCTCCAGTAAAATCCAGTCTCCAGTCTCCAGTAAAATCCAGTCTCCAGTCTCCAGTAAAATCCAGTCTCCAGTCCGCAGTCTCTAGTAAAACTCAGTCTCCAGTAAAATCCAGTCTCCAGTAAAATCCAGTCTCCAGTAAAATCCAGTCTCCAGTCTCAAGTCTCCATTAAAATCCAGTCTCCAGTAAAATCCAGTCTCCAGTCTCCAGTAAAATGCAGTCTCCAGTCCCCAGTCTCTAGTAAAACCCAGTCTCCAGACTCCAGTAAAATCCAGTCTCCAGTCTCCAGTCTCCAGTAAAATCCAGTCTCCAGTAAAATCCAGTCTCCAGTTAAATCCAGTCTCCAGTAAAATCCAGTCTCCACTAAAATCCAGCCTCTAGTAAAATCCAGTCTCCAATAAAATCCAGTCTCCAGCCTCCAGTAAAATTCAGTCTCCAGTCTCCAGTAAAATCCAGTCTCCAGTCTCCAGTAAAATCCAGTTTTCAGTCTCCAGTCTCCAGTAAAATCCAGTCTCCAGTCTCTAGTAAAATCCAGTCTCCAGTAAAATCCAGTCTCCAGTAAAATCCAGTTCCAGTAAAATCCAGTCTCCAGTCTCCAGTAAAATCCAGTCTCCAGTCTCCAATCTCCAGTAAAATCCAGTCTCCAGTAAAATCCAGTCTCCAGTCTCAGTAAAATCCAGTCTCCAGTCTCCAGTCTGCAGTAAAATCCAGTCTCCAGTCTCCAGTAAAATCCAGTCTCCAGTCTCCAATCTCCAGTAAAATCCTGTCTCCAGTCTCCAATAAAATCCAGTCTCCAGCCTCTAGTAAAATCCAGTCTCCAGTCTCAAGTCTCCAGTCTCCAGTAAAATCCAGTTTTCAGTCTCCAGTCTCCAGTAAAATCCAGTCTCCAGTCTCGAGTCTCCAACTCCAGTAAAATCCAGTCTCCAGTCTCCAGTAAAATCCAGTCTCCAGTCTCCAGTAAAATCCACTCTCCAGTCTCCAGTAAAATCCAGTCTCCAGTAAAATCCAGTGTCCAGTCTCTAGTCTCCAGTCTCCAGTATCCAGTCTCCAGTCTCCAGTAAAATCCAGTCTCGAGTAAAATCCAGTCTCCAGTAAAATCCACTCTCCAGTAAAATCCAGTCTCCAGTAAAATCCAGTCTCCAGTCTCCAGTAAAATCCAGTCTCCATTCTCCAGTAAAATCCAATCTCCAGTACAATCCAGTCTCCAGTAAAATCCAGTCTCCAGTAAAATCCAGTCTCCAGTAAAATCGTCTCCAGTAAAATCCAGTCTCCAGTAAAATCCAGTCTCCAGTAAAATCCACTCTCCAGTAAAATCCAGTCTCCAGTAAAATCCAGCCTCCAGTCTCCAGTAAAATCCAGTCTCCAGTCTCCAGTAAAATCCAGTCTCCAGTCTCCAGTAAAATCCAGTCTCCAGTAAAATCCAGTCTCCAGTCTCCAGTAAAATCCAGTCTCCAGTCTCCAGTAAAATCCAGTCTCTAGTCTCCAGTAAAATCCAGTCTCCAGTAAAATCCAGTCTACAGTCTCCAGTCTGCAGTAAAATCCAGTCTCCAGTCTCCAGTAAAATCCAGTCTCCAGTCTCCAGTCTCCAGTAAAATCCAGTCTCCAGTCTCCAATCTCCAGTAAAATCCAGTCTCCAGCAAAATTCAGTCTCCAGTCTCCAGTAAAATCCAGTCTCCGGTCTCCTGTAAAATCCAGTCTCAAGTCTCCAGTCTCCAGTCTCCAGTAAAATCCAGTTTTCAGTCACCAGTCTCCAGTAAAATCCAGTCTCCAGTCTCCAGTAAAATCCAGTCTCCAGTCTCCAGTAAAATCCAGGCTCCAGTCTCTAGTCTCCAGTCTCCAGTATCCAGTCTCCAGTAAAATCCAGTCTCCAGTAAAATCCAGTCTCCAGTAAAATCCAGTCTCCAGTAAAATCCTGTCTCCAGTAAAATCCAGTCTCCAGTAAAATCCGGTCTCCAGTAAAATCCAGTCTCCAGTAAAATCCAGTCTCCAGTAAAATCCAGTCTCCAGTCTCTAGTAAAATCCAGTCTCCAGTAAAATCCAGTCTCCAGTAAAATCCAGTTCCAGTAAAATCCAGTCTCCAGTAAAATCCAGTCTCCAGTCTCCAGTAAAATCCAGTCTCCAGTAAAATCCAGTCTCCAGTAAAATCCAGTCTCCAGTAAATTCCAGTCTCCAGTAAAATCCAGTCTCCACTCTCCAGTTAAATCCAGTCTCCAGTCTCCAGTCTCCAGTAAAATCCAGTCTCCAGTCTCCAGTAAAATCCAGTCTCCAGTAGAATCCAGTCTCCAGCCTCCAGTAAAATCCAGACTCCAGTCTCCAGTAAAATCCAGTCTCGAGTAAAATCCAGTCTCCAGTAAAATCCAGTCTCCAGTAAAATCCAGTCTCCAGTAAAATCCAGTCTCCAGTAAAACCCTGTCTCCAGTAAAATCCAGTCTCCAGTAAAATCCGGTCTCCAGTAAAATCCAGTCTCCAGTAAAATCCAGTCTCCAGTAAAATCCAGTCTCCAGTCTCTAGTAAAATCCAGTCTCCAGTAAAATCTAGTCTCCAGTAAAATCCAGTGCCAGTAAAATCCAGTCTCCAGTCTCCAGTAAAATCCAGTCTCCAGTAAAATCCAGTCTCCACTAAAATCCAGTCTCTAGTAAAATCCAGTCTCCAGTAAAATCCAGTCTCCAGTAAAATCCAGTCTCCAGTAAAATCCAGTCTCCAGTCCCCAGTCTCCAGTAAAATCCAGTCTCCAGTCTCCAGTCTCCAGTAAAATCCAGTCTCCAGTCTCCAGTAAAATCTAGTCTCCAGTAAAATCCAGTCTCCAGTAAAATCCAGTCTCCAGTAAAATCCAGTCTCCACTAAAATCCAGTCTAGTAAAATCCAGTCTCCAGTAAAATCCAGTCTCCAGTAAAATCCAGTCTCCAGTCTCCAGTAAAATCCAGTCTCCAGTCTCCAGTAAAATCCAGTCTCCAGTCTCTAGTCTCCAGTCTCCAGTATCCAGTCTCCAGTAAAATCCAGTCTCCAGTAAAATCCAGTCTCCAGTAAAATCCAGTCTCCAGTAAAATCCTGTCTCCAGTAAAATCCAGTCTCCAGTAAAATCCGGTCTCCAGTAAAATCCAGTCTCCAGTAAAATCCAGTCTCCAGTAAAATCCAGTCTCCAGTCTCTAGTAAAATCCAGTCTCCAGTAAAATCCAGTCTCCAGTAAAATCCAGTTCCAGTAAAATCCAGTCTCCAGTAAAATCCAGTCTCCAGTCTCCAGTAAAATCCAGTCTCCAGTAAAATCCAGTCTCCAGTAAAATCCAGTCTCCAGTAAATTCCAGTCTCCAGTAAAATCCAGTCTCCACTCTCCAGTTAAATCCAGTCTCCAGTCTCCAGTCTCCAGTAAAATCCAGTCTCCAGTCTCCAGTAAAATCCAGTCTCCAGTAGAATCCAGTCTCCAGCCTCCAGTAAAATCCAGACTCCAGTCTCCAGTAAAATCCAGTCTCGAGTAAAATCCAGTCTCCAGTAAAATCCAGTCTCCAGTAAAATCCAGTCTCCAGTAAAATCCAGTCTCCAGTAAAACCCTGTCTCCAGTAAAATCCAGTCTCCAGTAAAATCCGGTCTCCAGTAAAATCCAGTCTCCAGTAAAATCCAGTCTCCAGTAAAATCCAGTCTCCAGTCTCTAGTAAAATCCAGTCTCCAGTAAAATCTAGTCTCCAGTAAAATCCAGTGCCAGTAAAATCCAGTCTCCAGTCTCCAGTAAAATCCAGTCTCCAGTAAAATCCAGTCTCCACTAAAATCCAGTCTCTAGTAAAATCCAGTCTCCAGTAAAATCCAGTCTCCAGTAAAATCCAGTCTCCAGTAAAATCCAGTCTCCAGTCCCCAGTCTCCAGTAAAATCCAGTCTCCAGTCTCCAGTCTCCAGTAAAATCCAGTCTCCAGTCTCCAGTAAAATCTAGTCTCCAGTAAAATCCAGTCTCCAGTAAAATCCAGTCTCCAGTAAAATCCAGTCTCCACTAAAATCCAGTCTAGTAAAATCCAGTCTCCAGTAAAATCCAGTCTCCAGTAAAATCCAGTCTCCAGTAATATCCAGTCTCCAGTAAAATCCAGTCTCCAGTAAAATCCAGTCTCCAGTAAAATCCAGTCTCCAGTCCCCAGTCTCTAGTAAAACCCAGTGTCCAGACTCCAGTAAAATCCAGTCTCCAGTCTCCAGTCTCCAGTAAAATCCAGTCTCCAGTAAAATCCAGTCTCCAGTTAAATCCAGTCTCCAGTAAAATCCAGTCTCCACTAAAATCCAGTCTCCAGTAAAATCCAGTCTCCAGTAAAATCCAGTCTCCAGTAAAATCAAGTCTCCAGTCTCCAGTAAAATCCAGTCTCCAGTATAATATGGTCTCCAGTAAAATCCAGTCTCCAGTCTCCAGTAAAATCCAGTCTCCAGTCTCCAGTAAAATCCAGTCTCCAGTCCGCAGTCTCTAGTAAAACTCAGTCTCCAGTAAAATCCAGTCTCCAGTAAAATCCAGTCTCCAGTAAAATCAAGTCTCCAGTATAATATGGTCCCCAGTAAAATCCAGTCTCCAGTCTCAAGTCTCCATTAAAATCCAGTCTCCAGTAAAATCCAGTCTCCAGTCTCCAGTAAAATGCAGTCTCCAGTCCCCAGTCTCTAGTAAAACCCAGTCTCCAGACTCCAGTAAAATCCAGTCTCCAGTCTCCAGTCTCCAGTAAAATCCAGTCTCCAGTAAAATCCAGTCTCCAGTTAAATCCAGTCTCCTGTAAAATCCAGTCTCCACTAAAATCCAGCCTCTAGTAAAATCCAGTCTCCAATAAAATCCAGTCTCCAGTAAAATCCAGTCTCCAGTAAAATCAAGTCTCCAGTCTCCAGTAAAATCCAGTCTCCAGTATAATATGGTCTCCAGTAAAATCCAGTCTCCAGTCTCCAGTAAAATCCAGTCTCCAGTCTCCAGTAAAATCCAGTCTCCAGTCTCCAGTCTCCAGTAAAATCCAGTCTCCAGTCTCCAGTAAAATCCAGTCTCCAGTCTCTAGTCTCCAGTCTCCAGTATCCAGTCTCCAGTAAAATCCAGTCTCCAGTAAAATCCAGTCTCCAGTAAAATCCAGTCTCCAGTAAAATCCTGTCTCCAGTAAAATCCAGTCTCCAGTAAAATCCGGTCTCCAGTAAAATCCAGTCTCCAGTAAAATCCAGTCTCCAGTAAAATCCAGTCTCCAGTCTCTAGTAAAATCCAGTCTCCAGTAAAATCCAGTCTCCAGTAAAATCCAGTTCCAGTAAAATCCAGTCTCCAGTAAAATCCAGTCTCCAGTCTCCAGTAAAATCCAGTCTCCAGTAAAATCCAGTCTCCAGTAAAATCCAGTCTCCAGTAAATTCCAGTCTCCAGTAAAATCCAGTCTCCACTCTCCAGTTAAATCCAGTCTCCAGTCTCCAGTCTCCAGTAAAATCCAGTCTCCAGTCTCCAGTAAAATCCAGTCTCCAGTAGAATCCAGTCTCCAGCCTCCAGTAAAATCCAGACTCCAGTCTCCAGTAAAATCCAGTCTCGAGTAAAATCCAGTCTCCAGTAAAATCCAGTCTCCAGTAAAATCCAGTCTCCAGTAAAATCCAGTCTCCAGTAAAACCCTGTCTCCAGTAAAATCCAGTCTCCAGTAAAATCCGGTCTCCAGTAAAATCCAGTCTCCAGTAAAATCCAGTCTCCAGTAAAATCCAGTCTCCAGTCTCTAGTAAAATCCAGTCTCCAGTAAAATCTAGTCTCCAGTAAAATCCAGTGCCAGTAAAATCCAGTCTCCAGTCTCCAGTAAAATCCAGTCTCCAGTAAAATCCAGTCTCCACTAAAATCCAGTCTCTAGTAAAATCCAGTCTCCAGTAAAATCCAGTCTCCAGTAAAATCCAGTCTCCAGTAAAATCCAGTCTCCAGTCCCCAGTCTCCAGTAAAATCCAGTCTCCAGTCTCCAGTCTCCAGTAAAATCCAGTCTCCAGTCTCCAGTAAAATCTAGTCTCCAGTAAAATCCAGTCTCCAGTAAAATCCAGTCTCCAGTAAAATCCAGTCTCCACTAAAATCCAGTCTAGTAAAATCCAGTCTCCAGTAAAATCCAGTCTCCAGTAAAATCCAGTCTCCAGTAATATCCAGTCTCCAGTAAAATCCAGTCTCCAGTAAAATCCAGTCTCCAGTAAAATCCAGTCTCCAGTCCCCAGTCTCTAGTAAAACCCAGTGTCCAGACTCCAGTAAAATCCAGTCTCCAGTCTCCAGTCTCCAGTAAAATCCAGTCTCCAGTAAAATCCAGTCTCCAGTTAAATCCAGTCTCCAGTAAAATCCAGTCTCCACTAAAATCCAGTCTCCAGTAAAATCCAGTCTCCAGTAAAATCCAGTCTCCAGTAAAATCAAGTCTCCAGTCTCCAGTAAAATCCAGTCTCCAGTATAATATGGTCTCCAGTAAAATCCAGTCTCCAGTCTCCAGTAAAATCCAGTCTCCAGTCTCCAGTAAAATCCAGTCTCCAGTCCGCAGTCTCTAGTAAAACTCAGTCTCCAGTAAAATCCAGTCTCCAGTAAAATCCAGTCTCCAGTAAAATCAAGTCTCCAGTATAATATGGTCCCCAGTAAAATCCAGTCTCCAGTCTCAAGTCTCCATTAAAATCCAGTCTCCAGTAAAATCCAGTCTCCAGTCTCCAGTAAAATGCAGTCTCCAGTCCCCAGTCTCTAGTAAAACCCAGTCTCCAGACTCCAGTAAAATCCAGTCTCCAGTCTCCAGTCTCCAGTAAAATCCAGTCTCCAGTAAAATCCAGTCTCCAGTTAAATCCAGTCTCCTGTAAAATCCAGTCTCCACTAAAATCCAGCCTCTAGTAAAATCCAGTCTCCAATAAAATCCAGTCTCCAGTAAAATCCAGTCTCCAGTAAAATCAAGTCTCCAGTCTCCAGTAAAATCCAGTCTCCAGTATAATATGGTCTCCAGTAAAATCCAGTCTCCAGTCTCCAGTAAAATCCAGTCTCCAGTCTCCAGTAAAATCCAGTCTCCAGTCTCCAGTCTCCAGTAAAATCCAGTCTCCAGTCCCCAGTCTCTAGTAAAACCCAGTCTCCAGTAAAATCCAGTCTCCAGTAAAATCCAGTCTCCAGTAAAATCAAGTCTCCAGTATAATATGGTCCCCAGTAAAATCCAGTCTCCAGTCTCAAGTCTCCATTAAAATCCAGTCTCCAGTAAAATCCGGTCTCCAGTCTCCAGTAAAATCCAGTCTCCAGTCCCCAGTCTCTAGTAAAACCCAGTCTCCAGTCTCCAGTCTCCAGTAAAATCCAGTCTCCAGTCTCCAGTCTCCAGTAAAATCCAGTCTCCAGTAAAATCCCGTCTCCAGTTAAATCCAGTCTCCAGTAAAATCCACTCTCCACTAAAATACAGTCTCTAGTAAAATCCAGTCTCCAGTAAAATCAAGTCTCCATTCTCCAGTAAAATCCAGTCTCCAGTAAAATCCAGTCTCCAGTCTCCAGTCTCCAGTAAAATCCAGTCTCCAGTAAAATCCAGTCTCCAGTCTCCAGTAAAATCCAGTAAAATCCAGTAAAATCGAGTAAAATCCCGTAAAATCCAGTAAAATCCAGTCTCCAGTTAAATCCAGTCTCCAGTAAAATCCAGTCTCCACTAAAATCCAGCCTCTAGTAAAATCCAGTCTCCAATAAAATCCAGTCTCCAGTAAAATCCAGTCTCCAGTAAAATCAAGTCTCCAGTCTCCACTAAAATCCAGTCTCCAGTATAATATGGTCTCCAGTAAAATCCAGTCTCCAGTCTCCAGTAAAATCCAGTCTCCAGTCTCCAGTAAAATCCAGTCTCCAGTCTCCAGTCTCCAGTAAAATCCAGTCTCCAGTCCCCAGTCTCTAGTAAAACCCAGTCTCCAGTAAAATCCAGTCTCCAGTAAAATCCAGTCTCCAGTAAAATCAAGTCTCCAGTATAATATGGTCCCCAGTAAAATCCAGTCTCCAGCAAAATCCAGTCTCCAGTCTCAAGTCTCCATTAAAATCCAGTCTCCAGTAAAATCCGGTCTCCAGTCTCCAGTAAAATCCAGTCTCCAGTCCCCAGTCTCTAGTAAAACCCAGTCTCCAGTCTCCAGTCTCCAGTAAAATCCAGTCTCCAGTCTCCAGTCTCCAGTAAAATCCAGTCTCCAGTAAAATCCCGTCTCCAGTTAAATCCAGTCTCCAGTAAAATCCACTCTCCACTAAAATACAGTCTCTAGTAAAATCCAGTCTCCAGTAAAATCAAGTCTCCATTCTCCAGTAAAATCCAGTCTCCAGTAAAATCCAGTCTCCAGTCTCCAGTCTCCAGTAAAATCCAGTCTCCAGTAAAATCCAGTCTCCAGTCTCCAGTAAAATCCAGTAAAATCCAGTAAAATCGAGTAAAATCCCGTAAAATCCAGTAAAATCCAGTCTCCAGTCTCCAGTAAAATCCAGTAAAATCCAGTCTCCAGACTCCAGTCTCCAGCAAAATCCAGTAAAATCCAGTCTCCAGTCTCCAGTAAAATCCAGTCTCCAGTCTCCAGTAAAATCCAGTCTCCAGTCTCCAGTAAAATCCAGTCTCCAGTCTACAGTAAAATCCAGTCTCCAGTCTCCAGTAAAATGCAGTCTCTAGTCTCCTGTAAAATCCAGTCTCTAGTCTCCAGTAAAATCCAGTCTCCAGTCTCCAGTCTCCAGTAAAATCCAGTGTCCAGTCTCCAGTCTGCAGTAAAATCCAGTCTCCAGTAAAATCCAGTCTCCAGTCTCCAGTAAAATCCAGTTTCCAGTCTCCAATCTCCAGTAAAATCCTGTCTCCAGTCTCCAATAAAATCCAGTCTCCAGCCTCCAGTAAAATCAAGTCTCCAGTCTCCAGTAAAATCCAGTTTTCAGTCTCCAGTCTCCAGTAAAATCCAGTCTCCAGTCTCGAGTCTCCAACTCCAGTAAAATCCAGTCTCCAGTCTCCAGTAAAATCCAGTCTCCAGTCTCCAGTAAAATCCAGTCTCCAGTCTCCAGTAAAATCCAGTCTCCAGTAAAATCCAGTGTCCAGTCTCTAGTCTCCAGTATCCAGTCTCCAGTCTCCAGTAAAATCCAGTCTCGAGTAAAATCCAGTCTCCAGTAAAATCCACTCTCCAGTAAAATCCAGTCTCCAGTCTCCAGTAAAATCCAGTCTCCAGTCTCCAGTAAAATCCAGTCTCCAGTCTCCAGTAAAATCCAATCTCCAGTACAATCCAGTCTCCAGTAAAATCCAGTCTCCAGTAAAATCCAGTCTCCAGTAAAATCCAGTCTCCAATCTCCAGTAAAATCCAGTCTCCAGTCTCCAGTAAAATCCAGTCTCTAGTCTCCAGTAAAATCCAGTCTCCAGTAAAATCCAGTCTACAGTCTCCAGTCTGCAGTAAAATCCAGTCTCCAGTAAAATCCAGTCTCCAGTCTCCAGTCTCCAGTAAAATCCAGTCTCCAGTCTCCAATCTCCAGTAAAATCCAGTCTCCAGCAAAATTCAGTCTCCAGTCTCCAGTAAAATCCAGTCTCCGGTCTCCAGTAAAATCCAGTCTCCAGTCTCAAGTCTCCAGTCTCCAGTCTCCAGTAAAATCCAGTTTTCAGTCACCAGTCTCTAGTAAAATCCAGTCTCCAGTCTCCAGTAAAATCCAGTCTCCAGTCTCTAGTCTCCAGTCTCCAGTATTCAGTCTCCAGTAAAATCCAGTCTCCAGTAAAATCCGGTCTCCAGTAAAATCCAGTCTCCAGTAAAATCCAGTCTCCAGTAAAATCTAGTCTCCAGTCTCTAGTAAAATCCAGTCTCCAGTAAAATCCAGTCTCCAGTAAAATCCAGTTCCAGTAAAGTCCAGTCTCCAGTAAAATCCAGTCTCCAGTCTCCAGTAAAATCCAGTCTCCAGTAAAATCCAGTCTCCAGTAAAATCCAGTCTCCAGTAAATTCCAGTCTCCAGTAAAATCCAGTCTCCACTCTCCAGTTAAATCCAGTCTCCAGTCTCCAGTCTCCAGTAAAATCCAGTCTCCAGTCTCCAGTAAAATCCAGTCTCCAGTAGAATCCAGTCTCCAGCCTCCAGTAAAATCCAGTCTCCAGTCTCCAGTAAAATCCAGTCTCTAGTCTCCAGTAAAATCCAGTCTCCAGTCTTCAGTCTCCAGTAAAATCCAGTCTCCAGTCTCCAGTAAAATCCAGTCTCCAGTCTCCAGTAAAATCCAGTCTCCAGTCTCCAGTAAAATCCAGTCTCCAATCTCCAGTAAAATCCTGTCTCCAGTAAATTCCAGTCTCCAGTCTCCAATAAAATCCAGTCTCCAGCCTCCAGTAAAATTCAGTCTCCAGTCTCCAGTCTCCAGTCTCCAGTAAAATCCAGTCTCCAGTCTCCAGTAAAATCCAGTTTTCAGTCTCCAGTCTCCAGTAAATCCAGTCTCCAGTCTCTAGTAAAATCCAGTCTCCAGTAAAATCCAGTTCCAGTAAAATCCAGTCTCCAGTAAAATCCAGTCTCCAGTCTCCAGTAAAATCCAGTCTCCAGTAAAATCCAGTCTCCAGTCTCCAATCTCCAGTAAAATACAGTCTCCAGTTAAATCCAGTCTCCAGTCTCCAGTAAAATCCAGTCTCTAGTCTCCAGTAAAATCCAGTCTCCAGTAAAATCCAGTCTCCAGTCTGCAGTAAAATCCAGTCTCCAGTAAAATCCAGTCTCCAGTCTCCAGTCTCCAGTAAAATCCAGTCTCCAGCAAAATCCAGTCTCCAGTCTCCAATAAAATCCAGTCTCCAGTAAAATCCAGTCTCCAGTCTCCAGTCTCCAACTCCAGTAAAATCCAGTCTCCAGTCTCCAGTAAAATCCAGTCTCCAGTCTCCAGTAAAATCCAGTCTCCAGTCTCCAGTAAAATCCAGTATCCAGTCTCTAGTCTCCAGTCTCCAGTATCCAGTCTCTAGTCTCCAGTAAAATCCAGTCTCCAGTCTTCAGTCTCCAGTAAAATCCAGTCTCCAGTCTCCAGTAAAATCCAGTCTCCAGTCTCCAGTAAAATCCAGTCTCCAGTCTCCAGTAAAATCCAGTCTCCAATCTCCAGTAAAATCCTGTCTCCAGTAAATTCCAGTCTCCAGTCTCCAATAAAATCCAGTCTCCAGCCTCCAGTAAAATTCAGTCTCCAGTCTCCAGTAAAATCCAGTCTCCAGTCTCCAGTAAAATCCAGTTTTCAGTCTCCAGTCTCCAGTAAAATCCAGTCTCCAGTCTCTAGTAAAATCCAGTCTCCAGTAAAATCCAGTCTCCAGTAAAATCCAGTTCCAGTAAAATCCAGTCTCCAGTCTCCAGTAAAATCCAGTCTCCAGTCTCCAATCTCCAGTAAAATACAGTCTCCAGTTAAATCCAGTCTCCAGTCTCCAGTAAAATCCAGTCTCTAGTCTCCAGTAAAATCCAGTCTCCAGTAAAATCCAGTCTCCAGTCTCCAGTCTGCAGTAAAATCCAGTCTCCAGTCACCAGTCTGCAGTAAAATCCAGTCTCCAGTCTCCAATCTCCAGTAAAATCCTGTCTCCAGTCTCCAATAAAATCCAGTCTCCAGCCTCTAGTAAAATCCAGTCTCCAGTCTCAAGTCTCCAGTCTCCAGTAAAATCCAGTTTTCAGTCTCCAGTCTCAAGTAAAATCCAGTCTCCAGTCTCGAGTCTCCAACTCCAGTAAAATCCAGTCTCCAGTCTCCAGTAAAATCCACTCTCCAGTCTCCAGTAAAATCCAGTCTCCAGTAAAATCCAGTGTCCAGTCTCTAGTCTCCAGTCTCCAGTATCCAGTCTCCAGTCTCCAGTAAAATCCAGTCTCGAGTAAAATCCAGTCTCCAGTGAAATCCACTCTCCAGTAAAATCCAGTCTCCAGTCTCCAGTAAAATCCAGTCTCCAGTCTCCAGTAAAATCCAGTCTCCATTCTCCAGTAAAATCCAATCTCCAGTACAATCCACTCTCCAGCAAAATCCAGTCTCCAGTAAAATCCAGTCTCCAGTAAAATCGTCTCCAGTAAAATCCAGTCTCCAGTAAAATCCAGTCTCCAGTAAAATCCACTCTCCAGTAAAATCCAGTCTCCAGTAAAATCCCGTCTCCAGTAAAATCCAGTCTCCAGTCTCCAGTAAAATCCAGTCTCCAGTAAAATCCAGCCTCCAGTCTCCAGTAAAATCCAGTCTCCAGTCTCCAGTAAAATCCAGTCTCCAGTAGAATCCAGTCTCCAGCCTCCAGTAAAATCCAGTCTCCAGTCTCCAGTAAAATCCAGTCTCTAGTCTCAAGTAAAATCCAGTCTCTAGTCTCCAGTAAAATCCAGTCTCCAGTCTTCAGTCTCCAGTAAAATCCAGTCTCCAGTCTCCAGTAAAATCCAGTCTCCAGTCTCCAGTAAAATCCAGTCTCCAGTCTCCAGAAAAATCCAGTCTCCAATCTCCAGTAAAATCCTGTCTCCAGTAAATTCCAGTCTCCAGTCTCCAATAAAATCCAGTCTCCAGCCTCCAGTAAAATTCAGTCTCCAGTCTCCAGTCTCCAGTAAAATCCAGTCTCCAGTCTCCAGTAAAATCCAGTTTTCAGTCTCCAGTCTCCAGTAAAATCCAGTCTCCAGTCTCTAGTAAAATCCAGTCTCCAGTAAAATCCAGTCTCCAGTAAAATCCAGTTCCAGTAAAATCCAGTCTCCAGTAAAATCCAGTCTCCAGTCTCCAGTAAAATCCAGTCTCCAGTAAAATCCAGTCTCCAGTCTCCAATCTCCAGTAAAATCCAGTCTCGAGTAAAATCCAGTCTCCAGTAAAATCCACTCTCCAGTAAAATCCAGTCTCCAGTCTCCAGTAAAATCCAGTCTCCAGTCTCCAGTAAAATCCAGTCTCCAGTCTCCAGTAAAATCCAATCTCCAGTACAATCCAGTCTCCAGTAAAATCCAGTCTCCAGTAAAATCCAGTCTCCAGTAAAATCCAGTCTCCAGTAAAATCCAGTCTCCAGTCTCCAGTAAAATCCAGTCTCCAGTCTCCAGTAAAATCCAGTCTCTAGTCTCCAGTAAAATCCAGTCTCCAGTAAAATCCAGTCTACAGTCTCCAGTCTGCAGTAAAATCCAGTCTCCAGTCTCCAGTAAAATCCAGTCTCCAGTCTCCAGTCTCCAGTAAAATCCAGTCTCCAGTCTCCAATCTCCAGTAAAATCCAGTCTCCAGCAAAATTCAGTCTCCAGTCTCCAGTAAAATCCAGTCTCCGGTCTCCAGTAAAATCCAGTCTCCAGTCTCAAGTCTCCAGTCTCCAGTCTCCAGTAAAATCCAGTTTTCAGTCACCAGTCTCTAGTAAAATCCAGTCTCCAGTCTCCAGTCTCTAGTCTCCAGTCTCCAGTATTCAGTCTCCAGTAAAATCCAGTCTCCAGTAAAATCCAGTCTCCAGTAAAATCCAGTCTCCAGTAAAATCCTGTCTCCAGTAAAATCCAGTCTCCAGTAAAATCCGGTCTCCAGTAAAATCCAGTCTCCAGTAAAATCCAGTCTCCAGTAAAATCCAGTCTCCAGTCTCTAGTAAAATCCAGTCTCCAGTAAAATCCAGTCTCCAGTAAAATCCAGTTCCAGTAAAATCCAGTCTCCAGTAAAATCCAGTCTCCAGTCTCCAGTAAAATCCAGTCTCCAGTAAAATCCAGTCTCCAGTAAATTCCAGTCTCCAGTAAAATCCAGTCTCCACTCTCCAGTTAAATCCAGTCTCCAGTCTCCAGTCTCCAGTAAAATCCAGTCTCCAGTCTCCAGTAAAATCCAGTCTCCAGTAGAATCCAGTCTCCAGCCTCCAGTAAAATCCAGTCTCCAGTCTCCAGTAAAATCCAGTCTCTAGTCTCCAGTAAAATCCAGTCTCTAGTCTCCAGTAAAATCCAGTCTCCAGTCTTCAGTCTCCAGTAAAATCCAGTCTCCAGTCTCCAGTAAAATCCAGTCCAGTCTCCAGTAAAATCCAGTCTCCAGTCTCCAGTAAAATCCAGTCTCCAGTAAAATCCAGTCTACAGTCTCCAGTCTGCAGTAAAATCCAGTCTCCAGTCTCCAGTAAAATCCAGTCTCCAGTCTCCAGTCTCCAGTAAAATCCAGTCTCCAGTCTCCAATCTCCAGTAAAATCCAGTCTCCAGCAAAATTCAGTCTCCAGTCTCCAGTAAAATCCAGTCTCCGGTCTCCAGTAAAATCCAGTCTCCAGTCTCAAGTCTCCAGTCTCCAGTCTCCAGTAAAATCCAGTTTTCAGTCACCAGTCTCTAGTAAAATCCAGTCTCCAGTCTCCAGTAAAATCCAGTCTCCAGTCTCTAGTCTCCAGTCTCCAGTAAAATCCAGTCTCCAGTAAAATCCAGTCTCCAGTAAAATCCAGTCTCCAGTAAAATCCTGTCTCCAGTAAAATCCAGTCTCCAGTAAAATCCGGTCTCCAGTAAAATCCAGTCTCCAGTAAAATCCAGTCTCCAGTAAAATCTAGTCTCCAGTCTCTAGTAAAATCCAGTCTCCAGTAAAATCCACTTCCAGTAAAATCCAGTCTCCAGTAAAATCCAGTCTCCAGTCTCCAGTAAAATCCAGTCTCCAGTAAATTCCAGTCTCCAGTAAAATCCAGTCTCCACTCTCCAGTTAAATCCAGTCTCCAGTCTCCAGTCTCCAGTAAAATCCAGTCTCCAGTCTCCAGTAAAATCCAGTCTCCAGTAGAATCCAGTCTCCAGCCTCCAGTAAAATCCAGTCTCCAGTCTCCAGTAAAATCCAGTCTCTAGTCTCCAGTAAAATCCAGTCTCTAGTCTCCAGTAAAATCCAGTCTCCAGTCTTCAGTCTCCAGTAAAATCCAGTCTCCAGTCTCCAGTAAAATCCAGTCTCCAGTCTCCAGTAAAATCCAGTCTCCAGTCTCCAGTAAAATCCAGTCTCCAATCTCCAGTAAAATCCTGTCTCCAGTAAATTCCAGTCTCCAGTCTCCAATAAAATCCAGTCTCCGGCCTCCAGTAAAATTCAGTCTCCAGTCTCCAGTCTCCAGTCTCCAGTAAAATCCAGTCTCCAGTCTCCAGTAAAATCCAGTTTTCAGTCTCCAGTCTCCAGTAAAATCCAGTCTCCAGTCTCTAGTAAAATCCAGTCTCCAGTAAAATCCAGTTCCAGTAAAATCCAGTCTCCAGTAAAATCCAGTCTCCAGTCTCCAGTAAAATCCAGTCTCCAGTAAAATCCAGTCTCCAGTCTCCAATCTCCAGTAAAATACAGTCTCCAGTTAAATCCAGTCTCCAGTCTCCAGTAAAATCCAGTCTCTAGTCTCCAGTAAAATCCAGTCTCCAGTAAAATCCAGTCTCCAGTCTCCAGTCTGCAGTAAAATCCAGTCTCCAGTAAAATACAGTCTCCAGTAAAATCCAGTCTCCAGTAAAATCCAGTCTCCAGTCTCCAATAAAATCCAGTCTCCAGTAAAATCCAGTCTCCAGTCTCCAGTCTCCAACTCCAGTAAAATCCAGTCTCCAGTCTCCAGTAAAATCCAGTCTCCAGTCTCCAGTAAAATCCAGTATCCAGTCTCTAGTCTCCAGTCTCCAGTATCCAGTCTCTAGTCTCCAGTAAAATCCAGTCTCCAGTCTTCAGTCTCCAGTAAAATCCAGTCTCCAGTCTCCAGTAAAATCCAGTCTCCAGTAAAATCCAGTCTCCAGTCTCCAGTAAAATCCAGTCTCCAATCTCCAGTAAAATCCTGTCTCCAGTAAATTCCAGTCTCCAGTCTCCAATAAAATCCAGTCTCCAGTCTCCAGTAAAATCCAGTCTCCAGTCTCCAGTCTCCAGTCTCCAGTAAAATCCAGTCTCCAGTCTCCAATCTCCAGTAAAATCCAGTCTCCAGCAAAATTCAGTCTCCAGTCTCCAGTAAAATCCAGTCTCCGGTCTCCAGTAAAATCCAGTCTCCAGTCTCAAGTCTCCAGTCTCCAGTCTCCAGTAAAATCCAGTTTTCAGTCACCAGTCTCTAGTAAAATCCAGTCTCCAGTCTCCAGTAAAATCCAGTCTCCAGTCTCTAGTCTCCAGTCTCCAGTATTCAGTCTCCAGTAAAATCCAGTCTCCAGTAAAATCCAGTCTCCAGTAAAATCCAGTCTCCAGTAAAATCCTGTCTCCAGTAAAATCCAGTCTCCAGTAAAATCCGGTCTCCAGTAAAATCCAGTCTCCAGTAAAATCCAGTCTCCAGTAAAATCTAGTCTCCAGTCTCTAGTAAAATCCAGTCTCCAGTAAAATCCAGTTCCAGTAAAATCCAGTCTCCAGTAAAATCCAGTCTCCAGTCTCCAGTAAAATCCAGTCTCCAGTAAAATCCAGTCTCCAGTAAATTCCAGTCTCCAGTAAAATCCAGTCTCCACTCTCCAGTTAAATCCAGTCTCCAGTCTCCAGTCTCCAGTAAAATCCAGTCTCCAGTCTCCAGTAAAATCCAGTCTCCAGTAGAATCCAGTCTCCAGCCTCCAGTAAAATCCAGTCTCCAGTCTCCAGTAAAATCCAGTCTCTAGTCTCCAGTAAAATCCAGTCTCTAGTCTCCAGTAAAATCCAGTCTCCAGTCTTCAGTCTCCAGTAAAATCCAGTCTCCAGTCTCCAGTAAAATCCAGTCTCCAGTCTCCAGTAAAATCCAGTCTCCAGTCTCCAGTAAAATCCAGTCTCCAATCTCCAGTAAAATCCTGTCTCCAGTAAATTCCAGTCTCCAGTCTCCAATAAAATCCAGTCTCCAGCCTCCAGTAAAATTCAGTCTCCAGTCTCCAGTCTCCAGTCTCCAGTAAAATCCAGTCTCCAGTCTCCAGTAAAATCCAGTTTTCAGTCTCCAGTCTCCAGTAAAATCCAGTCTCCAGTCTCTAGTAAAATCCAGTCTCCAGTAAAATCCAGTTCCAGTAAAATCCAGTCTCCAGTAAAATCCAGTCTCCAGTCTCCAGTAAAATCCAGTCTCCAGTAAAATCCAGTCTCCAGTCTCCAATCTCCAGTAAAATACAGTCTCCAGTTAAATCCAGTCTCCAGTCTCCAGTAAAATCCAGTCTCTAGTCTCCAGTAAAATCCAGTCTCCAGTAAAATCCAGTCTCCAGTCTCCAGTCTGCAGTAAAATCCAGTCTCCAGTAAAATACAGTCTCCAGTAAAATCCAGTCTCCAGTAAAATCCAGTCTCCAGTCTCCAATAAAATCCAGTCTCCAGTAAAATCCAGTCTCCAGTCTCCAGTCTCCAACTCCAGTAAAATCCAGTCTCCAGTCTCCAGTAAAATCCAGTCTCCAGTCTCCAGTAAAATCCAGTATCCAGTCTCTAGTCTCCAGTCTCCAGTATCCAGTCTCTAGTCTCCAGTAAAATCCAGTCTCCAGTCTCCAGTCTCCAGTAAAATCCAGTTTTCAGTCTCCAGTCTCCAGTAAAATCCAGTCTCCAGTCTCTAGTAAAATCCAGTCTCCAGTAAAATCCAGTTCCAGTAAAATCCAGTCTCCAGTCTCCAGTAAAATCCAGTCTCCAGTAAAATCCAGTCTCCAGTAAAATCCAGTCTCCACTAAAATCCAGTCTAGTAAAATCCAGTCTCCAGTAAAATCCAGTCTCCAGTAAAATCCAGTCTCCAGTAATATCCAGTCTCCAGTAAAATCCAGTCTCCAGTATAACATGGTCTCCAGTAAAATCCAGTCTCCAGTCTCCAGTAAAATCCAGTCTCCAGTAAAATCCAGTCTCCAGTCCCCAGTCTCTAGTAAAACCCAGTGTCCAGACTCCAGTAAAATCCAGTCTCCAGTCTCCAGTCTCCAGTAAAATCCAGTCTCCAGTAAAATCCAGTCTCCAGTTAAATCCAGTCTCCAGTAAAATCCAGTCTCCACTAAAATCCAGTCTCCAGTAAAATCCAGTCTCCAGTAAAATCCAGTCTCCAGTAAAATCAAGTCTCCAGTCTCCAGTAAAATCCAGTCTCCAGTATAATATGGTCTCCAGTAAAATCCAGTCTCCAGTCTCCAGTAAAATCCAGTCTCCAGTCTCCAGTAAAATCCAGTCTCCAGTCTCCAGTAAAATCCAGTCTCCAGTCCGCAGTCTCTAGTAAAACTCAGTCTCCAGTAAAATCCAGTCTCCAGTAAAATCCAGTCTCCAGTAAAATCAAGTCTCCAGTATAATATGGTCCCCAGTAAAATCCAGTCTCCAGTCTCAAGTCTCCATTAAAATCCAGTCTCCAGTAAAATCCAGTCTCCAGTCTCCAGTAAAATGCAGTCTCCAGTCCCCAGTCTCTAGTAAAACCCAGTCTCCAGACTCCAGTAAAATCCAGTCTCCAGTCTCCAGTCTCCAGTA
This sequence comes from Amblyomma mixtum, assembly GCF_055824585.1. Lineage (NCBI taxonomy): Eukaryota > Metazoa > Arthropoda > Arachnida > Ixodida > Ixodidae > Amblyomma > Amblyomma mixtum. The sequence goes on from NC_143021.1 coordinate 89,058,027, forward strand.
AAATCCAGTCTCCAGTAAAATCCAGTCTCCAGTTAAATCCAGTCTCCTGTAAAATCCAGTCTCCACTAAAATCCAGCCTCTAGTAAAATCCAGTCTCCAATAAAATCCAGTCTCCAGTAAAATCCAGTCTCCAGTAAAATCAAGTCTCCAGTCTCCAGTAAAATCCAGTCTCCAGTATAATATGGTCTCCAGTAAAATCCAGTCTCCAGTCTCCAGTAAAATCCAGTCTCCAGTCTCCAGTAAAATCCAGTCTCCAGTCTCCAGTCTCCAGTAAAATCCAGTCTCCAGTCCCCAGTCTCTAGTAAAACCCAGTCTCCAGTAAAATCCAGTCTCCAGTAAAATCCAGTCTCCAGTAAAATCAAGTCTCCAGTATAATATGGTCCCCAGTAAAATCCAGTCTCCAGTAAAATCCAGTCTCCAGTCTCAAGTCTCCATTAAAATCCAGTCTCCAGTAAAATCCGGTCTCCAGTCTCCAGTAAAATCCAGTCTCCAGTCCCCAGTCTCTAGTAAAACCCAGTCTCCAGTCTCCAGTCTCCAGTAAAATCCAGTCTCCAGTCTCCAGTCTCCAGTAAAATCCAGTCTCCAGTAAAATCCCGTCTCCAGTTAAATCCAGTCTCCAGTAAAATCCACTCTCCACTAAAATACAGTCTCTAGTAAAATCCAGTCTCCAGTAAAATCAAGTCTCCATTCTCCAGTAAAATCCAGTCTCCAGTAAAATCCAGTCTCCAGTCTCCAGTAAAATCCAGTCTCCAGTAAAATCCAGTCTCCAGTCTCCAGTAAAATCCAGTAAAATCCAGTAAAATCGAGTAAAATCCCGTAAAATCCAGTAAAATCCAGTCTCCAGTTAAATCCAGTCTCCAGTAAAATCCAGTCTCCACTAAAATCCAGCCTCTAGTAAAATCCAGTCTCCAATAAAATCCAGTCTCCAGTAAAATCCAGTCTCCAGTAAAATCAAGTCTCCAGTCTCCAGTAAAATCCAGTCTCCAGTATAATATGGTCTCCAGTAAAATCCAGTCTCCAGTCTCCAGTAAAATCCAGTCTCCAGTCTCCAGTAAAATCCAGTCTCCAGTCTCCAGTCTCCAGTAAAATCCAGTCTCCAGTCCCCAGTCTCTAGTAAAACCCAGTCTCCAGTAAAATCCAGTCTCCAGTAAAATCCAGTCTCCAGTAAAATCAAGTCTCCAGTATAATATGGTCCCCAGTAAAATCCAGTCTCCAGTAAAATCCAGTCTCCAGTCTCAAGTCTCCATTAAAATCCAGTCTCCAGTAAAATCCGGTCTCCAGTCTCCAGTAAAATCCAGTCCCCAGTCCCCAGTCTCTAGTAAAACCCAGTCTCCAGTCTCCAGTCTCCAGTAAAATCCAGTCTCCAGTCTCCAGTCTCCAGTAAAATCCAGTCTCCAGTAAAATCCCGTCTCCAGTTAAATCCAGTCTCCAGTAAAATCCACTCTCCACTAAAATACAGTCTCTAGTAAAATCCAGTCTCCAGTAAAATCAAGTCTCCATTCTCCAGTAAAATCCAGTCTCCAGTAAAATCCAGTCTCCAGTCTCCAGTCTCCAGTAAAATCCAGTCTCCAGTAAAATCCAGTCTCCAGTCTCCAGTAAAATCCAGTAAAATCCAGTAAAATCGAGTAAAATCCCGTAAAATCCAGTAAAATCCAGTCTCCAGTCTCCAGTAAAATCCAGTAAAATCCAGTCTCCAGACTCCAGTCTCCAGCAAAATCCAGTAAAATCCAGTCTCCAGTCTCCAGTAAAATCCAGTCTCCAGTCTCCAGTAAAATCCAGTCTCCAGTCTCCAGTAAAATCCAGTCTCCAGTCTACAGTAAAATCCAGTCTCCAGTCTCCAGTAAAATGCAGTCTCTAGTCTCCTGTAAAATCCAGTCTCTAGTCTCCAGTAAAATCCAGTCTCCAGTCTCCAGTCTCCAGTAAAATCCAGTGTCCAGTCTCCAGTCTGCAGTAAAATCCAGTCTCCAGTAAAATCCAGTCTCCAGTCTCCAGTAAAATCCAGTTTCCAGTCTCCAATCTCCAGTAAAATCCTGTCTCCAGTCTCCAATAAAATCCAGTCTCCAGCCTCCAGTAAAATCCAGTCTCCAGTCTCCAGTAAAATCCAGTTTTCAGTCTCCAGTCTCCAGTAAAATCCAGTCTCCAGTCTCGAGTCTCCAACTCCAGTAAAATCCAGTCTCCAGTCTCCAGTAAAATCCAGTCTCCAGTCTCCAGTAAAATCCAGTCTCCAGTCTCCAGTAAAATCCAGTCTCCAGTAAAATCCAGTGTCCAGTCTCTAGTCTCCAGTATCCAGTCTCCAGTCTCCAGTAAAATCCAGTCTCGAGTAAAATCCAGTCTCCAGTAAAATCCACTCTCCAGTAAAATCCAGTCTCCAGTCTCCAGTAAAATCCAGTCTCCAGTCTCCAGTAAAATCCAGTCTCCAGTCTCCAGTAAAATCCAATCTCCAGTACAATCCAGTCTCCAGTAAAATCCAGTCTCCAGTAAAATCCAGTCTCCAGTAAAATCCAGTCTCCAGTAAAATCCAGTCTCCAATCTCCAGTAAAATCCAGTCTCCAGTCTCCAGTAAAATCCAGTCTCTAGTCTCCAGTAAAATCCAGTCTCCAGTAAAATCCAGTCTACAGTCTCCAGTCTGCAGTAAAATCCAGTCTCCAGTAAAATCCAGTCTCCAGTCTCCAGTCTCCAGTAAAATCCAGTCTCCAGTCTCCAATCTCCAGTAAAATCCAGTCTCCAGCAAAATTCAGTCTCCAGTCTCCAGTAAAATCCAGTCTCCGGTCTCCAGTAAAATCCAGTCTCCAGTCTCAAGTCTCCAGTCTCCAGTCTCCAGTAAAATCCAGTTTTCATTCACCAGTCTCTAGTAAAATCCAGTCTCCAGTCTCCAGTAAAATCCAGTCTCCAGTCTCTAGTCTCCAGTCTCCAGTATTCAGTCTCCAGTAAAATCCAGTCTCCAGTAAAATCCGGTCTCCAGTAAAATCCAGTCTCCAGTAAAATCCAGTCTCCAGTAAAATCTAGTCTCCAGTCTCTAGTAAAATCCAGTCTCCAGTAAAATCCAGTCTCCAGTAAAATCCAGTTCCAGTAAAGTCCAGTCTCCAGTAAAATCCAGTCTCCAGTCTCCAGTAAAATCCAGTCTCCAGTAAAATCCAGTCTCCAGTAAAATCCAGTCTCCAGTAAATTCCAGTCTCCAGTAAAATCCAGTCTCCACTCTCCAGTTAAATCCAGTCTCCAGTCTCCAGTCTCCAGTAAAATCCAGTCTCCAGTCTCCAGTAAAATCCAGTCTCCAGTAGAATCCAGTCTCCAGCCTCCAGTAAAATCCAGTCTCCAGTCTCCAGTAAAATCCAGTCTCTAGTCTCCAGTAAAATCCAGTCTCCAGTCTTCAGTCTCCAGTAAAATCCAGTCTCCAGTCTCCAGTAAAATCCAGTCTCCAGTCTCCAGTAAAATCCAGTCTCCAGTCTCCAGTAAAATCCAGTCTCCAATCTCCAGTAAAATCCTGTCTCCAGTAAATTCCAGTCTCCAGTCTCCAATAAAATCCAGTCTCCAGCCTCCAGTAAAATTCAGTCTCCAGTCTCCAGTCTCCAGTCTCCAGTAAAATCCAGTCTCCAGTCTCCAGTAAAATCCAGTTTTCAGTCTCCAGTCTCCAGTAAATCCAGTCTCCAGTCTCTAGTAAAATCCAGTCTCCAGTAAAATCCAGTTCCAGTAAAATCCAGTCTCCAGTAAAATCCAGTCTCCAGTCTCCAGTAAAATCCAGTCTCCAGTAAAATCCAGTCTCCAGTCTCCAATCTCCAGTAAAATACAGTCTCCAGTTAAATCCAGTCTCCAGTCTCCAGTAAAATCCAGTCTCTAGTCTCCAGTAAAATCCAGTCTCCAGTAAAATCCAGTCTCCAGTCTGCAGTAAAATCCAGTCTCCAGTAAAATCCAGTCTCCAGTCTCCAGTCTCCAGTAAAATCCAGTCTCCAGCAAAATCCAGTCTCCAGTCTCCAATAAAATCCAGTCTCCAGTAAAATCCAGTCTCCAGTCTCCAGTCTCCAACTCCAGTAAAATCCAGTCTCCAGTCTCCAGTAAAATCCAGTCTCCAGTCTCCAGTAAAATCCAGTCTCCAGTCTCCAGTAAAATCCAGTATCCAGTCTCTAGTCTCCAGTCTCCAGTATCCAGTCTCTAGTCTCCAGTAAAATCCAGTCTCCAGTCTTCAGTCTCCAGTAAAATCCAGTCTCCAGTCTCCAGTAAAATCCAGTCTCCAGTCTCCAGTAAAATCCAGTCTCCAGTCTCCAGTAAAATCCAGTCTCCAATCTCCAGTAAAATCCTGTCTCCAGTAAATTCCAGTCTCCAGTCTCCAATAAAATCCAGTCTCCAGCCTCCAGTAAAATTCAGTCTCCAGTCTCCAGTAAAATCCAGTCTCCAGTCTCCAGTAAAATCCAGTTTTCAGTCTCCAGTCTCCAGTAAAATCCAGTCTCCAGTCTCTAGTAAAATCCAGTCTCCAGTAAAATCCAGTCTCCAGTAAAATCCAGTTCCAGTAAAATCCAGTCTCCAGTCTCCAGTAAAATCCAGTCTCCAGTCTCCAATCTCCAGTAAAATACAGTCTCCAGTTAAATCCAGTCTCCAGTCTCCAGTAAAATCCAGTCTCTAGTCTCCAGTAAAATCCAGTCTCCAGTAAAATCCAGTCTCCAGTCTCCAGTCTGCAGTAAAATCCAGTCTCCAGTCACCAGTCTGCAGTAAAATCCAGTCTCCAGTCTCCAATCTCCAGTAAAATCCTGTCTCCAGTCTCCAATAAAATCCAGTCTCCAGCCTCTAGTAAAATCCAGTCTCCAGTCTCAAGTCTCCAGTCTCCAGTAAAATCCAGTTTTCAGTCTCCAGTCTGCAGTAAAATCCAGTCTCCAGTCTCGAGTCTCCAACTCCAGTAAAATCCAGTCTCCAGTCTCCAGTAAAATCCAGTCTCCAGTCTCCAGTAAAATCCACTCTCCAGTCTCCAGTAAAATCCAGTCTCCAGTAAAATCCAGTGTCCAGTCTCTAGTCTCCAGTCTCCAGTATCCAGTCTCCAGTCTCCAGTAAAATCCAGTCTCGAGTAAAATCCAGTCTCCAGTAAAATCCACTCTCCAGTAAAATCCAGTCTCCAGTCTCCAGTAAAATCCAGTCTCCAGTCTCCAGTAAAATCCAGTCTCCATTCTCCAGTAAAATCCAATCTCCAGTACAATCCACTCTCCAGCAAAATCCAGTCTCCAGTAAAATCCAGTCTCCAGTAAAATCGTCTCCAGTAAAATCCAGTCTCCAGTAAAATCCAGTCTCCAGTAAAATCCACTCTCCAGTAAAATCCAGTCTCCAGTAAAATCCCGTCTCCAGTAAAATCCAGTCTCCAGTCTCCAGTAAAATCCAGTCTCCAGTAAAATCCAGCCTCCAGTCTCCAGTAAAATCCAGTCTCCAGTCTCCAGTAAAATCCAGTCTCCAGTAGAATCCAGTCTCCAGCCTCCAGTAAAATCCAGTCTCCAGTCTCCAGTAAAATCCAGTCTCTAGTCTCAAGTAAAATCCAGTCTCTAGTCTCCAGTAAAATCCAGTCTCCAGTCTTCAGTCTCCAGTAAAATCCAGTCTCCAGTCTCCAGTAAAATCCAGTCTCCAGTCTCCAGTAAAATCCAGTCTCCAGTCTCCAGAAAAATCCAGTCTCCAATCTCCAGTAAAATCCTGTCTCCAGTAAATTCCAGTCTCCAGTCTCCAATAAAATCCAGTCTCCAGCCTCCAGTAAAATTCAGTCTCCAGTCTCCAGTCTCCAGTCTCCAGTAAAATCCAGTCTCCAGTCTCCAGTAAAATCCAGTTTTCAGTCTCCAGTCTCCAGTAAAATCCAGTCTCCAGTCTCTAGTAAAATCCAGTCTCCAGTAAAATCCAGTCTCCAGTAAAATCCAGTTCCAGTAAAATCCAGTCTCCAGTAAAATCCAGTCTCCAGTCTCCAGTAAAATCCAGTCTCCAGTAAAATCCAGTCTCCAGTCTCCAATCTCCAGTAAAATCCAGTCTCGAGTAAAATCCAGTCTCCAGTAAAATCCACTCTCCAGTAAAATCCAGTCTCCAGTCTCCAGTAAAATCCAGTCTCCAGTCTCCAGTAAAATCCAGTCTCCAGTCTCCAGTAAAATCCAATCTCCAGTACAATCCAGTCTCCAGTAAAATCCAGTCTCCAGTAAAATCCAGTCTCCAGTAAAATCCAGTCTCCAGTAAAATCCAGTCTCCAGTCTCCAGTAAAATCCAGTCTCCAGTCTCCAGTAAAATCCAGTCTCTAGTCTCCAGTAAAATGCAGTCTACAGTCTCCAGTCTGCAGTAAAATCCAGTCTCCAGTCTCCAGTAAAATCCAGTCTCCAGTCTCCAGTCTCCAGTAAAATCCAGTCTCCAGTCTCCAATCTCCAGTAAAATCCAGTCTCCAGCAAAATTCAGTCTCCAGTAAAATCCAGTCTCCGGTCTCCAGTAAAATCCAGTCTCCAGTCTCAAGTCTCCAGTCTCCAGTCTCCAGTAAAATCCAGTTTTCAGTCACCAGTCTCTAGTAAAATCCAGTCTCCAGTCTCCAGTCTCTAGTCTCCAGTCTCCAGTATTCAGTCTCCAGTAAAATCCAGTCTCCAGTAAAATCCAGTCTCCAGTAAAATCCAGTCTCCAGTAAAATCCTGTCTCCAGTAAAATCCAGTCTCCAGTAAAATCCGGTCTCCAGTAAAATCCAGTCTCCAGTAAAATCCAGTCTCCAGTAAAATCCAGTCTCCAGTCTCTAGTAAAATCCAGTCTCCAGTAAAATCCAGTCTCCAGTAAAATCCAGTTCCAGTAAAATCCAGTCTCCAGTAAAATCCAGTCTCCAGTCTCCAGTAAAATCCAGTCTCCAGTAAAATCCAGTCTCCAGTAAATTCCAGTCTCCAGTAAAATCCAGTCTCCACTCTCCAGTTAAATCCAGTCTCCAGTCTCCAGTAAAATCCAGTCTCCAGTCTCCAGTAAAATCCAGTCTCCAGTAGAATCCAGTCTCCAGCCTCCAGTAAAATCCAGTCTCCAGTCTCCAGTAAAATCCAGTCTCTAGTCTCCAGTAAAATCCAGTCTCTAGTCTCCAGTAAAATCCAGTCTCCAGTCTTCAGTCTCCAGTAAAATCCAGTCTCCAGTCTCCAGTAAAATCCAGTCTCCAGTCTCCAGTAAAATCCAGTCTCCAGTCTCCAGTAAAATCCAGTCTCCAGTAAAATCCAGTCTACAGTCTCCAGTCTGCAGTAAAATCCAGTCTCCAGTCTCCAGTAAAATCCAGTCTCCAGTCTCCAGTCTCCAGTAAAATCCAGTCTCCAGTCTCCAATCTCCAGTAAAATCCAGTCTCCAGCAAAATTCAGTCTCCAGTCTCCAGTAAAATCCAGTCTCCGGTCTCCAGTAAAATCCAGTCTCCAGTCTCAAGTCTCCAGTCTCCAGTCTCCAGTAAAATCCAGTTTTCAGTCACCAGTCTCTAGTAAAATCCAGTCTCCAGTCTCCAGTAAAATCCAGTCTCCAGTCTCTAGTCTCCAGTCTCCAGTAAAGTCCAGTCTCCAGTAAAATCCAGTCTCCAGTAAAATCCAGTCTCCAGTAAAATCCTGTCTCCAGTAAAATCCAGTCTCCAGTAAAATCCGGTCTCCAGTAAAATCCAGTCTCCAGTAAAATCCAGTCTCCAGTAAAATCTAGTCTCCAGTCTCTAGTAAAATCCAGTCTCCAGTAAAATCCACTTCCAGTAAAATCCAGTCTCCAGTAAAATCCAGTCTCCAGTAAAATCCAGTCTCCAGTAAATTCCAGTCTCCAGTAAAATCCAGTCTCCACTCTCCAGTTAAATCCAGTCTCCAGTCTCCAGTCTCCAGTAAAATCCAGTCTCCAGTCTCCAGTAAAATCCAGTCTCCAGTAGAATCCAGTCTCCAGCCTCCAGTAAAATCCAGTCTCCAGTCTCCAGTAAAATCCAGTCTCTAGTCTCCAGTAAAATCCAGTCTCTAGTCTCCAGTAAAATCCAGTCTCCAGTCTTCAGTCTCCAGTAAAATCCAGTCTCCAGTCTCCAGTAAAATCCAGTCTCCAGTCTCCAGTAAAATCCAGTCTCCAGTCTCCAGTAAAATCCAGTCTCCAATCTCCAGTAAAATCCTGTCTCCAGTAAATTCCAGTCTCCAGTCTCCAATAAAATCCAGTCTCCAGCCTCCAGTAAAATTCAGTCTCCAGTCTCCAGTCTCCAGTCTCCAGTAAAATCCAGTCTCCAGTCTCCAGTAAAATCCAGTTTTCAGTCTCCAGTCTCCAGTAAAATCCAGTCTCCAGTCTCTAGTAAAATCCAGTCTCCAGTAAAATCCAGTTCCAGTAAAATCCAGTCTCCAGTAAAATCCAGTCTCCAGTCTCCAGTAAAATCCAGTCTCCAGTAAAATCCAGTCTCCAGTCTCCAATCTCCAGTAAAATACAGTCTCCAGTTAAATCCAGTCTCCAGTCTCCAGTAAAATCCAGTCTCTAGTCTCCAGTAAAATCCAGTCTCCAGTAAAATCCAGTCTCCAGTCTCCAGTCTGCAGTAAAATCCAGTCTCCAGTAAAATACAGTCTCCAGTAAAATCCAGTCTCCAGTAAAATCCAGTCTCCAGTCTCCAATAAAATCCAGTCTCCAGTAAAATCCAGTCTCCAGTCTCCAGTCTCCAACTCCAGTAAAATCCAGTCTCCAGTAAAATCCAGTCTCCAGTCTCCAGTAAAATCCAGTATCCAGTCTCTAGTCTCCAGTCTCCAGTATCCAGTCTCTAGTCTCCAGTAAAATCCAGTCTCCAGTCTTCAGTCTCCAGTAAAATCCAGTCTCCAGTCTCCAGTAAAATCCAGTCTCCAGTAAAATCCAGTCTCCAGTCTCCAGTAAAATCCAGTCTCCAATCTCCAGTAAAATCCTGTCTCCAGTAAATTCCAGTCTCCAGTCTCCAATAAAATCCAGTCTCCAGTCTCCAGTAAAATCCAGTCTCCAGTCTCCAGTCTCCAGTCTCCAGTAAAATCCAGTCTCCAGTCTCCAATCTCCAGTAAAATCCAGTCTCCAGCAAAATTCAGTCTCCAGTCTCCAGTAAAATCCAGTCTCCGGTCTCCAGTAAAATCCAGTCTCCAGTCTCAAGTCTCCAGTCTCCAGTCTCCAGTAAAATCCAGTCTCCAGTCTCAAGTCTCCAGTCTCCAGTCTCCAGTAAAATCCAGTTTTCAGTCACCAGTCTCTAGTAAAATCCAGTCTCCAGTCTCCAGTAAAATCCAGTCTCCAGTCTCTAGTCTCCAGTCTCCAGTATTCAGTCTCCAGTAAAATCCAGTCTCCAGTAAAATCCAGTCTCCAGTAAAATCCAGTCTCCAGTAAAATCCTGTCTCCAGTAAAATCCAGTCTCCAGTAAAATCCGGTCTCCAGTAAAATCCAGTCTCCAGTAAAATCCAGTCTCCAGTAAAATCTAGTCTCCAGTCTCTAGTAAAATCCAGTCTCCAGTAAAATCCAGTTCCAGTAAAATCCAGTCTCCAGTAAAATCCAGTCTCCAGTCTCCAGTAAAATCCAGTCTCCAGTAAAATCCAGTCTCCAGTAAATTCCAGTCTCCAGTAAAATCCAGTCTCCACTCTCCAGTTAAATCCAGTCTCCAGTCTCCAGTCTCCAGTAAAATCCAGTCTCCAGTCTCCAGTAAAATCCAGTCTCCAGTAGAATCCAGTCTCCAGCCTCCAGTAAAATCCAGTCTCCAGTCTCCAGTAAAATCCAGTCTCTAGTCTCCAGTAAAATCCAGTCTCTAGTCTCCAGTAAAATCCAGTCTCCAGTGTTCAGTCTCCAGTAAAATCCAGTCTCCAGTCTCCAGTAAAATCCAGTCTCCAGTCTCCAGTAAAATCCAGTCTCCAGTCTCCAGTAAAATCCAGTCTCCAATCTCCAGTAAAATCCTGTCTCCAGTAAATTCCAGTCTCCAGTCTCCAATAAAATCCAGTCTCCAGCCTCCAGTAAAATTCAGTCTCCAGTCTCCAGTCTCCAGTCTCCAGTAAAATCCAGTCTCCAGTCTCCAGTAAAATCCAGTTTTCAGTCTCCAGTCTCCAGTAAAATCCAGTCTCCAGTCTCTAGTAAAATCCAGTCTCCAGTAAAATCCAGTTCCAGTAAAATCCAGTCTCCAGTAAAATCCAGTCTCCAGTCTCCAGTAAAATCCAGTCTCCAGTAAAATCCAGTCTCCAGTCTCCAATCTCCAGTAAAATACAGTCTCCAGTTAAATCCAGTCTCCAGTCTCCAGTAAAATCCAGTCTCTAGTCTCCAGTAAAATCCAGTCTCCAGTAAAATCCAGTCTCCAGTCTCCAGTCTGCAGTAAAATCCAGTCTCCAGTAAAATACAGTCTCCAGTAAAATCCAGTCTCCAGTAAAATCCAGTCTCCAGTCTCCAATAAAATCCAGTCTCCAGTAAAATCCAGTCTCCAGTCTCCAGTCTCCAACTCCAGTAAAATCCAGTCTCCAGTCTCCAGTAAAATCCAGTCTCCAGTCTCCAGTAAAATCCAGTATCCAGTCTCTAGTCTCCAGTCTCCAGTATCCAGTCTCTAGTCTCCAGTAAAATCCAGTCTCCAGTCTCCAGTCTCCAGTAAAATCCAGTTTTCAGTCTCCAGTCTCCAGTAAAATCCAGTCTCCAGTCTCTAGTAAAATCCAGTCTCCAGTAAAATCCAGTTCCAGTAAAATCCAGTCTCCAGTCTCCAGTAAAATCCAGTCTCCAGTAAAATCCAGTCTCCAGTCTCCAATCTCCAGTAAAATACAGTCTCCAGTTAAATCCAGTCTCCAGTCTCCAGTAAAATCCAGTCTCTAGTCTCCAGTAAAATCCAGTCTCCAGTAAAATCCAGTCTCCAGTCTCCAGTCTGCAGTAAAATCCAGTCTCCAGTCACCAGTCTGCAGTAAAATCCAGTCTCCAGTCTCCAGTAAAATCCAGTCTCCAGTCTCCAATCTCCAGTAAAATCCTGTCTCCAGTCTCCAATAAAATCCAGTCTCCAGCCTCTAGTAAAATCCAGTCTCCAGTCTCAAGTCTCCAGTCTCCAGTAAAATCCAGTTTTCAGTCTCCAGTCTCCAGTAAAATCCAGTCTCCAGTCTCGAGTCTCCAACTCCAGTAAAATCCAGTCTCCAGTCTCCAGTCTCCAGTAAAATCCACTCTCCAGTCTCCAGTAAAATCCAGTCTCCAGTAAAATCCAGTGTCCAGTCTCTAGTCTCCAGTCTCCAGTATCCAGTCTCCAGTCTCCAGTAAAATCCAGTCTCGACTAAAATCCAGTCTCCAGTAAAATCCACTCTCCAGTAAAATCCAGTCTCCAGTCTCCAGTAAAATGCAGTCTCCAGTCTCCAGTAAAATCCAGTCTCCATTCTCCAGTAAAATCCAATCTCCAGTACAATCCAGTCTCCAGTAAAATCCAGTCTCCAGTAAAATCCAGTCTCCAGTAAAATCGTCTCCAGTAAAATCCAGTCTCCAGTAAAATCCAGTCTCCAGTAAAATCCACTCTCCAGTAAAATCCAGTCTCCAGTTAAATCCAGTCTCCAGTAAAATCCAGTATCCAGTCTCCAGTAAAATCCAGTCTCCAGTAAAATCCAGCCTCCAGTCTCCAGTAAAATCCAGTCTCCAGTCTCCAGTAAAATCCAGTCTCCAGTAGAATCCAGTCTCCAGCCTCCAGTAAAAACCAGTCTCCAGTCTCCAGTAAAATCCAGTCTCTAGTCTCCAGTAAAATCCAGTCTCTAGTCTCCAGTAAAATCCAGTCTCCAGTCTTCAGTCTCCAGTAAAATCCAGTCTCCAGTCTCCAGTAAAATCCAGTCTCCAGTCTCCAGTAAAATCCAGTCTCCAGTCTCCAGTAAAATCCAGTCTCCAATCTCCAGTAAAATCCTGTCTCCAGTAAATTCCAGTCTCCAGTCTCCAATAAAATCCAGTCTCCAGCCTCCAGTAAAATTCAGTCTCCAGTCTCCAGTCTCCAGTCTCCAGTAAATTCCAGTCTCCAGTCTCCAGTAAAATCCAGTTTTCAGTCTCCAGTCTCCAGTAAAATCCAGTCTCCAGTCTCTAGTAAAATCCAGTCTCCAGTAAAATCCAGTCTCCAGTAAAATCCAGTTCCAGTAAAATCCAGTCTCCAGTAAAATCCAGTCTCCAGTCTCCAGTAAAATCCAGTCTCCAGTAAAATCCAGTTCCAGTAAAATCCAGTCTCCAGTAAAATCCAGTCTCCAGTCTCCAGTAAAATCCAGTCTCCAGTAAAATCCAGTCTCCAGTCTCCAATCTCCAGTAAAATCCAGTCTCGAGTAAAATCCAGTCTCCAGTAAAATCCACTCTCCAGTAAAATCCAGTCTCCAGTCTCCAGTAAAATCCAGTCTCCAGTCTCCAGTAAAATCCAGTCTCCAGTCTCCAGTAAAATCCAATCTCCAGTACAATCCAGTCTCCAGTAAAATCCAGTCTCCAGTAAAATCCAGTCTCCAGTAAAATCCAGTCTCCAGTCTCCAGTAAAATCCAGTCTCCAGTCTCCAGTAAAATCCAGTCTCTAGTCTCCAGTAAAATCCAGTCTCCAGTAAAATCCAGTCTACAGTCTCCAGTCTGCAGTAAAATCCAGTCTCCAGTCTCCAGTAAAATCCAGTCTCCAGTCTCCAGTCTCCAGTAAAATCCAGTCTCCAGTCTCCAATCTCCAGTAAAATCCAGTCTCCAGCAAAATTCAGTCTCCAGTCTCCAGTAAAATCCAGTCTCCGGTCTCCAGTAAAATCCAGTCTCCCGTCTCAAGTCTCCAGTCTCCAGTCTCCAGTAAAATCCAGTTTTCAGTCACCAGTCTCTAGTAAAATCCAGTCTCCAGTCTCCAGTAAAATCCAGTCTCCAGTCTCCAGTAAAATCCAGTCTCCAGTCTCTAGTCTCCAGTCTCCAGTATTCAGTCTCCAGTAAAATCCAGTCTCCAGTAAAATCCAGTCTCCAGTAAAATCCAGTCTCCAGTAAAATCCTGTCTCCAGTAAAATCCAGTCTCCAGTAAAATCCGGTCTCCAGTAAAATCCAGTCTCCAGTAAAATCCAGTCTCCAGTAAAATCCAGTCTCCAGTCTCTAGTAAAATCCAGTCTCCAGTAAAATCCAGTCTCCAGTAAAATCCAGTTCCAGTAAAATCCAGTCTCCAGTAAAATCCAGTCTCCAGTCTCCAGTAAAATCCAGTCTCCAGTAAAATCCAGTCTCCAGTAAAATCCAGTCTCCAGTAAATTCCAGTCTCCAGTAAAATCCAGTCTCCACTCTCCAGTTAAATCCAGTCTCCAGTCTCCAGTAAAATCCAGTCTCCAGTCTCCAGTAAAATCCAGTCTCCAGTAGAATCCAGTCTCCAGCCTCCAGTAAAATCCAGTCTCCAGTCTCCAGTAAAATCCAGTCTCTAGTCTCCAGTAAAATCCTGTCTCTAGTCTCCAGTAAAATCCAGTCTCCAGTCTTCAGTCTCCAGTAAAATCCAGTCTCCAGTCTCCAGTAAAATCCAGTCTCCAATCTCCAGTAAAATCCAGTCTCCAGTCTCCAGTAAAATCCAGTCTCCAATCTCCAGTAAAATCCTGTCTCCAGTAAATTCCAGTCTCCAGTCTCCAATAAAATCCAGTCTCCTGCCTCCAGTAAAATTCAGTCTCCAGTCTCCAGTCTCCAGTCTCCAGTAAAATCCAGTCTCCAGTCTCCAGTAAAATCCAGTTTTCAGTCTCCAGTCTCCAGTAAAATCCAGTCTCCAGTCTCTAGTAAAATCCAGTCTCCAGTAAAATCCAGTTCCAGTAAAATCCAGTCTCCAGTAAAATCCAGTCTCCAGTCTCCAGTAAAATCCAGTCTCCAGTAAAATCCAGTCTCCAGTCTCCAATCTCCAGTAAAATACACTCTCCAGTTAAATCCAGTCTCCAGTCTCCAGTAAAATCCAGTCTCTAGTCTCCAGTAAAATCCAGTCTCCAGTAAAATCCAGTCTCCAGTCTCCAGTCTGCAGTAAAATCCAGTCTCCAGTAAAATCCAGTCTCCAGTCTCCAGTAAAATCCAGTCTCCAGTAAAATCCAGTCTCCAGTCTCCAATAAAATCCAGTCTCCAGTAAAATCCAGTCTCCAGTCTCCAGTCTCCAACTCCAGTAAAATCCAGTCTCCAGTCTGTAGTAAAATCCAGTCTCCAGTCTCCAGTAAAATCCAGTCTCCAGTCTCCAGTAAAATCCAGTCTCCAGTAAAATCCAGTATCCAGTCTCTAGTCTCCAGTCTCCAGTATCCAGTCTCTAGTCTCCAGTAAAATCCAGTCTCCAGTCTCCAGTAAAATCCAGTCTCCAGTCTCCAGTAAAATCCAGTCTCCAGTCTCCAGTAAAATCCAGTCTCCAATCTCCAGTAAAATCCTGTCTCCAGTAAATTCCAGTCTCCAGTCTCCAATAAAATCCAGTCTCCAGCCTCCAGTAAAATTCAGTCTCCAGTCTCCAGTAAAATCCAGTCTCCAGTCTCCAGTAAAATCCAGTTTTCAGTCTCCAGTCTCCAGTAAAATCCAGTCTCCAGTCTCTAGTAAAATCCAGTCTCCAGTAAAATCCAGTCTCCAGTCTCCAGTAAAATCCAGTCTCCAGTAAAATCCAGTCTCCAGTCTCCAATCTCCAGTAAAATACAGTCTCCAGTTAAATCCAGTCTCCAGTCTCCAGTAAAATCCAGTCTCTAGTCTCCAGTAAAATCCAGTCTCCAGTAAAATCCAGTCTCCAGTCTCCAGTCTGCAGTAAAATCCAGTCTCCAGTCTCCAGTCTGCAGTAAAATCCAGTCTCCAGTCTCCAGTAAAATCCAGTCTCCAGTCTCCAATCTCCAGTAAAATCCTGTCTCCAGTCTCCAGTAAAATCCAGTCTCCAGTCTCCAGTAAAATCCACTCTCCAGTCTCCAGTAAAATCCAGTCTCCAGTAAAATCCAGTGTCCAGTCTCTAGTCTCCAGTCTCCAGTATCCAGTCTCCAGTCTCCAGTAAAATCCAGTCTCGAGTAAAATCCAGTCTCCAGTAAAATCCACTCTCCAGTAAAATCCAGTCTCCAGTCTCCAGTAAAATCCAGTCTCCAGTCTCCAGTAAAATCCAGTCTCCATTCTCCAGTAAAATCCAATCTCCAGTACACTCCAGTCTCCAGTAAAATCCAGTCTCCAGTAAAATCCAGTCTCGAGTAAAATCGTCTCCAGTAAAATCCAGTCTCCAGTAAAATCCAGTCTCCAGTAAAATCCACTCTCCAGTAAAATCCAGTCTCCAGTAAAATCCAGTCTCCAGTAAAATCCAGTCTCCAGTCTCCAGTAAAATCCAGTCTCCAGTAAAATCCAGCCTCCAGTCTCCAGTAAAATCCAGTCTCCAGTCTCCAGTAAAATCCAGTCTCCAGTCTCCAGTAAAATCCAGTCTCCAGTAAAATCCAGTCTCCAGTCTCCAGTAAAATCCAGTCTCCAGTCTCCAGTAAAATCCAGTCTCTAGTCTCCAGTAAAATCCAGTCTCCAGTAAAATCCAGTCTACAGTCTCCAGTCTGCAGTAAAATCCAGTCTCCAGTCTCCAGTAAAATCCAGTCTCCAGTCTCCAGTAAAATCCAGTCTCCAGTCTCCAGTCTCCAGTAAAATCCAGTCTCCAGTCTCCAATCTCCAGTAAAATCCAGTCTCCAGCAAAATTCAGTCTCCAGTCTCCAGTAAAATCCAGTCTCCGGTCTCCAGTAAAATCCAGTCTCCAGTCTCAAGTCTCCAGTCTCCAGTCTCCAGTAAAATCCAGTTTTCAGTCACCAGTCTCCAGTAAAATCCAGTCTCCAGTCTCCAGTAAAATCCAGTCTCCAGTCTCCAGTAAAATCCAGTCTCCAGTCTCTAGTCTCCAGTCTCCAGTATCCAGTCTCCAGTAAAATCCAGTCTCCAGTAAAATCCAGTCTCCAGTAAAATCCAGTCTCCAGTAAAACCCTGTCTCCAGTAAAATCCATTCTCCAGTAAAATCCGGTCTCCAGTAAAATCCAGTCTCCAGTAAAATCCAGTCTCCAGTAAAATCCAGTCTCCAGTCTCTAGTAAAATCCAGTCTCAAGTAAAATCCAGTCTCCAGTAAAATCCAGTTCCAGTAAAATCCAGTCTCCAGTAAAATCCAGTCTCCAGTCTCCAGTAAAATCCAGTCTCCAGTAAAATCCAGTCTCCAGTAAAATCCAGTCTCCAGTAAATTCCAGTCTCCAGTAAAATCCAGTCTCCACTCTCCAGTTAAATCCAGTCTCCAGTCTCCAGTCTCCAGTAAAATCCAGTCTCCAGTCTCCAGTAAAATCCAGTCTCCAGTAGAATCCAGTCTCCAGCCTCCAGTAAAATCCAGACTCCAGTCTCCAGTAAAATCCAGTCTCTAGACTCCAGTAAAATCCAGTCTCTAGTCTCCAGTAAAATACAGTCTCCAGTCTCCAGTAAAATCCAGTCTCCAGTCTCCAGTAAAATCCAGTCTCCAGTCTCCAGTAAAATCCAGTCTCCAATCTCCAGTAAAATCCTGTCTCCAGTAAAATCCAGTCTCTAGTCTCCAGTAAAATCCAGTCTCCAGTCTTCAGTCTCCAGTAAAATCCAGTCTCCAGTCTCCAGTAAAATCCAGTCTCCAGTCTCCAGTAAAATCCAGTCTCCAGTCTCCAGTAAAATCCAGTCTCCAATCTCCAGTAAAATCCTGTCTCCAGTAAATTCCAGTCTCCAGTCTCCAATAAAATCCAGTCTCCAGCCTCCAGTAAAATTCAGTCTCCAGTCTCCAGTCTCCAGTCTCCAGTAAAATCCAGTCTCCAGTCTCCAGTAAAATCCAGTTTTCAGTCTCCAGTCTCCAGTAAAATCCAGTCTCCAGTCTCTAGTAAAATCCAGTCTCCAGTAATATCCAGTCTCCAGTAAAATCCAGTTCCAGTAAAATCCAGTCTCCAGTAAAATCCAGTCTCCAGTCTCCAGTAAAATCCAGTCTCCAGCAAAATCCAGTCTCCAGTCTCCAATCTCCAGTAAAATACAGTCTCCAGTTAAATCCAGTCTCCAGTCTCCAGTAAAATCCAGTCTCTAGTCTCCAGTAAAATCCAGTCTCCAGTAAAATCCAGTCTCCAGTCTCCAGCCTGCAGTAAAATCCAGTCTCCAGAATCCAGTAAAATCCAGTCTCCAGTCTCCAGTCTCCAGTAAAATCCAGTCTCCAGTCTCCAATAAAATCCAGTCTCCAGCCTCTAGTAAAATCCAGTCTCCAGTCTCAAGTCTGCAGTCTCCAGTAAAATCCAGTCTCCAGTCTCCATTAAAATCCAGTTTTCAGTCTCCAGTCTCCAGTAAAATCCAGTCTCCAGTCTCCAGTCTCCAACTCCAGTAAAATCCAGTCTCCAGTCTCCAGTAAAATCCAGTCTCCAGTCTCCAGTAAAATCCAGTCTCCAGTCTCTAGTCTCCAGTCTCCAGTATCCAGTCTCTAGTCTCCAGTAAAATCCAGTCTCCAGTCTTCAGTCTCCAGTAAAATCCAGTCTCCAGTATCCAGTAAAATCCAGTCTCCAGTCTCCAGTAAAATCCAGTCTCCAGTCTCCAGTAAAATCCAGTCTCCAATCTCCAGTAAAATCCTGTCTCCAGTAAATTCCAGTCTCCAGTCTCCAATAAAATCCAGTCTCCAGCCTCCAGTAAAATTCAGTCTCCAGTCTCCAGTCTCCAGTAAAATCCAGTCTCCAGTCTCCAGTAAAATCCAGTTTTCAGTCTCCAGTCTCCAGTAAAATCCAGTCTCCAGTCTCTAGTAAAATCCAGTCTCCAGTAAAATCCAGTCTCCAGTAAAATCCAGTTCCAGTAAAATCCAGTCTCCAGTAAAATCCAGTCTCCAGTCTCCAATCTCCAGTAAAATACAGTCTCCAGTTAAATCCAGTCTCCTGTCTCCAGTAAAATCCAGTCTCTAGTCTCCAGTAAAATCCAGTCTCCAGTAAAATCCAGTCTCCAGTCTCCAGTCTGCAGTAAAATCCAGTCTCCAGTCTCCAGTAAAATCCAGTCTCCAGTCTCCAGTCTCCAGTAAAATCCAGTCTCCAGTCTCTAGTAAAATCCAGTCTCCAGTAAAATCCAGTCTCCAGTAAAATCCAGTTCCAGTAAAATCCAGTCTCCAGTAAAATCCAGTCTCCAGTCTCCAGTAAAATCCAGTCTCCAGTAAAATCCAGTCTCCAGTCTCCAATCTCCAGTAAAATCCAGTCTCGAGTAAAATCCAGTCTCCAGTAAAATCCACTCTCCAGTAAAATCCAGTCTCCAGTCTCCAGTAAAATCCAGTCTCCAGTCTCCAGTAAAATCCAGTCTCCAGTCTCCAGTAAAATCCAATCTCCAGTACAATCCAGTCTCCAGTAAAATCCAGTCTCCAGTAAAATCCAGTCTCCAGTAAAATCCAGTCTCCAGTAAAATCCAGTCTCCAGTCTCCAGTAAAATCCAGTCTCCAGTCTCCAGTAAAATCCAGTCTCTAGTCTCCAGTAAAATCCAGTCTCCAGTAAAATCCAGTCTACAGTCTCCAGTCTGCAGTAAAATCCAGTCTCCAGTCTCCAGTAAAATCCAGTCTCCAGTCTCCAGTCTCCAGTAAAATCCAGTCTCCAGTCTCCAATCTCCAGTAAAATCCAGTCTCCAGCAAAATTCAGTCTCCAGTCTCCAGTAAAATCCAGTCTCCAGTCTCCAGTAAAATCCAGTCTCCAGTCTCAAGTCTCCAGTCTCCAGTCTCCAGTAAAATCCAGTTTTCAGTCACCAGTCTCTAGTAAAATCCAGTCTCCAGTCTCCAGTAAAATCCAGTCTCCAGTCTCCAGTAAAATCCAGTCTCCAGTCTCTAGCCTCCAGTCTCCAGTATTCAGTCTCCAGTAAAATCCAGTCTCCAGTAAAATCCAGTCTCCAGTAAAATCCAGTCTCCAGTAAAATCCTGTCTCCAGTAAAATCCAGTCTCCAGTAAAATCCGGTCTCCAGTAAAATCCAGTCTCCAGTAAAATCCAGTCTCCAGTCTCTAGTAAAATCCAGTCTCCAGTAAAATCCAGTCTCCAGTAAAATCCAGTTCCAGTAAAATCCAGTCTCCAGTAAAATCCAGTCTCCAGTCTCCAGTAAAATCCAGTCTCCAGTAAAATCCAGTCTCCAGTAAATTCCAGTCTCCAGTAAAATCCAGTCTCCACTCTCCAGTTAAATCCAGTCTCCAGTCTCCAGTCTCCAGTAAAATCCAGTCTCCAGTCTCCAGTAAAATCCAGTCTCCAGTAGAATCCAGTCTCCAGCCTCCAGTAAAATCCAGTCTCCAGTCTCCAGTAAAATCCAGTCTCTAGTCTCCAGTAAAATCCAGTCTCTAGTCTCCAGTAAAATCCAGTCTCCAGTCTTCAGTCTCCAGTAAAATCCAGTCTCCAGTCTCCAGTAAAATCCAGTCTCCAGTCTCCAGTAAAATCCAGTCTCCAGTCTCCAGTAAAATCCAGTCTCCAATCTCCAGTAAAATCCTGTCTCCAGTAAATTCCAGTCTCCAGTCTCCAATAAAATCCAGTCTCCTGCCTCCAGTAAAATTCAGTCTCCAGTCTCCAGTCTCCAGTAAAATCCAGTCTCCAGTCTCCAGTAAAATCCAGTTTTCAGTCTCCAGTCTCCAGTAAAATCCAGTCTCCAGTCTCTAGTAAAATCCAGTCTCCAGTAAAATCCAGTTCCAGTAAAATCCAGTCTCCAGTCTCCAGTAAAATCCAGTCTCCAGTAAAATCCAGTCTCCAGTCTCCAATCTCCAGTAAAATACAGTCTCCAGTTAAATCCAGTCTCCAGTCTGCAGTAAAATCCAGTCTCCAGTAAAATCCAGTCTCCAGTCTCCAGTCTCCAGTAAAATCCAGTCTCCAGTAAAATCCAGCCTCCAGTCTATAATAAAATCCAGTCTCCAGTAAAATCCAGTCTCCAGTCTCCAGTCTCCAACTCCAGTAAAATCCAGTCTCCAGTCTCCAGTAAAATCCAGTCTCCAGTCTCCAGTAAAATCCAGTCTCCAGTCTCCAGTAAAATCCAGTCTCCAGTAAAATCCAGTATTCAGTCTCTAGTCTCCAGTCTCCAGTATCCAGTCTCTAGTCTCCAGTAAAATCCAGTCTCCAGTCTCCAGTAAAATCCAGTCTCCAGTCTCCAGTAAAATCCAGTCTCCAGTCTCCAGTAAAATCCAGTCTCCAGTCTCCAGTAAAATCCAGTCTCCAATCTCCAGTAAAATCCTGTCTCCAGTAAATTCCAGTCTCCAGTCTCCAATAAAATCCAGTCTCCAGCCTCCAGCAAAATTCAGTCTCCAGTCTCCAGTAAAATCCAGTCTCCAGTCTCCAGTAAAATCCAGTTTTCAGTCTCCAGTCTCCAGTAAAATCCAGTCTCCAGTCTCTAGTAAAATCCAGTCTCCAGTAAAATCCAGTCTCCAGTCTCCAGTAAAATCCAGTCTCCAGTAAAATCCAGTCTCCAGTCTCCAATCTCCAGTAAAATACAGTCTCCAGTTAAATCCAGTCTCCAGTCTCCAGTAAAATCCAGTCTCTAGTCTCCAGTAAAATCCAGTCTCCAGTAAAATCCAGTCTCCAGTCTCCAGTCTGCAGTAAAATCCAGTCTCCAGTCTGCAGTAAAATCCAGTCTCCAGTCTCCAGTAAAATCCAGTCTCCAGTCTCCAATCTCCAGTAAAATCCTGTCTCCAGTCTCCAATAAAATCCAGTCTCCAGCCTCTAGTAAAATCCAGTCTCCAGTCTCAAGTCTCCAGTCTCCAGTAAAATCCAGTTTTCAGTCTCCAGTCTCCAGTAAAATCCAGTCTCCAGTCTCGAGTCTCCAACTCCAGTAAAATCCAGTCTCCAGTCTCCAGTAAAATCCCGTCTCCAGTCTCCAGTAAAATCCACTCTCCAGTCTCCAGTAAAATCCAGTCTCCAGTAAAATCCAGTGTCCAGTCTCTAGTCTCCAGTCTCCAGTATCCAGTCTCCAGTCTCCAGTAAAATCCAGTCTCGAGTAAAATCCAGTCTCCAGTAAAATCCACTCTCCAGTAAAATCCAGTCTCCAGTCTCCAGTAAAATCCAGTCTCCAGTCTCCAGTAAAATCCAGTCTCCATTCTCCAGTAAAATCCAATCTCCAGTACAATCCAGTCTCCAGTAAAATCCAGTCTCCAGTAAAATCCAGTCTCCAGTAAAATCGTCTCCAGTAAAATCCAGTCTCCAGTAAAATCCAGTCTCCAGTAAAATCCACTCTCCAGTAAAATCCAGTCTCCAGTAAAATCCAGTCTCCAGTAAAATCCAGTCTCCAGTCTCCAGTAAAATCCAGTCTCCAGTAAAATCCAGCCTCCAGTCTCCAGTAAAATCCAGTCTCCAGTCTCCAGTAAAATCCAGTCTCCAGTCTCCAGTAAAATCCAGTCTCCAGTAAAATCCAGTCTCCAGTCTCCAGTAAAATCCAGTCTCCAGTCTCCAGTAAAATCCAGTCTCTAGTCTCCAGTAAAATCCAGTCTCCAGTAAAATCCAGTCTACAGTCTCCAGTCTGCAGTAAAATCCAGTCTCCGGTCTCCAGTAAAATCCAGTCTCCAGTCTCCAGTCTCCAGTCTCCAGTAAAATCCAGTTTTCAGTCACCAGTCTCCAGTAAAATCCAGTCTCCAGTCTCCAGTAAAATCCAGTCTCCAGTCTCCAGTAAAATCCAGTCTCCAGTCTCTAGTCTCCAGTCTCCAGTATCCAGTCTCCAGTAAAATCCAGTCTCAGTAAAATCCAGCCTCCAGTAAAATCCAGTCTCCAGTCTCCAGTAAAATCCAGTCTCTAGTCTCCAGTAAAATCCAGTCTCTAGTCTCCAGTAAAATCCAGTCTCCAGTCTTCAGTCTCCAGTAAAATCCAGTCTCCAGTCTCCAGTAAAATCCAGTCTCCAGTCTCCAGTAAAATCCAGTCTCCAGTCTCCAGTAAAATCCAGTCTCCAATCTCCAGTAAAATCCTGTCTCCAGTAAATTCCAGTCTCCAGTCTCCAATAAAATCCAGTCTCCTGCCTCCAGTAAAATTCAGTCTCCAGTCTCCAGTCTCCAGTAAAATCCAGTCTCCAGTCTCCAGTAAAATCCAGTTTTCAGTCTCCAGTCTCCAGTAAAATCCAGTCTCCAGTCTCTAGTAAAATCCAGTCTCCAGTAAAATCCAGTTCCAGTAAAATCCAGTCTCCAGTCTCCAGTAAAATCCAGTCTCCAGTAAAATCCAGTCTCCAGTCTCCAATCTCCAGTAAAATACAGTCTCCAGTTAAATCCAGTCTCCAGTCTGCAGTAAAATCCAGTCTCCAGTAAAATCCAGTCTCCAGTCTCCAGTCTCCAGTAAAATCCAGTCTCCAGTAAAATCCAGCCTCCAGTCTATAATAAAATCCAGTCTCCAGTAAAATCCAGTCTCCAGTCTCCAGTCTCCAACTCCAGTAAAATCCAGTCTCCAGTCTCCAGTAAAATCCAGTCTCCAGTCTCCAGTAAAATCCAGTCTCCAGTCTCCAGTAAAATCCAGTCTCCAGTAAAATCCAGTATTCAGTCTCTAGTCTCCAGTCTCCAGTATCCAGTCTCTAGTCTCCAGTAAAATCCAGTCTCCAGTCTCCAGTAAAATCCAGTCTCCAGTCTCCAGTAAAATCCAGTCTCCAGTCTCCAGTAAAATCCAGTCTCCAGTCTCCAGTAAAATCCAGTCTCCAATCTCCAGTAAAATCCTGTCTCCAGTAAATTCCAGTCTCCAGTCTCCAATAAAATCCAGTCTCCAGCCTCCAGCAAAATTCAGTCTCCAGTCTCCAGTAAAATCCAGTCTCCAGTCTCCAGTAAAATCCAGTTTTCAGTCTCCAGTCTCCAGTAAAATCCAGTCTCCAGTCTCTAGTAAAATCCAGTCTCCAGTAAAATCCAGTCTCCAGTCTCCAGTAAAATCCAGTCTCCAGTAAAATCCAGTCTCCAGTCTCCAATCTCCAGTAAAATACAGTCTCCAGTTAAATCCAGTCTCCAGTCTCCAGTAAAATCCAGTCTCTAGTCTCCAGTAAAATCCAGTCTCCAGTAAAATCCAGTCTCCAGTCTCCAGTCTGCAGTAAAATCCAGTCTCCAGTCTGCAGTAAAATCCAGTCTCCAGTCTCCAGTAAAATCCAGTCTCCAGTCTCCAATCTCCAGTAAAATCCTGTCTCCAGTCTCCAATAAAATCCAGTCTCCAGCCTCTAGTAAAATCCAGTCTCCAGTCTCAAGTCTCCAGTCTCCAGTAAAATCCAGTTTTCAGTCTCCAGTCTCCAGTAAAATCCAGTCTCCAGTCTCGAGTCTCCAACTCCAGTAAAATCCAGTCTCCAGTCTCCAGTAAAATCCCGTCTCCAGTCTCCAGTAAAATCCACTCTCCAGTCTCCAGTAAAATCCAGTCTCCAGTAAAATCCAGTGTCCAGTCTCTAGTCTCCAGTCTCCAGTATCCAGTCTCCAGTCTCCAGTAAAATCCAGTCTCGAGTAAAATCCAGTCTCCAGTAAAATCCACTCTCCAGTAAAATCCAGTCTCCAGTCTCCAGTAAAATCCAGTCTCCAGTCTCCAGTAAAATCCAGTCTCCATTCTCCAGTAAAATCCAATCTCCAGTACAATCCAGTCTCCAGTAAAATCCAGTCTCCAGTAAAATCCAGTCTCCAGTAAAATCGTCTCCAGTAAAATCCAGTCTCCAGTAAAATCCAGTCTCCAGTAAAATCCACTCTCCAGTAAAATCCAGTCTCCAGTAAAATCCAGTCTCCAGTAAAATCCAGTCTCCAGTCTCCAGTAAAATCCAGTCTCCAGTAAAATCCAGCCTCCAGTCTCCAGTAAAATCCAGTCTCCAGTCTCCAGTAAAATCCAGTCTCCAGTCTCCAGTAAAATCCAGTCTCCAGTAAAATCCAGTCTCCAGTCTCCAGTAAAATCCAGTCTCCAGTCTCCAGTAAAATCCAGTCTCTAGTCTCCAGTAAAATCCAGTCTCCAGTAAAATCCAGTCTACAGTCTCCAGTCTGCAGTAAAATCCAGTCTCCAGTCTCCAGTAAAATCCAGTCTCCGGTCTCCAGTAAAATCCAGTCTCCAGTCTCCAGTCTCCAGTCTCCAGTAAAATCCAGTTTTCAGTCACCAGTCTCCAGTAAAATCCAGTCTCCAGTCTCCAGTAAAATCCAGTCTCCAGTCTCCAGTAAAATCCAGTCTCCAGTCTCTAGTCTCCAGTCTCCAGTATCCAGTCTCCAGTAAAATCCAGTCTCAGTAAAATCCAGTCTCCAGTAAAATCCAGTCTCCAGTAAAATCCTGTCTCCAGTAAAATCCAGTCTCCAGTAAAATCCGGTCTCCAGTAAAATCCAGTCTCCAGTAAAATCCAGTCTCCAGTAAAATCCAGTCTCCAGTCTCTAGTAAAATCCAGTCTCCAGTAAAATCCAGTCTCCAGTAAAATCCAGTTCCAGTAAAATCCAGTCTCCAGTAAAATCCAGTCTCCAGTCTCCAGTAAAATCCAGTCTCCAGTAAAATCCAGTCTCCAGTAAAATCCAGTCTCCAGTAAATTCCAGTCTCCAGTAAAATCCAGTCTCCACTCTCCAGTTAAATCCAGTCTCCAGTCTCCAGTCTCCAGTAAAATCCAGTCTCCAGTCTCCAGTAAAATCCAGTCTCCAGTCTCCAGTAAAATCCAGTCTCTAGTCTCCAGTAAAATCCAGTCTCCAGTAAAATCCAGTCTACAGTCTCCAGTCTGCAGTAAAATCCAGTCTCCAGTCTCCAGTAAAATCCAGTCTCCAGTCTCCAGTCTCCAGTAAAATCCAGTCTCCAGTCTCCAATCTCCAGTAAAATCCAGTCTCCAGCAAAATTCAGTCTCCAGTCTCCAGTAAAATCCAGTCTCCAGTCTCCAGTAAAATCCAGTCTCCAGTCTCAAGTCTCCAGTCTCCAGTCTCCAGTAAAATCCAGTTTTCAGTCACCAGTCTCTAGTAAAATCCAGTCTCCAGTCTCCAGTAAAATCCAGTCTCCAGTCTCCAGTAAAATCCAGTCTCCAGTCTCTAGCCTCCAGTCTCCAGTATTCAGTCTCCAGTAAAATCCAGTCTCCAGTAAAATCCAGTCTCCAGTAAAATCCAGTCTCCAGTAAAATCCTGTCTCCAGTAAAATCCAGTCTCCAGTAAAATCCGGTCTCCAGTAAAATCCAGTCTCCAGTAAAATCCAGTCTCCAGTCTCTAGTAAAATCCAGTCTCCAGTAAAATCCAGTCTCCAGTAAAATCCAGTTCCAGTAAAATCCAGTCTCCAGTAAAATCCAGTCTCCAGTCTCCAGTAAAATCCAGTCTCCAGTAAAATCCAGTCTCCAGTAAATTCCAGTCTCCAGTAAAATCCAGTCTCCACTCTCCAGTTAAATCCAGTCTCCAGTCTCCAGTCTCCAGTAAAATCCAGTCTCCAGTCTCCAGTAAAATCCAGTCTCCAGTAGAATCCAGTCTCCAGCCTCCAGTAAAATCCAGTCTCCAGTCTCCAGTAAAATCCAGTCTCTAGTCTCCAGTAAAATCCAGTCTCTAGTCTCCAGTAAAATCCAGTCTCCAGTCTTCAGTCTCCAGTAAAATCCAGTCTCCAGTCTCCAGTAAAATCCAGTCTCCAGTCTCCAGTAAAATCCAGTCTCCAGTCTCCAGTAAAATCCAGTCTCCAATCTCCAGTAAAATCCTGTCTCCAGTAAATTCCAGTCTCCAGTCTCCAATAAAATCCAGTCTCCTGCCTCCAGTAAAATTCAGTCTCCAGTCTCCAGTAAAATCCAGTCTCCAGTCTCTAGTAAAATCCAGTCTCCAGTAAAATCCAGTTCCAGTAAAATCCAGTCTCCAGTCTCCAGTAAAATCCAGTCTCCAGTAAAATCCAGTCTCCAGTCTCCAATCTCCAGTAAAATACAGTCTCCAGTTAAATCCAGTCTCCAGTCTGCAGTAAAATCCAGTCTCCAGTAAAATCCAGTCTCCAGTCTCCAGTCTCCAGTAAAATCCAGTCTCCAGTAAAATCCAGCCTCCAGTCTATAATAAAATCCAGTCTCCAGTAAAATCCAGTCTCCAGTCTCCAGTCTCCAACTCCAGTAAAATCCAGTCTCCAGTCTCCAGTAAAATCCAGTCTCCAGTCTCCAGTAAAATCCAGTCTCCAGTCTCCAGTAAAATCCAGTCTCCAGTAAAATCCAGTATTCAGTCTCTAGTCTCCAGTCTCCAGTATCCAGTCTCTAGTCTCCAGTAAAATCCAGTCTCCAGTCTTCAGTCTCCAGTAAAATCCAGTCTCCAGTCTCCAGTAAAATCCAGTCTCCAGTCTCCAGTAAAATCCAGTCTCCAGTCTCCAGTAAAATCCAGTCTCCAATCTCCAGTAAAATCCTGTCTCCAGTAAATTCCAGTCTCCAGTCTCCAATAAAATCCAGTCTCCAGCCTCCAGCAAAATTCAGTCTCCAGTCTCCAGTAAAATCCAGTCTCCAGTCTCCAGTAAAATCCAGTTTTCAGTCTCCAGTCTCCAGTAAAATCCAGTCTCCAGTCTCTAGTAAAATCCAGTCTCCAGTAAAATCCAGTCTCCAGTCTCCAGTAAAATCCAGTCTCCAGTAAAATCCAGTCTCCAGTCTCCAATCTCCAGTAAAATACAGTCTCCAGTTAAATCCAGTCTCCAGTCTCCAGTAAAATCCAGTCTCTAGTCTCCAGTAAAATCCAGTCTCCAGTAAAATCCAGTCTCCAGTCTCCAGTCTGCAGTAAAATCCAGTCTCCAGTCTGCAGTAAAATCCAGTCTCCAGTCTCCAGTAAAATCCAGTCTCCAGTCTCCAATCTCCAGTAAAATCCTGTCTCCAGTCTCCAATAAAATCCAGTCTCCAGCCTCTAGTAAAATCCAGTCTCCAGTCTCAAGTCTCCAGTCTCCAGTAAAATCCAGTTTTCAGTCTCCAGTCTCCAGTAAAATCCAGTCTCCAGTCTCGAGTCTCCAACTCCAGTAAAATCCAGTCTCCAGTCTCCAGTAAAATCCAGTCTCCAGTCTCCAGTAAAATCCACTCTCCAGTCTCCAGTAAAATCCAGTCTCCAGTAAAATCCAGTGTCCAGTCTCTAGTCTCCAGTCTCCAGTATCCAGTCTCCAGTCTCCAGTAAAATCCAGTCTCGAGTAAAATCCAGTCTCCAGTAAAATCCACTCTCCAGTAAAATCCAGTCTCCAGTCTCCAGTAAAATCCAGTCTCCAGTCTCCAGTAAAATCCAGTCTCCATTCTCCAGTAAAATCCAATCTCCAGTACAATCCAGTCTCCAGTAAAATCCAGTCTCCAGTAAAATCCAGTCTCCAGTAAAATCGTCTCCAGTAAAATCCAGTCTCCAGTAAAATCCAGTCTCCAGTAAAATCCACTCTCCAGTAAAATCCAGTCTCCAGTAAAATCCAGTCTCCAGTAAAATCCAGTCTCCAGTCTCCAGTAAAATCCAGTCTCCAGTAAAATCCAGCCTCCAGTCTCCAGTAAAATCCAGTCTCCAGTCTCCAGTAAAATCCAGTCTCCAGTCTCCAGTAAAATCCAGTCTCCAGTAAAATCCAGTCTCCAGTCTCCAGTAAAATCCAGTCTCCAGTCTCCAGTAAAATCCAGTCTCTAGTCTCCAGTAAAATCCAGTCTCCAGTAAAATCCAGTCTACAGTCTCCAGTCTGCAGTAAAATCCAGTCTCCAGTCTCCAGTAAAATCCAGTCTCCAGTCTCCAGTCTCCAGTAAAATCCAGTCTCCAGTCTCCAATCTCCAGTAAAATCCAGTCTCCAGCAAAATTCAGTCTCCAGTCTCCAGTAAAATCCAGTCTCCGGTCTCCAGTAAAATCCAGTCTCCAGTCTCCAGTCTCCAGTCTCCAGTAAAATCCAGTTTTCAGTCACCAGTCTCCAGTAAAATCCAGTCTCCAGTCTCCAGTAAAATCCAGTCTCCAGTCTCCAGTAAAATCCAGTCTCCAGTCTCTAGTCTCCAGTCTCCAGTATCCAGTCTCCAGTAAAATCCAGTCTCAGTAAAATCCAGTCTCCAGTAAAATCCAGTCTCCAGTAAAATCCTGTCTCCAGTAAAATCCAGTCTCCAGTAAAATCCGGTCTCCAGTAAAATCCAGTCTCCAGTAAAATCCAGTCTCCAGTAAAATCCAGTCTCCAGTCTCTAGTAAAATCCAGTCTCCAGTAAAATCCAGTCTCCAGTAAAATCCAGTTCCAGTAAAATCCAGTCTCCAGTAAAATCCAGTCTCCAGTCTCCAGTAAAATCCAGTCTCCAGTAAAATCCAGTCTCCAGTAAAATCCAGTCTCCAGTAAATTCCAGTCTCCAGTAAAATCCAGTCTCCACTCTCCAGTTAAATCCAGTCTCCAGTCTCCAGTCTCCAGTAAAATCCAGTCTCCAGTCTCCAGTAAAATCCAGTCTCCAGTAGAATCCAGTCTCCAGCCTCCAGTAAAATCCAGACTCCAGTCTCCAGTAAAATCTAGTCTCTAGTCTCCAGTAAAATCCAGTCTCTAGTCTCCAGTAAAATCCAGTCTCCAGTCTTCAGTCTCCAGTAAAATCCAGTCTCCAGTCTCCAGTAAAATCCAGTCTCCAGTCTCCAGTAAAATCCAGTCTCCAGTCTCCAGTAAAATCCAGTCTCCAATCTCCAGTAAAATCCTGTCTCCAGTAAATTCCAGTCTCCAGTCTCCAATAAAATCCAGTCTCCAGCCTCCAGTAAAATTCAGTCTCCAGTCTCCAGTCTCTAGTAAAATCCAGTCTCCAGTCTCCAGTAAAATCCAGTTTTCAGTCTCCAGTCTCCAGTAAAATCCAGTCTCCAGTCTCTAGTAAAATTCAGTCTCCAGTAATATCCAGTCTCCAGTAAAATCCAGTTCCAGTAAAATCCAGTCTCCAGTAAAATCCAGTCTCCAGTCTCCAGTAAAATCCAGTCTCCAGTAAAATCCAGTCTCCAGTCTCCAGCCTGCAGTAAAATCCAGTCTCCAGTCTCCAGTAAAATCCAGTCTCCAGTCTCCAGTCTCCAGTAAAATCCAGTCTCCAGTCTCCAATAAAATCCAGTCTCCAGCCTCTAGTAAAATCCAGTCTCCAGTCTCAAGTCTGCAGTCTCCAGTAAAATCCAGTCTCCAGTCTCCATTAAAATCCAGTTTTCAGTCTCCAGTCTCCAGTAAAATCCAGTCTCCAGTCTCCAGTCTCCAACTCCAGTAAAATCCAGTCTCCAGTCTCCAGTAAAATCCAGTCTCCAGTCTCCAGTAAAATCCAGTCTCCAGTCTCTAGTCTCCAGTCTCCAGTATCCAGTCTCTAGTCTCCAGTAAAATCCAGTCTCCAGTCTTCAGTAAAATCCAGTCTCCAATCTCCAGTAAAATCCTGTCTCCAGTAAATTCCAGTCTCCAGTCTCCAATAAAATCCAGTCTCCAGCCTCCAGTAAAATTCAGTCTCCAGTCTCCAGTCTCCAGTAAAATCCAGTCTCCAGTCTCCAGTAAAATCCAGTTTTCAGTCTCCAGTCTCCAGTAAAATCCAGTCTCCAGTCTCTAGTAAAATCCAGTCTCCAGTAAAATCCAGTCTCCAGTAAAATCGAGTTCCAGTAAAATTCAGTCTCCAGTAAAATCCAGTCTCCAGTCTAAATTAAAATCCAGTCTCCAGTAAAATCCAGTCTCCAGTCTCCAATCTCCAGTAAAATACAGTCTCCAGTTAAATCCAGTCTCCAGTCTCCAGTAAAATCCAGTCTCTAGTCTCCAGTAAAATCCAGTCTCCAGTAAAATCCAGTCTCCAGTCTCCAGTCTGCAGTAAAATCCAGTCTCCAGTCTCCAGTAAAATCCAGTCTCCAGTCTCCAGTCTCCAGTAAAATCCAGTCTCCAGTCTCCAGTAAAATCCAGTCTCCAGTCTCCAGTAAAATCCAGTCTCCAGTCTCCAGTAAAATCCAGTCTCCAATCTCCAGTAAAATCCTGTCTCCAGTAAATTCCAGTCTCCAGTCTCCAATAAAATCCAGTCTCCAGCCTCCAGTAAAATTCAGTCTCCAGTCTCCAGTCTCCAGTCTCCAGTAAAATCCAGTCTCCAGTCTCCAGTAAAATCCAGTTTTCAGTCTCCAGTCTCCAGTAAAATCCAGTCTCCAGTCTCTAGTAAAATTCAGTCTCCAGTAATATCCAGTCTCCAGTAAAATCCAGTTCCAGTAAAATCCAGTCTCCAGTAAAATCCAGTCTCCAGTCTCCAGTAAAATCCAGTCTCCAGTAAAATCCAGTCTCCAGTCTCCAGCCTGCAGTAAAATCCAGTCTCCAGTCTCCAGTAAAATCCAGTCTCCAGTCTCCAGTCTCCAGTAAAATCCAGTCTCCAGTCTCCAATAAAATCCAGTCTCCAGCCTCTAGTAAAATCCAGTCTCCAGTCTCAAGTCTGCAGTCTCCAGTAAAATCCAGTCTCCAGTCTCCATTAAAATCCAGTTTTCAGTCTCCAGTCTCCAGTAAAATCCAGTCTCCAGTCTCCAGTCTCCAACTCCAGTAAAATCCAGTCTCCAGTCTCCAGTAAAATCCAGTCTCCAGTCTCCAGTAAAATCCAGTCTCCAGTCTCTAGTCTCCAGTCTCCAGTATCCAGTCTCTAGTCTCCAGTAAAATCCAGTCTCCAGTCTTCAGTAAAATCCAGTCTCCAATCTCCAGTAAAATCCTGTCTCCAGTAAATTCCAGTCTCCAGTCTCCAATAAAATCCAGTCTCCAGCCTCCAGTAAAATTCAGTCTCCAGTCTCCAGTCTCCAGTAAAATCCAGTCTCCAGTCTCCAGTAAAATCCAGTTTTCAGTCTCCAGTCTCCAGTAAAATCCAGTCTCCAGTCTCTAGTAAAATCCAGTCTCCAGTAAAATCCAGTCTCCAGTAAAATCGAGTTCCAGTAAAATTCAGTCTCCAGTAAAATCCAGTCTCCAGTCTAAATTAAAATCCAGTCTCCAGTAAAATCCAGTCTCCAGTCTCCAATCTCCAGTAAAATACAGTCTCCAGTTAAATCCAGTCTCCAGTCTCCAGTAAAATCCAGTCTCTAGTCTCCAGTAAAATCCAGTCTCCAGTAAAATCCAGTCTCCAGTCTCCAGTCTGCAGTAAAATCCAGTCTCCAGTCTCCAGTAAAATCCAGTCTCCAGTCTCCAGTCTCCAGTAAAATCCAGTCTCCAGTCTCCAATAAAATCCAGTCTCCAGCCTCTACTAAAATCCAGTCTCCAGTCTCAAGTCTGCAGTCTCCAGTAAAATCCAGTCTCCAGTCTCCATTAAAATCCAGTTTTCAGTCTCCAGTCTCCAGTAAAATCCAGTCTCCAGTCTCCAGTCTCCAACTCCAGTAAAATCCAGTCTCCAGTCTCCAGTAAAATCCAGTCTCCAGTCTCCAGTCTCCAGTAAAATCCAGTCTCCAGTCTCCAGTAAAATCCAGTCTCCAGTAAAATCCAGTATCCAGTCTCTAGTCTCCAGTCTCCAGTATCCAGTCTCCAGTCTCCAGTAAAATCCAGTCTCCAGTCTCCAGTCTCCAGTAAAATCCAGTCTCCAGTCCCCTGTCTCTAGTAAAACCCAGTCTCCAGCCTCCAGTCTCCAGTAAAATCCAGTCTCCAGTCTCCAACTCCAGTAAAATCCAGTCTCCAGTCTCCAGTAAAATCTAGTCTCCAGTCTCCAGTAAAATCCAGTCTCCAGTCTCTAGTAAAATCCAGTCTCCAGTAAAATCCAGTCTCCAGTAAAATCCAGTTCCAGTAAAATACAGTCTCCAGTAAAATCCAGTCTCCAGTCTCCAGTAAAATCCAGTCTCCAGTCTCCAATCTCCAGTAAAATACAGTCTCCAGTTAAATCCAGTCTCCAGTCTCCAGTAAAATCCAGTCTCCAGTCCCCACTCTCCAGTAAAATCCAGTCTCCAGTCTCCAGTCTCCAGTAAAATCCAGTCTCCAGTCTCCAGTAAAATCTAGTCTCCAGTAAAATCCTGTCTCCAGTAAAATCCAGTCTCCAGTAAAATCCAGTCTCCACTAAAATCCAGTCTCTAGTAAAATCCAGTCTCCAGTAAAATCCAGTCTCCAGTAAAATCCAGTCTCCAGTAAAATCCAGTCTCCAGTAAAATCCAGTCTCCAGTATAACATGGTCTCCAGTAAAATCCAGTCTCCAGTCTCCAGTAAAATCCAGTCTCCAGTCCCCAGTCTCTAGTAAAACCCAGTCTCCAGTCTCCAGTAAAATCCAGTCTCCAGTAAAATCCAGTCTCCAGTTAAATCCAGTCTCCAGTAAAATCTAATCTCCACTAAAATCCAGCCTCTAGTAAAATCCAGTCTCCAATAAAATCCAGTCTCCAGTAAAATCCAGTCTCCAGTAAAATCCAGTCTCCAGTAAAATCAAGTCTCCAGTCTCCAGTAAAATCCAGTCTCCAGTATAATATGGTCTCCAGTAAAATCCAGTCTCCAGTCTCCAGTAAAATCCAGTCTCCAGTCTCCAGTAAAATCCAGTCTCCAGTCTCCAGTCTCCAGTCCCCAGTCTCTATTAAATCCCAGTCTCCAGTCTCCAGTCTCCAGTAAAATCCAGTCTCCAGTCTCCAGTCTCCAGTAAAATCCAGTCTCCAGTAAAATCCAGTCTCCAGTCTCCAGTAAAATCCAGTCTCCAGTAAAATCCAGTCTCCAGTAAAATCCAGTCTCCAGTGAAATCCAGTCTCCAGTCTCCAGTAAAATCCAGTAAAATCCAGTAAAATCCAGTCTCCAGTCTCCAGTAAAACCCAGTCTCCAGTCTCCAGTAAAATCCAGTAAAATCCAGTCTCCAGTCTCCAGTCTCCAGTAAAATCCAGTCTCCAGTCTCCAGTAAAATCCAGACTCCGGTAAAATCCAGTCTCCAGTCTCCAGTAAAATCCAGTTTCTAGTCTCCAGTAAAATCCAGTCTCTAGTCTCCAGTAAAATCCAGTCTCTAGTCTCCAGTAAAATCCAGTCTCCAGTAAAATCCAGTCTCCAGTCTCCAGTCTGCAGTAAAATCCAGTCTCCAGTCTCCAGTAAAATCCAGTCTCCAGTAAAATCCAGTCTCCAGTCTCCAATAAAATCCAGTCTCCAGCCTCTAGTAAAATCCAGTCTCCAGTCTCATGTCTGCAGTCTCCAGTAAAATCCAGTCTCCAGTCTCCATTAAAATCCAGTTTTCAGTCTCCAGTCTCCAGTAAAATCCAGTCTCCAGTCTCCAGTCTCCAACTCCAGTAAAATTCAGTCTCCAGTCTCCAGTAAAATCCAGTCTCCAGTCTCCAGTCTCCAGTAAAATCCAGTCTCCAGTCTCCAGTAAAATTCAGTCTCCAGTAAAATCCAGTATCCAGTCTCTAGTCTCCAGTCTTCAGTATCCAGTCTCCAGTAAAATCCAGTCTCCTGTCTCCAGTAAAATCCAGTCTCCAGTCTCCAGTCTCCAGTAAAATCCTGTCTCCAGTCTCCAATAAAATCCAGTCTCCAGCCTCTAGTAAAATCGAGTCTCCAGTCTCAAGTCTGCAGTCACCAGTAAAATCCAGTCTCCAGTCTCCAGTAAAATTCAGTCTCCAGTAAAATCCAGTATCCAGTCTCTAGTCTCCAGTCTCCAGTATCCAGTCTCCAGTAAAATCCAGTCTCCAGTAAAATCCAGTCTCCAGTCTCCAATAAAATCCAGTCTCCAGCCTCTACTAAAATCCAGTCTCCAGTCTCAAGTCTGCAGTCTCCAGTAAAATCCAGTCTCCAGTCTCCATTAAAATCCAGTTTTCAGTCTCCAGTCTCCAGTAAAATCCAGTCTCCAGTCTCCAGTCTCCAACTCCAGTAAAATCCAGTCTCCAGTCTCCAGTAAAATCCAGTCTCCAGTCTCCAGTCTCCAGTAAAATCCAGTCTCCAGTCTCCAGTAAAATCCAGACTCCAGTAAAATCCAGTATCCAGTCTCTAGTCTCCAGTCTCCAGTATCCAGTCTCCAGTCTCCAGTAAAATCCAGTCTCCAGTCTCCAGTCTCCAGTAAAATCCAGTCTCCAGTCCCCTGTCTCTAGTAAAACCCAGTCTCCAGTCTCCAGTCTCCAGTAAAATCCAGTCTCCAGTCTCCAACTCCAGTAAAATCCAGTCTCCAGTCTCCAGTAAAATCCAGTCTCCAGTCTCCAGTAAAATCCAGTCTCCAGTCTCTAGTAAAATCCAGTCTCCAGTAAAATCCAGTCTCCAGTAAAATCCAGTTCCAGTAAAATACAGTCTCCAGTAAAATCCAGTCTCCAGTCTCCAGTAAAATCCAGTCTCCAGTCTCCAATCTCCAGTAAAATACAGTCTCCAGTTAAATCCAGTCTCCAGTCTCCAGTAAAATCCAGTCTCCAGTCCCCACTCTCCAGTAAAATCCAGTCTCCAGTCTCCAGTCTCCAGTAAAATCCAGTCTCCAGTCTCCAGTAAAATCTAGTCTCCAGTAAAATCCTGTCTCCAGTAAAATCCAGTCTCCAGTAAAATCCAGTCTCCACTAAAATCCAGTCTCTAGTAAAATCCAGTCTCCAGTAAAATCCAGTCTCCAGTAAAATCCAGTCTCCAGTAAAATCCAGTCTCCAGTAAAATCCAGTCTCCAGTATAACATGGTCTCCAGTAAAATCCAGTCTCCAGTCTCCAGTAAAATCCAGTCTCCAGTCTCCAGTAAAATCCAGTCTCCAGTCCCCAGTCTCTAGTAAAACCCAGTCTCCAGTCTCCAGTAAAATCCAGTCTCCAGTAAAATCCAGTCTCCAGTTAAATCCAGTCTCCAGTAAAATCCAATCTCCACTAAAATCCAGCCTCTAGTAAAATCCAGTCTCCAATAAAATCCAGTCTCCAGTAAAATCCAGTCTCCAGTAAAATCCAGTCTCCAGTAAAATCAAGTCTCCAGTCTCCAGTAAAATCCAGTCTCCAGTATAATATGGTCTCCAGTAAAATCCAGTCTCCAGTCTCCAGTAAAATCCAGTCTCCAGTCTCCAGTAAAATCCAGTCTCCAGTCTCCAGTCCCCAGTCTCTAGTAAATCCCAGTCTCCAGTCTCCAGTCTCCAGTAAAATCCAGTCTCCAGTCTCCAGTCTCCAGTAAAATCCAGTCTCCAGTAAAATCCAGTCTCCAGTCTCCAGTCTCCAACTCCAGTAAAATCCAGTCTCCAGTCTCCAGTAAAATCCAGTCTCCAGTCTCCAGTCTCCAGTAAAATCCAGTCTCCAGTCTCCAGTAAAATTCAGTCTCCAGTAAAATCCAGTATCCAGTCTCTAGTCTCCAGTCTCCAGTATCCAGTCTCCAGTAAAATCCAGTCTCCAGTCTCCAGTAAAATCCAGTCTCCAGTCTCCAGTCTCCAGTAAAATCCTGTCTCCAGTCTCCAATAAAATCCAGTCTCCAGCCTCTAGTAAAATCGAGTCTCCAGTCTCAAGTCTGCAGTCACGAGTAAAATCCAGTCTCCAGTCTCCATTAAAATCTAGTTTTCAGTCTCCAGTCTCCAGTAAAATCCAGTCTCCAGTCTCCAACTCCAGTAAAATCCAGTCTCCAGTCTCCAGTAAAATCCAGTCTCCAGTCTCCAGTCTCCAGTAAAATCCAGTCTCCAGTCTCCAGTAAAATCCAGTCTCCAGTAAAATCCAGTATCCAGTCTCTAATCTCCAGTCTCCAGTATCCAGTCTCCAGTCTCCAGTAAAATCCAGTCTCCAGTCTCCAGTCTCCAGTAAAATCCAGTCTCCAGTCCCCTGTCTCTAGTAAAACCCAGTCTCCAGTCTCCAGTCTCCAGTAAAATTCAGTCTCCAGTCTCCAGTCTCCAACTCCAGTAAAATCCAGTCTCCAGTCTCCAACTCCAGTAAAAACCAGTCTCCAGTCTCCAGTAAACTCCAGTCTCCAGTCTCCAGTCTCCAGTAAAATCCAGTCTCTAGTCTCTAGTAAAATCCAGTCTCCAGTAAAATCCAGTTCCAGTAAAATCCAGTCTCCAGTAAAATCCAGTCTCCAGTCTCCAGTAAAATCCAGTCTCCAGTAAAATCCAGTCTCGTCTCCAATCTCCAGTAAAATACAGTCTCCAGTTAAATCCAGTCTCCAGTCTCCAGTAAAATCCAGTCTCCAGTAAAATCCAGTCTCCACTAAAATCCAGTCTCCAGTAAAATCCAGTCTCCAGTAAAATCCAGTCTCCAGTATAACATGGTCTCCAGTAAAAACCAGTCTCCAGTCTCCAGTAAAATCCAGTCTCCAGTAAAATCCAGTCTCCAGTCTCCAGTAAAATCCAGTCTCCAGTAAAATCCAGTCTCCAGTCCCCAGTCTCTAGTAAAACCCAGTCTCCAGTCTCCAGTAAAATCCAGTCTCCAGTCCCCAGTCTCCAGAAAAATCCAGTCTCCAGTAAAATTCAGTCTCCAGTTAAATCCAGTCTCCAGTAAAATCCAGTCTCCACTAAAATCCAGTCTCTAGTAAAATCCAGTCTCTAATAAAATCCAGTCTCCAGTATAATCTAGTCTCCAGTAAAATCCAGTCTCCAGTAAAATCAAGTCTCCAGTCTCCAGTAAAATCCAGTCTCCAGTATAATATGGTCTCCAGTAAAATCCAGTCTCCAGTCTCCAGTAAAATCCAGTCTCCAGTCTCCAGTAAAATCCAGTCTCCAGTCTCCAGTCTCCAGTAAAATCAAGTCTCCAGTCCCCAGTCTCTAGTAAAACCCAGTCTCCAGTCTCTAGTCTCCAGTAAAATCCAGTCTCCAGTCTCCAGTCTCCAGTAAAATCCAGTCTCCAGTCTCCAGTCTCCAGTAAAATCCAGTCTCTAGTCTCTAGTAAAATCCAGTCTCCAGTAAAATCCAGTTCCAGTAAAATCCAGTCTCCAGTAAAATCCAGTCTCCAGTCTCCAGTAAAATCCAGTCTCCAGTAAAATCCAGTCTCGTCTCCAATCTCCAGTAAAATACAGTCTCCAGTTAAATCCAGTCTCCAGTCTCCAGTAAAATCCAGTCTCCAGTCCCCAGTCTCCAGTAAAGTCCAGTCTACAGTCTCCAGTAAAATCCAGTCTCCAGTAAAATCCAGTCTCCAGTAAAATCCAGTCTCCACTAAAATCCAGTCTCCAGTAAAATCCAGTCTCCAGTAAAATCCAGTCTCCAGTAAAATCCAGTCTCCAGTATAACATGGTCTCCAGTAAAAACCAGTCTCCAGTCTCCAGTAAAATCCAGTCTCCAGTAAAATCCAGTCTCCAGTCTCCAGTAAAATCCAGTCTCCAGTCTCCAGTCCCCAGTCTCTAGTAAATCCCAGTCTCCAGTCTCCAGTCTCCAGTAAAATCCAGTCTCCAGTCTCCAGTAAAATCCAGTCTCCAGTAAAATCCAGTCTCCAGTCTCCAGTAAAATCCAGTCTCCAGTAAAATCCAGTCTCCAGTAAAATCCAGTCTCCAGTGAAATCCAGTCTCCAGTCTCCAGTAAAATCCAGTAAAATCCAGTAAAATCCAGTCTCCAGTCTCCAGTAAAATCCAGTCTCCAGTCTCCAGTAAAATCCAGTAAAATCCAGTCTCCAGTCTCCAGTCTCCAGTAAAATCCAGTCTCCAGTCTCCAGTAAAATCCAGACTCTGGTAAAATCCAGTCTCCAGTCTCCAGTAAAATCCAGTTTCTAGTCTCCAGTAAAATCCAGTCTCTAGTCTCCAGTAAAATCCAGTCTCTAGTCTCCAGTAAAATCCAGTCTCCAGTCTCCAGTAAAATCCAGTCTCCAGTCTCCAGTCTGCAGTAAAATCCAGTCTCCAGTCTCCAGTAAAATCCAGTCTCCAGTAAAATCCAGTCTCCAGTCTCCAATAAAATCCAGTCTCCAGCCTCTAGTAAAATCCAGTCTCCAGTCTCATGTCTGCAGTCTCCAGTAAAATCCAGTCTCCAGTCTCCATTAAAATCCAGTTTTCAGTCTCCAGTCTCCAGTAAAATCCAGTCTCCAGTCTCCAGTCTCCAACTCCAGTAAAATCCAGTCTCCAGTCTCCAGTAAAATCCAGTCTCCAGTCTCCAGTCTCCAGTAAAATCCAGTCTCCAGTCTCCAGTAAAATTCAGTCTCCAGTAAAATCCAGTATCCAGTCTCTAGTCTCCAGTCTCCAGTATCCAGTCTCCAGTAAAATCCAGTCTCCAGTCTCCAGTAAAATCCAGTCTCCAGTCTCCAGTCTCCAGTAAAATCCTGTCTCCAGTCTCCAATAAAATCCAGTCTCCAGCCTCTAGTAAAATCGAGTCTCCAGTCTCAAGTCTGCAGTCACGAGTAAAATCCAGTCTCCAGTCTCCATTAAAATCTAGTTTTCAGTCTCCAGTCTCCAGTAAAATCCAGTCTCCAGTCTCCAACTCCAGTAAAATCCAGTCTCCAGTCTCCAGTAAAATCCAGTCTCCAGTCTCCAGTCTCCAGTAAAATCCAGTCTCCAGTCTCCAGTAAAATCCAGTCTCCAGTAAAATCCAGTATCCAGTCTCTAATCTCCAGTCTCCAGTATCCAGTCTCCAGTCTCCAGTAAAATCCAGTCTCCAGTCTCCAGTCTCCAGTAAAATCCAGTCTCCAGTCCCCTGTCTCTAGTAAAACCCAGTCTCCAGTCTCCAGTCTCCAGTAAAATTCAGTCTCCAGTCTCCAGTCTCCAACTCCAGTAAAATCCAGTCTCCAGTCTCCAACTCCAGTAAAAACCAGTCTCCAGTCTCCAGTAAACTCCAGTCTCCAGTCTCCAGTCTCCAGTAAAATCCAGTCTCTAGTCTCTAGTAAAATCCAGTCTCCAGTAAAATCCAGTTCCAGTAAAATCCAGTCTCCAGTAAAATCCAGTCTCCAGTCTCCAGTAAAATCCAGTCTCCAGTAAAATCCAGTCTCGTCTCCAATCTCCAGTAAAATACAGTCTCCAGTTAAATCCAGTCTCCAGTAAAATCCAGTCTCCAGTCCCCAGTCTCCAGTAAAGTCCAGTCTACAGTCTCCAGTAAAATCCAGTCTCCAGTAAAATCCAGTCTCCAGTAAAATCCAGTCTCCACTAAAATCCAGTCTCCAGTAAAATCCAGTCTCCAGTAAAATCCAGTCTCCAGTATAACATGGTCTCCAGTAAAAACCAGTCTCCAGTCTCCAGTAAAATCCAGTCTCCAGTAAAATCCAGTCTCCAGTAAAATCCAGTCTCCAGTCTCCAGTAAAATCCAGTCTCCAGTAAAATCCAGTCTCCAGTAAAATCCAGTCTCCAGTGAAATCCAGTCTCCAGTCTCCAGTAAAATCCAGTAAAATCCAGTAAAATCCAGTCTCCAGTCTCCAGTAAAATCCAGTCTCCAGTCTCCAGTAAAATCCAGTAAAATCCAGTCTCCAGTCTCCAGTCTCCAGTAAAATCCAGTCTCCAGTCTCCAGTAAAATCCAGACTCTGGTAAAATCCAGTCTCCAGTCTCCAGTAAAATCCAGTTTCTAGTCTCCAGTAAAATCCAGTCTCTAGTCTCCAGTAAAATCCAGTCTCTAGTCTCCAGTAAAATCCAGTCTCCAGTCTCCAGTAAAATCCAGTCTCCAGTCTCCAGTCTGCAGTAAAATCCAGTCTCCAGTCTCCAGTAAAATCCAGTCTCCAGTAAAATCCAGTCTCCAGTCTCCAATAAAATCCAGTCTCCAGCCTCTAGTAAAATCCAGTCTCCAGTCTCATGTCTGCAGTCTCCAGTAAAATCCAGTCTCCAGTCTCCATTAAAATCCAGTTTTCAGTCTCCAGTCTCCAGTAAAATCCAGTCTCCAGTCTCCAGTCTCCAACTCCAGTAAAATCCAGTCTCCAGTCTCCAGTAAAATCCAGTCTCCAGTCTCCAGTCTCCAGTAAAATCCAGTCCCCAGTCTCCAGTAAAATTCAGTCTCCAGTAAAATCCAGTATCCAGTCTCTAGTCTCCAGTCTCCAGTATCCAGTCTCCAGTAAAATCCAGTCTCCAGTCTCCAGTAAAATCCAGTCTCCAGTCTCCAGTCTCCAGTAAAATCCTGTCTCCAGTCTCCAATAAAATCCAGTCTCCAGCCTCTAGTAAAATCGAGTCTCCAGTCTCAAGTCTGCAGTCACGAGTAAAATCCAGTCTCCAGTCTCCATTAAAATCTAGTTTTCAGTCTCCAGTCTCCAGTAAAATCCAGTCTCCAGTCTCCAACTCCAGTAAAATCCAGTCTCCAGTCTCCAGTAAAATCCAGTCTCCAGTCTCCAGTCTCCAGTAAAATCCAGTCTCCAGTCTCCAGTAAAATCCAGTCTCCAGTAAAATCCAGTATCCAGTCTCTAATCTCCAGTCTCCAGTATCCAGTCTCCAGTCTCCAGTAAAATCCAGTCTCCAGTCTCCAGTCTCCAGTAAAATCCAGTCTCCAGTCCCCTGTCTCTAGTAAAACCCAGTCTCCAGTCTCCAGTCTCCAGTAAAATTCAGTCTCCAGTCTCCAGTCTCCAACTCCAGTAAAATCCAGTCTCCAGTCTCCAACTCCAGTAAAAACCAGTCTCCAGTCTCCAGTAAACTCCAGTCTCCAGTCTCCAGTCTCCAGTAAAATCCAGTCTCTAGTCTCTAGTAAAATCCAGTCTCCAGTAAAATCCAGTTCCAGTAAAATCCAGTCTCCAGTAAAATCCAGTCTCCAGTCTCCAGTAAAATCCAGTCTCCAGTAAAATCCAGTCTCGTCTCCAATCTCCAGTAAAATACAGTCTCCAGTTAAATCCAGTCTCCAGTCTCCAGTAAAATCCAGTCTCCAGTCCCCAGTCTCCAGTAAAGTCCAGTCTACAGTCTCCAGTAAAATCCAGTCTCCAGTAAAATCCAGTCTCCAGTAAAATCCAGTCTCCACTAAAATCCAGTCTCCAGTAAAATCCAGTCTCCAGTAAAATCCAGTCTCCAGTATAACATGGTCTCCAGTAAAAACCAGTCTCCAGTCTCCAGTAAAATCCAGTCTCCAGTAAAATCCAGTCTCCAGTCTCCAGTAAAATCCAGTCTCCAGTAAAATCCAGTCTCCAGTCCCCAGTCTCTAGTAAAACCCAGTCTCCAGTCTCCAGTAAAATCCAGTCTCCAGTCCCCAGTCTCCAGTAAAATCCAGTCTCCAGTAAAATTCAGTCTCCAGTTAAATCCAGTCTCCAGTAAAATCCAGTCTCCACTAAAATCCAGTCTCTAGTAAAATCCAGTCTCTAATAAAATCCAGTCTCCAGTAAAATCTAGTCTCCAGTAAAATCCAGTCTCCAGTAAAATCAAGTCTCCAGTCTCCAGTAAAATCCAGTCTCCAGTATAATATGGTCTCCAGTAAAATCCAGTCTCCAGTCTCCAGTAAAATCCAGTCTCCAGTCTCCAGTAAAATCCAGTCTCCAGTCTCCAGTCTCCAGTAAAATCCAGTCTCCAGTCCCCAGTCTCTAGTAAAACCCAGTCTCCAGTCTCCAGTCTCCAGTAAAATCCAGTCTCCAGTCTCCAGTCTCCAGTAAAATCCAGTCTCCAGTCTCCAGTCTCCAGTAAAATCCAGTCTCTAGTCTCTAGTAAAATCCAGTCTCCAGTAAAATCCAGTTCCAGTAAAATCCAGTCTCCAGTAAAATCCAGTCTCCAGTCTCCAGTAAAATCCAGTCTCCAGTAAAATCCAGTCTCGTCTCCAATCTCCAGTAAAATACAGTCTCCAGTTAAATCCAGTCTCCAGTCTCCAGTAAAATCCAGTCTCCAGTCCCCAGTCTCCAGTAAAGTCCAGTCTACAGTCTCCAGTAAAATCCAGTCTCCAGTAAAATCCAGTCTCCAGTAAAATCCAGTCTCCACTAAAATCCAGTCTCCAGTAAAATCCAGTCTCCAGTAAAATCCAGTCTCCAGTAAAATCCAGTCTCCAGTATAACATGGTCTCCAGTAAAAACCAGTCTCCAGTCTCCAGTAAAATCCAGTCTCCAGTCTCCAGTAAAATCCAGTCTCCAGTCTCCAGTCCCCAGTCTCTAGTAAATCCCAGTCTCCAGTCTCCAGTCTCCAGTAAAATCCAGTCTCCAGTCTCCAGTCTCCAGTAAAATCCAGTCTCCAGTAAAA
Organism: Amblyomma mixtum; assembly: GCF_055824585.1. NCBI lineage: Eukaryota > Metazoa > Arthropoda > Arachnida > Ixodida > Ixodidae > Amblyomma > Amblyomma mixtum. The sequence continues at coordinate 89,099,524 of NC_143021.1, forward strand.
TCCAGTCTCCAGTCTCCAGTAAAATCCAGTCTCCAGTAAAATCCAGTCTCCAGTAAAATCCAGTCTCCAGTGAAATCCAGTCTCCAGTCTCCAGTAAAATCCAGTAAAATCCAGTAAAATCCAGTCTCCAGTAAAATCCAGTCTCCAGTCTCCAGTAAAATCCAGTAAAATCCAGTCTCCAGTCTCCAGTCTCCAGTAAAATCCAGACTCTGGTAAAATCCAGTCTCCAGTCTCCAGTAAAATCCAGTTTCTAGTCTCCAGTAAAATCCAGTCTCTAGTCTCCAGTAAAATCCAGTCTCTAGTCTCCAGTAAAATCCAGTCTCCAGTCTCCAGTAAAATCCAGTCTCCAGTCTCCAGTCTGCAGTAAAATCCAGTCTCCAGTCTCCAGTAAAATCCAGTCTCCAGTAAAATCCAGTCTCCAGTCTCCAATAAAATCCAGTCTCCAGCCTCTAGTAAAATCCAGTCTCCAGTCTCATGTCTGCAGTCTCCAGTAAAATCCAGTCTCCAGTCTCCATTAAAATCCAGTTTTCAGTCTCCAGTCTCCAGTAAAATCCAGTCTCCAGTCTCCAGTCTCCAACTCCAGTAAAATCCAGTCTCCAGTCTCCAGTAAAATCCAGTCTCCAGTCTCCAGTCTCCAGTAAAATCCAGTCTCCAGTCTCCAGTAAAATTCAGTCTCCAGTAAAATCCAGTATCCAGTCTCTAGTCTCCAGTCTCCAGTATCCAGTCTCCAGTAAAATCCAGTCTCCAGTCTCCAGTAAAATCCAGTCTCCAGTCTCCAGTCTCCAGTAAAATCCTGTCTCCAATAAAATCCAGTCTCCAGCCTCTAGTAAAATCGAGTCTCCAGTCTCAAGTCTGCAGTCACGAGTAAAATCCAGTCTCCAGTCTCCATTAAAATCTAGTTTTCAGTCTCCAGTCTCCAGTAAAATCCAGTCTCCAGTCTCCAACTCCAGTAAAATCCAGTCTCCAGTCTCCAGTAAAATCCAGTCTCCAGTCTCCAGTAAAATCCAGTCTCCAGTCTCCAGTAAAATCCAGTCTCCAGTAAAATCCAGTATCCAGTCTCTAATCTCCAGTCTCCAGTATCCAGTCTCCAGTCTCCAGTAAAATCCAGTCTCCAGTCTCCAGTCTCCAGTAAAATCCAGTCTCCAGTCCCCTGTCTCTAGTAAAACCCAGTCTCCAGTCTCCAGTCTCCAGTAAAATTCAGTCTCCAGTCTCCAGTCTCCAACTCCAGTAAAATCCAGTCTCCAGTCTCCAACTCCAGTAAAAACCAGTCTCCAGTCTCCAGTAAACTCCAGTCTCCAGTCTCCAGTCTCCAGTAAAATCCAGTCTCTAGTCTCTAGTAAAATCCAGTCTCCAGTAAAATCCAGTTCCAGTAAAATCCAGTCTCCAGTAAAATCCAGTCTCCAGTCTCCAGTAAAATCCAGTCTCCAGTAAAATCCAGTCTCGTCTCCAATCTCCAGTAAAATACAGTCTCCAGTTAAATCCAGTCTCCAGTCTCCAGTAAAATCCAGTCTCCAGTCCCCAGTCTCCAGTAAAGTCCAGTCTACAGTCTCCAGTAAAATCCAGTCTCCAGTAAAATCCAGTCTCCAGTAAAATCCAGTCTCCACTAAAATCCAGTCTCCAGTAAAATCCAGTCTCCAGTAAAATCCAGTCTCCAGTATAACATGGTCTCCAGTAAAAACCAGTCTCCAGTCTCCAGTAAAATCCAGTCTCCAGTAAAATCCAGTCTCCAGTCTCCAGTAAAATCCAGTCTCCAGTAAAATCCAGTCTCCAGTCCCCAGTCTCTAGTAAAACCCAGTCTCCAGTCTCCAGTAAAATCCAGTCTCCAGTCCCCAGTCTCCAGTAAAATCCAGTCTCCAGTAAAATTCAGTCTCCAGTTAAATCCAGTCTCCAGTAAAATCCAGTCTCCACTAAAATCCAGTCTCTAGTAAAATCCAGTCTCTAATAAAATCCAGTCTCCAGTAAAATCTAGTCTCCAGTAAAATCCAGTCTCCAGTAAAATCAAGTCTCCAGTCTCCAGTAAAATCCAGTCTCCAGTATAATATGGTCTCCAGTAAAATCCAGTCTCCAGTCTCCAGTAAAATCCAGTCTCCAGTCTCCAGTAAAATCCAGTCTCCAGTCTCCAGTCTCCAGTAAAATCCAGTCTCCAGTCCCCAGTCTCTAGTAAAACCCAGTCTCCAGTCTCCAGTCTCCAGTAAAATCCAGTCTCCAGTCTCCAGTCTCCAGTAAAATCCAGTCTCCAGTCTCCAGTCTCCAGTAAAATCCAGTCTCTAGTCTCTAGTAAAATCCAGTCTCCAGTAAAATCCAGTTCCAGTAAAATCCAGTCTCCAGTAAAATCCAGTCTCCAGTCTCCAGTAAAATCCAGTCTCCAGTAAAATCCAGTCTCGTCTCCAATCTCCAGTAAAATACAGTCTCCAGTTAAATCCAGTCTCCAGTCTCCAGTAAAATCCAGTCTCCAGTCCCCAGTCTCCAGTAAAGTCCAGTCTACAGTCTCCAGTAAAATCCAGTCTCCAGTAAAATCCAGTCTCCAGTAAAATCCAGTCTCCACTAAAATCCAGTCTCCAGTAAAATCCAGTCTCCAGTAAAATCCAGTCTCCAGTAAAATCCAGTCTCCAGTATAACATGGTCTCCAGTAAAAACCAGTCTCCAGTCTCCAGTAAAATCCAGTCTCCAGTCTCCAGTAAAATCCAGTCTCCAGTCTCCAGTCCCCAGTCTCTAGTAAATCCCAGTCTCCAGTCTCCAGTCTCCAGTAAAATCCAGTCTCCAGTCTCCAGTCTCCAGTAAAATCCAGTCTCCAGTAAAATCCAGTCTCCAGTCTCCAGTAAAATCCAGTCTCCAGTAAAATCCAGTCTCCAGTAAAATCCAGTCTCCAGTGAAATCCAGTCTCCAGTCTCCAGTAAAATCCAGTAAAATCCAGTAAAATCCAGTCTCCAGTAAAATCCAGTCTCCAGTCTCCAGTAAAATCCAGTAAAATCCAGTCTCCAGTCTCCAGTCTCCAGTAAAATCCAGACTCTGGTAAAATCCAGTCTCCAGTCTCCAGTAAAATCCAGTTTCTAGTCTCCAGTAAAATCCAGTCTCTAGTCTCCAGTAAAATCCAGTCTCTAGTCTCCAGTAAAATCCAGTCTCCAGTCTCCAGTAAAATCCAGTCTCCAGTCTCCAGTCTGCAGTAAAATCCAGTCTCCAGTCTCCAGTAAAATCCAGTCTCCAGTAAAATCCAGTCTCCAGTCTCCAATAAAATCCAGTCTCCAGCCTCTAGTAAAATCCAGTCTCCAGTCTCATGTCTGCAGTCTCCAGTAAAATCCAGTCTCCAGTCTCCATTAAAATCCAGTTTTCAGTCTCCAGTCTCCAGTAAAATCCAGTCTCCAGTCTCCAGTCTCCAACTCCAGTAAAATCCAGTCTCCAGTCTCCAGTAAAATCCAGTCTCCAGTCTCCAGTCTCCAGTAAAATCCAGTCTCCAGTCTCCAGTAAAATTCAGTCTCCAGTAAAATCCAGTATCCAGTCTCTAGTCTCCAGTCTCCAGTATCCAGTCTCCAGTAAAATCCAGTCTCCAGTCTCCAGTAAAATCCAGTCTCCAGTCTCCAGTCTCCAGTAAAATCCTGTCTCCAATAAAATCCAGTCTCCAGCCTCTAGTAAAATCGAGTCTCCAGTCTCAAGTCTGCAGTCACGAGTAAAATCCAGTCTCCAGTCTCCATTAAAATCTAGTTTTCAGTCTCCAGTCTCCAGTAAAATCCAGTCTCCAGTCTCCAACTCCAGTAAAATCCAGTCTCCAGTCTCCAGTAAAATCCAGTCTCCAGTCTCCAGTAAAATCCAGTCTCCAGTCTCCAGTAAAATCCAGTCTCCAGTAAAATCCAGTATCCAGTCTCTAATCTCCAGTCTCCAGTATCCAGTCTCCAGTCTCCAGTAAAATCCAGTCTCCAGTCTCCAGTCTCCAGTAAAATCCAGTCTCCAGTCCCCTGTCTCTAGTAAAACCCAGTCTCCAGTCTCCAGTCTCCAGTAAAATTCAGTCTCCAGTCTCCAGTCTCCAACTCCAGTAAAATCCAGTCTCCAGTCTCCAACTCCAGTAAAAACCAGTCTCCAGTCTCCAGTAAACTCCAGTCTCCAGTCTCCAGTCTCCAGTAAAATCCAGTCTCTAGTCTCTAGTAAAATCCAGTCTCCAGTAAAATCCAGTTCCAGTAAAATCCAGTCTCCAGTAAAATCCAGTCTCCAGTCTCCAGTAAAATCCAGTCTCCAGTAAAATCCAGTCTCGTCTCCAATCTCCAGTAAAATACAGTCTCCAGTTAAATCCAGTCTCCAGTCTCCAGTAAAATCCAGTCTCCAGTCCCCAGTCTCCAGTAAAGTCCAGTCTACAGTCTCCAGTAAAATCCAGTCTCCAGTAAAATCCAGTCTCCAGTAAAATCCAGTCTCCACTAAAATCCAGTCTCCAGTAAAATCCAGTCTCCAGTAAAATCCAGTCTCCAGTATAACATGGTCTCCAGTAAAAACCAGTCTCCAGTCTCCAGTAAAATCCAGTCTCCAGTAAAATCCAGTCTCCAGTCTCCAGTAAAATCCAGTCTCCAGTAAAATCCAGTCTCCAGTCCCCAGTCTCTAGTAAAACCCAGTCTCCAGTCTCCAGTAAAATCCAGTCTCCAGTCCCCAGTCTCCAGTAAAATCCAGTCTCCAGTAAAATTCAGTCTCCAGTTAAATCCAGTCTCCAGTAAAATCCAGTCTCCACTAAAATCCAGTCTCTAGTAAAATCCAGTCTCTAATAAAATCCAGTCTCCAGTAAAATCTAGTCTCCAGTAAAATCCAGTCTCCAGTAAAATCAAGTCTCCAGTCTCCAGTAAAATCCAGTCTCCAGTATAATATGGTCTCCAGTAAAATCCAGTCTCCAGTCTCCAGTAAAATCCAGTCTCCAGTCTCCAGTAAAATCCAGTCTCCAGTCTCCAGTCTCCAGTAAAATCCAGTCTCCAGTCCCCAGTCTCTAGTAAAACCCAGTCTCCAGTCTCCAGTCTCCAGTAAAATCCAGTCTCCAGTCTCCAGTCTCCAGTAAAATCCAGTCTCCAGTCTCCAGTCTCCAGTAAAATCCAGTCTCTAGTCTCTAGTAAAATCCAGTCTCCAGTAAAATCCAGTTCCAGTAAAATCCAGTCTCCAGTAAAATCCAGTCTCCAGTCTCCAGTAAAATCCAGTCTCCAGTAAAATCCAGTCTCGTCTCCAATCTCCAGTAAAATACAGTCTCCAGTTAAATCCAGTCTCCAGTCTCCAGTAAAATCCAGTCTCCAGTCCCCAGTCTCCAGTAAAGTCCAGTCTACAGTCTCCAGTAAAATCCAGTCTCCAGTAAAATCCAGTCTCCAGTAAAATCCAGTCTCCACTAAAATCCAGTCTCCAGTAAAATCCAGTCTCCAGTAAAATCCAGTCTCCAGTAAAATCCAGTCTCCAGTATAACATGGTCTCCAGTAAAAACCAGTCTCCAGTCTCCAGTAAAATCCAGTCTCCAGTCTCCAGTAAAATCCAGTCTCCAGTAAAATCCAGTCTCCAGTCCCCAGTCTCTAGTAAAACCCAGTCTCCAGTCTCCAGTAAAATCCAGTCTCCAGTCTCCAGTCTCCAGTAAAATCCAGTCTCCAGTAAAATTCAGTCTCCAGTTAAATCCAGTCTCCAGTAAAATCCAGTCTCCACTAAAATCCAGTCTCTAGTAAAATCCAGTCACTAATAAAATCCAGTCTCCAGTAAAATCTAGTCTCCAGTAAAATCCAGTCTCCAGTAAAATCAAGTCTCCAGTCTCCAGTAAAATCCAGTCTCCAGTATAATATGGTCTCCAGTAAAATCCAGTCTCCAGTCTCCAGTAAAATCCAGTCTCCAGTCTCCAGTAAAATCCAGTCTCCAGTCTCCAGTCTCCAGTAAAATCCAGTCTCCAGTCCCCAGTCTCTAGTAAAACCCAGTCTCCAGTCTCCAGTCTCCAGTAAAATCCAGTCTCCAGTCTCCAGTCTCCAGTAAAATCCAGTCTCCAGTCTCCAGTCTCCAGTAAAATCGTCTCCAGTAAAATCCAGTCTCCAGTAAAATCCAGTAAAATCCAGTAAAATCCAGTCTCCAGTCTCCAGTAAAATCCAGTCTCCAGTCTCCAGTAAAATCCAGTAAAATCCAGTCTCCAGTCTCCAGTCTCCAGGAAAATCCAGTCTCCAGTCTCCAGTAAAATCCAGACTCCGGTAAAATCCAGTCTCCAGTCTCCAGTAAAATCCAGTTTCTAGTCTCCAGTAAAATCCAGTCTCTAGACTCCAGTAAAATCCAGTCACTAGTCTCCAGTAAAATCCAGTCTCCAGTCTCCAGTCTGCAGTAAAATTCAGTCTCCAGTCTCCAGTAAAATCCAGTCTCCAGTCTCCAGTCTCCAGTAAAATCCAGTCTCCAGTAAAATCCAGTCTCCAGTCTCCAATAAAATCCAGTCTCCAGCCTCTAGTAAAATCCAGTCTCCAGTCTCAAGTCTGCAGTCTCCAGTAAAATCCAGTCTCCAGTCTCCATTAAAATCCAGTTTTCAGTCTCCAGTCTCCAGTAAAATCCAGTCTCCGGTCTCCAGTCTCCAACTCCAGTAAAATCCAGTCTCCAGTCTCCAGTAAAATCCAGTCTCCAGTCTCCAGTAAAATCCAGTATCCAGTCTCTAGTCTCCAGTCTCCAGTATCCAGTCTCCAGTAAAATCCAGTCTCCAGTCTCCAGTCTCCAGTAAAATCCAGTCTCCAGTCCCCTGTCTCTAGTAAAACCCAGTCTCCAGTCTGCAGTCTCCAGTAAAATCCAGTCTCCAGTCTCCAGAAAAATCCAGTCTCCAGTTAAATCCAGTCTCCAGTAAAATCCAGTCTCCACTAAAATCCAGTCTCCAGTAAAATCCAGTCTCCAGTAAAATCCAGTCTCCAGTCTCCAGTAAAATCCAGTCTCCAGTCTCCAGTAAAATCCAGTCTCCAGTCTCCAGTAAAATCCAGTCTCCAGTCTCCAATCTCCAGTAAAATCCTGTCTCCAGTAAATTCCAGTCTCCAGTCTCCAATAAAATCCAGTCTCCAGCCTCCAGTAAAATTCAGTCTCCAGTCTCAAGTCTGCAGTCTCCAGTCTCCAGTAAAATCCAGTCTCCAGTCTCCAGTAAATCCAGTTTTCAGTCTCCAGTAAAATCCAGTCTCCAGTTTCCAACTCCAGTAAAATCCAGTCTCCAGTCTCCAGTAAAATCCAGTCTCCCGTCTCCAGTAAAATCCAGTCTCCAGTCTCTAGTAAAATCCATTCTCGAGTAAAATCCAGTCTCCAGTAAAATCCAGTCTCCAGTCTCTAGTAAAATCCAGTCTCCAGTCTCCAGTCTCCAACTCCAGTAAAATCCAGTCTCCAGTCTCCAGTAAAATCCAGTCCTGTCTCCAGTAAAATCCAGTCTCCAGTAAAATCCAGTATCCAGTCTCTAGTCTCCAGTCTCCAGTATCCAGTCTCCAGTAAAATCCAGTCTCCAGTCTCCAGTAAAATCTAGTCTCCAGTCCCCTGTCGCTAGTAAAACCCAGTCTCCAGTCTCCAGTCTCCAGTAAAATCCAGTCTCCAGTCTCCAGGAAAATCCAGTCTCCAGTTAAATCCAGTCTCCAGTAAAATCCAGTCTCCACTAAAATCCAGTCTCCAGTAAAATCCAGTCTCCAGAAAAATCCAGTCTCCAGTCTCCAGTAAAATCCAGTCTCCAGTCTCCACTAAAATCCAGTCTCCAGTCTCCAGTAAAATCCAGTCTCCAGTCTCCAATCTCCAGTAAAATCCTGTCTCCAGTAAATTCCAGTCTCCAGTCTCCAATAAAATCCAGTCTCCAGCCTCCAGTAAAATTCAGTCTCCAGTCTCAAGTCTGCAGTCTCCAGTCTCCAGTAAAATCCAGTCTCCAGTCTCCAGTAAATTCAGTTTTCAGTCTCCAGTCTCCAGTAAAATCCAGTCTCCAGTCTCCAACTCCAGTAAAATCCTGTCTCCAGTCTCCAGTAAAATCCAGTCTCCCGTATCCAGTAAAATCCAGTCTCCAGTAAAATCCAGTCTCCAGTCTCTAGTAAAATCCATTCTCGAGTAAAATCCAGTCTCCAGTAAAATCCAGTTCCAGTAAAATCCAGTCTCCAGTAAAATCCAGTCTCCAGTCTCCAGTAAAATCCAGTCTCCAGTAAAATCCAGTCTCCAGTCTCCAATCTCCAGTAAAATACAGTCTCCAGTTAAATCCAGTCTCCAGTCTCCAGTAAAATCCAGTCTCCAGTCCCCAGTCTCCAGTAAAATCCAGTCTCCAGTCTCCAGTCTCCAGTAAAATCCAGTCTCCAGTCTCCAGTAAAATCTAGTCTCCAGTAAAATCCAGTCTCCAGTAAAATCCAGCCTCCAGTAAAATCCAGTCTCCACTAAAATCCAGTCTCTAGTAAAATCCAGTCTCCAGTAAAATCCAGTCTCCAGTAAAATCCAGTCTCCAGTCTCCAGCCTCCAGTAAAATCCAGTCTCCAGTCTCCAGTAAAATCCACTCTCCAGTAAAATCCAGTCTCCAGTAAAATTCAGTCTCCAGTACAATCTAGTCTCCAGGAAAATCCAGTCTCCAGTAAAATCCAGTCTCCAGTAAAATCAAGTCTCCAGTATAATATGGTCTCCAGTAAAATCCAGTCTCCAGTATAATATGGTCTCCAGTAAAATCCAGTCTCCAGTCTCCAGTAAAATCCAGTCTCCAGTCTCCAGTAAAATCCAGTCTCCAGTAAAATCCAGTCTCCAGACTCCAGTAAAATCCAGTCTCCAGTCCCCAGTCTCTAGTTAAACCCAGTATCCAGTCTCCAGTCTCCAGTAAAATCCAGTCTCCAGTCTCCAGTAAAATCCAGTCTCCAGTAAAATCCAGTCTCCAGTTAAATCCAGTCTCCAGTAAAATCCAGTCTCCACTAAAATCCAGTCTCTAGTAAAATCCAGTCTCCAGTAAAATCCAGTATCCAGTAAAATCCAGTCTCCAGTAAAATTAAGTCTCGAGTATAATATGGCCTCCAGTAAAATCCAGTCTCTAGTAAAATCCAGTCTCCAGTCTCAAGTCTCCATTAAAATCCAGTCTCCAGTCTCCAGTAAAATCCAGTCTCCAGTCCCCAGTCTAGTAAAACCCAGTCTCCAGTCTCCAGTAAAATCCAGTCTCCAGTCTCCAGTAAAATCCAGTCTCCAGTAAAATCCAGTCTCCAGTTAAATCCAGTCTCCAGTAAAATCCAGTCTCCACTAAAATCCAGTCTCTAGTAAAATCCAGTCTCGAGTAAAATCAAGTCTCCAGTCTCCAGTCTCCAGTAAAATCCAGTCTCCAGTCTCCAGTAAAATCCAGTAAAATCGAGTAAAATCCAGTAAAATCTAGTCTCCAGTCTCCAGTAAAATCCAGTAAAATCCAGTCTCCAGACTCCAGTCTCCAGCAAAATCCAGTAAAATCCAGTCTCGAGTCTCCAGTCTCCAGTAAAATCCAGTCTCCAGTCTCCAGTAAAATCCAGTCTCCAGTCTCCAGTAAAATCCAGTCTCCAGTCTACAGTAAAATCCAGTCTCCAGTCTCCAGTAAAATGCAGTCTCTAGTCTGCTGTAAAATCCAGTCTCTAGTCTCCAGTAAAATCCAGTCTCCAGTCTCCAGTCTCCAGTAAAATCCAGTGTCCAGTCTCCAGTCTGCAGTAAAATCCAGTCTCCAGTCTCCAGTAAAATCCAGTCTCCAGTCTCCAGCAAAATCCAGTCTCCAGTCTCCAATCTCCAGTAAAATCCTGTCTCCAGTCTCCAATAAAATCCAGTCTCCAGCCTCCAGTAAAATCCAATCTCCAGTCTCAAGTCTCCAGTCTCCAGTAAAATCCAGTTTTCAGTCTCCAGTCTCCAGTAAAATCCAGTCTCCAGTCTCGAGTCTCCAACTCCAGTAAAATCCAGTCTCCAGTAAAATCCAGTCTCCAGTCTCCAGTAAAATCCAGTCTCCAGTCTCCAGTAAAATCCAGTCTCCAGTAAAATCCAGTCTCCAGTCTCTAGTCTCCAGTCTCCAGTATCCAGTCTCCAGTCTCCAGTAAAATCCAGTCTCATGTAAAATCCAGTCTCCAGTAAAATCCAGTCTCCAGTAAAATCCAGTCTCCAGTAAAATCCAGTCTCCAGTAAAATCCAGTCTCCAGTAAAATCCAGTCTCCAGTAAAATCCAGTCTCCAGTAAAATCGACTCTCCAGTAAAACCAGTCTCCAGTAAAATCCAGTCTCCAGTCTCCAGTAAAATCCAGTCTCCAGTCTCCAGTAAAATCCAGTCTCCAGTCTCCAGTAAAATCCAATCTCCAGTACAATCCAGTCTCCAGTAAAATCCAGTCTCCAGTAAAATCCAGTCTACAGTAAAATCCAGTCTCCAGTAAAATCCAGTCTCCAGTAAAATCCAGTCTCCAGTAAAATCCACTCTCCAGTAAAATCCAGTCTCCAGTAAAATCCAGTCTCCAGTAAAATCCAGGCTCCAGTCTCCAGTAAAATCCAGTCTCCAGTAAAATCCAGTCTCCAGTAAAATCCAGCCTCCAGTCTCCAGTAAAATCCAGTCTCCAGTCTCCAGTAAAATCCAGTCTCCAGTCTCCAGTAAAATCCAGTCTCCAGTAAAATCCAGTCTCCAGTCTCCAGTAAAATCCAGTCTCCAGTCTCCAGTAAAATCCAGTCTCTAGTCTCCAGTAAAATCCAGTCTCCAGTAAAATCCAGTCTCCAGTCTCCAGTCTGCAGTAAAATCCAGTCTCCAGTCTCCAGTAAAATCCAGTCTCCAGTCTCCAGTAAAATCCAGTCTCCAGTCTCCAATCTCCAGTAAAATCCAGTCTCCAGCAAAATTCAGTCTCCAGTCTCCAGTAAAATCCAGTCTCCAGTCTCCAGTAAAATCCAGTCTCCAGTCTCTAGTCTCCAGTCTCCAGTATCCAGTCTCCTATAAAATCCAGTCTCCAGTAAAATCCAGTCTCGAGTAAAATCCAGTCTCCAGTAAAATCCAGTCTCCAGTAAAATCCAGTCTCCAGTAAAATCCAGTCTCCAGTAAAACCCTGTCTCCAGTAAAATCCAGTCTCCAGTAAAATCCGGTCTCCAGTAAAATCCAGTCTCCAGTAAAATCCAGTCTCCAGTAAAATCCAGTCTCCAGTCTCTAGTAAAATCCAGTCTCCAGTAAAATCTAGTCTCTAGTAAAATCCAGTTCCAGTAAAATCCAGTCTCCAGTAAAATCCAGTCTCCAGTCTCCAGTAAAATCCAGTCTCCAGTAAAATCCAGTCTCCAGTAAAATCCAGTCTCCAGTAAATTCCAGTCTCCAGTAAAATCCAGTCTCCACTCTGCAGTTAAATCCAGTCTCCAGTCTCCAGTAAAATCCAGTCTCCAGTCTCCAGTAAAATCCAGTCTCCAGTAGAATCCAGTCTCCAGCCTCCAGTAAAATCCAGTCTCGAGTCTCCAGTAAAATCCAGTCTCTAGTCTCCAGTAAAATCCAGTCTCCAGTCTTCAGCCTCCAGTAAAATCCAGTCTCCAGTCTCCAGTAAAATCCAGTCTCCAGTCTCCAGTAAAATCCAGTCTCCAGTCTCCAGTAAAATCCAGTCTCCAATCTCCAGTAAAATCCAGTCTCCAGTAAATTCCAGTCTCCAGTCTCCAATAAAATCCAGTCTCAAGCCTCCAGTAAAATTCAGTCTCCAGTCTCAAGTCTCCAGTCTCCAGTCTCCAGTTAAATCCAGTCTCCAGTAAAATGCAGTTTTCAGTCTCCAGTCTCCAGTAAAATCCAGTCTCCAGTCTCCAGTCTCCAACTCCAGTAAAATCCAGTCTCCCGTCTCCAACTCCAGTAAAATCCAGTCTCCAGTCTCCAGTCTCCAGTAAAATCCAGTCTCCAGTAAAATCCAGTCTCCAGTCTCTAGTAAAATCCACTCTCCAGTAAAATCCAGTCTCCAGTAAAATGCAGTTCCAGTAAAATCCAGTCTCCAGTAAAATCCAGTCTCCAGTCTCCAGTAAAATCCAGTCTCCAGTTAAATCCAGTCTCCAGTCTCCAGTAAAATCCAGTCTCCAGTCTCCAGTCTGCAGAAAATCCAGTCTCCAGTCTCCAGTAAAATCCAGTCTCCAGTCTCCAGTCTCCAGTAAAATCCAGTCTCCAGTCTCTAATAAAATCCAGTCTCCAGCCTCTAGTAAAATCCAGTCTCCAGTCTCAAGTCTGCAGTCTCCAGTAAAATCCAGTCTCAAGTCTCCATTAAAATCCAGTTTTCAGTCTCCAGTCTCCAGTAAAATCCAGTCTCCAGTCTCCAGTCTCCAACTCCAGTAAAATCCAGTCTCCAGTCTCCAGTAAAATCCAGTCTCCAGTCTCCAGTAAAATCCAGTCTCGTCTCCAGTAAAATCCAGTCTCTAGTCTCCAGTAAAATCCAGTCTCCAGTAAAATCCAGTCTCCAGTCTCCAGTCTGCAGTAAAATCCAGTCTCCAGTCTCCAGTAAAATCCAGTCTCCAGTCTCCAGTAAAATCCAGTCTCCAGTCTCCAATCTCCAGTAAAATCCAGTCTCCAGCAAAATTCAGTCTCCAGTCTCCAGTAAAATCCAGTCTCCGGTCTCCAGTAAAATCCAGTCTCCAGTCTCAAGTTTCCAGTCTCCAGTCTCCAGTAAAATCCAGTTTTCAGTCTCCAGTCTCCAGTAAAATCCAGTCTCCAGTCTCCAGTAAAATCCAGTCTCCAGTCTCTAGTTAAACCCAGTATCCAGTCTCCAGTCTCCAGTAAAATCCAGTCTCCAGTCTCCAGTAAAATCCAGTCTCCAGTAAAATCCAGTCTCCAGTTAAATCCAGTCTCCAGTAAAATCCAGTCTCCACTAAAATCCAGTCTCTAGTAAAATCCAGTCTCCAGTAAAATCCAGTATCCAGTAAAATCCAGTCTCCAGTAAAATTAAGTCTCGAGTATAATATGGCCTCCAGTAAAATCCAGTCTCTAGTAAAATCCAGTCTCCAGTCTCAAGTCTCCATTAAAATCCAGTCTTCAGTCTCCAGTAAAATCCAGTCTCCAGTCCCCAGTCTAGTAAAACCCAGTCTCCAGTCTCCAGTAAAATCCAGTCTCCAGTCTCCAGTAAAATCCAGTCTCCAGTAAAATCCAGTCTCCAGTTAAATCCAGTCTCCAGAAAAATCCAGTCTCCACTAAAATCCAGTCTCTAGTAAAATCCAGTCTCGAGTAAAATCAAGTCTCCAGTCTCCAGTCTCCAGTAAAATCCAGTCTCCAGTCTCCAGTAAAATCCAGTAAAATCGAGTAAAATCCAGTAAAATCTAGTCTCCAGTCTCCAGTAAAATCCAGTAAAATCCAGTCTCCAGACTCCAGTCTCCAGCAAAATCCAGTAAAATCCAGTCTCGAGTCTCCAGTCTCCAGTAAAATCCAGTCTCCAGTCTCCAGTAAAATCCAGTCTCCAGTCTCCAGTAAAATCCAGTCTCCAGTCTACAGTAAAATCCAGTCTCCAGTCTCCAGTAAAATGCAGTCTCTAGTCTCCTGTAAAATCCAGTCTCTAGTCTCCAGTAAAATCCAGTCTCCAGTCTCCAGTCTCCAGTAAAATCCAGTGTCCAGTCTCCAGTCTGCAGTAAAATCCAGTCTCCAGTCTCCAGTAAAATCCAGTCTCCAGTCTCCAGCAAAATCCAGTCTCCAGTCTCCAATCTCCAGTAAAATCCTGTCTCCAGTCTCCAATAAAATCCAGTCTCCAGCCTCCAGTAAAATCCAATCTCCAGTCTCAAGTCTCCAGTCTCCAGTAAAATCCAGTTTTCAGTCTCCAGTCTCTAGTAAAATCCAGTCTCCAGTCTCGAGTCTCCAACTCCAGTAAAATCCAGTCTCCAGTAAAATCCAGTCTCCAGTCTCCAGTAAAATCCAGTCTCCAGTCTCCAGTAAAATCCAGTCTCCAGTAAAATCCAGTCTCCAGTCTCTAGTCTCCAGTCTCCAGTATCCAGTCTCCAGTCTCCAGTAAAATCCAGTCTCATGTAAAATCCAGTCTCCAGTAAAATCCAGTCTCCAGTAAAATCCAGTCTCCAGTAAAATCCAGTCTCCAGTAAAATCCAGTCTCCAGTAAAATCCAGTCTCCAGTAAAATCCAGTCTCCAGTAAAATCGACTCTCCAGTAAAACCAGTCTCCAGTAAAATCCAGTCTCCAGTCTCCAGTAAAATCCAGTCTCCAGTCTCCAGTAAAATCCAGTCTCCAGTCTCCAGTAAAATCCAATCTCCAGTACAATCCAGTCTCCAGTAAAATCCAGTCTCCAGTAAAATCCAGTCTACAGTAAAATCCAGTCTCCAGTAAAATCCAGTCTCCAGTAAAATCCAGTCTCCAGTAAAATCCACTCTCCAGTAAAATCCAGTCTCCAGTAAAATCCAGTCTCCAGTAAAATCCAGGCTCCAGTCTCCAGTAAAATCCAGTCTCCAGTAAAATCCAGTCTCCAGTAAAATCCAGCCTCCAGTCTCCAGTAAAATCCAGTCTCCAGTCTCCAGTAAAATCCAGTCTCCAGTCTCCAGTAAAATCCAGTCTCCAGTAAAATCCAGTCTCCAGTCTCCAGTAAAATCCAGTCTCCAGTCTCCAGTAAAATCCAGTCTCTAGTCTCCAGTAAAATCCAGTCTCCAGTAAAATCCAGTCTCCAGTCTCCAGTCTGCAGTAAAATCCAGTCTCCAGTCTCCAGTAAAATCCAGTCTCCAGTCTCCAGTAAAATCCAGTCTCCAGTCTCCAATCTCCAGTAAAATCCAGTCTCCAGCAAAATTCAGTCTCCAGTCTCCAGTAAATCCAGTCTCCAGTCTCCAGTAAAATCCAGTCTCCAGTCTCCAGTCTCCAGTATCCAGTCTCCTATAAAATCCAGTCTCCAGTAAAATCCAGTCTCGAGTAAAATCCAGTCTCCAGTAAAATCCAGTCTCCAGTAAAATCCAGTCTCCAGTAAAATCCAGTCTCCAGTAAAACCCTGTCTCCAGTAAAATCCAGTCTCCAGTAAAATCCGGTCTCCAGTAAAATCCAGTCTCCAGTAAAATCCAGTCTCCAGTAAAATCCAGTCTCCAGTCTCTAGTAAAATCCAGTCTCCAGTAAAATCTAGTCTCCAGTAAAATCCAGTTCCAGTAAAATCCAGTCTCCAGTAAAATCCAGTCTCCAGTCTCCAGTAAAATCCAGTCTCCAGTAAAATCCAGTCTCCAGTAAATTCCAGTCTCCAGTAAAATCCAGTCTCCACTCTGCAGTTAAATCCAGTCTCCAGTCTCCAGTAAAATCCAGTCTCCAGTCTCCAGTAAAATCCAGTCTCCAGTAGAATCCAGTCTCCAGCCTCCAGTAAAATCCAGTCTCGAGTCTCCAGTAAAATCCAGTCTCTAGTCTCCAGTAAAATCCAGTCTCCAGTCTTCAGTCTCCAGTAAAATCCAGTCTCCAGTCTCCAGTAAAATCCAGTCTCCAGTCTCCAGTAAAATCCAGTCTCCAGTCTCCAGTAAAATCCAGTCTCCAATCTCCAGTAAAATCCAGTCTCCAGTAAATTCCAGTCTCCAGTCTCCAATAAAATCCAGTCTCCAGCCTCCAGTAAAATTCAGTCTCCAGTCTCAAGTCTCCAGTCTCCAGTCTCCAGTTAAATCCAGTCTCCAGTAAAATGCAGTTTTCAGTCTCCAGTCTCCAGTAAAATCCAGTCTCCAGTCTCCAGTCTCCAACTCCAGTAAAATCCAGTCTCCCGTCTCCAACTCCAGTAAAATCCAGTCTCCAGTCTCCAGTCTCCAGTAAAATCCAGTCTCCAGTAAAATCCAGTCTCCAGTCTCTAGTAAAATCCACTCTCCAGTAAAATCCAGTCTCCAGTAAAATCCAGTTCCAGTAAAAGCCAGTCTCCAGTAAAATCCAGTCTCCAGTCTCCAGTAAAATCCAGTCTCCAGTAAAATCCAGTCTCCAGTCTCCAATCTCCAGTAAAATACAGTCTCCAGTTAAATCCAGTCTCCAGTCTCCAGTAAAATCCAGTCTCCAGTCTCCAGTCTGCAGTAAAATCCAGTCTCCAGTCTCCAGTAAAATCCAGTCTCCAGTCTCCAGTCTCCAGTAAAATCCAGTCTCCAGTCTCTAATAAAATCCAGTCTCCAGCCTCTAGTAAAATCCAGTCTCCAGTCTCAAGTCTGCAGTCTCCAGTAAAATCCAGTCTCAAGTCTCCATTAAAATCCAGTTTTCAGTCTCCAGTCTCCAGTAAAATCCAGTCTCCAGTCTCCAGTCTCCAACTCCAGTAAAATCCAGTCTCCAGTCTCCAGTAAAATCCAGTCTCCAGTCTCCAGTAAAATCCAGTCTCGTCTCCAGTAAAATCCAGTCTCTAGTCTCCAGTAAAATCCAGTCTCCAGTAAAATCCAGTCTCCAGTCTCCAGTCTGCAGTAAAATCCAGTCTCCAGTCTCCAGTAAAATCCAGTCTCCAGTCTCCAGTAAAATCCAGTCTCCAGTCTCCAATCTCCAGTAAAATCCAGTCTCCAGCAAAATTCAGTCTCCAGTCTCCAGTAAAATCCAGTCTCCGGTCTCCAGTAAAATCCAGTCTCCAGTCTCAAGTTTCCAGTCTCCAGTCTCCAGTAAAATCCAGTTTTCAGTCTCCAGTCTCCAGTAAAATCCAGTCTCCAGTCTCCAGTAAAATCCAGTCTCCAGTCTCCAGTAAAATCCAGTCTCCAGTCTCTAGTCTCCAGTCTCCAGTATCCAGTCTCCAGTAAAATCCAGTCTCCAGTAAAATCCAGTCTCGAGTAAAATCCAGTCTCCAGTAAAATCCAGTCTCCAGTAAAATCCAGTCTCCAGTAAAATCCAGTCTCCAGTAAAACCCTGTCTCCAGTAAAATCCAGTCTCCAGTAAAATCCGGTCTCCAGTAAAATCCAGTCTCCAGTAAAATCCAGTCTCCAGTCTCTAGTAAAATCCAGTCTCCAGTAAAATCTAGTCTCCAGTAAAATCCAGTTCCAGTAAAATCCAGTCTCCAGTAAAATCCAGTCTCCAGTCTCCAGTAAAATCCAGTCGCCAGTAAAATCCAGTCTCCAGTAAATTCCAGTCTCCAGTAAAATCCAGTCTCCACTCTCCAGTTAAATCCAGTCTCCAGTCTCCAGTAAAATCCAATCTCCAGTCTCCAGTAAAATCCAGTCTCCAGTAGAATCCAGTCTCCAGCCTCCAGTAAAATCCAGTCTCCAGTCTCCAGTAAAATCCAGTCTCTAGTCTCCAGTAAAATCCAGTCTCTAGTCTCCAGTAAAATCCAGTCTCCAGTCTTCAGTCTCCAGTAAAATCCAGTCTCCAGTCTCCAGTAAAATCCAGTCTCCAGTCTCCAGTAAAATCCAGTCTCCAGTCTCCAGTAAAATCCAGTCTCCAATCTCCAGTAAAATCCTGTCTCCAGTAAATTCCAGTCTCCAGTCTCCAATAAAATCCAGTCTCCAGCCTACAGTAAAATTCAGTCTCCAGTCTCAAGTCTCCAGTCTCCAGTTAAATCCAGTCTCCAGTCTCCACTAAAATGCAGTTTTCAGTCTCCAGTCTCCAGTAAAATCCAGTCTCCAGTCTCCAACTCCAGTAAAATCCAGTCTCCAGTCTCCAACTCCAGTAAAATCCAGTCTCCAGTCTCCAGTCTCCAGTAAAATCCAGTCTCCAGTAAAATCCAGTCTCCAGTCTCTAGTAAAATCCAGTCTCCAGTAAAATCCAGTCTCCAGTAAAATCCAGTTCCAGTAAAATCCAGTCTCCAGTAAAATCCAGTCTCCAGTAAAATACAGTCTCCAGTCTCCAATCTCCAGTAAAATACAGTCTCCAGTTAAATCCAGTCTCCAGTAAAATCCAGTCTCTAGTCTCCAGTAAAACGCCAGTCTCCAGTCTCCAGTCTCCAGTAAAATCCAGTCTCCAGTCCCCAGTCTGCAGTAAAATCCAGTCTCCAGTCTCCAGTAAAATCCAGTCTCCAGTCTCCAGTAAAATCCAGTCTCCAGTCTCCAATAAAATCCAGTCTCCAGCCTCTAGTAAAATCCAGTCTCCAGTCTGAAGTCTGCAGTCTCCAGTAAAATCCAGTCTCAAGTCTCCATTAAAATCCAGTTTTCAGTCTCCAGTCTCCAGTAAAATCCAGTCTCCAGTCTCCAGTCTCCAACTCCAGTAAAATCCAGTCTCCGGTCTCCAGTAAAATCCAGTCTCCAGTCTCCAGTCTCCAGTAAAATCCAGTCTCCAGAAAAATCCAGTATCCAGTCTCTAGTCTCCAGTCTCCAGTATCCAGTCTCTAGTAAAATCCAGTCTCCAGTCTCCAGTAAAATCCAGTCTCCAGTCCCCTGTCTCTAGTAAAACCCGGTCTCCAGTCTCCAGTCTCCAGTAAAATCCAGTCTCCAGTAAAATCCAGTCTCCAGTCTCCAGGAAAATCCAGTCTCCAGTTAAATCCAGTCTCCAGTAAAATCCAGTCTCCACTAAAATCCAGTCTCCAGTAAAATCCAGTCTCCAGTAGAATCCAGTCTCCAGTAAAATCCAGTCTCCAGTCTCCAGTAAAATCCAGTCTCCAGTCTCCAGTAAAATCCAGTCTGCAGTCTCCAATCTCCAGTAAAATCCTGTCTCCAGTAAATTCCAGTCTCCAGTCTCCAATAAAATCCAGTCTCCAGCCTCCAGTAAAATTCAGTCTCCAGTCTCAAGTCTGCAGTCTCCAGTCTCCAGTAAAATCCAGTCTCCAGTCTCCAGTAAAATCCAGTTTTCAGTCTCCAGTCTCCAGTAAAATCCAGTCTCCAGTCTCCAACTCCAGTAAAATCCAGTCTCCAGTCTCCAGTAAAATCCAGTCTCCCGTCTCCAGTAAAATCCAATCTCCAGTAAAATCCAGTCTCCAGTCTCTAGTAAAATCCATTCTCGAGTAAAATCCAGTCTCCAGTAAAATCCAGTTCCAGTAAAATCCAGTCTCCAGTAAAATCCAGTCTCCAGTCTCCAGTAAAATCCAGTCTCCAGTAAAATCCAGTCTCCAGTCTCCAGTAAAATCCAGTCTCCAGTAGAATCCAGTCTCCAGCCTCCAGTAAAATCCAGTCTCCAGTCTCCAGTAAAATCCAGTCTCTAGTCTCCAGTAAAATCCAGTCTCTAGTCTCCAGAAAAATCCAGTCTCCAGTCTTCAGTCTCCAGTAAAATCCAGTCTCCAGTCTCCAGTAAAATCCAGTCTCCAGTAAAATCCAGTCTCCATTCTCCAGTAAAATCCAGTCTCCAATCTCCAGTAAAATCCTGTCTCCAGTAAATTCCAGTCTCCAGTCTCCAATAAAATCCAGTCTCCAGCCTCCAGTAAAATTCAGTCTCCAGTCTCAAGTCTCCAGTCTCCAGTCTCCAGTTAAATCCAGTCTCCAGTCTCCAGTAAAATGCAGTTTTCAGTCTCCAGTCTCCAGTAAAATCCAGTCTCCAGTCTCCAGTCTCCAACTCCAGTAAAATCCAGTCTCCAGTCTCCAACTCCAGTAAAATCCAGTCTCCAGTCTCCAGTCTCCAGTAAAATCCAGTCTCCAGTAAAATCCACTCTCCAGTCTCTAGTAAAATCCAGTCTCCAGTAAAATCCAGTCTCCAGTAAAATCCAGTTCCAGTAAAATCCAGTCTCCAGTAAAATCCAGTCTCCAGTAAAATACAGTCTCCAGTCTCCAATCTCCAGTAAAATACAGTCTCCAGTTAAATCCAGTCTCCAGTCTCCAGTAAAATCCAGTCTCTAGTCTCCAGTAAAATCCAGTCTCCAGTCTCCAGTAAAATCCAGTCTCCAGTCTGCAGTAAAATCCAGTCTCCAGTCTCCAGTAAAATCCAGTCTCCAGTCTCCAGTAAAATCCAGTCTCCAGTAAAATCCAGTCTCCAGTCTCCAATAAAATCCAGTCTCCAGCCTCTAGTAAACTCCAGTCTCCAGTCTCAAGTCTGCAGTCTCCAGTAAAATCCAGTCTCAAGTCTCCATTAAAATCCAGTTTTCAGTCTCCAGTCTCCAATAAAATCCAGTCTCCAGTCTCCAACTCCAGTAAAATCCAGTCTCCAGTCTCCAGTAAAATCCAGTCTCCAGTCTCCAGTAAAATCCAGTCTAAAGAAAAATCCAGTATCCAGTCTCTAGTCTCCAGTCTCCAGTATCCAGTCTCTAGTAAAATCCAGTCTCCAGTCTCCAGTCTCCAGTAAAATCCAGTCTCCAGTCCCCTGTCTCTAGTAAAACCCAGTCTCCAGTCTCCAGTCTCCAGTAAAATCCAGTCTCCAGTCTCCACGAAAATCCAGTCTCCAGTTAAATCCAGTCTCCACTAAAATCCAGTCTCCACTAAAATCCAGTCTCCAGTAAAATCCAGTCTCCAGTAAAATCCAGTCTCCAGTCCCCAGTAAAATCCAGTTTTCAGTCTCCAGTCTCCAGTAAAATCCAGTCTCCAGTCTCCAACTCCAGTAAAATCCAGTCTCCAGTCTCCAGTAAAATCCAGTCTCCCGTCTCCAGTAAAATCCAGTCTCCAGTAAAATCCAGTCTCCAGTCTCTAGTAAAATCCATTCTCGAGTAAAATCCAGTCTCCAGTAAAATCCAGTTCCAGTAAAATCCAGTCTCCAGTAAAATCCAGTCTCCAGTCTCCAGTAAAATCCAGTCTCAAGTAAAATCCAGTCTCCAGTCTCCAGTAAAATCCAGTCTCCAGTAGAATCCAGTCTCCAGCCTCCAGTAAAATCCAGTCTCCAGTCTCCAGTAAAATCCAGTCTCTAGTCTCCAGTAAAATCCAGTCTCTAGTCTCCAGTAAAATCCAGTCTCCAGTCTTCAGTCTCCAGTAAAATCCAGTCTCCAGTCTCCAGTAAAATCCAGTCTCCAGTCTCCAGTAAAATCCAGTCTCCAGTCTCCAGTCTCCAGTAAAATCCAGTGCTGTCTCCAGTAAAATCCAGTCTCCAGTAAAATCCAGTATCCAGTCTCTAGTCTCCAGTATCCAGTCTCCAGTAAAATCCAGTCTCCAGTCTCCAGTCTCCAGTAAAATCCAGTCTCCAGTCCCCTGTCTCTAGTAAAACCCAGTCTCCAGTCTCCAGTCTCCAGTAAAATCCAGTCTCCAGTCTCCAGGAAAATCCAGTCTCCAGTTAAATCCAGTCTCCAGTAAAATCCAGTCTCCACTAAAATCCAGTCTCCAGTAAAATCCAGTCTCCAGTAAAATCCAGTCTCCAGTCTCCAGTAAAATCCAGTCTCCAGTCTCCACTAAAATCCAGTCTCCAGTCTCCAGTAAAATCCAGTCTCCAGTCTCCAATCTCCAGTAAAATCCTGTCTCCAGTAAATTCCAGTCTCCAGTCTCCAATAAAATCCAGTCTCCAGCCTCCAGTAAAATTCAGTCTCCAGTCTCAAGTCTGCAGTCTCCAGTCTCCAGTAAAATCCAGTCTCCAGTCTCCAGTAAATCCAGTTTTCAGTCTCCAGTCTCCAGTAAAATCCAGTCTCCAGTCTCCAACTCCAGTAAAATCCAGTCTCCAGTCTCCAGTAAAATCCAGTCTCCCGTATCCAGTAAAATCCAGTCTCCAGTAAAATCCAGTCTCCAGTCTCTAGTAAAATCCCTTCTCGAGTAAAATCCAGTCTCCAGTAAAATCCAGTTCCAGTAAAATCCAGTCTCCAGTAAAATCCAGTCTCCAGTCTCCAGTAAAATCCAGTCTCCAGTAAAATCCAGTCTCCAGTCTCCAATCTCCAGTAAAATACAGTCTCCAGTTAAATCCAGTCTCCAGTCTCCAGTAAAATCCAGTCTCCAGTCCCCAGTCTCCAGTAAAATCCAGTCTCCAGTCTCCAGTCTCCAGTAAAATCCAGTCTCCAGTCTCCAGTAAAATCTAGTCTCCAGTAAAATCCAGTCTCCAGTAAAATCCAGCCTCCAGTAAAATCCAGTCTCCACTAAAATCCAGTCTCTAGTAAAATCCAGTCTCCAGTAAAATCCAGTCTCCAGTAAAATCCAGTCTCCAGTAAAATCCAGTCTCCAGTAAAATCCAGTCTCCAGTCTCCAGTCTCTAGTAAAATCCAGTCTCCAGTCTCTAGTTTCCAGTCTCCAGTAAAATCCAGCCTCCAGTCTCCAGTCTACAGTATAATCCAGTCTCCAGTAAAATCCAGTCTCTAGTGTCCAGTCTCCAGTAAAATCCAGTCTCCAGTCTCCAGTAAAATCCAGTCTCCAGTCTCCAGTAAAATCCAGTCTCCAGTCTCCAGTAAAATCCAGTCTCCAGTCTCCAGTAAAATCCAGTCTCCAGTCTCCAGCCTCCAGTAAAATCCAGTCTCCAGTCTCCAGTAAAATCCACTCTCCAGTAAAATCCAGTCTCCAGTAAAATCCAGTCTCCAGTACAATCTAGTCTCCAGGAAAATCCAGTCTCCAGTAAAATCCAGTCTCCAGTAAAATCAAGTCTCCAGTATAATATGGTCTCCAGTAAAATCCAGTCTCCAGTATAATATGGTCTCCAGTAAAATCCAGTCTCCAGTCTCCAGTAAAATCCAGTCTCCAGTCTCCAGTAAAATCCAGTCTCCAGTCTCCAGTAAAATCCAGTCTCCAGTCCCCAGTCTCTAGTTAAACCCAGTATCCAGTCTCCAGTCTCCAGTAAAATCCAGTCTCCAGTAAAATCCAGTCTCCAGTAAAATCCGGTCTCCAGTTAAATCCAGTCTCCAGTAAAATCCAGTCTCCACTAAAATCCAGTCTCTAGTAAAATCCAGTCTCCAGTAAAATCCAGTATCCAGTAAAATACAGTCTCCAGTAAAATTAAGTCTCGAGTATAATATGGCCTCCAGTAAAATCCAGTCTCCAGTAAAATCCAGTCTCCAGTCTCAAGTCTCCATTAAAATCCAGTCTCCAGTCTCCAGTAAAATCCAGTCTCCAGTCCCCAGTCTAGTAAAACCCAGTCTCCAGTCTCCAGTCTCCAGTAAAATCCAGTCCCCAGTCTCCAGTCTCCAGTAAAATCCAGTCTCCAGTAAAATCCAGTCTCCAGTTAAATCCAGTCTCCAGTAAAATCCAGTCTCCACTAAAATCCAGTCTCTAGTAAAATCCAGTCTCGAGTAACATCAAGTCTCCAGTCTCCAGTAAAATCCAGTAAAATCGAGTACAATCCAGTAAAATCCAGTAAAATCTAGTCTCCAGTCTCCAGTAAAATCCACTAAAATCCAGTCTCCAGACTCCAGTCTCCAGCAAAATCCAGTAAAATCCAGTCTCGAGTCTCCAGTCTCCAGTAAAATCCAGTCTCCAGTAAAATCCAGTCTCCAGTCTCCAGTAAAATCCAGTCTCCAGTCTACAGTAAAATCCAGTCTCCAGTCTCCAGTAAAATGCAGTCTCTAGTCTCCTGTAAAATCCAGTCTCTAGTCTCCACTAAAATCCAGTCTCCAGTCTCCAGTAAAATCCAGTGTCCAGTCTCCAGTCTGCAGTAAAATCCAGTCTCCAGTCTCCAGTAAAATCCAGTCTCCAGTCTCCAGCAAAATCCAGTCTCCAGTCTCCAATCTCCAGTAAAATCCTGTCTCCAGTCTCCAATAAAATCCAGTCTCCAGCCTCCAGTAAAATCCAATCTCCAGTCTCAAGTCTCCAGTCTCCAGTAAAATCCAGTTTTCAGTAAAATTCAGTCTCCAGTTAAATCCAGTCTCCAGTAAAATCCAGTCTCCACTAAAATCCAGTCTCTAGTAAAATCCAGTCTCTAATAAAATCCAGTCTCCAGTAAAATCCAGTCTCCAGTAAAATCCAGTCTCCAGTCTCCAGTAAAATCCAGTCTCCAGTCTCCAGTAAAATCCAGTCTCCAGTCCCCAGTCTCTAGTAAAACCCAGTCTCCAGTCTCCAGTCTCCAATAAAATCCAGTCTCCAGTCTCCAGTAAAATCCAGTCTCCAGTCTCCAGTAAAATCCAGACTCTGGTAAAATCCAGTCTCCAGTCTCCAGTAAAATCCAGTTTCTAGTCTCCAGTAAAATCCAGTCTCTAGACTCCAGTAAAATCCAGTCTCCAGTCTCCAGTAAAATCCAGTCTCCAGTCTCCAGTAAAATCCAGTCTCCAGTAAAATCCAGTCTCCAATCTCCAGTAAAATACAGTCTCCAGTTAAATCCAGTCTCCAGTCTCCAGTAAAATCCAGTCTCCAGTCCCCAGTCTCCAGTAAAGTCCAGTCTCCAGTCTCCAGTAAAATCCAGTCTCCAGTCTCCAGTAAAATCCAGTCTCCAGTAAAATCCAGTCTCCAGTAAAATCCAGTCTCCAGTATAACATGGTCTCCAGTAAAATCCAGTCTCCAGTCTCCAGTAAAATCCAGTCTCCAGTAAAATCCAGTCTCCAGTCTCCAGTAAAATCCAGTCTCCAGTAAAATCCAGTCTCCAGTCCCCAGTGTCTAGTAGAACCCAGTTTCCAGTCTCCAGTAAAATCCTGTCTCCAGTCTCCAGTCTCCAGTAAAATCCAGTCTCCAGTAAAATTCAGTCTCCAGTTAAATCCAGTCTCCAGTAAAATCCAGTCTCCACTAAAATCCAGTCTCTAGTAAAATCCAGTCTCTAATAAAATCCAGTCTCCAGTAAAATCCAGTCTCCAGTAAAATCCAGTCTCCAGTAAAATCCAGTCTCCAGTCTCCAGTAAAATCCAGTCTCCAGTCTCCAGTAAAATCCAGTCTCCAGTCCCCAGTCTCTAGTAAAACCCAGTCTCCAGTCTCCAGTCTCCAGTAAAATCCAGTCTCCAGTCTCCAGTAAAATCCAGTCTCCAGTCTCCAGTAAAATCCAGACTCCGGTAAAATCCAGTCTCCAGTAAAATCCAGTTTCTAGTCTCCAGTAAAATCCAGTCTCTAGACTCCAGTAAAATCCAGTCTCCAGTCTCCAGTAAAATCCAGTCTCCAGTCTCCAGTCTCCAGTAAAATCCAGTCTCCAGTCTCTAGTAAAATCCAGTCTCCAGTAAAATCCAGTCTCCAGTAAAATCCAGTTCCAGTAAAATCCAGTCTCCAGTAAAATCCAGTCTCCAGTCTCCAGTAAAATCCAGTCTCCAGTAAAATCCAGTCTACAGTCTCCAATCTCCAGTAAAATACAGTCTCCAGTTAAATCCAGTCTCCAGTCTCCAGTAAAATCCAGTCTCCAGTCCCCAGTCTCCAGTAAAGTCCAGTCTCCAGTCTCCAGTACAATCCAGTCTCCAGTCTCCAGTAAAATCCAGTCTCCAGTAAAATCCAGTCTCCACTAAAATCCAGTCTCCAGTAAAATCCAGTCTCCAGTAAAATCCAGTCTCCAGTATAACATGGTCTCCAGTAAAATCCAGTCTCCAGTCTCCAGTAAAATCCAGTCTCCAGTAAAATCCAGTCTCCAGTCTCCAGTAAAATCCAGTCTCCAGTAAAATCCAGTCTCCAGTCCCCAGTCTCTAGTAAAACCCAGTCTCCAGTCTCCAGTAAAATCCAGTCTCCAGTCTCCAGTCTCCAGTAAAATCCAGTCTCCAGTAAAATTCAGTCTCCAGTTAAATCCAGTCTCCAGTAAAATCCAGTCTCCACTAAAATCCAGTCTCTAGTAAAATCCAGTCTCTAATAAAATCCAGTCTCCAGTAAAATCCAGTCTCCAGTAAAATCCAGTCTCCAGTAAAATCCAGTCTCCAGTCTCCATTAAAATCCACTTTTCAGTCTCCAGTCTCCAGTAAAATCCAGTCTCCAGTCTCCAACTCCAGTAAAATCCAGTCTCCAGTCTCCAGTAAAATCCAGTCTCCAGTAAAATCCAGTATCCAGTCTCTAATCTCCAGTCTCCAGTATCCAGTCTCCAGTAAAATCCAGTCTCCAGTCTCCAGTCTCCAGTAAAATCCCGTCTCCAGTCCCCTGTCTCTAGTAAAACCCAGTCTCCAGTCTCCAGTCTCCAGTAAAATTCAGTCTCCAGTCTCCAGTCTCCAACTCCAGTAAAAACCAGTCTCCAGTCTCCAGTAAAATCCAGTCTCCAGTCTCCAGTCTCCAGTAAAATCCAGTCTCCAGTCTCTAGTAAAATCCAGTCTCCAGTAAAATCCAGTCTCCAATAAAATCCAGTTCACGTAAAATCCAGTCTCCAGTAAAATCCAGTCTCCAGTCTCCAGTAAAATCCAGTCTCCAGTAAAATCCAGTCTCCAGTCTCCAATCTCCAGTAAAATACAGTCTCCAGTTAAATCCAGTCTCCAGTCTCCAGTAAAATCCAGTCTCCAGTCCCCAGTCTCCAGTAAAGTCCAGTCTCCAGTCTCCAGTAAAATCCAGTCTCCAGTCTCCAGTAAAATCCAGTCTCCAGTAAAATCCAGTCTCCACTAAAATCCAGTCTCCAGTAAAATCCAGTCTCCAGTAAAATCCAGTCTCCAGTAAAATCCAGTCTCCAGTATAACATGGTCTCCAGTAAAATCCAGTCTCCAGTAAAATCCAGTCTCCAGTCTCCAGTAAAATCCAGTCTCCAGTAAAATCCAGTCTCCAGTCCCCAGTCTCTAGTAAAACCCAGTCTCCAGTCTCCAGTAAAATCCAGTCTCCAGTCTCCAGTAAAATCCAGTCTCCAGTAAAATTCAGTCTCCAGTTAAATCCAGTCTCCAGTAAAATCCAGTCTCCACTAAAATCCAGTCTCTAGTAAAATCCAGTCTCTAATAAAATCCAGTCTCCAGTAAAATCCAGTCTCCACTAAAATCCAGTCTCTAGTAAAATCCAGTCTCTAATAAAATCCAGTCTCCAGTAAAATCCAGTCTCCAGTAAAATCCAGTCTCCAGTAAAATCCA
This sequence comes from Amblyomma mixtum, assembly GCF_055824585.1. Classification (NCBI taxonomy): domain Eukaryota; kingdom Metazoa; phylum Arthropoda; class Arachnida; order Ixodida; family Ixodidae; genus Amblyomma; species Amblyomma mixtum. Next base: position 89,125,985 of record NC_143021.1, read on the forward strand.
GTCTCCAGTCTCCATTAAAATCCAGTTTTCAGTCTCCAGTCTCCAGTAAAATCCAGTCTCCAGTCTCCAGTCTCCAACTCCAGTAAAATCCAGTCTCCAGTCTCCAGTAAAATCCAGTCTCCAGTAAAATCCAGTATCCAGTCTCTAATCTCCAGTCTCCAGTATCCAGTCTCCAGTCTCCAGTAAAATCCAGTCTCCAGTCTCCAGTCTCCAGTAAAATCCAGTCTCCAGTCCCCTGTCTCTAGTAAAACCCAGTCTCCAGTCTCCAGTCTCCAGTAAAATTCAGTCTCCAGTCTCCAGTCTCCAACTCCAGTAAAATCCAGTCTCCAGTCTCCAACTCCAGTAAAAACCAGTCTCCAGTCTCCAGTAAAATCCAGTCTCCAGTCTCCAGTAAAATCCAGTCTCCAGTAAAATCCAGTTCGAGTAAAATCCAGTCTCCAGTAAAATCCAGTCTCCAGTCTCCAGTAAAATCCAGTCTCCAGTCTCCAATCTCCAGTAAAATACAGTCTCCAGTTAAATCCAGTCTCCAGTCTCCAGTAAAATCCAGTCTCCAGTCCCCAGTCTCCAGTAAAGTCCTGTCTCCAGTCTCCAGTAAAATCCAGTCTCCAGTCTCCAGTAAAATCCAGTCTCCAGTAAAATCCAGTCTCCACTAAAATCCAGTCTCCAGTAAAATCCAGTCTCCAGTAAAATCCAGTCTCCAGTAAAATCCAGTCTCCAGTATAACATGGTCTCCAGTAAAATCCAGTCTCCAGTCTCCAGTAAAATCCAGTCTCCAGTAAAATCCAGTCTCCAGTCTCCAGTAAAATCCAGTCTCCAGTAAAATCCAGTCTCCAGTCCCCAGTCTCTAGTAAAACCCAGTCTCCAGTCTCCAGTAAAATCCAGTCTCCAGTCTCCAGTCTCCAGTAAAATCCAGTCTCCAGTAAAATTCAGTCTCCAGTTAAATCCAGTCTCCAGTAAAATCCAGTCTCCACTAAAATCCAGTCTCTAGTAAAATCCAGTCTCTAATAAAATCCAGTCTCCAGTAAAATCCAGTCTCCAGTAAAATCCAGTCTCCAGTAAAATCCAGTCTCCAGTATAATATGGTCTCCAGTAAAATCCAGTCTCCAGTCTCCAGTAAAATCCAGTCTCCAGTCTCCAGTCTCCAGTAAAATCCAGTCTCCAGTCCCCAGTCTCTAGTAAAACCCAGTCTCCAGTCTCCAGTAAAATCCAGTCTCCAGTCTCCAGTCTCCAGTAAAATCCAGTCTCCAGTAAAATCCAGTCTCCAGTCTCCAGTAAAATCCAGTCTCCAGTAAAATCCAGTCTCCAGTAAAATCCAGTAAAATCCAGTAAAATCCAGTCTCCAGTCTCCAGTAAAATCCAGTCTCCAGTCTCCAGTAAAATCCAGTAAAATCCAGTCTCCAGTCTCCAGTCTCCAGTAAAATCCAGTCTCCAGTCTCCAGTAAAATCCAGACTCCGGTAAAATCCAGTCTCCAGTCTCCAGTAAAATCCAGTTTCTAGTCTCCAGTAAAATCCAGTCTCTAGACTCCAGTAAAATCCAGTCTCCAGTCTCCAGTAAAATCCAGTCTCCAGTCTCCAGTCTCCAGTAAAATCCAGTCTCCGTGCTCCAGTAAAATCCAGTCTCCAGTCTCCAGTAAAATCCAGTCTCCAGTAAAATCCAGTCTCCAGTCTCCAATAAAATCCAGTCTCCAGCCTCTAGTAAAATCCAGTCTCCAGTCTCAAGTCTGCAGTCTCCAGTAAAATCCAGTCTCCAGTCTCCATTAAAATCCAGTTTTCAGTCTCCAGTCTCCAGTAAAATCCAGTCTCCAGTCTCCAACTCCAGTAAAATCCAGTCTCCAGTCTCCAGTAAAATCCAGTCTCCAGTCTCCAGTCTCCAGTAAAATCCAGTCTCCAGTCTCTAGTCTCCAGTCTCCAGTATCCAGTCTCCAGTAAAATCCAGTCTCCAGTCTCCAGTAAAATCCAGTCTCCAGTCCCCTGTCTCTAGTAAAACCCAGTCTCCAGTCTCCAGTCTCCAGTAAAATCCAGTCTCCAGTCTCCAGAAAAATCCAGCCTCCAGTTAAATCCAGTCTCCAGTAAAATCCAGTCTCCACTAAAATCCAGTCTCCAGTAAAATCCAGTCTCCAGTAAAATCCAGTCTCCAGTCTCCAGTAAAATCCAGGCTCCAGTCTCGAGTAAAATCCAGTCTCCAGTCTCCAGTAAAATCCAGTCTCCAGTCTCCAATCTCCAGTAAAATCCTGTCTCCAGTAAATTCCAGTCTCCAGTCTCCAATAAAATCCAGTCTCCAGCCTCCAGTAAAATTCAGTCTCCAGTCTCAAGTCTGCAGTCTCCAGTCTCCAGTAAAATCCAGTCTCCAGTCTCCAGTAAATCCAGTTTTCAGTCTCCAGTCTCCAGTAAAATCCAGTCTCCAGTCTCCAACTCCAGTAAAATCCAGTCTCCAGTCTCCAGTAAAATCCAGTCTCTAGTAAAATCCATTCTCGAGTAAAATCCAGTCTCCAGTAAAATCCAGTTCCAGTAAAATCCAGTCTCCAGTAAAATCCAGTCTCCAGTCTCCAGTAAAATCCAGTCTCCAGTAAAATCCAGTCTCCAGTCTCCAGTCTCCAACTCCAGTAAAATCCAGTCTCCAGTCTCCAGTAAAATCCAGTCTCCAGTCTCCAGTCTCCAGTAAAATCCAGTCTCCAGTCTCCAGTAAAATCCAGTATCCAGTCTCTAGTCTCCAGTCTCCAGTATCCAGTCTCCAGTAAAATCCAGTCTCCAGTCTCCAGTCTCCAGTAAAATCCAGTCTCCAGTCCCCTGTCTCTAGTAAAACCCAGTCTCCAGTCTCCAGTCTCCAGTAAAATCCAGTCTCCAGTCTCCAGGAAAATCCAGTCTCCAGTTAAATCCAGTCTCCAGTAAAATCCAGTCTCCACTAAAATCCAGTCTCCAGTAAAATCCAGTCTCCAGTAAAATCCAGTCTCCAGTCTCCAGTAAAATCCAGTCTCCAGTCTCCACTAAAATCCAGTCTCCAGTCTCCAATCTCCAGTAAAATCCTGTCTCCAGTAAATTCCAGTCTCCAGTCTCCAATAAAATCCAGTCTCCAGCCTCCAGTAAAATTCAGTCTCCAGTCTCAAGTCTGCAGTCTCCAGTCTCCAGTAAAATCCAGTCTCCAGTCTCCAGTAAATCCAGTTTTCAGTCTCCAGTCTCCAGTAAAATCCAGTCTCCAGTCTCCAACTCCAGTAAAATCCAGTCTCCAGTCTCCAGTAAAATCCAGTCTCCCGTATCCAGTAAAATCCAGTCTCCAGTAAAATCCAGTCTCCAGTCTCTAGTAAAATCCATTCTCGAGTAAAATCCAGTCTCCAGTAAAATCCAGTTCCAGTAAAATCCAGTCTCCAGTAAAATCCAGTCTCCAGTCTCCAGTAAAATCCAGTCTCCAGTAAAATCCAGTCTCCAGTCTCCAATCTCCAGTAAAATACAGTCTCCAGTTAAATCCAGTCTCCAGTCCCCAGTCTCTAGTAAAATCCAGTCTCCAGTCTCCAGTCTCCAGTAAAATCCAGTCTCCAGTCTCCAGTAAAATCTAGTCCCCAGTAAAATCCAGTCTCCAGTAAAATCCAGCCTCCAGTAAAATCCAGTCTCCACTAAAATCCAGTCTCTAGTAAAATCCAGTCTCCAGTAAAATCCAGTCTCCAGTAAAATCCAGTCTCCAGTAAAATCCAGTCTCCAGACTCCAGTCTCTAGTAAAATCCAGTCTCCAGTCTCTAGTTTCCAGTCTCCAGTAAAATCCAGCCTCCAGTCTCCAGTCTACAGTATAATCCAGTCTCCAGTAAAATCCAGTCTCTAGTCTCCAGTCTCCAGTAAAATCCAGTCTCCAGTCTCCAGTAAAATCCAGTCTCCAGTCTCCAGTAAAATCCAGTCTCCAGTCTCCAGCCTCCAGTAAAATCCAGTCTCCAGTAAAATCCACTCTCCAGTAAAATCCAGTCTCCAGTAAAATCCAGTCTCCAGTACAATCTAGTCTCCAGGAAAATCCAGTCTCCAGTAAAATCAAGTCTCCAGTATAATATGGTCTCCAGTAAAATCCAGTCTCCAGTATAATATGGTCTCCAGTAAAATCCAGTCTCCAGTAAAATCCAGTCTCCAGTCTCCAGTCTCCAGTAAAATCGAGTCTCCAGTAAAATCCAGTCTCCAGTCTCCAGTAAAATCCAGTCTCCAGTCCCCAGTCTCTAGTTAAACCCAGTATCCAGTCTCCAGTCTCCAGTAAAATCCAGTCTCCAGTCTCCAGTAAAATCCAGTCTCCAGTAAAATCCAGTCTCCAGTTAAATCCAGTCTCCAGTAAAATCCAGTGTCCACTAAAATCCAGTCTCTAGTAAAATCCAGTCTCCAGTAAAATCCAGTATCCAGTAAAATCCAGTCTCCAGTAAAATTAAGTCTCGAGTATAATATGGCCTCCAGTAAAATCCAGTCTCCAGTAAAATCCAGTCTCCAGTCTCAAGTCTCCATTAAAATCCAGTCTCCAGTCTCCAGTAAAATCCAGTCTCCAGTCCCCAGTCTCTAGTAAAACCCAGTCTCCAGTCTCCAGTCTCCAGTAAAATCCAGTCTCCAGTCTCCAGTCTCCAGTAAAATCCAGTCTCCAGTAAAATCCAGTCTCCAGTTAAATCCAGTCTCCAGTAAAATCCAGTCTCCACTAAAATCCAGTCTCTAGTAAAATCCAGTCTCCAGTAAAATCAAGTCTCCAGTCTCCAGTCTCAAGTAAAATCCAGTCTCCAGTCTCCAGTAAAATCCAGTAAAATCCAGTAAAATCGAGTAAAATCCAGTAAAATCCAGTAAAATCTATTCTCCAGTCTCCAGTAAAATCCAGTAAAATCCAGTCTCCAGACTCCAGTCTCCAGCAAAATCCAGTAAAATCCAGTCTCGAGTCTCCAGTCTCCAGTAAAATCCAGTCTCCAGTCTCCAGTAAAATCCAGTCTCCAGTCTCCAGTAAAATCCAGTCTCCAGTCTACAGTAAAATCCAGTCTCCAGTCTCCAGTAAAATCCAGTCTCCAGTAAAATCCAGTCTCGAGTAAAATCCAGTCTCCAGTAAAATCCAGTCTCCAGTAAAATCCAGTCTCCAGTAAAATCCAGTCTCCAGTAAAACCCTGTCTCCAGTAAAATCCAGTCTCCAGTAAAATCCGGTCTCCAGTAAAATCCAGTCTCCAGTAAAATCCAGTCTCCAGTAAAATCCAGTCTCCAGTCTCTAGTAAAATCCAGTCTCCAGTAAAATCTAGTCTCCAGTAAAATCCAGTTCCAGTAAAATCCAGTCTCCAGTCTCCAGTAAAATCTAGTCTCCAGTAAAATCCAGTCTCCATTAAAATCCAGTCTCCAGTAAAATCCAGTCTCCAGTCTCTAGTCTCCAGTCTCCAGTATCCAGTCTCCAGTCTCCAGTAAAATCCAGTCTCCAGTAAAATCCAGTCTCCAGTAAAATCCAGTCTCCAGTAAAATCCAGTCTCCAGTAAAATCCAGTCTCCAGTAAAATCCAGTCTCCAGTAAAATCCAGTCTCCAGTAAAATCGACTCTCCAGTAAAACCAGCCTCCAGTAAAATCCAGTCTCCAGTCTCCAGTAAAATCCAGTCTCCAGTCTCCAGTAAAATCCAATCTCCAGTACAATCCAGTCTCCAGTAAAATCCAGTCTCCAGTAAAATCCAGTCTACAGTAAAATCCAGTCTCCAGTAAAATCCACTCTCCAGTAAAATCCAGTCTCCAGTAAAATCCACTCTCCAGTAAAATCCAGTCTCCAGTAAAATCCAGTCTCCAGTAAAATCCAGTCTCCAGTCTCCAGTAAAATCCAGTCTCCAGTAAAATCCAGTCTCCAGTAAAATCCAGCCTCCAGTCTCCAGTAAAATCCAGTCTCCAGTCTCCAGTAAAATCCAGTCTCCAGTCTCCAGTAAAATCCAGTCTCCAGTAAAATCCAGTCTCCAGTCTCCAGTAAAATCCAGTCTCCAGTCTCCAGTAAAATCCAGTCTCTAGTCTCCAGTAAAATCCAGTCTCCAGTAAAATCCAGTCTCCAGTCTCCAGTCTGCAGTAAAATCCACTCTCCAGTCTCCAGTAAAATCCAGTCTCCAGTCTCCAGTAAAATCCAGTCTCCAGTCTCCAATCTCCAGTAAAATCCAGTCTCCAGCAAAATTCTGTCTCCAGTCTCCAGTAAAATCCAGTCTCCGGTCTCCAGTAAAATCCAGTCTCCAGTCTCAAGTCTCCAGTCTCCAGTAAAATCCAGTTTTCAGTCTCCAGTCTCCAGTAAAATCCAGTCTCCAGTCTCCAGTAAAATCCAGTCTCCAGTCTCCAGTAAAATCCAGTCTCCAGTAAAATCCAGTCTCGAGTAAAATCCAGTCTCCAGTAAAATCCAGTCTCCAGTAAAATCCAGTCTCCAGTAAAATCCAGTCTCCAGTAAAACCCTGTCTCCAGTAAAATCCAGTCTCCAGTAAAATCCGGTCTCCAGTAAAATCCAGTCTCCAGTAAAATCTAGTCTCCAGTAAAATCCAGTCTCCAGTCTCCAACTCCAGTAAAATCCAGTCTCCAGTCTCCAGTAAAATCCAGTCTCCAGTCTCCAGTCTCCAGTAAAATCCAGTCTCCAGTCTCTAGTCTCCAGTCTCCAGTATCCAGTCTCCAGTAAAATCCAGTCTCCAGTCTCCAGTAAAATCCAGTCTCCAGTCCCCTGTCTCTAGTAAAACCCAGTCTCCAGTCTCCAGTCTCCAGTAAAATCCAGTCTCCAGTCTCCAGAAAAATCCAGCCTCCAGTTAAATCCAGTCTCCAGTAAAATCCAGTCTCCACTAAAATCCAGTCTCCAGTAAAATCCAGTCTCCAGTAAAATCCAGTCTCCAGTCTCCAGTAAAATCCAGGCTCCAGTCTCGAGTAAAATCCAGTCTCCAGTCTCCAGTAAAATCCAGTCTCCAGTCTCCAATCTCCAGTAAAATCCTGTCTCCAGTAAATTCCAGTCTCCAGTCTCCAATAAAATCCAGTCTCCAGCCTCCAGTAAAATTCAGTCTCCAGTCTCAAGTCTGCAGTCTCCAGTCTCCAGTAAAATCCAGTCTCCAGTCTCCAGTAAATCCAGTTTTCAGTCTCCAGTCTCCAGTAAAATCCAGTCTCCAGTCTCCAACTCCAGTAAAATCCAGTCTCCAGTCTCCAGTAAAATCCAGTCTCTAGTAAAATCCATTCTCGAGTAAAATCCAGTCTCCAGTAAAATCCAGTTCCAGTAAAATCCAGTCTCTAGTAAAATCCAGTCTCCAGTCTCCAGTAAAATCCAGTCTCCAGTAAAATCCAGTCTCCAGTCTCCAGTCTCCAACTCCAGTAAAATCCAGTCTCCAGTCTCCAGTAAAATCCAGTCTCCAGTCTCCAGTCTCCAGTAAAATCCAGTCTCCAGTCTCCAGTAAAATCCAGTATCCAGTCTCTAGTCTCCAGTCTCCAGTATCCAGTCTCCAGTAAAATCCAGTCTCCAGTCTCCAGTCTCCAGTAAAATCCAGTCTCCAGTCCCCTGTCTCTAGTAAAACCCAGTCTCCAGTCTCCAGTCTCCAGTAAAATCCAGTCTCCAGTCTCCAGGAAAATCCAGTCTCCAGTAAAATCCAGTCTCCACTAAAATCCAGTCTCCAGTAAAATCCAGTCTCCAGTAAAATCCAGTCTCCAGTCTCCAGTAAAATCCAGTCTCCAGTCTCCACTAAAATCCAGTCTCCAGTCTCCAATCTCCAGTAAAATCCTGTCTCCAGTAAATTCCAGTCTCCAGTCTCCAATAAAATCCAGTCTCCAGCCTCCAGTAAAATTCAGTCTCCAGTCTCAAGTCTGCAGTCTCCAGTCTCCAGTAAAATCCAGTCTCCAGTCTCCAGTAAATCCAGTTTTCAGTCTCCAGTCTCCAGTAAAATCCAGTCTCCAGTCTCCAACTCCAGTAAAATCCAGTCTCCAGTCTCCAGTAAAATCCAGTCTCCCGTATCCAGTAAAATCCAGTCTCCAGTAAAATCCAGTCTCCAGTCTCTAGTAAAATCCATTCTCGAGTAAAATCCAGTCTCCAGTAAAATCCAGTTCCAGTAAAATCCAGTCTCCAGTAAAATCCAGTCTCCAGTCTCCAGTAAAATCCAGTCTCCAGTAAAATCCAGTCTCCAGTCTCCAATCTCCAGTAAAATACAGTCTCCAGTTAAATCCAGTCTCCAGTCCCCAGTCTCTAGTAAAATCCAGTCTCCAGTCTCCAGTCTCCAGTAAAATCCAGTCTCCAGTCTCCAGTAAAATCTAGTCCCCAGTAAAATCCAGTCTCCAGTAAAATCCAGCCTCCAGTAAAATCCAGTCTCCACTAAAATCCAGTCTCTAGTAAAATCCAGTCTGCAGTAAAATCCAGTCTCCAGTAAAATCCAGTCTCCAGTAAAATCCAGTCTCCAGACTCCAGTCTCTAGTAAAATCCAGTCTCCAGTCTCTAGTTTCCAGTCTCCAGTAAAATCCAGCCTCCAGTCTCCAGTCTACAGTATAATCCAGTCTGCAGTAAAATCCAGTCTCTAGTCTCCAGTCTCCAGTAAAATCCAGTCTCCAGTCTCCAGTAAAATCCAGTCTCCAGTCTCCAGTAAAATCCAGTCTCCAGTCTCCAGCCTCCAGTAAAATCCAGTCTCCAGTAAAATCCACTCTCCAGTAAAATCCAGTCTCCAGTAAAATCCAGTCTCCAGTACAATCTAGTCTCCAGGAAAATCCAGTCTCCAGTAAAATCAAGTCTCCAGTATAATATGGTCTCCAGTAAAATCCAGTCTCCAGTATAATATGGTCTCCAGTAAAATCCAGTCTCCAGTAAAATCCAGTCTCCAGTCTCCAGTCTCCAGTAAAATCGAGTCTCCAGTAAAATCCAGTCTCCAGTCTCCAGTCCCCAGTCTCTAGTTAAACCCAGTATCCAGTCTCCAGTCTCCAGTAAAATCCAGTCTCCAGTCTCCAGTAAAATCCAGTCTCCAGTAAAATCCAGTCTCCAGTTAAATCCAGTCTCCAGTAAAATCCAGTGTCCACTAAAATCCAGTCTCTAGTAAAATCCAGTCTCCAGTAAAATCCAGTATCCAGTAAAATCCAGTCTCCAGTAAAATTAAGTCTCGAGTATAATATGGCCTCCAGTAAAATCCAGTCTCCAGTAAAATCCAGTCTCCAGTCTCAAGTCTCCATTAAAATCCAGTCTCCAGTCTCCAGTAAAATCCAGTCTCCAGTCCCCAGTCTCTAGTAAAACCCAGTCTCCAGTCTCCAGTCTCCAGTAAAATCCAGTCTCCAGTCTCCAGTCTCCAGTAAAATCCAGTCTCCAGTAAAATCCAGTCTCCAGTTAAATCCAGTCTCCAGTAAAATCCAGTCTCCACTAAAATCCAGTCTCTAGTAAAATCCAGTCTCCAGTAAAATCAAGTCTCCAGTCTCCAGTCTCAAGTAAAATCCAGTCTCCAGTCTCCAGTAAAATCCAGTAAAATCCAGTAAAATCGAGTAAAATCCAGTAAAATCCAGTAAAATCTAGTCTCCAGTCTCCAGTAAAATCCAGTAAAATCCAGTCTCCAGACTCCAGTCTCCAGCAAAATCCAGTAAAATCCAGTCTCGAGTCTCCAGTCTCCAGTAAAATCCAGTCTCCAGTCTCCAGTAAAATCCAGTCTCCAGTCTCCAGTAAAATCCAGTCTCCAGTCTACAGTAAAATCCAGTCTCCAGTCTCCAGTAAAATCCAGTCTCCAGTAAAATCCAGTCTCGAGTAAAATCCAGTCTCCAGTAAAATCCAGTCTCCAGTAAAATCCAGTCTCCAGTAAAATCCAGTCTCCAGTAAAACCCTGTCTCCAGTAAAATCCAGTCTCCAGTCTCCACTAAAATCCAGTCTCCAGTCTCCAATCTCCAGTAAAATCCTGTCTCCAGTAAATTCCAGTCTCCAGTCTCCAATAAAATCCAGTCTCCAGCCTCCAGTAAAATTCAGTCTCCAGTCTCAAGTCTGCAGTCTCCAGTCTCCAGTAAAATCCAGTCTCCAGTCTCCAGTAAATCCAGTTTTCAGTCTCCAGTCTCCAGTAAAATCCAGTCTCCAGTCTCCAACTCCAGTAAAATCCAGTCTCCAGTCTCCAGTAAAATCCAGTCTCCCGTATCCAGTAAAATCCAGTCTCCAGTAAAATCCAGTCTCCAGTCTCTAGTAAAATCCATTCTCGAGTAAAATCCAGTCTCCAGTAAAATCCAGTTCCAGTAAAATCCAGTCTCCAGTAAAATCCAGTCTCCAGTCTCCAGTAAAATCCAGTCTCCAGTAAAATCCAGTCTCCAGTCTCCAATCTCCAGTAAAATACAGTCTCCAGTTAAATCCAGTCTCCAGTCCCCAGTCTCTAGTAAAATCCAGTCTCCAGTCTCCAGTCTCCAGTAAAATCCAGTCTCCAGTCTCCAGTAAAATCTAGTCCCCAGTAAAATCCAGTCTCCAGTAAAATCCAGCCTCCAGTAAAATCCAGTCTCCACTAAAATCCAGTCTCTAGTAAAATCCAGTCTCCAGTAAAATCCAGTCTCCAGTAAAATCCAGTCTCCAGTAAAATCCAGTCTCCAGACTCCAGTCTCTAGTAAAATCCAGTCTCCAGTCTCTAGTTTCCAGTCTCCAGTAAAATCCAGCCTCCAGTCTCCAGTCTACAGTATAATCCAGTCTCCAGTAAAATCCAGTCTCTAGTCTCCAGTCTCCAGTAAAATCCAGTCTCCAGTCTCCAGTAAAATCCAGTCTCCAGTCTCCAGTAAAATCCAGTCTCCAGTCTCCAGCCTCCAGTAAAATCCAGTCTCCAGTAAAATCCACTCTCCAGTAAAATCCAGTCTCCAGTAAAATCCAGTCTCCAGTACAATCTAGTCTCCAGGAAAATCCAGTCTCCAGTAAAATCAAGTCTCCAGTATAATATGGTCTCCAGTAAAATCCAGTCTCCAGTATAATATGGTCTCCAGTAAAATCCAGTCTCCAGTAAAATCCAGTCTCCAGTCTCCAGTCTCCAGTAAAATCGAGTCTCCAGTAAAATCCAGTCTCCAGTCTCCAGTAAAATCCAGTCTCCAGTCCCCAGTCTCTAGTTAAACCCAGTATCCAGTCTCCAGTCTCCAGTAAAATCCAGTCTCCAGTCTCCAGTAAAATCCAGTCTCCAGTAAAATCCAGTCTCCAGTTAAATCCAGTCTCCAGTAAAATCCAGTGTCCACTAAAATCCAGTCTCTAGTAAAATCCAGTCTCCAGTAAAATCCAGTATCCAGTAAAATCCAGTCTCCAGTAAAATTAAGTCTCGAGTATAATATGGCCTCCAGTAAAATCCAGTCTCCAGTAAAATCCAGTCTCCAGTCTCAAGTCTCCATTAAAATCCAGTCTCCAGTCTCCAGTAAAATCCAGTCTCCAGTCCCCAGTCTCTAGTAAAACCCAGTCTCCAGTCTCCAGTCTCCAGTAAAATCCAGTCTCCAGTCTCCAGTCTCCAGTAAAATCCAGTCTCCAGTAAAATCCAGTCTCCAGTTAAATCCAGTCTCCAGTAAAATCCAGTCTCCACTAAAATCCAGTCTCTAGTAAAATCCAGTCTCCAGTAAAATCAAGTCTCCAGTCTCCAGTCTCAAGTAAAATCCAGTCTCCAGTCTCCAGTAAAATCCAGTAAAATCCAGTAAAATCGAGTAAAATCCAGTAAAATCCAGTAAAATCTAGTCTCCAGTCTCCAGTAAAATCCAGTAAAATCCAGTCTCCAGACTCCAGTCTCCAGCAAAATCCAGTAAAATCCAGTCTCGAGTCTCCAGTCTCCAGTAAAATCCAGTCTCCAGTCTCCAGTAAAATCCAGTCTCCAGTCTCCAGTAAAATCCAGTCTCCAGTCTACAGTAAAATCCAGTCTCCAGTCTCCAGTAAAATCCAGTCTCCAGTAAAATCCAGTCTCGAGTAAAATCCAGTCTCCAGTAAAATCCAGTCTCCAGTAAAATCCAGTCTCCAGTAAAATCCAGTCTCCAGTAAAACCCTGTCTCCAGTAAAATCCAGTCTCCAGTAAAATCCGGTCTCCAGTAAAATCCAGTCTCCAGTAAAATCCAGTCTCCAGTAAAATCCAGTCTCCAGTCTCTAGTAAAATCCAGTCTCCAGTAAAATCTAGTCTCCAGTAAAATCCAGTTCCAGTAAAATCCAGTCTCCAGTCTCCAGTAAAATCTAGTCTCCAGTAAAATCCAGTCTCCATTAAAATCCAGTCTCCAGTAAAATCCAGTCTCCAGTCTCTAGTCTCCAGTCTCCAGTATCCAGTCTCCAGTCTCCAGTAAAATCCAGTCTCCAGTAAAATCCAGTCTCCAGTAAAATCCAGTCTCCAGTAAAATCCAGTCTCCAGTAAAATCCAGTCTCCAGTAAAATCCAGTCTCCAGTAAAATCCAGTCTCCAGTAAAATCGACTCTCCAGTAAAACCAGCCTCCAGTAAAATCCAGTCTCCAGTCTCCAGTAAAATCCAGTCTCCAGTCTCCAGTAAAATCCAATCTCCAGTACAATCCAGTCTCCAGTAAAATCCAGTCTCCAGTAAAATCCAGTCTACAGTAAAATCCAGTCTCCAGTAAAATCCAGTCTCCAGTAAAATCCAGTCTCCAGTAAAATCCACTCTCCAGTAAAATCCAGTCTCCAGTAAAATCCAGTCTCCAGTAAAATCCAGTCTCCAGTCTCCAGTAAAATCCAGTCTCCAGTAAAATCCAGTCTCCAGTAAAATCCAGCCTCCAGTCTCCAGTAAAATCCTGTCTCCAGTCTCCAGTAAAATCCAGTCTCCAGTCTCCAGTAAAATCCAGTCTCCAGTAAAATCCAGTCTCCAGTCTCCAGTAAAATCCAGTCTCCAGTCTCCAGTAAAATCCAGTCTCTAGTCTCCAGTAAAATCCAGTCTCCAGTAAAATCCAGTCTCCAGTCTCCAGTCTGCAGTAAAATCCACTCTCCAGTCTCCAGTAAAATCCAGTCTCCAGTCTCCAGTAAAATCCAGTCTCCAGTCTCCAATCTCCAGTAAAATCCAGTCTCCAGCAAAATTCAGTCTCCAGTCTCCAGTAAAATCCAGTCTCCGGTCTCCAGTAAAATCCAGTCTCCAGTCTCAAGTCTCCAGTCTCCAGTAAAATCCAGTTTTCAGTCTCCAGTCTCCAGTAAAATCCAGTCTCCAGTCTCCAGTAAAATCCAGTCTCCAGTCTCCAGTAAAATCCAGTCTCCAGTAAAATCCAGTCTCGAGTAAAATCCAGTCTCCAGTAAAATCCAGTCTCCAGTAAAATCCAGTCTCCAGTAAAATCCAGTCTCCAGTAAAACCCTGTCTCCAGTAAAATCCAGTCCCCAGTAAAATCCGGTCTCCAGTAAAATCCAGTCTCCAGTAAAATCTAGTCTCCAGTAAAATCCAGTTCCAGTAAAATCCAGTCTCCAGTCTCCAGTAAAATCTAGTCTCCAGTAAAATCCAGTCTCCAGTAAAATCCAGTCTCCAGTAAAATCCAGTCTCCACTAAAATCCAGTCTCTAGTAAAATCCAGTCTCCAGTAAAATCCAGTCTCCAGTAAAATCCAGTCTCCAGTAAAATCCAGTCTCCAGTCCCCAGTCTCCAGTAAAATCCAGTCTCCAGTCTCCAGTCTCCAGTAAAATCCAGTCTCCAGTCTCCAGTAAAATCTAGTCTCCAGTAAAATCCAGTCTCCAGTAAAATCCAGTCTCCAGTAAAATCCAGTCTCCACTAAAATCCAGTCTAGTAAAATCCAGTCTCCAGTAAAATCCAGTCTCCAGTAAAATCCAGTCTCCAGTAATATCCAGTCTCCAGTAAAATCCAGTCTCCAGTATAACATGGTCTCCAGTAAAATCCAGTCTCCAGTCTCCAGTAAAATCCAGTCTCCAGTAAAATCCAGTCTCCAGTAAAATCCAGTCTCCAGTCCCCAGTCTCTAGTAAAACCCAGTCTCCAGACTCCAGTAAAATCCAGTCTCCAGTCTCCAGTCTCCAGTAAAATCCAGTCTCCAGTAAAATCCAGTCTCCAGTTAAATCCAGTCTCCAGTAAAATCCAGTCTCCACTAAAATCCAGTCTCCAGTAAAATCCAGTCTCCAGTAAAATCCAGTCTCCAGTAAAATCAAGTCTCCAGTCTCCAGTAAAATCCAGTCTCCAGTCTCCAGTAAAATCCAGTCTCCAGTCCCCAGTCTCTAGTAAAACTCAGTCTCCAGTAAAATCCAGTCTCCAGTAAAATCCAGTCTCCAGTAAAATTAAGTCTCGAGTATAATATGGCCTCCAGTAAAATCCAGTCTCCAGTAAAATCCAGTCTCCAGTCTCAAGTCTCCATTAAAATCCAGTCTCCAGTCTCCAGTAAAATCCAGTCTCCAGTCCCCAGTCTCTAGTAAAACCCAGTCTCCAGTCTCCAGTCTCCAGTAAAATCCAGTCTCCAGTCTCCAGTCTCCAGTAAAATCCAGTCTCCAGTAAAATCCAGTCTCCAGTTAAATCCAGTCTCCAGTAAAATCCAGTCTCCACTAAAATCCAGTCTCTAGTAAAATCCAGTCTCCAGTAAAATCAAGTCTCCAGTCTCCAGTCTCAAGTAAAATCCAGTCTCCAGTCTCCAGTAAAATCCAGTAAAATCCAGTAAAATCGAGTAAAATCCAGTAAAATCCAGTAAAATCTAGTCTCCAGTCTCCAGTAAAATCCAGTAAAATCCAGTCTCCAGACTCCAGTCTCCAGCAAAATCCAGTAAAATCCAGTCTCGATTCTCCAGTCTCCAGTAAAATCCAGTCTCCAGTCTCCAGTAAAATCCAGTCTCCAGTCTCCAGTAAAATCCAGTCTCCAGTCTACAGTAAAATCCAGTCTCCAGTCTCCAGTAAAATCCAGTCTCCAGTAAAATCCAGTCTCGAGTAAAATCCAGTCTCCAGTAAAATCCAGTCTCCAGTAAAATCCAGTCTCCAGTAAAATCCAGTCTCCAGTAAAACCCTGTCTCCAGTAAAATCCAGTCTCCAGTAAAATCCGGTCTCCAGTAAAATCCAGTCTCCAGTAAAATCCAGTCTCCAGTAAAATCCAGTCTCCAGTCTCTAGTAAAATCCAGTCTCCAGTAAAATCTAGTCTCCAGTAAAATCCAGTTCCAGTAAAATCCAGTCTCCAGTCTCCAGTAAAATCTAGTCTCCAGTAAAATCCAGTCTCCATTAAAATCCAGTCTCCAGTAAAATCCAGTCTCCAGTCTCTAGTCTCCAGTCTCCAGTATCCAGTCTCCAGTCTCCAGTCTCCAGTAAAATCCAGTCTCCAGTAAAATCCAGTCTCCAGTAAAATCCAGTCTCCAGTAAAATCCAGTCTCCAGTAAAATCCAGTCTCCAGTAAAATCCAGTCTCCAGTAAAATCCAGTCTCCAGTAAAATCGACTCTCCAGTAAAACCAGCCTCCAGTAAAATCCAGTCTCCAGTCTCCAGTAAAATCCAGTCTCCAGTCTCCAGTAAAATCCAATCTCCAGTACAATCCAGTCTCCAGTAAAATCCAGTCTCCAGTAAAATCCAGTCTACAGTAAAATCCAGTCTCCAGTAAAATCCAGTCTCCAGTAAAATCCAGTCTCCAGTAAAATCCACTCTCCAGTAAAATCCAGTCTCCAGTAAAATCCAGTCTCCAGTAAAATCCAGTCTCCAGTCTCCAGTAAAATCCAGTCTCCAGTAAAATCCAGTCTCCAGTAAAATCCAGCCTCCAGTCTCCAGTAAAATCCAGTCTCCAGTCTCCACTAAAATCCAGTCTCCAGTCTCCAGTAAAATCCAGTCTCCAGTAAAATCCAGTCTCCAGTCTCCAGTAAAATCCAGTCTCCAGTCTCCAGTAAAATCCAGTCTCTAGTCTCCAGTAAAATCCAGTCTCCAGTAAAATCCAGTCTCCAGTCTCCAGTCTGCAGTAAAATCCACTCTCCAGTCTCCAGTAAAATCCAGTCTCCAGTCTCCAGTAAAATCCAGTCTCCAGTCTCCAATCTCCAGTAAAATCCAGTCTCCAGCAAAATTCAGTCTCCAGTCTCCAGTAAAATCCAGTCTCCGGTCTCCAGTAAAATCCAGTCTCCAGTCTCAAGTCTCCAGTCTCTAGTAAAATCCAGTTTTCAGTCTCCAGTAAAATCCAGTCTCCAGTCTCCAGTAAAATCCAGTCTCCAGTCTCCAGTAAAATCCAGTCTCCAGTAAAATCCAGTCTCGAGTAAAATCCAGTCTCCAGTAAAATCCAGTCTCCAGTAAAATCCAGTCTCCAGTAAAATCCAGTCTCCAGTAAAACCCTGTCTCCAGTAAAATCCAGTCTCCAGTAAAATCCGGTCTCCAGTAAAATCCAGTCTCCAGTAAAATCCAGTCTCCAGTAAAATCCAGTCTCCAGTCTCTAGTAAAATCCAGTCTCCAGTAAAATCTAGTCTCCAGTAAAATCCAGTTCCAGTAAAATCCAGTCTCCAGTCTCCAGTAAAATCTAGTCTCCAGTAAAATCCAGTCTCCAGTCTCCAGTCTGCAGTAAAATCCACTCTCCAGTCTCCAGTAAAATCCAGTCTCCAGTAAAATCCAGTCTCCAGTAAAACCCTGTCTCCAGTAAAATCCAGTCTCCAGTAAAATCCGGTCTCCAGTAAAATCCAGTCTCCAGTAAAATCCAGTCTCCAGTCTCTAGTAAAATCCAGTCTCCAGTAAAATCTAGTCTCCAGTAAAATCCAGTTCCAGTAAAATCCAGTCTCCAGTCTCCAGTAAAATCTAGTCTCCAGTAAAATCCAGTCTCCAGTCTCCAGTCTGCAGTAAAATCCACTCTCCAGTCTCCAGTAAAATCCAGTCTCCAGTCTCCAGTAAAATCCAGTCTCCAGTCTCCAATCTCCAGTAAAATCCAGTCTCCAGCAAAATTCAGTCTCCAGTCTCCAGTAAAATCCAGTCTCCGGTCTCCAGTAAAATCCAGTCTCCAGTCTCAAGTCTCCAGTCTCCAGTAAAATCCAGTTTTCAGTCTCCAGTCTCCAGTAAAATCCAGTCTCCAGTCTCCAGTAAAATCCAGTCTCCAGTCTCCAGTAAAATCCAGTCTCCAGTAAAATCCAGTCTCGAGTAAAATCCAGTCTCCAGTAAAATCCAGTCTCCAGTAAAATCCAGTCTCCAGTAAAATCCAGTCTCCAGTAAAACCCTGTCTCCAGTAAAATCCAGTCTCCAGTAAAATCCGGTCTCCAGTAAAATCCAGTCTCCAGTAAAATCTAGTCTCCAGTAAAATCCAGTTCCAGTAAAATCCAGTCTCCAGTCTCCAGTAAAATCTAGTCTCCAGTAAAATCCAGTCTCCAGTAAAATCCAGTCTCCAGTAAAATCCAGTCTCCACTAAAATCCAGTCTCTAGTAAAATCCAGTCTCCAGTAAAATCCAGTCTCCAGTAAAATCCAGTCTCCAGTAAAATCCAGTCTCCAGTCCCCAGTCTCCAGTAAAATCCAGTCTCCAGTCTCCAGTCTCCAGTAAAATCCAGTCTCCAGTCTCCAGTAAAATCTAGTCTCCAGTAAAATCCAGTCTCCAGTAAAATCCAGTCTCCAGTAAAATCCAGTCTCCACTAAAATCAGTCTAGTAAAATCCAGTCTCCAGTAAAATCCAGTCTCCAGTAAAATCCAGTCTCCAGTAATATCCAGTCTCCAGTAAAATCCAGTCTCCAGTATAACATGGTCTCCAGTAAAATCCAGTCTCCAGTCTCCAGTAAAATCCAGTCTCCAGTAAAATCCAGTCTCCAGTAAAATCCAGTCTCCAGTCCCCAGTCTCTAGTAAAACCCAGTCTCCAGACTCCAGTAAAATCCAGTCTCCAGTCTCCAGTCTCCAGTAAAATCCAGTCTCCAGTAAAATCCAGTCTCCAGTTAAATCCAGTCTCCAGTAAAATCCAGTCTCCACTAAAATCCAGTCTCCAGTAAAATCCAGTCTCCAGTAAAATCCAGTCTCCAGTAAAATCAAGTCTCCAGTCTCCAGTAAAATCCAGTCTCCAGTATAATATGGTCTCCAGTAAAATCCAGTCTCCAGTCTCCAGTAAAATCCAGTCTCCAGTCTCCAGTAAAATCCAGTCTCCAGTCTCCAGTAAAATCCAGTCTCCAGTCCCCAGTCTCTAGTAAAACTCAGTCTCCAGTAAAATCCAGTCTCCAGTAAAATCCAGTCTCCAGTAAAATTAAGTCTCGAGTATAATATGGCCTCCAGTAAAATCCAGTCTCCAGTAAAATCCAGTCTCCAGTCTCAAGTCTCCATTAAAATCCAGTCTCCAGTCTCCAGTAAAATCCAGTCTCCAGTCCCCAGTCTCTAGTAAAACCCAGTCTCCAGTCTCCAGTCTCCAGTAAAATCCAGTCTCCAGTCTCCAGTCTCCAGTAAAATCCAGTCTCCAGTAAAATCCAGTCTCCAGTTAAATCCAGTCTCCAGTAAAATCCAGTCTCCACTAAAATCCAGTCTAGTAAAATCCAGTCTCCAGTAAAATCAAGTCTCCAGTCTCCAGTCTCAAGTAAAATCCAGTCTCCAGTCTCCAGTAAAATCCAGTAAAATCCAGTAAAATCGAGTAAAATCCAGTAAAATCCAGTAAAATCTAGTCTCCAGTCTCCAGTAAAATCCAGTAAAATCCAGTCTCCAGACTCCAGTCTCCAGCAAAATCCAGTAAAATCCAGTCTCGAGTCTCCAGTCTCCAGTAAAATCCAGTCTCCAGTCTCCAGTAAAATCCAGTCTCCAGTCTCCAGTAAAATCCAGTCTCCAGTCTACAGTAAAATCCAGTCTCCAGTCTCCAGTAAAATCCAGTCTCCAGTAAAATCCAGTCTCGAGTAAAATCCAGTCTCCAGTAAAATCCAGTCTCCAGTAAAATCCAGTCTCCAGTAAAATCCAGTCTCCAGTAAAACCCTGTCTCCAGTAAAATCCAGTCTCCAGTAAAATCCGGTCTCCAGTAAAATCCAGTCTCCAGTAAAATCCAGTCTCCAGTAAAATCCAGTCTCCAGTCTCTAGTAAAATCCAGTCTCCAGTAAAATCTAGTCTCCAGTAAAATCCAGTTCCAGTAAAATCCAGTCTCCAGTCTCCAGTAAAATCTAGTCTCCAGTAAAATCCAGTCTCCATTAAAATCCAGTCTCCAGTAAAATCCAGTCTCCAGTCTCTAGTCTCCAGTCTCCAGTATCCAGTCTCCAGTCTCCAGTAAAATCCAGTCTCCAGTAAAATCCAGTCTCCAGTAAAATCCAGTCTCCAGTAAAATCCAGTCTCCAGTAAAATCCAGTCTCCAGTAAAATCCAGTCTCCAGTAAAATCGACTCTCCAGTAAAACCAGCCTCCAGTAAAATCCAGTCTCCAGTCTCCAGTAAAATCCAGTCTCCAGTCTCCAGTAAAATCCAATCTCCAGTACAATCCAGTCTCCAGTAAAATCCAGTCTCCAGTAAAATCCAGTCTACAGTAAAATCCAGTCTCCAGTAAAATCCAGTCTCCAGTAAAATCCAGTCTCCAGTAAAATCCACTCTCCAGTAAAATCCAGTCTCCAGTAAAATCCAGTCTCCAGTAAAATCCAGTCTCCAGTCTCCAGTAAAATCCAGTCTCCAGTAAAATCCAGTCTCCAGTAAAATCCAGCCTCCAGTCTCCAGTAAAATCCAGTCTCCAGTCTCCAGTAAAATCCAGTCTCCAGTCTCCAGTAAAATCCAGTCTCCAGTAAAATCCAGTCTCCAGTCTCCAGTAAAATCCAGTCTCCAGTCTCCAGTAAAATCCAGTCTCTAGTCTCCAGTAAAATCCAGTCTCCAGTAAAATCCAGTCTCCAGTCTCCAGTCTGCAGTAAAATCCACTCTCCAGTCTCCAGTAAAATCCAGTCTCCAGTCTCCAGTAAAATCCAGTCTCCAGTCTCCAATCTCCAGTAAAATCCAGTCTCCAGCAAAATTCAGTCTCCAGTCTCCAGTAAAATCCAGTCTCCGGTCTCCAGTAAAATCCAGTCTCCAGTCTCAAGTCTCCAGTCTCTAGTAAAATCCAGTTTTCAGTCTCCAGTAAAATCCAGTCTCCAGTCTCCAGTAAAATGCAGTCTCCAGTCTCCAGTAAAATCCAGTCTCCAGTAAAATCCAGTCTCGAGTAAAATCCAGTCTCCAGTAAAATCCAGTCTCCAGTAAAATCCAGTCTCCAGTAAAATCCAGTCTCCAGTAAAACCCTGTCTCCAGTAAAATCCAGTCTCCAGTAAAATCCGGTCTCCAGTAAAATCCAGTCTCCAGTAAAATCCAGTCTCCAGTAAAATCCAGTCTCCAGTCTCTAGTAAAATCCAGTCTCCAGTAAAATCTAGTCTCCAGTAAAATCCAGTTCCAGTAAAATCCAGTCTCCAGTCTCCAGTAAAATCTAGTCTCCAGTAAAATCCAGTCTCCAGTAAAATCCAGTCTCCAGTAAAATCCAGTCTCCACTAAAATCCAGTCTCTAGTAAAATCCAGTCTCCAGTAAAATCCAGTCTCCAGTAAAATCCAGTCTCCAGTAAAATCCAGTCTCCAGTCCCCAGTCTCCAGTAAAATCCAGTCTCCAGTCTCCAGTCTCCAGTAAAATCCAGTCTCCAGTCTCCAGTAAAATCTAGTCTCCAGTAAAATCCAGTCTCCAGTAAAATCCAGTCTCCAGTAAAATCCAGTCTCCACTAAAATCCAGTCTAGTAAAATCCAGTCTCCAGTAAAATCCAGTCTCCAGTAAAATCCAGTCTCCAGTAATATCCAGTCTCCAGTAAAATCCAGTCTCCAGTATAACATGGTCTCCAGTAAAATCCAGTCTCCAGTCTCCAGTAAAATCCAGTCTCCAGTAAAATCCAGTCTCCAGTAAAATCCAGTCTCCAGTCCCCAGTCTCTAGTAAAACCCAGTCTCCAGACTCCAGTAAAATCCAGTCTCCAGTCTCCAGTCTCCAGTAAAATCCAGTCTCCAGTAAAATCCAGTCTCCAGTTAAATCCAGTCTCCAGTAAAATCCAGTCTCCACTAAAATCCAGTCTCCAGTAAAATCCAGTCTCCAGTAAATTCCAGTCTCCAGTAAAATCAAGTCTCCAGTCTCCAGTAAAATCCAGTCTCCAGTATAATATGGTCTCCAGTAAAATCCAGTCTCCAGTCTCCAGTAAAATCCAGTCTCCAGTCTCCAGTAAAATCCAGTCTCCAGTCTCCAGTAAAATCCAGTCTCCAGTCCCCAGTCTCTAGTAAAACTCAGTCTCCAGTAAAATCCAGTCTCCAGTAAAATCCAGTCTCCAGTAAAATCAAGTCTCCAGTATAATATGGTCCCCAGTAAAATCCAGTCTCCAGTAAAATCCAGTCTCCAGTCTCAAGTCTCCATTAAAATCCAGTCTCCAGTAAAATCCAGTCTCCAGTCTCCAGTAAAATCCAGTCTCCAGTCCCCAGTCTCTAGTAAAACCCAGTCTCCAGTAAAATCCAGTCTCCAGTCTCCAGTAAAATCCAGTCTCCAGTCCCCAGTCTCTAGTAAAACCCAGTCTCCAGACTCCAGTAAAATCCAGTCTCCAGTCTCCAGTCTCCAGTAAAATCCAGTCTCCAGTAAAATCCAGTCTCCAGTTAAATCCAGTCTCCAGTAAAATCCAGTCTCCACTAAAATCCAGCCTCTAGTTAAATCCAGTCTCCAATAAAATCCAGTCTCCAGTAAAATCCAGTCTCCAGTAAAATCCAGTCTCCAGTAAAATCAAGTCTCCAGTCTCCAGTAAAATCCAGTCTCCAGTATAATATGGTCTCCAGTAAAATCCAGTCTCCAGTCTCCAGTCTCCAGTAAAATCCAGTCTCCAGTCCCCAGTCTCTAGTAAAACCCAGTCTCCAGTAAAATCCAGTCTCCAGTAAAATCCAGTCTCCAGTAAAATCAAGTCTCCAGTATAATATGGTCCCCAGTAAAATCCAGTCTCCAGTAAAATCCAGTCTCCAGTCTCAAGTCTCCATTAAAATCCAGTCTCCAGTAAAATCCAGTCTCCAGTCTCCAGTAAAATCCAGTCTCCAGTCTCCAGTCTCCAGTAAAATCCAGTCTCCAGTCCCCAGTCTCTAGTAAAACCCAGTCTCCAGTAAAATCCAGTCTCCAGTAAAATCAAGTCTCCAGTATAATATGGTCCCCAGTAAAATCCAGTCTCCAGTAAAATCCAGTCTCCAGTCTCAAGTCTCCATTATAATCCAGTCTCCAGTAAAATCCAGTCTCCAGTCTCCAGTAAAATCCAGTCTCCAGTCCCCAGTCTCTAGTAAAACCCAGTCTCCAGTCTCCAGTCTCCAGTAAAATCCAGTCTCCAGTCTCCAGTCTCCAGTAAAATCCAGTCTCCAGTAAAATCCCGTCTCCAGTTAAATCCAGTCTCCAGTAAAATCCACTCTCCACTAAAATCCAGTCTCTAGTAAAATCCAGTCTCCAGTAAAATCAAGTCTCCATTCTCCAGTAAAATCCAGTCTCCAGTAAAATCCAGTCTCCAGTCCCCAGTAAAATCCAGTCTCCAGTAAAATCCAGTCTCCAGTCTCCAGTAAAATCCAGTAAAATCCAGTAAAATCCAGTAAAATCCCGTAAAATCCAGTAATATCCAGTCTCCAGTCTCCAGTAAAATCCAGTAAAATCCAGTCTCCAGACTCCAGTCTCCAGCAAAATCCAGTAAAATCCAGTCTCCAGTCTCCAGTAAAATCCAGTCTCCAGTCTCCAGTAAAATCCAGTCTCCAGTCTCCAGTAAAATCCAGTCTCCAGTCTACAGTAAAATCCAGTCTCCAGTCTCCAGTAAAATGCAGTCTCTAGTCTCCTGTAAAATCCAGTCTCTAGTCTCCAGTAAAATCCAGTCTCCAGTCTCCAGTCTCCAGTAAAATCCAGTGTCCAGTCTCCAGTCTGCAGTAAAATCCAGTCTCCAGTAAAATCCAGTCTCCAGTCTCCAGTAAAATCCAGTTTCCAGTCTCCAATCTCCAGTAAAATCCTGTCTCCAGTCTCCAATAAAATCCAGTCTCCAGCCTCCAGTAAAATCCAGTCTCCAGTCTCCAGTAAAATCCAGTTTTCAGTCTCCAGTCTCCAGTAAAATGCAGTCTCCAGTCTCCAGTAAAATCCAGTCTCCAGTCTCCAGTAAAATCCAGTCTCCAGTAAAATCCAGTGTCCAGTCTCTAGTCTCCAGTCTCCAGTATCCAGTCTCCAGTCTCCAGTAAAATCCAGTCTCGAGTAAAATCCAGTCTCCAGTAAAATCCACTCTCCAGTAAAATCCAGTCTCCAGTCTCCAGTAAAATCCAGTCTCCAGTCTCCAGTAAAATCCAGTCTCCAGTCTCCAGTAAAATCCAATCTCCAGTACAATCCAGTCTCCAGTAAAATCCAGTCTCCAGTAAAATCCAGTCTCCAGTAAAATCCAGTCTCCAGTAAAATCCAGTCTCCAGTCTCCAGTAAAATCCAGTCTCCAGTCTCCAGTAAAATCCAGTCTCTAGTCTCCAGTAAAATCCAGTCTCCAGTAAAATCCAGTCTACAGTCTCCAGTCTGCAGTAAAATCCAGTCTGCAGTCTCCAGTAAAATCCAGTCTCCAGTCTCTAGTCTCCAGTAAAATCCAGTCTCCAGTCTCCAATCTCCAGTAAAATTCAGTCTCCAGTCTCCAGTAAAATCCAGTCTCCGGTCTCCAGTAAAATCCAGTCTCCAGTCTCAAGTCTCCAGTCTTCAGTCTCCAGTAAAATCCAGTTTTCAGTCACCAGTCTCTAGTAAAATCCAGTCTCCAGTCTCCAGTAAAATCCAGTCTCCAGTCTCTAGTCTCCAGTCTCCAGTATTCAGTCTCCAGTAAAATCCAGTCTCCAGTAAAATCCAGTCTCCAGTAAAATCCAGTCTCCAGTAAAATCCTGTCTCCAGTAAAATCCAGTCTCCAGTAAAATCCGGTCTCCAGTAAAATCCAGTCTCCAGTAAAATCCAGTCTCCAGTAAAATCCAGTCTCCAGTCTCCAGTAAAATCCAGTCTCCAGTAAAATCCAGTCTCCAGTAAAATCCAGTTCCAGTAAAATCCAGTCTCCAGTAAAATCCAGTCTCCAGTCTCCAGTAAAATCCAGTCTCCAGTAAAATCCAGTCTCCAGTAAAATCCAGTCTCCAGTAAATTCCAGTCTCCAGTAAAATCCAGTCTCCACTCTCCAGTTAAATCCAGTCTCCAGTCTCCAGTCTCCAGTAAAATCCAGTCTCCAGTCTCCAGTAAAATCCAGTCTCCAGTAGAATCCAGTCTCCAGCCTCCAGTAAAATCCAGTCTCCAGTCTCCAGTAAAATCCAGTCTCTAGTCTCCAGTAAAATCCAGTCTTTAGTCTCCAGTAAAATCCAGTCTCCAGTCTTCAGTCTCCAGTAAAATCCAGTCTCCAGTCTCCAGTAAAATCCAGTCTCCAGTCTCCAGTAAAATCCAGTCTCCAGTCTCCAGTAAAATCCAGTCTCCAATCTCCAGTAAAATCCTGTCTCCAGTAAATTCCAGTCTCCAGTCTCCAATAAAATCCAGTCTCCAGCCTCCAGTAAAATTCAGTCTCCAGTCTCCAGTCTCCAGTAAAATCCAGTCTCCAGTCTCCAGTAAAATCCAGTTTTCAGTCTCCAGTCTCCAGTAAAATCCAGTCTCCAGTCTCTAGTAAAATCCAGTCTCCAGTAAAATCCAGTTACAGTAAAATCCAGTCTCCAGTAAAATCCAGTCTCCAGTCTCCAGTAAAATCCAGTCTCCAGTAAAATCCAGTCTCCAGTCTCCAATCTCCAGTAAAATCCAGTTCCAGTAAAATCCAGTCTCCAGTAAAATCCAGTCTCCAGTCTCCAGTAAAATCCAGTCTCCAGTAAAATCCAGTCTCCAGTAAAATCCAGTCTCCAGTAAATTCCAGTCTCCAGTAAAATCCAGTCTCCACTCTCCAGTTAAATCCAGTCTCCAGTCTCCAGTCTCCAGTAAAATCCAGTCTCCAGTCTCCAGTAAAATCCAGTCTCCAGTAGAATCCAGTCTCCAGCCTCCAGTAAAATCCAGTCTCCAGTAAAATCCAGTCTCTAGTCTCCAGTAAAATCCAGTCTTTAGTCTCCAGTAAAATCCAGTCTCCAGTCTTCAGTCTCCAGTAAAATCCAGTCTCCAGTCTCCAGTAAAATCCAGTCTCCAGTCTCCAGTAAAATCCAGTCTCCAGTCTCCAGTAAAATCCAGTCTCCAATCTCCAGTAAAATCCTGTCTCCAGTAAATTCCAGTCTCCAGTCTCCAATAAAATCCAGTCTCCAGCCTCCAGTAAAATTCAGTCTCCAGTCTATAGTCTCCAGTCTCCAGTAAAATCCAGTCTCCAGTCTCCAGTAAAATCCAGTTTTCAGTCTCAAGTCTCCAGTAAAATCCAGTCTCCAGTCTCTAGTAAAATCCAGTCTCCAGTAAAATCCAGTTACAGTAAAATCCAGTCTCCAGTAAAATCCAGTCTCCAGTCTCCAGTAAAATCCAGTCTCCAGTAAAATCCAGTCTCCAGTCTCCAATCTCCAGTAAAATACAGTCTCCAGTTAAATCCAGTCTCCAGTCTCCAGTAAAATCCAGTCTCTAGTCTCCAGTAAAATCCAGTCTCCAGTAAAATCCAGTCTCCAGTCTCCAGTCTGCAGTAAAATCCAGTCTCCAGTCTCCAATAAAATCCAGTCTCCAGTAAAATCAAGTCTCCAGTCTCCAGTAAAATCCAGTCTCCAGTATAATATGGTCTCCAGTAAAATCCAGTCTCCAGTCTCCAGTAAAATCCAGTCTCCAGTCTCCAGTAAAATCCAGTCTCCAGTCTCCAGTCTCCAGTAAAATCCAGTCTCCAGTCCCCAGTCTCTAGTAAAACCCAGTCTCCAGTAAAATCCAGTCTCCAGTAAAATCCAGTCTCCAGTAAAATCAAGTCTCCAGTATAATATGGTCCCCAGTAAAATCCAGTCTCCAGTAAAATCCAGTCTCCAGTCTCAAGTCTCCATTAAAATCCAGTCTCCAGTAAAATCCAGTCTCCAGTCTCCAGTAAAATCCAGTCTCCAGTCCCCAGTCTCTAGTAAAACCCAGTCTCCAGTCTCCAGTCTCCAGTAAAATCCAGTCTCCAGTCTCCAGTCTCCAGTAAAATCCAGTCTCCAGTAAAATCCCGTCTCCAGTTAAATCCAGTCTCCAGTAAAATCCACTCTCCACTAAAATCCAGTCTCTAGTAAAATCCAGTCTCCAGTAAAATCAAGTCTCCATTCTCCAGTAAAATCCAGTCTCCAGTAAAATCCAGTCTCCAGTCTCCAGTCTCCAGTAAAATCCAGTCTCCAGTAAAATCCAGTCTCCAGTCTCCAGTAAAATCCAGTAAAATCCAGTAAAATCGAGTAAAATCCCGTAAAATCCAGTAAAATCCAGTCTCCAGTCTCCAGTAAAATCCAGTAAAATCCAGTCTCCAGACTCCAGTCTCCAGCAAAATCCAGTAAAATCCAGTAAAATCCAGTCTCCAGTCTCCAGTAAAATCCAGTCTCCAGTCTCCAGTAAAATCCAGTCTCCAGTCTCCAGTAAAATTCAGTCTCCAGTCTACAGTAAAATCCAGTCTCCAGTCTCCAGTAAAATGCAGTCTCTAGTCTCCTGTAAAATCCAGTCTCTAGTCTCCAGTAAAATCCAGTCTCCAGTCTCCAGTCTCCAGTAAAATCCAGTGTCCAGTCTCCAGTCTGCAGTAAAATCCAGTCTCCAGTAAAATCCAGTCTCCAGTCTCCAGTAAAATCCAGTTTCCAGTCTCCAATCTCCAGTAAAATCCTGTCTCCAGTCTCCAATAAAATCCAGTCTCCAGCCTCCAGTAAAATCCAGTCTCCAGTCTCCAGTAAAATCCAGTCTCCGGTCTCCAGTAAAATCCAGTCTCCAGTCTCAAGTCTCCAGTCTTCAGTCTCCAGTAAAATCCAGTTTTCAGTCACCAGTCTCTAGTAAAATCCAGTCTCCAGTCTCCAGTAAAATCCAGTCTCCAGTCTCTAGTCTCCAGTCTCCAGTATTCAGTCTCCAGTAAAATCCAGTCTCCAGTAAAATCCAGTCTCCAGTAAAATCCAGTCTCCAGTAAAATCCTGTCTCCAGTAAAATCCAGTCTCCAGTAAAATCCGGTCTCCAGTAAAATCCAGTCTCCAGTAAAATCCAGTCTCCAGTAAAATCCAGTCTCCAGTCTCCAGTAAAATCCAGTCTCCAGTAAAATCCAGTCTCCAGTAAAATCCAGTTCCAGTAAAATCCAGTCTCCAGTAAAATCCAGTCTCCAGTCTCCAGTAAAATCCAGTCTCCAGTAAAATCCAGTCTCCAGTAAAATCCAGTCTCCAGTAAATTCCAGTCTCCAGTAAAATCCAGTCTCCACTCTCCAGTTAAATCCAGTCTCCAGTCTCCAGTCTCCAGTAAAATCCAGTCTCCAGTCTCCAGTAAAATCCAGTCTCCAGTAGAATCCAGTCTCCAGCCTCCAGTAAAATCCAGTCTCCAGTCTCCAGTAAAATCCAGTCTCTAGTCTCCAGTAAAATCCAGTCTTAAGTCTCCAGTAAAATCCAGTCTCCAGTCTTCAGTCTCCAGTAAAATCCAGTCTCCAGTCTCCAGTAAAATCCAGTCCCCAGTCTCCAGTAAAATCCAGTCTCCAGTCTCCAGTAAAATCCAGTCTCCAATCTCCAGTAAAATCCTGTCTCCAGTAAATTCCAGTCTCCAGTCTCCAATAAAATCCAGTCTCCAGCCTCCAGTAAAATTCAGTCTCCAGTCTCCAGTCTCCAGTCTCCAGTAAAATCCAGTCTCCAGTCTCCAGTAAAATCCAGTTTTCAGTCTCCAGTCTCCAGTAAAATCCAGTCTCCAGTCTCTAGTAAAATCCAGTCTCCAGTAAAATCCAGTTACAGTAAAATCCAGTCTCCAGTAAAATCCAGTCTCCAGTCTCCAGTAAAATCCAGTCTCCAGTAAAATCCAGTCTCCAGTCTCCAATCTCCAGTAAAATACAGTCTCCAGTTAAATCCAGTCTCCAGTCTCCAGTAAAATCCAGTCTCTAGTCTCCAGTAAAATCCAGTCTCCAGTAAAATCCAGTCTCCAGTCTCCAGTCTGCAGTAAAATCCAGTCTCCAGTCTCCAATAAAATCCAGTCTCCAGTAAAATCAAGTCTCCAGTCTCCAGTAAAATCCAGTCTCCAGTATAATATGGTCTCCAGTAAAATCCAGTCTCCAGTCTCCAGTAAAATCCAGTCTCCAGTCTCCAGTAAAATCCAGTCTCCAGTCTCCAGTCTCCAGTAAAATCCAGTCTCCAGTCCCCAGTCTCTAGTAAAACCCAGTCTCCAGTAAAATCCAGTCTCCAGTAAAATCCAGTCTCCAGTAAAATCAAGTCTCCAGTATAATATGGTCCCCAGTAAAATCCAGTCTCCAGTAAAATCCAGTCTCCAGTCTCAAGTCTCCATTAAAATCCAGTCTCCAGTAAAATCCAGTCTCCAGTCTCCAGTCTCCAGTAAAATCCAGTCTCCAGTAAAATCCCGTCTCCAGTTAAATCCAGTCTCCAGTAAAATCCACTCTCCACTAAAATCCAGTCTCTAGTAAAATCCAGTCTCCAGTAAAATCAAGTCTCCATTCTCCAGTAAAATCCAGTCTCCAGTAAAATCCAGTCTCCAGTCTCCAGTCTCCAGTAAAATCCAGTCTCCAGTAAAATCCAGTCTCCAGTCTCCAGTAAAATCCAGTAAAATCCAGTAAAATCGAGTAAAATCCCGTAAAATCCAGTAAAATCCAGTCTCCAGTCTCCAGTAAAATCCAGTAAAATCCAGTCTCCAGACTCCAGTCTCCAGCAAAATCCAGTAAAATCCAGTCTCCAGTCTCCAGTAAAATCCAGTCTCCAGTCTCCAGTAAAATCCAGTCTCCAGTCTCCAGTAAAATTCAGTCTCCAGTCTACAGTAAAATCCAGTCTCCAGTCTCCAGTAAAATGCAGTCTCTAGTCTCCTGTAAAATCCAGTCTCTAGTCTCCAGTAAAATCCAGTCTCCAGTCTCCAGTAAAATCCAGTGTCCAGTCTCCAGTCTGCAGTAAAATCCAGTCTCCAGTAAAATCCAGTCTCCAGTCTCCAGTAAAATCCAGTTTCCAGTCTCCAATCTCCAGTAAAATCCTGTCTCCAGTCTCCAATAAAATCCAGTCTCCAGCCTCCAGTAAAATCCAGTCTCCAGTCTCCAGTAAAATCCAGTTTTCAGTCTCCAGTCTCCAGTAAAATGCAGTCTCCAGTCTCCAGTAAAATCCAGTCTCCAGTCTCCAGTAAAATCCAGTCTCCAGTAAAATCCAGTGTCCAGTCTCTAGTCTCCAGTCTCCAGTATCCAGTCTCC
Source organism: Amblyomma mixtum (assembly GCF_055824585.1). Classification (NCBI taxonomy): domain Eukaryota; kingdom Metazoa; phylum Arthropoda; class Arachnida; order Ixodida; family Ixodidae; genus Amblyomma; species Amblyomma mixtum. The sequence goes on from NC_143021.1 coordinate 89,154,995, forward strand.
AGTCTCCAGTAAAATCCAGTCTCGAGTAAAATCCAGTCTCCAGTAAAATCCACTCTCCAGTAAAATCCAGTCTCCAGTCTCCAGTAAAATCCAGTCTCCAGTCTCCAGTAAAATCCAGTCTCCAGTCTCCAGTAAAATCCAATCTCCAGTACAATCCAGTCTCCAGTAAAATCCAGTCTCCAGTAAAATCCAGTCTCCAGTAAAATCCAGTCTCCAGTAAAATCCAGTCTCCAGTCTCCAGTAAAATCCAGTCTCCAGTCTCCAGTAAAATCCAGTCTCTAGTCTCCAGTAAAATCCAGTCTCCAGTAAAATCCAGTCTACAGTCTCCAGTCTGCAGTAAAATCCAGTCTCCAGTCTCCAGTAAAATCCAGTCTCCAGTCTCCAGTCTCCAGTAAAATCCAGTCTCCAGTCTCCAATCTCCAGTAAAATCCAGTCTCCAGCAAAATTCAGTCTCCAGTCTCCAGTAAAATCTAGTCTCCGGTCTCCAGTAAAATCCAGTCTCCAGTCTCAAGTCTCCAGTCTCCAGTCTCCAGTAAAATCCAGTTTTCAGTCACCAGTCTCTAGTAAAATCCAGTCTCCAGTCTCCAGTAAAATCCAGTCTCCAGTCTCTAGTCTCCAGTCTCCAGTATTCAGTCTCCAGTAAAATCCAGTCTCCAGTAAAATCCAGTCTCCAGTAAAATCCAGTCTCCAGTAAAATCCTGTCTCCAGTAAAATCCAGTCTCCAGTAAAATCCGGTCTCCAGTAAAATCCAGTCTCCAGAAAAATCCAGTCTCCAGTAAAATCCAGTCTCCAGTCTCCAGTAAAATCCAGTCTCCAGTAAAATCCAGTCTCCAGTAAAATCCAGTTCCAGTAAAATCCAGTCTCCAGTAAAATCCAGTCTCCAGTCTCCGGTAAAATCCAGTCTCCAGTAAAATCCAGTCTCCAGTAAAATCCAGTCTCCAGTAAATTCCAGTCTCCAGTAAAATCCAGTCTCCACTCTCCAGTTAAATGCAGTCTCCAGTCTCCAGTCTCCAGTAAAATCCAGTCTCCAGTCTCTAGTAAAATCCAGTCTCCAGTAAAATCCAGTTCCAGTAAAATCCAGTCTCCAGTAAAATCCAGTCTCCAGTCTCCAGTAAAATCCAGTCTCCAGTAAAATCCAGTCTCCAGTCAACAATCTCCAGTAAAATACAGTCTCCAGTTAAATCCAGTCTCCAGTCTCCAGTAAAATCCAGTCTCTAGTCTCCAGTAAAATCCAGTCTCCAGTAAAATCCAGTCTCCAGTCTCCAGTCTGCAGTAAAATCCAGTCTCCAGTCTCCAATAAAATCCAGTCTCCAGTAAAATCCAGTCTCCAGTCTCCAGTCTCCAACTCCAGTAAAATCCAGTCTCCAGTCTCTAGTAAAATCCAGTCTCCAGTCTCCAGTAAAATCCAGTCTCCAGTCTCCAGTAAAATCCAGTATCCAGTCTCTAGTCTCCAGTCTCCAGTATCCAGTCTCTAGTCTCCAGTAAAATCCAGTCTCCAGTCTTCAGTCTCCAGTAAAATCCAGTCTCCAGTCTCCAGTAAAATCCAGTCTCCAGTCTCCAGTAAAATCCAGTCTCCAGTCTCCAGTAAAATCCAGTCTCCAATCTCATGTAAAATCCTGTCTCCAGTAAATTCCAGTCTCCAGTCTCCAATAAAATCCAGTCTCCAGCCTCCAGTAAAATTCAGTCTCCAGTCTCCAGTAAAATCTAGTCTCCAGTCTCCAGTAAAATCCAGTTTTCAGTCTCCAGTCTCCAGTAAAATCCAGTCTCCAGTCTCTAGTAAAATCCAGTCTCCAGTAAAATCCAGTCTCCAGTAAAATCCAGTTCCAGTAAAATCCAGTCTCCAGTCTCCAGTAAAATCCAGTCTCCAGTCTCCAATCTCCAGTAAAATACAGTCTCCAGTTAAATCCAGTCTCCAGTCTCCAGTAAAATCCAGTCTCTAGTCTCCAGTAAAATCCAGTCTCCAGTCTCCAGTCTGCAGTAAAATCCAGTCTCCAGTCTGCAGTAAAATCCAGTCTCCAGTCTCCAGTAAAATCCAGTCTCCAGTCTCCAATCTCCAGTAAAATCCTGTCTCCAGTCTCCAATAAAATCCAGTCTCCAGCCTCTAGTAAAATCCAGTCTCCAGTCTCAAGTCTCCAGTCTCCAGTAAAATCCAGTTTTCAGTCTCCAGTCTCCAGTAAAATCCAGTCTCCAGTCTCGAGTCTCCAACTCCAGTAAAATCCAGTCTCCAGTCTCCAGTAAAATCCAGTCTCCAGTCTCCAGTAAAATCCACTCTCCAGTCTCCAGTAAAATCCAGTCTCCAGTAAAATCCAGTGTCCAGTCTCTAGTCTCCAGTCTCCAGTATCCAGTCTCCAGTCTCCAGTAAAATCCAGTCTCGAGTAAAATCCAGTCTCCAGTAAAATCCACTCTCCAGTAAAATCCAGTCTCCAGTCTCCAGTAAAATCCAGTCTCCAGTCTCCAGTAAAATCCAGTCTCCATTCTCCAGTAAAATCCAATCTCCAGTACAATCCAGTCTCCAGTAAAATCCAGTCTCCAGTAAAATCCAGTCTCCAGTAAAATCGTCTCCAGTAAAATCCAGTCTCCAGTAAAATCCAGTCTCCAGTAAAATCCACTCTCCAGTAAAATCCAGTCTCCAGTAAAATCCAGTCTCCAGTAAAATCCAGTCTCCAGTCTCCAGTAAAATCCAGTCTCCAGTAAAATCCAGCCTCCAGTCTCCATTAAAATCCAGTCTCCAGTCTCCAGTAAAATCCAGTCTCCAGTAGAATCCAGTCTCCAGCCTCCAGTAAAATCCAGTCTCCAGTCTCCAGTAAAATCCAGTCTCTAGTCTCCAGTAAAATCCAGTCTCTAGTCTCCAGTAAAATCCAGTCTCCAGTCTTCAGTCTCCAGTAAAATCCAGTCTCCAGTCTCCAGTAAAATCCAGTCTCCAGTCTGCAGTAAAATCCAGTCTCCAGTCTCCAGTAAAATCCAGTCTCCAATCTCCAGTAAAATCCTGTCTCCAGTAAATTCCAGTCTCCAGTCTCCAATAAAATCCAGTCTCCAGCCTCCAGTAAAATTCAGTCTCCAGTCTCCAGTCTCCAGTAAAATCCAGTCTCCAGTCTCCAGTAAAATCCAGTTTTCAGTCTCCAGTCTCCAGTATAATCCAGTCTCCAGTCTTTAGTAAAATCCAGTCTCCAGTAAAATCCAGTCTCCAGTAAAATCCAGTTCCAGTAAAATCCAGTCTCCAGTAAAATCCAGTCTCCAGTCTCCAGTAAAATCCAGTCTCCAGTAAAATCCAGTCTCCAGTCTCCAATCTCCAGTAAAATCCAGTCTCGAGTAAAATCCAGTCTCCAGTAAAATCCACTCTCCAGTAAAATCCAGTCTCCAGTCTCCAGTAAAATCCAGTCTCCAGTCTCCAGTAAAATCCAGTCTCCAGTCTCCAGTAAAATCCAATCTCCAGTATAATCCAGTCTCCAGTAAAATCCAGTCTCCAGTAAAATCCAGTCTCCAGTAAAATCCAGTCTCCAGTCTCCAGTAAAATCCAGTCTCCAGTCTCCAGTAAAATCCAGTCTCTAGTCTCCAGTAAAATCCAGTCTCCAGTAAAATCCAGTCTACAGTCTCCAGTCTGCAGTAAAATCCAGTCTCCAGTCTCCAGTAAAATCCAGTCTCCAGTCTCCAGTCTCCAGTAAAATCCAGTCTCCAGTCTCCAATCTCCAGTAAAATCCAGTCTCCAGCAAAATTCAGTCTCCAGTCTCCAGTAAAATCCAGTCTCCGGTCTCCAGTAAAATCCAGTCTCCAGTCTCAAGTCTCCAGTCTCCAGTCTCCAGTAAAATCCAGTTTTCAGTCACCAGTCTCTAGTAAAATCCAGTCTCCAGTCTCCAGTAAAATCCAGTCTCCAGTCTCCAGTAAAATCCAGTCTCCAGTCTCTAGTCTCCAGTCTCCAGTATTCAGTCTCCAGTAAAATCCAGTCTCCAGTAAAATCCAGTCTCCAGTAAAATCCAGTCTCCAGTAAAATCCTGTCTCCAGTAAAATCCAGTCTCCAGTAAAATCCGGTCTCCAGTAAAATCCAGTCTCCAGTAAAATCCAGTCTCCAGTAAAATCCAGTCTCCAGTAAAATCCAGTCTCCAGTCTCTAGTAAAATCCAGTCTCCAGTAAAATCCAGTTCCAGTAAAATCCAGTCTCCAGTAAAATCCAGTCTCCAGTAAAATCCAGTCTCCAGTAAATTCCAGTCTCCAGTAAAATCCAGTCTCCACTCTCCAGTTAAATCCAGTCTCCAGTCTCCAGTCTCCAGTAAAATCCAGTCTCCAGTCTCCAGTAAAATCCAGTCTCCAGTAGAATCCAGTCTCCAGCCTCCAGTAAAATGCAGTCTCCAGTCTCCAGTAAAATCCAGTCTCTAGTCTCCAGTAAAATCCAGTCTCTAGTCTCCAGTAAAATCCAGTCTCCAGTCTTCAGTCTCCAGTAAAATCCAGTCTCCAGTCTCCAGTAAAATCCAGTCTCCAGTCTCCAGTAAAATCCAGTCTCCAGTCTCCAGTAAAATCCAGTCTCCAATCTCCAGTAAAATCCTGTCTCCAGTAAATTCCAGTCTCCAGTCTCCAGTCTCCAGTAAAATCCAGTCTCCACTAAAATGCAGTTTTCAGTCTCCAGTCTCCAGTAAAATCCAGTCTCCAGTCTCTAGTAAAATCCAGTCTCCAGTAAAATCCAGTTCCAGTAAAATCCAGTCTCCAGTAAAAGCCAGTCTCCAGTAAAATCCAGTCTCCAGTCTCCAATCTCCAGTAAAATACAGTCTCCAGTTAAATCCAGTCTCCAGTCTCCAGTAAAATCCAGTCTCTAGTCTCCAGTAAAATCCAGTCTCCAGTCTCCAGTCTCCAGTAAAATCCAGTCTCCAGTAAAATCCAGTCTCCAGTCTCCAATAAAATCCAGTCTCCAGTAAAATCCAGTCTCCAGTCTCCAGTCTCCAACTCCAGTAAAATCCAGTCTCCAGTCTCCAGTAAAATCCAGTCTCCAGTCTCCAGTAAAATCCAGTCTCCAGTCTCCAGTAAAATCCAGTCTCCAGTAAAATCCAGTATCCAGTCTCTAGTCTCCAGTCTCCAGTATCCAGTCTCTAGTCTCCAGTAAAATCCAGTCTCCAGTCTTCAGTCTCCAGTAAAATCCAGTCTCCAGTCTCCAGTAAAATCCAGTCTCCAGTCTCCAGTAAAATCCAGTCTCCAGTCTCCAGTAAAATCCAGTCTCCAATCTCCAGTAAAATCCTGTCTCCAGTAAATTCCAGTCTCCAGTCTCCAATAAAATCCAGTCTCCAGCCTGCAGTAAAATTCAGTCTCCAGTCTCCAGTAAAATCCAGTCTCCAGTAAAATCCAGTTTTCAGTCTCCAGTCTCCAGTAAAATCCAGTCTCCAGTCTCTAGTAAAATCCAGTCTCCAGTAAAATCCAGTCTCCAGTAAAATCCAGTTCCAGTAAAATCCAGTCTCCAGTCTCCAGTAAAATCCAGTCTCCAGTCTCCAATCTCCAGTAAAATACAGTCTCCAGTAAAATCCAGTCTCCAATCTCCAGTAAAATCCTGTCTCCAGTAAATTCCAGTCTCCAGTCTCCAATAAAATCCAGTCTCCAGCCTCCAGTAAAATTCAGTCTCCAGTCTCCAGTAAAATCTAGTCTCCAGTCTCCAGTAAAATCCAGTTTTCAGTCTCCAGTCTCCAGTAAAATCCAGTCTCCAGTCTCTAGTAAAATCCAGTCTCCAGTAAAATCCAGTCTCCAGTAAAATCCAGTTCCAGTAAAATCCAGTCTCCAGTCTCCAGTAAAATCCAGTCTCCAGTAAAATCCAGTCTCCAGTCTCCAATCTCCAGTAAAATACAGTCTCCAGTTAAATCCAGTCTCCAGTCTCCAGTAAAATCCAGTCTCTAGTCTCCAGTAAAATCTAGTCTCCAGTCTCCAGTCTGCAGTAAAATCCAGTCTCCAGTCTGCAGTAAAATCCAGTCTCCAGTCTCCAGTAAAATCCAGTCTCCAGTCTCCAATCTCCAGTAAAATCCTGTCTCCAGTCTCCAATAAAATCCAGTCTCCAGCCTCTAGTAAAATCCAGTCTCCAGTCTCAAGTCTCCAGTCTCCAGTAAAATCCAGTTTTCAGTCTCCAGTCTCCAGTAAAATCCAGTCTCCAGTCTCGAGTCTCCAACTCCAGTAAAATCCAGTCTCCAGTCTCCAGTAAAATCCAGTCTCCAGTCTCCAGTAAAATCCACTCTCCAGTCTCCAGTAAAATCCAGTCTCCAGTAAAATCCAGTGTCCAGTCTCTAGTCTCCAGTCTCCAGTAGCCAGTCTCCAGTCTCCAGTAAAATCCAGTCTCGAGTAAAATCCAGTCTCCAGTAAAATCCACTCTCCAGTAAAATCCAGTCTCCAGTCTCCAGTAAAATCCAGTCTCCAGTCTCCAGTAAAATCCAGTCTCCATTCTCCAGTAAAATCCAATCTCCAGTACAATCCAGTCTCCAGTAAAATCCAGTCTCCAGTAAAATCCAGTCTCCAGTAAAATCGTCTCCAGTAAAATCCAGTCTCCAGTAAAATCCAGTCTCCAGTAAAATCCACTCTCCAGTAAAATCCAGTCTCCAGTAAAATCCAGTCTCCAGTAAAATCCAGTCTCCAGTCTCCAGTAAAATCCAGTCTCCAGTAAAATCCAGCCTCCAGTCTCCAGTAAAATCCAGTCTCCAGTCTCCAGTAAAATCCAGTCTCCAGTAGAATCCAGTCTCCAGCCTCCAGTAAAATCCAGTCTCCAGTCTCCAGTAAAATCCAGTCTCTAGTCTCCAGTAAAATCCAGTCTCTAGTCTCCAGTAAAATCCAGTCTCCAGTCTTCAGTCTCCAGTAAAATCCAGTCTCCAGTCTCCAGTAAAATCCAGTCTCCAGTCTGCAGTAAAATCCAGTCTCCAGTCTCCAGTAAAATCCAGTCTCCAATCTCCAGTAAAATCCTGTCTCCAGTAAATTCCAGTCTCCAGTCTCCAATAAAATCCAGTCTCCAGCCTCCAGTAAAATTCAGTCTCCAGTCTCCAGTCTCCAGTAAAATCCAGTCTCCAGTCTCCAGTAAAATCCAGTTTTCAGTCTCCAGTCTCCAGTATAATCCAGTCTCCAGTCTTTAGTAAAATCCAGTCTCCAGTAAAATCCAGTCTCCAGTAAAATCCAGTTCCAGTAAAATCCAGTCTCCAGTAAAATCCAGTCTCCAGTCTCCAGTAAAATCCAGTCTCCAGTAAAATCCAGTCTCCAGTCTCCAATCTCCAGTAAAATCCAGTCTCGAGTAAAATCCAGTCTCCAGTAAAATCCACTCTCCAGTAAAATCCAGTCTCCAGTCTCCAGTAAAATCCAGTCTCCAGTCTCCAGTAAAATCCAGTCTCCAGTCTCCAGTAAAATCCAATCTCCAGTATAATCCAGTCTCCAGTAAAATCCAGTCTCCAGTAAAATCCAGTCTCCAGTAAAATCCAGTCTCCAGTCTCCAGTAAAATCCAGTCTCCAGTCTCCAGTAAAATCCAGTCTCTAGTCTCCAGTAAAATCCAGTCTCCAGTAAAATCCAGTCTACAGTCTCCAGTCTGCAGTAAAATCCAGTCTCCAGTCTCCAGTAAAATCCAGTCTCCAGTCTCCAGTCTCCAGTAAAATCCAGTCTCCAGTCTCTAGTCTCCAGTCTCCAGTATTCAGTCTCCAGTAAAATCCAGTCTCCAGTAAAATCCAGTCTCCAGTAAAATCCAGTCTCCAGTAAAATCCTGTCTCCAGTAAAATCCAGTCTCCAGTAAAATCCGGTCTCCAGTAAAATCCAGTCTCCAGTAAAATCCAGTCTCCAGTAAAATCCAGTCTCCAGTAAAATCCAGTCTCCAGTCTCTAGTAAAATCCAGTCTCCAGTAAAATCCAGTTCCAGTAAAATCCAGTCTCCAGTAAAATCCAGTCTCCAGTAAAATCCAGTCTCCAGTAAATTCCAGTCTCCAGTAAAATCCAGTCTCCACTCTCCAGTTAAATCCAGTCTCCAGTCTCCAGTCTCCAGTAAAATCCAGTCTCCAGTCTCCAGTAAAATCCAGTCTCCAGTAGAATCCAGTCTCCAGCCTCCAGTAAAATGCAGTCTCCAGTCTCCAGTAAAATCCAGTCTCTAGTCTCCAGTAAAATCCAGTCTCTAGTCTCCAGTAAAATCCAGTCTCCAGTCTTCAGTCTCCAGTAAAATCCAGTCTCCAGTCTCCAGTAAAATCCAGTCTCCAGTCTCCAGTAAAATCCAGTCTCCAGTCTCCAGTAAAATCCAGTCTCCAATCTCCAGTAAAATCCTGTCTCCAGTAAATTCCAGTCTCCAGTCTCCAGTAAAATCCAGTCTCCAGTAAAATGCAGTTTTCAGTCTCCAGTCTCCAGTAAAATCCAGTCTCCAGTCTCTAGTAAAATCCAGTCTCCAGTAAAATCCAGTTCCAGTAAAATCCAGTCTCCAGTAAAAGCCAGTCTCCAGTAAAATCCAGTCTCCAGTCTCCAATCTCCAGTAAAATACAGTCTCCAGTTAAATCCAGTCTCCAGTCTCCAGTAAAATCCAGTCTCTAGTCTCCAGTAAAATCCAGTCTCCAGTCTCCAGTCTCCAGTAAAATCCAGTCTCCAGTAAAATCCAGTCTCCAGTCTCCAATAAAATCCAGTCTCCAGTAAAATCCAGTCTCCAGTCTCCAGTCTCCAACTCCAGTAAAATCCAGTCTCCAGTCTCCAGTAAAATCCAGTCTCCAGTCTCCAGTAAAATCCAGTCTCCAGTCTCCAGTAAAATCCAGTCTCCAGTAAAATCCAGTATCCAGTCTCTAGTCTCCAGTCTCCAGTATCCAGTCTCTAGTCTCCAGTAAAATCCAGTCTCCAGTCTTCAGTCTCCAGTAAAATCCAGTCTCCAGTCTCCAGTAAAATCCAGTCTCCAGTCTCCAGTAAAATCCAGTCTCCAGTCTCCAGTAAAATCCAGTCTCCAATCTCCAGTAAAATCCTGTCTCCAGTAAATTCCAGTCTCCAGTCTCCAATAAAATCCAGTCTCCAGCCTCCAGTAAAATTCAGTCTCCAGTCTCCAGTAAAATCCAGTCTCCAGTAAAATCCAGTTTTCAGTCTCCAGTCTCCAGTAAAATCCAGTCTCCAGTCTCTAGTAAAATCCAGTCTCCAGTAAAATCCAGTCTCCAGTAAAATCCAGTTCCAGTAAAATCCAGTCTCCAGTCTCCAGTAAAATCCAGTCTCCAGTCTCCAATCTCCAGTAAAATACAGTCTCCAGTTAAATCCAGTCTCCAGTCTCCAGTAAAATCCAGTCTCCAGTAAAATCCAGTCTCCAGTCTCCAGTCTCCAACTCCAGTAAAATCCAGTCTCCAGTCTCCAGTAAAATCCAGTCTCCAGTCTCCAGTAAAATCCAGTCTCCAGTCTCCAGTAAAATCCAGTCTCCAGTAAAATCCAGTATCCAGTCTCTAGTCTCCAGTCTCCAGTATCCAGTCTCTAGTCTCCAGTAAAATCCAGTCTCCAGTCTTCAGTCTCCAGTAAAATCCAGTCTCCAGTCTCCAGTAAAATCCAGTCTCCAGTCTCCAGTAAAATCCAGTCTCCAGTCTCCAGTAAAATCCAGTCTCCAATCTCCAGTAAAATCCTGTCTCCAGTAAATTCCAGTCTCCAGTCTCCAATAAAATCCAGTCTCCAGCCTGCAGTAAAATTCAGTCTCCAGTCTCCAGTAAAATCCAGTCTCCAGTAAAATCCAGTTTTCAGTCTCCAGTCTCCAGTAAAATCCAGTCTCCAGTCTCTAGTAAAATCCAGTCTCCAGTAAAATCCAGTCTCCAGTAAAATCCAGTTCCAGTAAAATCCAGTCTCCAGTCTCCAGTAAAATCCAGTCTCCAGTCTCCAATCTCCAGTAAAATACAGTCTCCAGTAAAATCCAGTCTCCAATCTCCAGTAAAATCCTGTCTCCAGTAAATTCCAGTCTCCAGTCTCCAATAAAATCCAGTCTCCAGCCTCCAGTAAAATTCAGTCTCCAGTCTCCAGTAAAATCTAGTCTCCAGTCTCCAGTAAAATCCAGTTTTCAGTCTCCAGTCTCCAGTAAAATCCAGTCTCCAGTCTCTAGTAAAATCCAGTCTCCAGTAAAATCCAGTCTCCAGTAAAATCCAGTTCCAGTAAAATCCAGTCTCCAGTCTCCAGTAAAATCCAGTCTCCAGTAAAATCCAGTCTCCAGTCTCCAATCTCCAGTAAAATACAGTCTCCAGTTAAATCCAGTCTCCAGTCTCCAGTAAAATCCAGTCTCTAGTCTCCAGTAAAATCTAGTCTCCAGTCTCCAGTCTGCAGTAAAATCCAGTCTCCAGTCTGCAGTAAAATCCAGTCTCCAGTCTCCAGTAAAATCCAGTCTCCAGTCTCCAATCTCCAGTAAAATCCTGTCTCCAGTCTCCAATAAAATCCAGTCTCCAGCCTCTAGTAAAATCCAGTCTCCAGTCTCAAGTCTCCAGTCTCCAGTAAAATCCAGTTTTCAGTCTCCAGTCTCCAGTAAAATCCAGTCTCCAGTCTCGAGTCTCCAACTCCAGTAAAATCCAGTCTCCAGTCTCCAGTAAAATCCAGTCTCCAGTCTCCAGTAAAATCCACTCTCCAGTCTCCAGTAAAATCCAGTCTCCAGTAAAATCCAGTGTCCAGTCTCTAGTCTCCAGTCTCCAGTAGCCAGTCTCCAGTCTCCAGTAAAATCCAGTCTCGAGTAAAATCCAGTCTCCAGTAAAATCCACTCTCCAGTAAAATCCAGTCTCCAGTCTCCAGTAAAATCCAGTCTCCAGTCTCCAGTAAAATCCAGTCTCCATTCTCCAGTAAAATCCAATCTCCAGTACAATCCAGTCTCCAGTAAAATCCAGTCTCCAGTAAAATCCAGTCTCCAGTAAAATCGTCTCCAGTAAAATCCAGTCTCCAGTAAAATCCAGTCTCCAGTAAAATCCACTCTCCAGTAAAATCCAGTCTCCAGTAAAATCCAGTCTCCAGTAAAATCCAGTCTCCAGTCTCCAGTAAAATCCAGTCTCCAGTAAAATCCAGCCTCCAGTCTCCAGTAAAATCCAGTCTCCAGTCTCCAGTAAAATCCAGTCTCCAGTAGAATCCAGTCTCCAGCCTCCAGTAAAATCCAGTCTCCAGTCTCCAGTAAAATCCAGTCTCTAGTCTCCAGTAAAATCCAGTCTCTAGTCTCCAGTAAAATCCAGTCTCCAGTCTTCAGTCTCCAGTAAAATCCAGTCTCCAGTCTCCAGTAAAATCCAGTCTCCAGTCTGCAGTAAAATCCAGTCTCCAGTCTCCAGTAAAATCCAGTCTCCAATCTCCAGTAAAATCCTGTCTCCAGTAAATTCCAGTCTCCAGTCTCCAATAAAATCCAGTCTCCAGCCTCCAGTAAAATTCAGTCTCCAGTCTCCAGTCTCCAGTAAAATCCAGTCTCCAGTCTCCAGTAAAATCCAGTTTTCAGTCTCCAGTCTCCAGTATAATCCAGTCTCCAGTCTTTAGTAAAATCCAGTCTCCAGTAAAATCCAGTCTCCAGTAAAATCCAGTTCCAGTAAAATCCAGTCTCCAGTAAAATCCAGTCTCCAGTCTCCAGTAAAATCCAGTCTCCAGTAAAATCCAGTCTCCAGTCTCCAATCTCCAGTAAAATCCAGTCTCGAGTAAAATCCAGTCTCCAGTAAAATCCACTCTCCAGTAAAATCCAGTCTCCAGTCTCCAGTAAAATCCAGTCTCCAGTCTCCAGTAAAATCCAGTCTCCAGTCTCCAGTAAAATCCAATCTCCAGTATAATCCAGTCTCCAGTAAAATCCAGTCTCCAGTAAAATCCAGTCTCCAGTAAAATCCAGTCTCCAGTCTCCAGTAAAATCCAGTCTCCAGTCTCCAGTAAAATCCAGTCTCTAGTCTCCAGTAAAATCCAGTCTCCAGTAAAATCCAGTCTACAGTCTCCAGTCTGCAGTAAAATCCAGTCTCCAGTCTCCAGTAAAATCCAGTCTCCAGTCTCCAGTCTCCAGTAAAATCCAGTCTCCAGTCTCCAATCTCCAGTAAAATCCAGTCTCCAGCAAAATTCAGTCTCCAGTCTCCAGTAAAATCCAGTCTCCGGTCTCCAGTAAAATCCAGTCTCCAGTCTCAAGTCTCCAGTCTCCAGTCTCCAGTAAAATCCAGTTTTCAGTCACCAGTCTCTAGTAAAATCCAGTCTCCAGTCTCCAGTAAAATCCAGTCTCCAGTCTCCAGTAAAATCCAGTCTCCAGTCTCTAGTCTCCAGTCTCCAGTATTCAGTCTCCAGTAAAATCCAGTCTCCAGTAAAATCCAGTCTCCAGTAAAATCCAGTCTCCAGTAAAATCCTGTCTCCAGTAAAATCCAGTCTCCAGTAAAATCCGGTCTCCAGTAAAATCCAGTCTCCAGTAAAATCCAGTCTCCAGTAAAATCCAGTCTCCAGTCTCTAGTAAAATCCAGTCTCCAGTAAAATCCAGTCTCCAGTAAAATCCAGTTCCAGTAAAATCCAGTCTCCAGTAAAATCCAGTCTCCAGTAAAATCCAGTCTCCAGTAAATTCCAGTCTCCAGTAAAATCCAGTCTCCACTCTCCAGTTAAATCCAGTCTCCAGTCTCCAGTCTCCAGTAAAATCCAGTCTCCAGTCTCCAGTAAAATCCAGTCTCCAGTAGAATCCAGTCTCCAGCCTCCAGTAAAATGCAGTCTCCAGTCTCCAGTAAAATCCAGTCTCTAGTCTCCAGTAAAATCCAGTCTCTAGTCTCCAGTAAAATCCAGTCTCCAGTCTTCAGTCTCCAGTAAAATCCAGTCTCCAGTCTCCAGTAAAATCCAGTCTCCAGTCTCCAGTAAAATCCAGTCTCCAGTCTCCAGTAAAATCCAGTCTCCAATCTCCAGTAAAATCCTGTCTCCAGTAAATTCCAGTCTCCAGTCTCCAATAAAATCCAGTCTCCAGCCTCCAGTAAAATTCAGTCTCCAGTCTCCAGTCTCCAGTCTCCAGTAAAATGCAGTTTTCAGTCTCCAGTCTCCAGTAAAATCCAGTCTCCAGTCTCTAGTAAAATCCAGTCTCCAGTAAAATCCAGTTCCAGTAAAATCCAGTCTCCAGTAAAATCCAGTCTCCAGTAAAATCCAGTCTCCAGTCTCCAATCTCCAGTAAAATACAGTCTCCAGTTAAATCCAGTCTCCAGTCTCCAGTAAAATCCAGTCTCTAGTCTCCAGTAAAATCCAGTCTCCAGTAAAATCCAGTCTCCAGTCTCCAGTCTGCAGTAAAATCCAGTCTCCAGTAAAATCCAGTCTCCAGTCTCCAGTCTCCAGTAAAATCCAGTCTCCAGTAAAATCCAGTCTCCAGTCTCCAATAAAATCCAGTCTCCAGTAAAATCCAGTCTCCAGTCTCCAGTCTCCAACTCCAGTAAAATCCAGTCTCCAGTCTCCAGTAAAATCCAGTCTCCAGTCTCCAGTAAAATCCAGTCTCCAGTCTCCAGTAAAATCCAGTCTCCAGTAAAATCCAGTATCCAGTCTCTAGTCTCCAGTCTCCAGTAAAATCCAGTCTCCAGTCTCCAGTAAAATCCAGTCTCCAGTCTCCAGTAAAATCCAGTCTCCAGTAAAATCCAGTATCCAGTCTCTAGTCTCCAGTCTCCAGTATCCAGTCTCTAGTCTCCAGTAAAATCCAGTCTCCAGTCTTCAGTCTCCAGTAAAATCCAGTCTCCAGTCTCCAGTAAAATCCAGTCTCCAGTCTCCAGTAAAATCCAGTCTCCAGTCTCCAGTAAAATCCAGTCTCCAATCTCCAGTAAAATCCTGTCTCCAGTAAATTCCAGTCTCCAGTCTCCAATAAAATCCAGTCTCCAGCCTCCAGTAAAATTCAGTCTCCAGTCTCCAGTAAAATCCAGTCTCCAGTAAAATCCAGTTTTCAGTCTCCAGTCTCCAGTAAAATCCAGTCTCCAGTCTCTAGTAAAATCCAGTCTCCAGTAAAATCCAGTCTCCAGTAAAATCCAGTTCCAGTAAAATCCAGTCTCCAGTCTCCAGTAAAATCCAGTCTCCAGTCTCCAATCTCCAGTAAAATACAGTCTCCAGTTAAATCCAGTCTCCAGTCTCCAGTAAAATCCAGTCTCTAGTCTCCAGTAAAATCCAGTCTCCAGTCTCCAGTCTGCAGTAAAATCCAGTCTCCAGTCTCCAGTCTGCAGTAAAATCCAGTCTCCAGTCTCTAGTAAAATCCAGTCTCCAGTAAAATCCAGTTCCAGTAAAATCCAGTCTCCAGTAAAATCCAGTCTCCAGTCTCCAGTAAAATCCAGTCTGCAGTAAAATCCAGTCTCCAGTCAACAATCTCCAGTAAAATACAGTCTCCAGTTAAATCCAGTCTCCAGTCTCCAGTAAAATCCAGTCTCTAGTCTCCAGTAAAATCCAGTCTCCAGTAAAATCCAGTCTCCAGTCTCCAGTCTGCAGTAAAATCCAGTCTCCAGTCTCCAATAAAATCCAGTCTCCAGTAAAATCCAGTCTCCAGTCTCCAGTCTCCAACTCCAGTAAAATCCAGTCTCCAGTCTCTAGTAAAATCCAGTCTCCAGTCTCCAGTAAAATCCAGTCTCCAGTCTCCAGTAAAATCCAGTATCCAGTCTCTAGTCTCCAGTCTCCAGTATCCAGTCTCTAGTCTCCAGTAAAATCCAGTCTCCAGTCTTCAGTCTCCAGTAAAATCCAGTCTCCAGTCTCCAGTAAAATCCAGTCTCCAGTCTCCAGTAAAATCCAGTCTCCAGTCTCCAGTAAAATCCAGTCTCCAATCTCATGTAAAATCCTGTCTCCAGTAAATTCCAGTCTCCAGTCTCCAATAAAATCCAGTCTCCAGCCTCCAGTAAAATTCAGTCTCCAGTCTCCAGTAAAATCTAGTCTCCAGTCTCCAGTAAAATCCAGTTTTCAGTCTCCAGTCTCCAGTAAAATCCAGTCTCCAGTCTCTAGTAAAATCCAGTCTCCAGTAAAATCCAGTCTCCAGTAAAATCCAGTTCCAGTAAAATCCAGTCTCCAGTCTCCAGTAAAATCCAGTCTCCAGTAAAATCCAGTCTCCAGTCTCCAATCTCCAGTAAAATACAGTCTCCAGTTAAATCCAGTCTCCAGTCTCCAGTAAAATCCAGTCTCTAGTCTCCAGTAAAATCTAGTCTCCAGTCTCCAGTCTGCAGTAAAATCCAGTCTCCAGTCTGCAGTAAAATCCAGTCTCCAGTCTCCAGTAAAATCCAGTCTCCAGTCTCCAATCTCCAGTAAAATCCTGTCTCCAGTCTCCAATAAAATCCAGTCTCCAGCCTCTAGTAAAATCCAGTCTCCAGTCTCAAGTCTCCAGTCTCCAGTAAAATCCAGTTTTCAGTCTCCAGTCTCCAGTAAAATCCAGTCTCCAGTCTCGAGTCTCCAACTCCAGTAAAATCCAGTCTCCAGTCTCCAGTAAAATCCAGTCTCCAGTCTCCAGTAAAATCCACTCTCCAGTCTCCAGTAAAATCCAGTCTCCAGTAAAATCCAGTGTCCAGTCTCTAGTCTCCAGTCTCCAGTATCCAGTCTCCAGTCTCCAGTAAAATCCAGTCTCGAGTAAAATCCAGTCTCCAGTAAAATCCACTCTCCAGTAAAATCCAGTCTCCAGTCTCCAGTAAAATCCAGTCTCCAGTCTCCAGTAAAATCCAGTCTCCATTCTCCAGTAAAATCCAATCTCCAGTACAATCCAGTCTCCAGTAAAATCCAGTCTCCAGTAAAATCCAGTCTCCAGTAAAATCGTCTCCAGTAAAATCCAGTCTCCAGTAAAATCCAGTCTCCAGTAAAATCCACTCTCCAGTAAAATCCAGTCTCCAGTAAAATCCAGTCTCCAGTAAAATCCAGTCTCCAGTCTCCAGTAAAATCCAGTCTCCAGTAAAATCCAGCCTCCAGTCTCCAGTAAAATCCAGTCTCCAGTCTCCAGTAAAATCCAGTCTCCAGTAGAATCCAGTCTCCAGCCTCCAGTAAAATCCAGTCTCCAGTCTCCAGTAAAATCCAGTCTCTAGTCTCCAGTAAAATCCAGTCTCTAGTCTCCAGTAAAATCCAGTCTCCAGTCTTCAGTCTCCAGTAAAATCCAGTCTCCAGTCTCCAGTAAAATCCAGTCTCCAGTCTGCAGTAAAATCCAGTCTCCAGTCTCCAGTAAAATCCAGTCTCCAATCTCCAGTAAAATCCTGTCTCCAGTAAATTCCAGTCTCCAGTCTCCAATAAAATCCAGTCTCCAGCCTCCAGTAAAATTCAGTCTCCAGTCTCCAGTCTCCAGTAAAATCCAGTCTCCAGTAAAATCCAGTTTTCAGTCTCCAGTCTCCAGTATAATCCAGTCTCCAGTCTTTAGTAAAATCCAGTCTCCAGTAAAATCCAGTCTACAGTAAAATCCAGTTCCAGTAAAATCCAGTCTCCAGTAAAATCCAGTCTCCAGTCTCCAGTAAAATCCAGTCTCCAGTAAAATCCAGTCTCCAGTCTCCAATCTCCAGTAAAATCCAGTCTCGAGTAAAATCCAGTCTCCAGTAAAATCCACTCTCCAGTAAAATCCAGTCTCCAGTCTCCAGTAAAATCCAGTCTCCAGTCTCCAGTAAAATCCAGTCTCCAGTCTCCAGTAAAATCCAATCTCCAGTATAATCCAGTCTCCAGTAAAATCCAGTCTCCAGTAAAATCCAGTCTCCAG
The DNA here is from genome assembly GCF_055824585.1 of Amblyomma mixtum. Classification (NCBI taxonomy): domain Eukaryota; kingdom Metazoa; phylum Arthropoda; class Arachnida; order Ixodida; family Ixodidae; genus Amblyomma; species Amblyomma mixtum. The sequence goes on from NC_143021.1 coordinate 89,171,549, forward strand.
TAAAATCCAGTCTCCAGTCTCCAGTAAAATCCAGTCTCCAGTCTCCAGTAAAATCCAGTCTCTAGTCTCCAGTAAAATCCAGTCTCCAGTAAAATCCAGTCTACAGTCTCCAGTCTGCAGTAAAATCCAGTCTCCAGTCTCCAGTAAAATCCAGTCTCCAGTCTCCAGTCTCCAGTAAAATCCAGTCTCCAGTCTCCAATCTCCAGTAAAATCCAGTCTCCAGCAAAATTCAGTCTCCAGTCTCCAGTAAAATCCAGTCTCCGGTCTCCAGTAAAATCCAGTCTCCAGTCTCAAGTCTCCAGTCTCCAGTCTCCAGTAAAATCCAGTTTTCAGTCACCAGTCTCTAGTAAAATCCAGTCTCCAGTCTCCAGTAAAATCCAGTCTCCAGTCTCCAGTAAAATCCAGTCTCCAGTCTCTAGTCTCCAGTCTCCAGTATTCAGTCTCCAGTAAAATCCAGTCTCCAGTAAAATCCAGTCTCCAGTAAAATCCAGTCTCCAGTAAAATCCTGTCTCCAGTAAAATCCAGTCTCCAGTAAAATCCGGTCTCCAGTAAAATCCAGTCTCCAGTAAAATCCAGTCTCCAGTAAAATCCAGTCTCCAGTAAAATCCAGTCTCCAGTCTCTAGTAAAATCCAGTCTCCAGTAAAATCCAGTTCCAGTAAAATCCAGTCTCCAGTAAAATCCAGTCACCAGTAAAATCCAGTCTCCAGTAAATTCCAGTCTCCAGTAAAATCCAGTCTCCACTCTCCAGTTAAATCCAGTCTCCAGTCTCCAGTCTCCAGTAAAATCCAGTCTCCAGTCTCCAGTAAAATCCAGTCTCCAGTAGAATCCAGTCTCCAGCCTCCAGTAAAATGCAGTCTCCAGTCTCCAGTAAAATCCAGTCTCTAGTCTCCAGTAAAATCCAGTCTCTAGTCTCCAGTAAAATCCAGTCTCCAGTCTTCAGTCTCCAGTAAAATCCAGTCTCCAGTCTCCAGTAAAATCCAGTCTCCAGTCTCCAGTAAAATCCAGTCTCCAGTCTCCAGTAAAATCCAGTCTCCAATCTCCAGTAAAATCCTGTCTCCAGTAAATTCCAGTCTCCAGTCTCCAGTCTCCAGTAAAATCCAGTCTCCAGTAAAATGCAGTTTTCAGTCTCCAGTCTCCAGTAAAATCCAGTCTCCAGTCTCTAGTAAAATCCAGTCTCCAGTAAAATCCAGTTCCAGTAAAATCCAGTCTCCAGTAAAAGCCAGTCTCCAGTAAAATCCAGTCTCCAGTCTCCAATCTCCAGTAAAATACAGTCTCCAGTTAAATCCAGTCTCCAGTCTCCAGTAAAATCCAGTCTCTAGTCTCCAGTAAAATCCAGTCTCCAGTAAAATCCAGTCTCCAGTCTCCAGTAAAATCCAGTCTCCAGTAAAATCCAGTCTCCAGTCTCCAGTAAAATCCAGTCTCCAGTAAAATCCAGTATCCAGTCTCTAGTCTCCAGTCTCCAGTATCCAGTCTCTAGTCTCCAGTAAAATCCAGTCTCCAGTCTTCAGTCTCCAGTAAAATCCAGTCTCCAGTCTCCAGTAAAATCCAGTCTCCAGTCTCCAGTAAAATCCAGTCTCCAGTCTCCAGTAAAATCCAGTCTCCAATCTCCAGTAAAATCCTGTCTCCAGTAAATTCCAGTCTCCAGTCTCCAATAAAATCCAGTCTCCAGCCTGCAGTAAAATTCAGTCTCCAGTCTCCAGTAAAATCCAGTCTCCAGTAAAATCCAGTTTTCAGTCTCCAGTCTCCAGTAAAATCCAGTCTCCAGTCTCTAGTAAAATCCAGTCTCCAGTAAAATCCAGTCTCCAGTAAAATCCAGTTCCAGTAAAATCCAGTCTCCAGTCTCCAGTAAAATCCAGTCTCCAGTCTCCAATCTCCAGTAAAATACAGTCTCCAGTAAAATCCAGTCTCCAATCTCCAGTAAAATCCTGTCTCCAGTAAATTCCAGTCTCCAGTCTCCAATAAAATCCAGTCTCCAGCCTCCAGTAAAATTCAGTCTCCAGTCTCCAGTAAAATCTAGTCTCCAGTCTCCAGTAAAATCCAGTTTTCAGTCTCCAGTAAAATCCAGTCTCCAGTCTCCAGTCTGCAGTAAAATCCAGTCTCCAGTCTCCAGTCTGCAGTAAAATCCAGTCTCCAGTCTCTAGTAAAATCCAGTCTCCAGTAAAATCCAGTTCCAGTAAAATCCAGTCTCCAGTAAAATCCAGTCTCCAGTCTCCAGTAAAATCCAGTCTCCAGTAAAATCCAGTCTCCAGTCAACAATCTCCAGTAAAATACAGTCTCCAGTTAAATCCAGTCTCCAGTCTCCAGTAAAATCCAGTCTCTAGTCTCCAGTAAAATCCAGTCTCCAGTAAAATCCAGTCTCCAGTCTCCAGTCTGCAGTAAAATCCAGTCTCCAGTCTCCAATAAAATCCAGTCTCCAGTAAAATCCAGTCTCCAGTCTCCAGTCTCCAACTCCAGTAAAATCCAGTCTCCAGTCTCTAGTAAAATCCAGTCTCCAGTCTCCAGTAAAATCCAGTCTCCAGTCTCCAGTAAAATCCAGTATCCAGTCTCTAGTCTCCAGTCTCCAGTATCCAGTCTCTAGTCTCCAGTAAAATCCAGTCTCCAGTCTTCAGTCTCCAGTAAAATCCAGTCTCCAGTCTCCAGTAAAATCCAGTCTCCAGTCTCCAGTAAAATCCAGTCTCCAGTCTCCAGTAAAATCCAGTCTCCAATCTCATGTAAAATCCTGTCTCCAGTAAATTCCAGTCTCCAGTCTCCAATAAAATCCAGTCTCCAGCCTCCAGTAAAATTCAGTCTCCAGTCTCCAGTAAAATCTAGTCTCCAGTCTCCAGTAAAATCCAGTTTTCAGTCTCCAGTCTCCAGTAAAATCCAGTCTCCAGTCTCTAGTAAAATCCAGTCTCCAGTAAAATCCAGTCTCCAGTAAAATCCAGTTCCAGTAAAATCCAGTCTCCAGTCTCCAGTAAAATCCAGTCTCCAGTAAAATCCAGTCTCCAGTCTCCAATCTCCAGTAAAATACAGTCTCCAGTTAAATCCAGTCTCCAGTCTCCAGTAAAATCCAGTCTCTAGTCTCCAGTAAAATCTAGTCTCCAGTCTCCAGTCTGCAGTAAAATCCAGTCTCCAGTCTGCAGTAAAATCCAGTCTCCAGTCTCCAGTAAAATCCAGTCTCCAGTCTCCAATCTCCAGTAAAATCCTGTCTCCAGTCTCCAATAAAATCCAGTCTCCAGCCTCTAGTAAAATCCAGTCTCCAGTCTCAAGTCTCCAGTCTCCAGTAAAATCCAGTTTTCAGTCTCCAGTCTCCAGTAAAATCCAGTCTCCAGTCTCGAGTCTCCAACTCCAGTAAAATCCAGTCTCCAGTCTCCAGTAAAATCCAGTCTCCAGTCTCCAGTAAAATCCACTCTCCAGTCTCCAGTAAAATCCAGTCTCCAGTAAAATCCAGTGTCCAGTCTCTAGTCTCCAGTCTCCAGTATCCAGTCTCCAGTCTCCAGTAAAATCCAGTCTCGAGTAAAATCCAGTCTCCAGTAAAATCCACTCTCCAGTAAAATCCAGTCTCCAGTCTCCAGTAAAATCCAGTCTCCAGTCTCCAGTAAAATCCAGTCTCCATTCTCCAGTAAAATCCAATCTCCAGTACAATCCAGTCTCCAGTAAAATCCAGTCTCCAGTAAAATCCAGTCTCCAGTAAAATCGTCTCCAGTAAAATCCAGTCTCCAGTAAAATCCAGTCTCCAGTAAAATCCACTCTCCAGTAAAATCCAGTCTCCAGTAAAATCCAGTCTCCAGTAAAATCCAGTCTCCAGTCTCCAGTAAAATCCAGTCTCCAGTAAAATCCAGCCTCCAGTCTCCAGTAAAATCCAGTCTCCAGTCTCCAGTAAAATCCAGTCTCCAGTAGAATCCAGTCTCCAGCCTCCAGTAAAATCCAGTCTCCAGTCTCCAGTAAAATCCAGTCTCTAGTCTCCAGTAAAATCCAGTCTCTAGTCTCCAGTAAAATCCAGTCTCCAGTCTTCAGTCTCCAGTAAAATCCAGTCTCCAGTCTCCAGTAAAATCCAGTCTCCAGTCTGCAGTAAAATCCAGTCTCCAGTCTCCAGTAAAATCCAGTCTCCAATCTCCAGTAAAATCCTGTCTCCAGTAAATTCCAGTCTCCAGTCTCCAATAAAATCCAGTCTCCAGCCTCCAGTAAAATTCAGTCTCCAGTCTCCAGTCTCCAGTAAAATCCAGTCTCCAGTAAAATCCAGTTTTCAGTCTCCAGTCTCCAGTATAATCCAGTCTCCAGTCTTTAGTAAAATCCAGTCTCCAGTAAAATCCAGTCTACAGTAAAATCCAGTTCCAGTAAAATCCAGTCTCCAGTAAAATCCAGTCTCCAGTCTCCAGTAAAATCCAGTCTCCAGTAAAATCCAGTCTCCAGTCTCCAATCTCCAGTAAAATCCAGTCTCGAGTAAAATCCAGTCTCCAGTAAAATCCACTCTCCAGTAAAATCCAGTCTCCAGTCTCCAGTAAAATCCAGTCTCCAGTCTCCAGTAAAATCCAGTCTCCAGTCTCCAGTAAAATCCAATCTCCAGTATAATCCAGTCTCCAGTAAAATCCAGTCTCCAGTAAAATCCAGTCTCCAGTAAAATCCAGTCTCCAGTCTCCAGTAAAATCCAGTCTCCAGTCTCCAGTAAAATCCAGTCTCTAGTCTCCAGTAAAATCCAGTCTCCAGTAAAATCCAGTCTACAGTCTCCAGTCTGCAGTAAAATCCAGTCTCCAGTCTCCAGTAAAATCCAGTCTCCAGTCTCCAGTCTCCAGTAAAATCCAGTCTCCAGTCTCCAATCTCCAGTAAAATCCAGTCTCCAGCAAAATTCAGTCTCCAGTCTCCAGTAAAATCCAGTCTCCGGTCTCCAGTAAAATCCAGTCTCCAGTCTCAAGTCTCCAGTCTCCAGTCTCCAGTAAAATCCAGTTTTCAGTCACCAGTCTCTAGTAAAATCCAGTCTCCAGTCTCCAGTAAAATCCAGTCTCCAGTCTCCAGTAAAATCCAGTCTCCAGTCTCTAGTCTCCAGTCTCCAGTATTCAGTCTCCAGTAAAATCCAGTCTCCAGTAAAATCCAGTCTCCAGTAAAATCCAGTCTCCAGTAAAATCCTGTCTCCAGTAAAATCCAGTCTCCAGTAAAATCCGGTCTCCAGTAAAATCCAGTCTCCAGTAAAATCCAGTCTCCAGTAAAATCCAGTCTCCAGTAAAATCCAGTCTCCAGTCTCTAGTAAAATCCAGTCTCCAGTAAAATCCAGTTCCAGTAAAATCCAGTCTCCAGTAAAATCCAGTCACCAGTAAAATCCAGTCTCCAGTAAATTCCAGTCTCCAGTAAAATCCAGTCTCCACTCTCCAGTTAAATCCAGTCTCCAGTCTCCAGTCTCCAGTAAAATCCAGTCTCCAGTCTCCAGTAAAATCCAGTCTCCAGTAGAATCCAGTCTCCAGCCTCCAGTAAAATGCAGTCTCCAGTCTCCAGTAAAATCCAGTCTCTAGTCTCCAGTAAAATCCAGTCTCTAGTCTCCAGTAAAATCCAGTCTCCAGTCTTCAGTCTCCAGTAAAATCCAGTCTCCAGTCTCCAGTAAAATCCAGTCTCCAGTCTCCAGTAAAATCCAGTCTCCAGTCTCCAGTAAAATCCAGTCTCCAATCTCCAGTAAAATCCTGTCTCCAGTAAATTCCAGTCTCCAGTCTCCAGTCTCCAGTAAAATCCAGTCTCCAGTAAAATGCAGTTTTCAGTCTCCAGTCTCCAGTAAAATCCAGTCTCCAGTCTCTAGTAAAATCCAGTCTCCAGTAAAATCCAGTTCCAGTAAAATCCAGTCTCCAGTAAAAGCCAGTCTCCAGTAAAATCCAGTCTCCAGTCTCCAATCTCCAGTAAAATACAGTCTCCAGTTAAATCCAGTCTCCAGTCTCCAGTAAAATCCAGTCTCTAGTCTCCAGTAAAATCCAGTCTCCAGTAAAATCCAGTCTCCAGTCTCCAGTAAAATCCAGTCTCCAGTAAAATCCAGTCTCCAGTCTCCAGTAAAATCCAGTCTCCAGTAAAATCCAGTATCCAGTCTCTAGTCTCCAGTCTCCAGTATCCAGTCTCTAGTCTCCAGTAAAATCCAGTCTCCAGTCTTCAGTCTCCAGTAAAATCCAGTCTCCAGTCTCCAGTAAAATCCAGTCTCCAGTCTCCAGTAAAATCCAGTCTCCAGTCTCCAGTAAAATCCAGTCTCCAATCTCCAGTAAAATCCTGTCTCCAGTAAATTCCAGTCTCCAGTCTCCAATAAAATCCAGTCTCCAGCCTGCAGTAAAATTCAGTCTCCAGTCTCCAGTAAAATCCAGTCTCCAGTAAAATCCAGTTTTCAGTCTCCAGTCTCCAGTAAAATCCAGTCTCCAGTCTCTAGTAAAATCCAGTCTCCAGTAAAATCCAGTCTCCAGTAAAATCCAGTTCCAGTAAAATCCAGTCTCCAGTCTCCAGTAAAATCCAGTCTCCAGTCTCCAATCTCCAGTAAAATACAGTCTCCAGTAAAATCCAGTCTCCAATCTCCAGTAAAATCCTGTCTCCAGTAAATTCCAGTCTCCAGTCTCCAATAAAATCCAGTCTCCAGCCTCCAGTAAAATTCAGTCTCCAGTCTCCAGTAAAATCTAGTCTCCAGTCTCCAGTAAAATCCAGTTTTCAGTCTCCAGTCTCCAGTAAAATCCAGTCTCCAGTCTCTAGTAAAATCCAGTCTCCAGTAAAATCCAGTCTCCAGTAAAATCCAGTTCCAGTAAAATCCAGTCTCCAGTCTCCAGTAAAATCCAGTCTCCAGTAAAATCCAGTCTCCAGTCTCCAATCTCCAGTAAAATACAGTCTCCAGTTAAATCCAGTCTCCAGTCTCCAGTAAAATCCAGTCTCTAGTCTCCAGTAAAATCCAGTCTCCAGTCTCCAGTCTGCAGTAAAATCCAGTCTCCAGTCTGCAGTAAAATCCAGTCTCCAGTCTCCAGTAAAATCCAGTCTCCAGTCTCCAATCTCCAGTAAAATCCTGTCTCCAGTCTCCAATAAAATCCAGTCTCCAGCCTCTAGTAAAATCCAGTCTCCAGTCTCAAGTCTCCAGTCTCCAGTAAAATCCAGTTTTCAGTCTCCAGTCTCCAGTAAAATCCAGTCTCCAGTCTCGAGTCTCCAACTCCAGTAAAATCCAGTCTCCAGTCTCCAGTAAAATCCAGTCTCCAGTCTCCAGTAAAATCCACTCTCCAGTCTCCAGTAAAATCCAGTCTCCAGTAAAATCCAGTGTCCAGTCTCTAGTCTCCAGTCTCCAGTAGCCAGTCTCCAGTCTCCAGTAAAATCCAGTCTCGAGTAAAATCCAGTCTCCAGTAAAATCCACTCTCCAGTAAAATCCAGTCTCCAGTCTCCAGTAAAATCCAGTCTCCAGTCTCCAGTAAAATCCAGTCTCCATTCTCCAGTAAAATCCAATCTCCAGTACAATCCAGTCTCCAGTAAAATCCAGTCTCCAGTAAAATCCAGTCTCCAGTAAAATCGTCTCCAGTAAAATCCAGTCTCCAGTAAAATCCAGTCTCCAGTAAAATCCACTCTCCAGTAAAATCCAGTCTCCAGTAAAATCCAGTCTCCAGTAAAATCCAGTCTCCAGTCTCCAGTAAAATCCAGTCTCCAGTAAAATCCAGCCTCCAGTCTCCAGTAAAATCCAGTCTCCAGTCTCCAGTAAAATCCAGTCTCCAGTAGAATCCAGTCTCCAGCCTCCAGTAAAATCCAGTCTCCAGTCTCCAGTAAAATCCAGTCTCTAGTCTCCAGTAAAATCCAGTCTCTAGTCTCCAGTAAAATCCAGTCTCCAGTCTTCAGTCTCCAGTAAAATCCAGTCTCCAGTCTCCAGTAAAATCCAGTCTCCAGTCTGCAGTAAAATCCAGTCTCCAGTCTCCAGTAAAATCCAGTCTCCAATCTCCAGTAAAATCCTGTCTCCAGTAAATTCCAGTCTCCAGTCTCCAATAAAATCCAGTCTCCAGCCTCCAGTAAAATTCAGTCTCCAGTCTCCAGTCTCCAGTAAAATCCAGTCTCCAGTCTCCAGTAAAATCCAGTTTTCAGTCTCCAGTCTCCAGTATAATCCAGTCTCCAGTCTTTAGTAAAATCCAGTCTCCAGTAAAATCCAGTCTCCAGTAAAATCCAGTTCCAGTAAAATCCAGTCTCCAGTAAAATCCAGTCTCCAGTCTCCAGTAAAATCCAGTCTCCAGTAAAATCCAGTCTCCAGTCTCCAATCTCCAGTAAAATCCAGTCTCGAGTAAAATCCAGTCTCCAGTAAAATCCACTCTCCAGTAAAATCCAGTCTCCAGTCTCCAGTAAAATCCAGTCTCCAGTCTCCAGTAAAATCCAGTCTCCAGTCTCCAGTAAAATCCAATCTCCAGTATAATCCAGTCTCCAGTAAAATCCAGTCTCCAGTAAAATCCAGTCTCCAGTAAAATCCAGTCTCCAGTCTCCAGTAAAATCCAGTCTCCAGTCTCCAGTAAAATCCAGTCTCTAGTCTCCAGTAAAATCCAGTCTCCAGTAAAATCCAGTCTACAGTCTCCAGTCTGCAGTAAAATCCAGTCTCCAGTCTCCAGTAAAATCCAGTCTCCAGTCTCCAGTCTCCAGTAAAATCCAGTCTCCAGTCTCCAATCTCCAGTAAAATCCAGTCTCCAGCAAAATTCAGTCTCCAGTCTCCAGTAAAATCCAGTCTCCGGTCTCCAGTAAAATCCAGTCTCCAGTCTCAAGTCTCCAGTCTCCAGTCTCCAGTAAAATCCAGTTTTCAGTCACCAGTCTCTAGTAAAATCCAGTCTCCAGTCTCCAGTAAAATCCAGTCTCCAGTCTCCAGTAAAATCCAGTCTCCAGTCTCTAGTCTCCAGTAAAATCCAGTCTCCAGTAAAATCCAGTCTCCAGTAAAATCCTGTCTCCAGTAAAATCCAGTCTCCAGTAAAATCCGGTCTCCAGTAAAATCCAGTCTCCAGTAAAATCCAGTCTCCAGTAAAATCCAGTCTCCAGTCTCTAGTAAAATCCAGTCTCCAGTAAAATCCAGTCTCCAGTAAAATCCAGTTCCAGTAAAATCCAGTCTCCAGTAAAATCCAGTCTCCAGTAAAATCCAGTCTCCAGTAAATTCCAGTCTCCAGTAAAATCCAGTCTCCACTCTCCAGTTAAATCCAGTCTCCAGTCTCCAGTCTCCAGTAAAATCCAGTCTCCAGTCTCCAGTAAAATCCAGTCTCCAGTAGAATCCAGTCTCCAGCCTCCAGTAAAATGCAGTCTCCAGTCTCCAGTAAAATCCAGTCTCTAGTCTCCAGTAAAATCCAGTCTCTAGTCTCCAGTAAAATCCAGTCTCCAGTCTTCAGTCTCCAGTAAAATCCAGTCTCCAGTCTCCAGTAAAATCCAGTCTCCAGTCTCCAGTAAAATCCAGTCTCCAATCTCCAGTAAAATCCTGTCTCCAGTAAATTCCAGTCTCCAGTCTCCAGTCTCCAGTAAAATCCAGTCTCCAGTAAAATGCAGTTTTCAGTCTCCAGTCTCCAGTAAAATCCAGTCTCCAGTCTCTAGTAAAATCCAGTCTCCAGTAAAATCCAGTTCCAGTAAAATCCAGTCTCCAGTAAAAGCCAGTCTCCAGTAAAATCCAGTCTCCAGTCTCCAATCTCCAGTAAAATACAGTCTCCAGTTAAATCCAGTCTCCAGTCTCCAGTAAAATCCAGTCTCTAGTCTCCAGTAAAATCCAGTCTCCAGTAAAATCCAGTCTCCAGTCTCCAGTCTCCAGTAAAATCCAGTCTCCAGTAAAATCCAGTCTCCAGTCTCCAGTAAAATCCAGTCTCCAGTAAAATCCAGTATCCAGTCTCTAGTCTCCAGTCTCCAGTATCCAGTCTCTAGTCTCCAGTAAAATCCAGTCTCCAGTCTTCAGTCTCCAGTAAAATCCAGTCTCCAGTCTCCAGTAAAATCCAGTCTCCAGTCTCCAGTAAAATCCAGTCTCCAGTCTCCAGTAAAATCCAGTCTCCAATCTCCAGTAAAATCCTGTCTCCAGTAAATTCCAGTCTCCAGTCTCCAATAAAATCCAGTCTCCAGCCTGCAGTAAAATTCAGTCTCCAGTCTCCAGTAAAATCCAGTCTCCAGTAAAATCCAGTTTTCAGTCTCCAGTCTCCAGTAAAATCCAGTCTCCAGTCTCTAGTAAAATCCAGTCTCCAGTAAAATCCAGTCTCCAGTAAAATCCAGTTCCAGTAAAATCCAGTCTCCAGTCTCCAGTAAAATCCAGTCTCCAGTCTCCAATCTCCAGTAAAATACAGTCTCCAGTAAAATCCAGTCTCCAATCTCCAGTAAAATCCTGTCTCCAGTAAATTCCAGTCTCCAGTCTCCAATAAAATCCAGTCTCCAGCCTCCAGTAAAATTCAGTCTCCAGTCTCCAGTAAAATCTAGTCTCCAGTCTCCAGTAAAATCCAGTTTTCAGTCTCCAGTCTCCAGTAAAATCCAGTCTCCAGTCTCTAGTAAAATCCAGTCTCCAGTAAAATCCAGTCTCCAGTAAAATCCAGTTCCAGTAAAATCCAGTCTCCAGTCTCCAGTAAAATCCAGTCTCCAGTAAAATCCAGTCTCCAGTCTCCAATCTCCAGTAAAATACAGTCTCCAGTTAAATCCAGTCTCCAGTCTCCAGTAAAATCCAGTCTCTAGTCTCCAGTAAAATCCAGTCTCCAGTCTCCAGTCTGCAGTAAAATCCAGTCTCCAGTCTGCAGTAAAATCCAGTCTCCAGTCTCCAGTAAAATCCAGTCTCCAGTCTCCAATCTCCAGTAAAATCCTGTCTCCAGTCTCCAATAAAATCCAGTCTCCAGCCTCTAGTAAAATCCAGTCTCCAGTCTCAAGTCTCCAGTCTCCAGTAAAATCCAGTTTTCAGTCTCCAGTCTCCAGTAAAATCCAGTCTCCAGTCTCGAGTCTCCAACTCCAGTAAAATCCAGTCTCCAGTCTCCAGTAAAATCCAGTCTCCAGTCTCCAGTAAAATCCACTCTCCAGTCTCCAGTAAAATCCAGTCTCCAGTAAAATCCAGTGTCCAGTCTCTAGTCTCCAGTCTCCAGTAGCCAGTCTCCAGTCTCCAGTAAAATCCAGTCTCGAGTAAAATCCAGTCTCCAGTAAAATCCACTCTCCAGTAAAATCCAGTCTCCAGTCTCCAGTAAAATCCAGTCTCCAGTCTCCAGTAAAATCCAGTCTCCATTCTCCAGTAAAATCCAATCTCCAGTACAATCCAGTCTCCAGTAAAATCCAGTCTCCAGTAAAATCCAGTCTCCAGTAAAATCGTCTCCAGTAAAATCCAGTCTCCAGTAAAATCCAGTCTCCAGTAAAATCCACTCTCCAGTAAAATCCAGTCTCCAGTAAAATCCAGTCTCCAGTAAAATCCAGTCTCCAGTCTCCAGTAAAATCCAGTCTCCAGTAAAATCCAGCCTCCAGTCTCCAGTAAAATCCAGTCTCCAGTCTCCAGTAAAATCCAGTCTCCAGTAGAATCCAGTCTCCAGCCTCCAGTAAAATCCAGTCTCCAGTCTCCAGTAAAATCCAGTCTCTAGTCTCCAGTAAAATCCAGTCTCTAGTCTCCAGTAAAATCCAGTCTCCAGTCTTCAGTCTCCAGTAAAATCCAGTCTCCAGTCTCCAGTAAAATCCAGTCTCCAGTCTGCAGTAAAATCCAGTCTCCAGTCTCCAGTAAAATCCAGTCTCCAATCTCCAGTAAAATCCTGTCTCCAGTAAATTCCAGTCTCCAGTCTCCAATAAAATCCAGTCTCCAGCCTCCAGTAAAATTCAGTCTCCAGTCTCCAGTCTCCAGTAAAATCCAGTCTCCAGTCTCCAGTAAAATCCAGTTTTCAGTCTCCAGTCTCCAGTATAATCCAGTCTCCAGTCTTTAGTAAAATCCAGTCTCCAGTAAAATCCAGTCTCCAGTAAAATCCAGTTCCAGTAAAATCCAGTCTCCAGTAAAATCCAGTCTCCAGTCTCCAGTAAAATCCAGTCTCCAGTAAAATCCAGTCTCCAGTCTCCAATCTCCAGTAAAATCCAGTCTCGAGTAAAATCCAGTCTCCAGTAAAATCCACTCTCCAGTAAAATCCAGTCTCCAGTCTCCAGTAAAATCCAGTCTCCAGTCTCCAGTAAAATCCAGTCTCCAGTCTCCAGTAAAATCCAATCTCCAGTATAATCCAGTCTCCAGTAAAATCCAGTCTCCAGTAAAATCCAGTCTCCAGTAAAATCCAGTCTCCAGTCTCCAGTAAAATCCAGTCTCCAGTCTCCAGTAAAATCCAGTCTCTAGTCTCCAGTAAAATCCAGTCTCCAGTAAAATCCAGTCTACAGTCTCCAGTCTGCAGTAAAATCCAGTCTCCAGTCTCCAGTAAAATCCAGTCTCCAGTCTCCAGTCTCCAGTAAAATCCAGTCTCCAGTCTCCAATCTCCAGTAAAATCCAGTCTCCAGCAAAATTCAGTCTCCAGTCTCCAGTAAAATCCAGTCTCCGGTCTCCAGTAAAATCCAGTCTCCAGTCTCAAGTCTCCAGTCTCCAGTCTCCAGTAAAATCCAGTTTTCAGTCACCAGTCTCTAGTAAAATCCAGTCTCCAGTCTCCAGTAAAATCCAGTCTCCAGTCTCCAGTAAAATCCAGTCTCCAGTCTCTAGTCTCCAGTAAAATCCAGTCTCCAGTAAAATCCAGTCTCCAGTAAAATCCAGTCTCCAGTAAAATCCTGTCTCCAGTAAAATCCAGTCTCCAGTAAAATCCGGTCTCCAGTAAAATCCAGTCTCCAGTAAAATCCAGTCTCCAGTAAAATCCAGTCTCCAGTCTCTAGTAAAATCCAGTCTCCAGTAAAATCCAGTCTCCAGTAAAATCCAGTTCCAGTAAAATCCAGTCTCCAGTAAAATCCAGTCTCCAGTAAAATCCAGTCTCCAGTAAATTCCAGTCTCCAGTAAAATCCAGTCTCCACTCTCCAGTTAAATCCAGTCTCCAGTCTCCAGTCTCCAGTAAAATCCAGTCTCCAGTCTCCAGTAAAATCCAGTCTCCAGTAGAATCCAGTCTCCAGCCTCCAGTAAAATGCAGTCTCCAGTCTCCAGTAAAATCCAGTCTCTAGTCTCCAGTAAAATCCAGTCTCTAGTCTCCAGTAAAATCCAGTCTCCAGTCTTCAGTCTCCAGTAAAATCCAGTCTCCAGTCTCCAGTAAAATCCAGTCTCCAGTCTCCAGTAAAATCCAGTCTCCAGTCTCCAGTAAAATCCAGTCTCCAATCTCCAGTAAAATCCTGTCTCCAGTAAATTCCAGTCTCCAGTCTCCAATAAAATCCAGTCTCCAGCCTCCAGTAAAATTCAGTCTCCAGTCTCCAGTCTCCAGTCTCCAGTAAAATGCAGTTTTCAGTCTCCAGTCTCCAGTAAAATCCAGTCTCCAGTCTCTAGTAAAATCCAGTCTCCAGTAAAATCCAGTTCCAGTAAAATCCAGTCTCCAGTAAAATCCAGTCTCCAGTAAAATCCAGTCTCCAGTCTCCAATCTCCAGTAAAATACAGTCTCCAGTTAAATCCAGTCTCCAGTCTCCAGTAAAATCCAGTCTCTAGTCTCCAGTAAAATCCAGTCTCCAGTAAAATCCAGTCTCCAGTCTCCAGTCTGCAGTAAAATCCAGTCTCCAGTAAAATCCAGTCTCCAGTCTCCAGTCTCCAGTAAAATCCAGTCTCCAGTAAAATCCAGTCTCCAGTCTCCAATAAAATCCAGTCTCCAGTAAAATCCAGTCTCCAGTCTCCAGTCTCCAACTCCAGTAAAATCCAGTCTCCAGTCTCCAGTAAAATCCAGTCTCCAGTCTCCAGTAAAATCCAGTCTCCAGTCTCCAGTAAAATCCAGTCTCCAGTAAAATCCAGTATCCAGTCTCTAGTCTCCAGTCTCCAGTATCCAGTCTCTAGTCTCCAGTAAAATCCAGTCTCCAGTCTTCAGTCTCCAGTAAAATCCAGTCTCCAGTCTCCAGTAAAATCCAGTCTCCAGTCTCCAGTAAAATCCAGTCTCCAGTCTCCAGTAAAATCCAGTCTCCAATCTCCAGTAAAATCCTGTCTCCAGTAAATTCCAGTCTCCAGTCTCCAATAAAATCCAGTCTCCAGCCTCCAGTAAAATTCAGTCTCCAGTCTCCAGTAAAATCCAGTCTCCAGTAAAATCCAGTTTTCAGTCTCCAGTCTCCAGTAAAATCCAGTCTCCAGTCTCTAGTAAAATCCAGTCTCCAGTAAAATCCAGTCTCCAGTAAAATCCAGTTCCAGTAAAATCCAGTCTCCAGTCTCCAGTAAAATCCAGTCTCCAGTCTCCAATCTCCAGTAAAATACAGTCTCCAGTTAAATCCAGTCTCCAGTCTCCAGTAAAATCCAGTCTCTAGTCTCCAGTAAAATCCAGTCTCCAGTCTCCAGTCTGCAGTAAAATCCAGTCTCCAGTCTCCAGTCTGCAGTAAAATCCAGTCTCCAGTCTCCAGTAAAATCCAGTCTCCAGTCTCCAATCTCCAGTAAAATCCTGTCTCCAGTCTCCAATAAAATCCAGTCTCCAGCCTCTAGTAAAATCCAGTCTCCAGTCTCAAGTCTCCAGTCTCCAGTAAAATCCAGTTTTCAGTCTCCAGTCTCCAGTAAAATCCAGTCTCCAGTCTCGAGTCTCCAACTCCAGTAAAATCCAGTCTCCAGTCTCCAGTAAAATCCAGTCTCCAGTCTCCAGTAAAATCCACTCTCCAGTCTCCAGTAAAATCCAGTCTCCAGTAAAATCCAGTGTCCAGTCTCTAGTCTCCAGTCTCCAGTATCCAGTCTCCAGTCTCCAGTAAAATCCAGTCTCGAGTAAAATCCAGTCTCCAGTAAAATCCACTCTCCAGTAAAATCCAGTCTCCAGTCTCCAGTAAAATCCAGTCTCCAGTCTCCAGTAAAATCCAGCCTCCATTCTCCAGTAAAATCCAATCTCCAGTACAATCCAGTCACCAGTAAAATCCAGTCTCCAGTAAAATCCAGTCTCCAGTAAAATCGTCTCCAGTAAAATCCAGTCTCCAGTAAAATCCAGTCTCCAGTAAAATCCACTCTCCAGTAAAATCCAGTCTCCAGTAAAATCCAGTCTCCAGTCTCCAGTAAAATCCAGTCTCCAGTAAAATCCAGCCTCCAGTCTCCAGTAAAATCCAGTCTCCAGTCTCCAGTAAAATCCAGTCTCCAGTCTCCAGTAAAATCCAGTCTCCAGTAAAATCCAGTCTCCAGTCTCCAGTAAAATCCAGTCTCCAGTCTCCAGTAAAATCCAGTCTCTAGTCTCCAGTAAAATCCAGTCTCCAGTAAAATCCAGTCTACAGTCTCCAGTCTGCAGTAAAATCCAGTCTCCAGTCTCCAGTAAAATCCAGTCTCCAGTCTCCAGTCTCCAGTAAAATCCAGTCTCCCGTCTCCAATCTCCAGTAAAATCCAGTCTCCAGCAAAATTCAGTCTCCAGTCTCCAGTAAAATCCAGTCTCCGGTCTCCAGTAAAATCCAGTCTCCAGTCTCAAGTCTCCAGTCTCCAGTCTCCAGTAAAATCCAGTTTTCAGTCACCAGTCTCCAGTAAAATCCAGTCTCCAGTCTCCAGTAAAATGCAGTCTCCAGTCTCTAGTCTCCAGTCTCCAGTATCCAGTCTCCAGTAAAATCCAGTCTCCAGTAAAATCCAGTCTCCAGTAAAATCCAGTCTCCAGTAAAATCCTGTCTCCAGTAAAATCCAGTCTCCAGTAAAATCCGGTCTCCAGTAAAATCCAGTCTCCAGTAAAATCCAGTCTCCAGTAAAATCCAGTCTCCAGTAAAATCCAGTCTCCAGTAAAATCCAGTCTCCAGTAAAATCCAGTTCCGGTAAAATCCAGTCTCCAGTAAAATCCAGTCTCCAGTCTCCAGTAAAATCCAGTCTCCAGTAAAATCCAGTCTCCAGTAAAATCCAGTCTCCAGTAAATTCCAGTCTCCAGTAAAATCCAGTCTCCACTCTCCAGTTAAATCCAGTCTCCAGTCTCCAGTCTCCAGTAAAATCCAGTCTCCAGTCTCCAGTAAAATCCAGTCTCCAGTAGAATCCAGTCTCCAGCCTCCAGTAAAATCCAGACTCCAGTCTCCAGTAAAATCCAGTCTCGAGTAAAATCCAGTCTCCAGTAAAATCCAGTCTCCAGTAAAATCCAGTCTCCAGTAAAATCCAGTCTCCAGTAAAACCCTGTCTCCAGTAAAATCCAGTCTCCAGTAAAATCCGGTCTCCAGTAAAATCCAGTCTCCAGTAAAATCCAGTCTCCAGTAAAATCCAGTCTCCAGTCTCTAGTAAAATCCAGTCTCCAGTAAAATCTAGTCTCCAGTAAAATCCAGTTCCAGTAAAATCCAGTCTCCAGACTCCAGTAAAATCTAGTCTCCAGTAAAATCCAGTCTCCAGTAAAATCCAGTCTCCAGTAAAATCCAGTCTCCACTAAAATCCAGTCTCTAGTAAAATCCAGTCTCCAGTAAAATCCAGTCTCCAGTAAAATCTAGTCTCCAGTAAAATCCAGTCTCTAGTCCCCAGTCTCCAGTAAAATCCAGTCTCCAGTCTCCAGTCTCCAGTAAAATCCAGTCTCCAGTCTCCAGTAAAATCTAGTCTCCAGTAAAATCCAGTCTCCAGTAAAATCCAGTCTCCAGTAAAATCCAGTCTCCACTAAAATCCAGTCTAGTAAAATCCAGTCTCCAGTAAAATCCAGTCTCCAGTAAAATCCAGTCTCCAGTAATATCCAGTCTCCAGTAAAATCCAGTCTCCAGTATAACATGGTCTCCAGTAAAATCCAGTCTCCAGTCTCCAGTAAAATCCAGTCTCCAGTAAAATCCAGTCTCCAGTAAAATCCAGTCTCCAGTCCCCAGTCTCTAGTAAAACCCAGTCTCCAGACTCCAGTAAAATCCAGTCTCCAGTCTCCAGTAAAATCCAGTCTCCAGTAAAATCCAGTCTCCAGTTAAATCCAGTCTCCAGTAAAATCCAGTCTCCACTAAAAACTAGTCTCCAGTAAAATCCAGTCTCCAGTAAAATGCAGTCTCCAGTAAAATCAAGTCTCCAGTCTCCAGTAAAATCCAGTCTCCAGTATAATATGGTCTCCAGTAAAATCCAGTCTCCAGTCTCCAGTAAAATCCAGTCTCCAGTCTCCAGTAAAATCCAGTCTCCAGTCTCCAGTAAAATCCAGTCTCCAGTCCCCAGTCTCTAGTAAAACTCAGTCTCCAGTAAAATCCAGTCTCCAGTAAAATCCAGTCTCCAGTAAAATCAAGTCTCCAGTATAATATGGTCCCCAGTAAAATCCAGTCTCCAGTAAAATCCAGTCTCCAGTCTCAAGTCTCCATTAAAATCCAGTCTCCAGTAAAATCCAGTCTCCAGTCTCCAGTAAAATCCAGTCTTCAGTCCCCAGTCTCTAGTAAAACCCAGTCTCCAGACTCCAGTAAAATCCAGTCTCCAGTCTCCAGTCTCCAGTAAAATCCAGTCTCCAGTAAAATCCAGTCTCCAGTTAAATCCAGTCTCCAGTAAAATCCAGTCTCCACTAAAATCCAGCCTCTAGTAAAATCCAGTCTCCAATAAAATCCAGTCTCCAGTAAAATCCAGTCTCCAGTAAAATCCAGTCTCCAGTAAAATCAAGTCTCCAGTCTCCAGTAAAATCCAGTCTCCAGTATAATATGGTCTCCAGTAAAATCCAGTCTCCAGTCTCCAGTAAAATCCAGTCTCCAGTCTCCAGTAAAATCCAGTCTCCAGTCTCCAGTCTCCAGTAAAATCCAGTCTCCAGTCCCCAGTCTCTAGTAAAACCCAGTCTCCAGTAAAATCCAGTCTCCAGTAAAATCCAGTCTCCAGTAAAATCAAGTCTCCAGTATAATATGGTCCCCAGTAAAATCCAGTCTCCAGTAAAATCCAGTCTCCAGTCTCAAGTCTCCATTAAAATCCAGTCTCCAGTAAAATCCAGTCTCCAGTCTCCAGTAAAATCCAGTCTCCAGTCCCCAGTCTCTAGTAAAACCCAGTCTCCAGTCTCCAGTCTCCAGTGAAATCCAGTCTCCAGTCTCCAGTCTCCAGTAAAATCCAGTCTCCAGTAAAATCCCGTCTCCAGTTAAATCCAGTCTCCAGTAAAATCCACTCTCCACTAAAATCAAGTCTCTAGTAAAATCCAGTCTCCAGTAAAATCCAGTCTCCAGTCTCCAGTCTCCAGTAAAATCCAGTCTCCAGTAAAATCCAGTCTCCAGTCTCCAGTAAAATCCAGTAAAATCCAGTAAAATCGAGTAAAATCCCGTAAAATCCAGTAAAATCCAGTCTCCAGTCTCCAGTAAAATCCAGTAAAATCCAGTCTCCAGACTCCAGTCTCCAGCAAAATCCAGTAAAATCCAGTCTCCAGTCTCCAGTAAAATCCAGTCTCCAGTCTCCAGTAAAATCCAGTCTCCAGTCTCCAGTAAAATCCAGTCTCCAGTCTACAGTAAAATCCAGTCTCCAGTCTCCAGTAAAATGCAGTCTCTAGTCTCCTGTAAAATCCAGTCTCTAGTCTCCAGTAAAATCCAGTCTCCAGTCTCCAGTCTCCAGTAAAATCCAGTGTCCAGTCTCCAGTCTGCAGTAAAATCCAGTCTCCAGTAAAATCCAGTCTCCAGTCTCCAGTAAAATCCAGTTTCCAGTCTCCAATCTCCAGTAAAATCCTGTCTCCAGTCTCCAATAAAATCCAGTCTCCAGCCTCCAGTAAAATCCAGTCTCCAGTGTCCAGTAAAATCCAGTTTTCAGTCTCCAGTCTCCAGTAAAATCCAGTCTCCAGTCTCGAGTCTCCAACTCCAGTAAAATCCAGTCTCCAGTCTCCAGTAAAATCCAGTCTCCAGTCTCCAGTAAAATCCAGTCTCCAGTCTCCAGTAAAATCCAGTCTCCAGTAAAATCCAGTGTCCAGTCTCTAGTCTCCAGTCTCCAGTATCCAGTCTCCAGTCTCCAGTAAAATCCAGTCTCGAGTAAAATCCAGTCTCCAGTAAAATCCACTCTCCAGTAAAATCCAGTCTCCAGTCTCCAGTAAAATCCAGTCTCCAGTCTCCAGTAAAATCCAATCTCCAGTACAATCCAGTCTCCAGTAAAATCCAGTCTCCAGTAAAATCCAGTCTCCAGTAAAATCCAGTCTCCAGTAAAATCCAGTCTCCAGTAAAATCCAGTCTCCAGTCTCCAGTAAAATCCAGTCTCTAGTCTCCAGTAAAATCCAGTCTCCAGTAAAATCCAGTCTACAGTCTCCAGTCTGCAGTAAAATCCAGTCTCCAGTCTCCAGTAAAATCCAGTCTCCAGTCTCCAGTCTCCAGTAAAATCCAGTCTCCAGTCTCCAGTAAAATCCAGTCTCCAGTCTCCAATCTCCAGTAAAATCCAGTCTCCAGCAAAATTCAGTCTCCAGTCTCCAGTAAAATCCAGTCTCCGGTCTCCAGTAAAATCCAGTCTCCAGTCTCAAGTCTCCAGTCTCCAGTCTCCAGTAAAATCCAGTTTTCAGTCACCAGTCTCTAGTAAAATCCAGTCTCCAGTCTCCAGTAAAATCCAGTCTCCAGTCTCCAGTATTCAGTCTCCAGTAAAATCCAGTCTCCAGTAAAATCCAGTCTCCAGTAAAATCCAGTCTCCAGTAAAATCCTGTCTCCAGTAAAATCCAGTCTCCAGTAAAATCCGGTCTCCAGTAAAATCCAGTCTCCAGTAAAATCCAGTCTCCAGTAAAATCCAGTCTCCAGTCTCTAGTAAAATCCAGTCTCCAGTAAAATCCAGTCTCCAGTAAAATCCAGTTCCAGTAAAATCCAGTCTCCAGTAAAATCCAGTCTCCAGTCTCCAGTAAAATCCAGTCTCCAGTAAAATCCAGTCTCCAGTAAATTCCAGTCTCCAGTAAAATCCAGTCTCCACTCTCCAGTTAAATCCAGTCTCCAGTCTCCAGTCTCCAGTAAAATCCAGTCTCCAGTCTCCAGTAAAATCCAGTCTCCAGTAGAATCCAGTCTCCAGCCTCCAGTAAAATCCAGTCTCCAGTCTCCAGTAAAATCCAGTCTCTAGTCTCCAGTAAAATCCAGTCTCTAGTCTCCAGTAAAATCCAGTCTCCAGTCTTCAGTCTCCAGTAAAATCCAGTCTCCAGTCTCCAGTAAAATCCAGTCTCCAGTCTCCAGTAAAATCCAGTCTCCAGTCTCCAGTAAAATCCAGTCTCCAATCTCCAGTAAAATCCTGTCTCTAGTAAATTCCAGTCTCCAGTCTCCAATAAAATCCAGTCTCCAGCCTCCAGTAAAATTTAGTCTCCAGTCTCCAGTCTCCAGTAAAATCCAGTCTCCAGTCTCCAGTAAAATCCAGTTTTCAGTCTCCAGTCTCCAGTAAAATCCAGTCTCCAGTCTCTAGTAAAATCCAGTCTCCAGTAAAATCCAGTTCCAGTAAAATCCAGTCTCCAGTCTCCAGTAAAATCCAGTCTCCAGTAAAATCCAGTCTCCAGTCTCAAATCTCCAGTAAAATACAGTCTCCAGTTAAATCCAGTCTCCAGTCTCCAGTAAAATCCAGTCTCTAGGCTCCAGTAAAATCCAGTCTCCAGTAAAATCCAGTCTCCAGTCTCCAGTCTGCAGTAAAATCCAGTCTCCAGTAAAATCCAGTCTCCAGTCTCCAGTCTCCAGTAAAATCCAGTCTCCAGTAAAATCCAGTCTTCAGTCTCCAATAAAATCCAGTCTCCAGTAAAATCCAGTCTCCAGTCTCCAGTCTCCAACTCCAGTAAAATCCAGTCTCCAGTAAAATCCAGTCTCCAGTCTCCAGTAAAATCCAGTCTCCAGTCTCCAGTAAAATCCAGTATCCAGTCTCTAGTCTCCAGTCTCCAGTATCCAGTCTCTAGTCTCCAGTAAAATCCAGTCTCCAGTCTTCAGTCTCCAGTAAAATCCAGTCTCCAGTCTCCAGTAAAATCCAGTCTCCAGTCTCCAGTAAAATCCAGTCTCCAGTCTCCAGTAAAATCCAGTCTCCAATCTCCAGTAAAATCCTGTCTCCAGTAAATTCCAGTCTCCAGTCTCCAATAAAATCCAGTCTCCAGCCTCCAGTAAAATTCAGTCTCCAGTCTCCAGTAAAATCCAGTCTCCAGTCTCCAGTAAAATCCAGTTTTCAGTCTCCAGTCTCCAGTAAAATCCAGTCTCCAGTCTCTAGTAAAATCCAGTCTCCAGTAAAATCCAGTTCCAGTAAAATCCAGTCTCCAGTCTCCAGTAAAATCCAGTCTCCAGTAAAATCCAGTCTCCAGTCTCCAATCTCCAGTAAAATACAGTCTCCAGTTAAATCCAGTCTCCAGTCTCCAGTAAAATCCAGTCTCTAGTCTCCAGTAAAATCCAGTCTCCAGTAAAATCCAGTCTCCAGTCTCCAGTCTGCAGTAAAATCCAGTCTCCAGTCACCAGTCTGCAGTAAAATCCAGTCTCCAGTCTCCAGTAAAATCCAGTCTCCATTCTCCAATCTCCAGTAAAATCCTGTCTCCAGTCTCCAATAAAATCCAGTCTCCAGCCTCTAGTAAAATCCAGTCTCCAGTCTCAAGTCTCCAGTCTCCAGTAAAATCCAGTTTTCAGTCTCCAGTCTCCAGTAAAATCCAGTCTCCAGTCTCGAGTCTCCAACTCCAGTAAAATCCAGTCTCCAGTCTCCAGTAAAATCCAGTCTCCAGTCTCCAGTAAAATCCACTCTCCAGTCTCCAGTAAAATCCAGTCTCCAGTAAAATCCAGTGTCCAGTCTCTAGTCTCCAGTCTCCAGTATCCAGTCTCCAGTCTCCAGTAAAATCCAGTCTCGAGTAAAATCCAGTCTCCAGTAAAATCCACTCTCCAGTAAAATCCAGTCTCCAGTCTCCAGTAAATCCAGTCTCCAGTCTCCAGTAAAATCCAGTCTCCATTCTCCAGTAAAATCCAATCTCCAGTAAAATCCAGTCTCCAGTAAAATCCAGTCTCCAGTAAAATCCAGTCTCCAGTCTCCAGTAAAATCCAGTCTCTAGTCTCCAGTAAAATCCAGTCTCCAGTAAAATCCAGTCTACAGTCTCCAGTCTGCAGTAAAATCCAGTCTCCAGTCTCCAGTAAAATCCAGTCTCCAGTCTCCAGTCTCCAGTAAAATCCAGTCTCCAGTCTCCAGTAAAATCCAGTCTCCAGTCTCCAATCTCCAGTAAAATCCAGTCTCCAGCAAAATTCAGTCTCCAGTCTCCAGTAAAATCCAGTCTCCGGTCTCCAGTAAAATCCAGTCTCCAGTCTCAAGTCTCCAGTCTCCAGTCTCCAGTAAAATCCAGTTTTCAGTCACCAGTCTCTAGTAAAATCCAGTCTCCAGTCTCCAGTAAAATCCAGTCTCCAGTCTCTAGTCTCCAGTCTCCAGTATTCAGTCTCCAGTAAAATCCAGTCTCCAGTAAAATCCAGTCTCCAGTAAAATCCAGTCTCCAGTAAAATCCTGTCTCCAGTAAAATCCAGTCTCCAGTAAAATCCGGTCTCCAGTAAAATCCAGTCTCCAGTAAAATCCAGTCTCCAGTAAAATCCAGTCTCCAGTAAAATCCAGTCTCCAGTCTCTAGTAAAATCCAGTCTCCAGTAAAATCCAGTCTCCAGTAAAATCCAGTTCCAGTAAAATCCAGTCTCCAGTAAAATCCAGTCTCCAGTCTCCAGTAAAATCCAGTCTCCAGTAAAATCCAGTCTCCAGTAAATTCCAGTCTCCAGTAAAATCCAGTCTCCACTCTCCAGTTAAATCCAGTCTCCAGTCTCCAGTCTCCAGTAAAATCCAGTCTCCAGTCTCCAGTAAAATCCAGTCTCCAGTAGAATCCAGTCTCCAGCCTCCAGTAAAATCCAGTCTCCAGTCTCCAGTAAAATCCAGTCTCTAGTCTCCAGTAAAATCCAGTCTCTAGTCTCCAGTAAAATCCAGTCTCCAGTCTTCAGTCTCCAGTAAAATCCAGTCTCCAGTCTCCAGTAAAATCCAGTCTCCAGTCTCCAGTAAAATCCAGTCTCCAGTCTCCAGTAAAATCCAGTCTCCAATCTCCAGTAAAATCCTGTCTCCAGTAAATTCCAGTCTCCAGTCTCCAATAAAATCCAGTCTCCAGCCTCCAGTAAAATTTAGTCTCCAGTCTCCAGTCTCCAGTAAAATCCAGTCTCCAGTCTCCAGTAAAATCCAGTTTTCAGTCTCCAGTCTCCAGTAAAATCCAGTCTCCAGTCTCTAGTAAAATCCAGTCTCCAGTAAAATCCAGTTCCAGTAAAATCCAGTCTCCAGTCTCCAGTAAAATCCAGTCTCCAGTAAAATCCAGTCTCCAGTCTCCAATCTCCAGTAAAATACAGTCTCCAGTTAAATCCAGTCTCCAGTAAAATCCAGTCTCTAGTCTCCAGTAAAATCCAGTCTCCAGTAAAATCCAGTCTCCTGTCTCCAGTCTGCAGTAAAATCCAGTCTCCAGTAAAATCCAGTCTCCAGTCTCCAGTCTCCAGTAAAATCCAGTCTCCAGTAAAATCCAGTCTCCAGTCTCCAATAAAATCCAGTCTCCAGTAAAATCCAGTCTCCAGTCTCCAGTCTCCAACTCCAGTAAAATCCAGTCTCCAGTAAAATCCAGTCTCCAGTCTCCAGTAAAATCCAGTCTCCAGTCTCCAGTAAAATCCAGTATCCAGTCTCTAGTCTCCAGTCTCCAGTATCCAGTCTCTAGTCTCCAGTAAAATCCAGTCTCCAGTCTTCAGTCTCCAGTAAAATCCAGTCTCCAGTCTCCAGTAAAATCCAGTCTCCAGTCTCCAGTAAAATCCAGTCTCCAGTCTCCAGTAAAATCCAGTCTCCAATCTCCAGTAAAATCCTGTCTCCAGTAAATTCCAGTCTCCAATAAAATCCAGTCTCCAGCCTCCAGTAAAATTCAGTCTCCAGTCTCCAGTAAAATCCAGTCTCCAGTCTCCAGTAAAATCCAGTTTTCAGTCTCCAGTCTCCAGTAAAATCCAGTCTCCAGTCTCTAGTAAAATCCAGTCTCCAGTAAAATCCAGTTCCAGTAAAATCCAGTCTCCAGTCTCCAGTAAAATCCAGTCTCCAGTAAAATCCAGTCTCCAGTCTCCAATCTCCAGTAAAATACAGTCTCCAGTTAAATCCAGTCTCCAGTCTCCAGTAAAATCCAGTCTCTAGTCTCCAGTAAAATCCAGTCTCCAGTAAAATCCAGTCTCCAGTCTCCAGTCTGCAGTAAAATCCAGTCTCCAGTCACCAGTCTGCAGTAAAATCCAGTCTCCAGTCTCCAGTAAAATCCAGTCTCCATTCTCCAATCTCCAGTAAAATCCTGTCTCCAGTCTCCAATAAAATCCAGTCTCCAGCCTCTAGTAAAATCCAGTCTCCAGTCTCAAGTCTCCAGTCTCCAGTAAAATCCAGTTTTCAGTCTCCAGTCTCCAGTAAAATCCAGTCTCCAGTCTCGAGTCTCCAACTCCAGTAAAATCCAGTCTCCAGTCTCCAGTAAAATCCAGTCTCCAGTCTCCAGTAAAATCCACTCTCCAGTCTCCAGTAAAATCCAGTCTCCAGTAAAATCCAGTGTCCAGTCTCTAGTCTCCAGTCTCCAGTATCCAGTCTCCAGTCTCCAGTAAAATCCAGTCTCGAGTAAAATCCAGTCTCCAGTAAAATCCACTCTCCAGTAAAATCCAGTCTCCAGTCTCCAGTAAATCCAGTCTCCAGTCTCCAGTAAAATCCAGTCTCCATTCTCCAGTAAAATCCAATCTCCAGTAAAATCCAGTCTCCAGTAAAATCCAGTCTCCAGTAAAATCCAGTCTCCAGTCTCCAGTAAAATCCAGTCTCTAGTCTCCAGTAAAATCCAGTCTCCAGTAAAATCCAGTCTACAGTCTCCAGTCTGCAGTAAAATCCAGTCTCCAGTCTCCAGTAAAATCCAGTCTCCAGTCTCCAGTCTCCAGTAAAATCCAGTCTCCAGTCTCCAGTAAAATCCAGTCTCCAGTCTCCAATCTCCAGTAAAATCCAGTCTCCAGCAAAATTCAGTCTCCAGTCTCCAGTAAAATCCAGTCTCCGGTCTCCAGTAAAATCCAGTCTCCAGTCTCAAGTCTCCAGTCTCCAGTCTCCAGTAAAATCCAGTTTTCAGTCACCAGTCTCTAGTAAAATCCAGTCTCCAGTCTCCAGTAAAATCCAGTCTCCAGTCTCTAGTCTCCAGTCTCCAGTATTCAGTCTCCAGTAAAATCCAGTCTCCAGTAAAATCCAGTCTCCAGTAAAATCCAGTCTCCAGTAAAATCCTGTCTCCAGTAAAATCCAGTCTCCAGTAAAATCCGGTCTCCAGTAAAATCCAGTCTCCAGTAAAATCCAGTCTCCAGTAAAATCCAGTCTCCAGTCTCTAGTAAAATCCAGTCTCCAGTAAAATCCAGTCTCCAGTAAAATCCAGTTCCAGTAAAATCCAGTCTCCAGTAAAATCCAGTCTCCAGTCTCCAGTAAAATCCAGTCTCCAGTAAAATCCAGTCTCCAGTAAAATCCAGTCTCCAGTAAATTCCAGTCTCCAGTAAAATCCAGTCTCCACTCTCCAGTTAAATCCAGTCTCCAGTCTCCAGTCTCCAGTAAAATCCAGTCTCCAGTCTCCAGTAAAATCCAGTCTCCAGTAGAATCCAGTCTCCAGCCTCCAGTAAAATCCAGTCTCCAGTCTCCAGTAAAATCCAGTCTCTAGTCTCCAGTAAAATCCAGTCTCTAGTCTCCAGTAAAATCCAGTCTCCAGTCTTCAGTCTCCAGTAAAATCCAGTCTCCAGTCTCCAGTAAAATCCAGTCTCCAGTCTCCAGTAAAATCCAGTCTCCAGTCTCCAGTAAAATCCAGTCTCCAATCTCCAGTAAAATCCTGTCTCCAGTAAATTCCAGTCTCCAGTCTCCAATAAAATCCAGTCTCCAGCCTCCAGTAAAATTTAGTCTCCAGTCTCCAGTCTCCAGTAAAATCCAGTCTCCAGTCTCCAGTAAAATCCAGTTTTCAGTCTCCAGTCTCCAGTAAAATCCAGTCTCCAGTCTCTAGTAAAATCCAGTCTCCAGTAAAATCCAGTTCCAGTAAAATCCAGTCTCCAGTCTCCAGTAAAATCCAGTCTCCAGTAAAATCCAGTCTCCAGTCTCCAATCTCCAGTAAAATACAGTCTCCAGTTAAATCCAGTCTCCAGTCTCCAGTAAAATCCAGTCTCTAGTCTCCAGTAAAATCCAGTCTCCAGTAAAATCCAGTCTCCAGTCTCCAGTCTGCAGTAAAATCCAGTCTCCAGTAAAATCCAGTCTCCAGTCTCCAGTCTCCAGTAAAATCCAGTCTCCAGTAAAATCCAGTCTCCAGTCTCCAATAAAATCCAGTCTCCAGTAAAATCCAGTCTCCAGTCTCCAGTCTCCAACTCCAGTAAAATCCAGTCTCCAGTAAAATCCAGTCTCCAGTCTCCAGTAAAATCCAGTCTCCAGTCTCCAGTAAAATCCAGTATCCAGTCTCTAGTCTCCAGTCTCCAGTATCCAGTCTCTAGTCTCCAGTAAAATCCAGTCTCCAGTCTTCAGTCTCCAGTAAAATCCAGTCTCCAGTCTCCAGTAAAATCCAGTCTCCAGTCTCCAGTAAAATCCAGTCTCCAATCTCCAGTAAAATCCTGTCTCCAGTAAATTCCAGTCTCCAGTCTCCAATAAAATCCAGTCTCCAGCCTCCAGTAAAATTCAGTCTCCAGTCTCCAGTAAAATTCAGTCTCCAGTCTCCAGTAAAATCCAGTTTTCAGTCTCCAGTCTCCAGTAAAATCCAGTCTCCAGTCTCTAGTAAAATCCAGTCTCCAGTAAAATCCAGTTCCAGTAAAATCCAGTCTCCAGTCTCCAGTAAAATCCAGTCTCCAGTAAAATCCAGTCTCCAGTCTCCAATCTCCAGTAAAATACAGTCTCCAGTTAAATCCAGTCTCCAGTCTCCAGTAAAATCCAGTCTCTAGTCTCCAGTAAAATCCAGTCTCCAGTAAAATCCAGTCTCCAGTCTCCAGTCTGCAGTAAAATCCAGTCTCCAGTCACCAGTCTGCAGTAAAATCCAGTCTCCAGTCTCCAGTAAAATCCAGTCTCCATTCTCCAATCTCCAGTAAAATCCTGTCTCCAGTCTCCAATAAAATCCAGTCTCCAGCCTCTAGTAAAATCCAGTCTCCAGTCTCAAGTCTCCAGTCTCCAGTAAAATCCAGTTTTCAGTCTCCAGTCTCCAGTAAAATCCAGTCTCCAGTCTCGAGTCTCCAACTCCAGTAAAATCCAGTCTCCAGTCTCCAGTAAAATCCAGTCTCCAGTCTCCAGTAAAATCCACTCTCCAGTCTCCAGTAAAATCCAGTGTCCAGTCTCTAGTCTCCAGTCTCCAGTATCCAGTCTCCAGTCTCCAGTAAAATCCAGTCTCGAGTAAAATCCAGTCTCCAGTAAAATCCACTCTCCAGTAAAATCCAGTCTCCAGTCTCCAGTAAAATCCA
Organism: Amblyomma mixtum; assembly: GCF_055824585.1. Classification (NCBI taxonomy): domain Eukaryota; kingdom Metazoa; phylum Arthropoda; class Arachnida; order Ixodida; family Ixodidae; genus Amblyomma; species Amblyomma mixtum. The sequence goes on from NC_143021.1 coordinate 89,198,797, forward strand.
GTCTCCAGTCTCCAGTAAAATCCAGTCTCCATTCTCCAGTAAAATCCAATCTCCAGTACAATCCAGTCTCCAGTAAAATCCAGTCTCCAGTAAAATCCAGTCTCCAGTAAAATCGTCTCCAGTAAAATCCAGTCTCCAGTAAAATCCAGTCTCCAGTAAAATCCACTCTCCAGTAAAATCCAGTCTCCAGTAAAATCCAGTCTCCAGTAAAATCCAGTCTCCAGTCTCCAGTAAAATCCAGTCTCCAGTAAAATCCAGCCTCCAGTCTCCAGTGAAATCCAGTCTCCAGTCTCCAGTAAAATCCAGTCTCCAGTAGAATCCAGTCTCCAGCCTCCAGTAAAATCCACTCTCCAGTCTCCAGTAAAATCCAGTCTCTAGTCTCCAGTAAAATCCAGTCTCTAGTCTCCAGTAAAATCCAGTCTCCAGTCTTCAGTCTCCAGTAAAATCCAGTCTCCAGTCTCCAGTAAAATCCAGTCTCCAGTCTCCAGTAAAATCCAGTCTCCAGTCTCCAGTAAAATCCAGTCTCCAATCTCCAGTAAAATCCTGTCTCCAGTAAATTCCAGTCTCCAGTCTCCAATAAAATCCAGTCTCCAGCCTCCAGTAAAATTCAGTCTCCAGTCTCCAGTAAAATCCAGTTTTCAGTCTCCAGTCTCCAGTAAAATCCAGTCTCCAGTCTCTAGTAAAATCCAGTCTCCAGTAAAATCCAGCCTCCAGTAAAATCCAGTTCCAGTAAAATCCACTCTCCAGTAAAATCCAGTCTCCAGTCTCCAGTAAAATCCAGTCTCCAGTCTCCAGTAAAATCCAGTCTCCAGTCTCCAGTAAAATCCAATCTCCAGTACAATCCAGTCTCCAGTAAAATCCAGTCTCCAGTAAAATCCAGTCTCCAGTAAAATCCAGTCGCCAGTAAAATCCAGTCTCCAGTAAAATCCAGTCTCCAGTCTCCAGTAAAATCCAGTCTCTAGTCTCCAGTAAAATCCAGTCTCCAGTAAAATCCAGTCTACAGTCTCCAGTCTGCAGTAAAATCCAGTCTCCAGTCTCCAGTAAAATCCAGTCTCCAGTCTCCAGTCTCCAGTAAAATCCAGTCTCCAGTCTCCAATCTCCAGTAAAATCCAGTCTCCAGCAAAATTCAGTCTCCAGTCTCCAGTAAAATCCAGTCTCCGGTCTCCAGTAAAATCCAGTCTCCAGTCTCAAGTCTCCAGTCTCCAGTCTCCAGTAAAATCCAGTTTTCAGTCACCAGTCTCTAGTAAAATCCAGTCTCCAGTCTCCAGTAAAATCCAGTCTCCAGTCTCCAGTAAAATCCAGTCTCCAGTCTCTAGTCTCCAGTCTCCAGTATTCAGTCTCCAGTAAAATCCAGTCTCCAGTAAAATCCAGTCTCCAGTAAAATCCAGTCTCCAGTAAAATCCTGTCTCCAGTAAAATCCAGTCTCCAGTAAAATCCGGTCTCCAGTAAAATCCAGTCTCCAGTAAAATCCAGTCTCCAGTAAAATCCAGTCTCCAGTCTCTAGTAAAATCCAGTCTCCAGTAAAATCCAGTCTCCAGTAAAATCCAGTTCCAGTAAAATCCAGTCTCCAGTAAAATCCAGTCTCCAGTCTCCAGTAAAATCCAGTCTCCAGTAAAATCCAGTCTCCAGTAAAATTCAGTCTCCAGTAAATTCCAGTCTCCAGTAAAATCCAGTCTCCACTCTCCAGTTAAATCCAGTCTCCAGTCTCCAGTAAAATCCAGTCTCCAGTCTCCAGTAAAATCCAGTCTCCAGTAGAATCCAGTCTCCAGCCTCCAGTAAAATCCAGTCTCCAGTCTCCAGTAAAATCCAGTCTCTAGTCTCCAGTAAAATCCAGTCTCTAGTCTCCAGTAAAATCCAGTCTCCAGTCTTCAGTCTCCAGTAAAATCCAGTCTCCAGTCTCCAGTAAAATCCAGTCTCCAGTCTCCAGTAAAATCCAGTCTCCAGTCTCCAGTAAAATCCAGTCTCCAATCTCCAGTAAAATCCTGTCTCCAGTAAATTCCAGTCTCCAGTCTCCAATAAAATCCAGTCTCCAGCCTCCAGTAAAATTCAGTCTCCAGTCTCCAGTCTCCAGTAAAATCCAGTCTCCAGTCTCCAGTAAAATCCAGTTTTCAGTCTCCAGTCTCCAGTAAAATCCAGTCTCCAGTCTCTAGTAAAATCCAGTCTCCAGTAATATCCAGTCTCCAGTAAAATCCAGTTCCAGTAAAATCCAGTCTCCAGTAAAATCCAGTCTCCAGTCTCCAGTAAAATCCAGTCTCCAGTAAAATCCAGTCTCCAGTCTCCAATCTCCAGTAAAATACAGTCTCCAGTTAAATCCAGTCTCCAGTCTCCAGTAAAATCCAGTCTCTAGTCTCCAGTAAAATCCAGTCTCCAGTAAAATCCAGTCTCCAGTCTCCAGCCTGCAGTAAAATCCAGTCTCCAGTCTCCAGTAAAATCCAGTCTCCAGTCTCCAGTCTCCAGTAAAATCCAGTCTCCAGTCTCCAATAAAATCCAGTCTCCAGCCTCTAGTAAAATCCAGTCTCCAGTCTCAAGTCTGCAGTCTCCAGTAAAATCCAGTCTCCAGGTCTCCATTAAAATCCAGTTTTCAGTCTCCAGTCTCCAGTAAAATCCAGTCTCCAGTCTCTAGTCTCCAGTCTCCAGTATCCAGTCTCTAGTCCCCAGTAAAATCCAGTCTCCAGTCTTCTTCAAGTCTCCAGTAAAATCCAGTCTCCAGTCTCCAGTAAAATCCAGTCTCCAGTCTCCACTAAAATCCAGTCTCCAGTCTCCAGTAAAATCCAGTCTCCAATCTCCAGTAAAATCCTGTCTCCAGTAAATTCCAGTCTCCAGTCTCCAATAAAATCCAGTCTCCAGCCTCCAGTAAAATTCAGTCTCCAGTCTCCAGTCTCCAGTAAAATCCAGTCTCCAGTCTCAGTAAAACCCAGTTTTCAGTCTCCAGTCTCCAGTAAAATCCAGTCTCCAGTCTCTAGTAAAATCCAGTCTCCAGTAAAATCCAGTCTCCAGTAAAATCCAGTTCCAGTAAAATCCAGTCTCCAGTAAAATCCAGTCTCCAGTCTCCAGTAAAATCCAGTCTCCAGTAAAATCCAGTCTCCAGTCTCCAATCTCCAGAAAAATACAGTCTCCAGTTAAATCCATTCTCCAGTCTCCAGTAAAATCCAGTCTCTAGTCTCCAGTAAAATCCAGTCTCCAGTAAAATCCAGTCTCCAGTCTCCAGTCTGCAGTAAAATCCAGTCTCCAGTCTCCAGTAAAATCCAGTCTCCAGTCTCCAGTCTCCAGTAAAATCCAGTCTCCAGTCTCCAATAAAATCCAGTCTCCAGCCTCTACTAAAATCCAGTCTCCAGTCTCAAGTCTGCAGTCTCCAGTAAAATCCAGTCTCCAGTCTCCATTAAAATCCAGTTTTCAGTCTCCAGTCTCCAGTAAAATCCAGTCTCCAGTCTCCAGTCTCCAACTCCAGTAAAATCCAGTCTCCAGTCTCCAGTAAAATCCAGTCTCCAGTCTCCAGTCTCCAGTAAAATCCAGTCTCCAGTCTCCAGTAAAATCCAGTCTCCAGTAAAATCCAGTATCCAGTCTCTAGTCTCCAGTCTCCAGTATCCAGTCTCCAGTCTCCAGTAAAATCCAGTCTCCAGTCTCCAGTCTCCAGTAAAATCCAGTCTCCAGTCCCCTGTTTCTAGTAAAACCCAGTCTCCAGTCTCCAGTCTCCAGTAAAATCCAGTCTCCAGTCTCCAACTCCAGTAAAATCCAGTCTCCAGTCTCCAGTAAAATCCAGTCTCCAGTCTCCAGTCTCAGTAAAATCCAGTCTCCAGTCTCTAGTAAAATCCAGTCTCCAGTAAAATCCAGTCTCCAGTAAAATCAGTTCCAGTAAAATACAGTCTCCAGTAAAATCCAGTCTCCAATCTCCAGTAAAATACAGTCTCCAGTTAAATCCAGTCTCCAGTCTCCAGTAAAATCCAGTCTCCAGTCTCCAGTCTCCAGTAAAATCCAGTCTCCAGTCTCCAGTAAATCTAGTCTCCAGTAAAATCCTGTCTCCAGTAAAATCCAGTCTCCAGTAAAATCCAGTCTCCACTAAAATCCAGTCTCTAGTAAAATCCAGTCTCCAGTAAAATCCAGTCTCCAGTAAAATCCAGTCTCCAGTAAAATCCAGTCTCCAGTAAAATCCAGTCTCCAGTATAACATGGTCTCCAGTAAAATCCAGTCTCCAGTCTCCAGTAAAATCCAGTCTCCAGTCTCCAGTAAAATCCAGTCTCCAGTCCCCAGTCTCTAGTAAAACCCAGTCTCCAGTCTCCAGTAAAATCCAGTCTCCAGTAAAATGCAGTCTCCAGTTAAATCCAGTCTCCAGTAAAATCCAGTCTCCACTAAAATCCAGCCTCTAGTAAAATCCAGTCTCCAATAAAATCCAGTCTCCAGTAAAATCCAGTCTCCAGTAAAATCCAGTCTCCAGTAAAATCAAGTCTCCAGTCTCCAGTAAAATCCAGTCTCCAGTATAATATGGTCTCCAGTAAAATCCAGTCTCCAGTCTCCAGTAAAATCCAGTCTCCAGTCTCCAGTAAAATCCAGTCTCCAGTCTCCAGTCTCCAGTCCCCAGTCTCTAGTAAATCCCAGTCTCCAGTCTCCAGTCTCCAGTAAAATCCAGTCTCCAGTCTCCAGTCTCCAGTAAAATCCAGTCTCCAGTAAAATCCAGTCTCCAGTAAAATCCAGTCTCCAGTAAAATCCAGTCTCCAGTAAAATCCAGTCTCCAGTGAAATCCAGTCTCCAGTCTCCAGTAAAATCCAGTAAAATCCAGTAAAATCCAGTCTCCATTCTTTAGTAAAATCCAGTCTCCAGTCTCCAGTAAAATCCAGTAAAATCCAGTCTCCAGTCTCCAGTTCCAGTAAAATCCAGTCTCCAGTCTCCAGTAAAATCCAGACTCCGGTAAAATCCAGTCTCCAGTCTCCAGTAAAATCCAGTTTCTAGTCTCCAGTAAAATCCAGTCTCTAGTCTCCAGTAAAATCCAGTCTCTAGTCTCCAGTAAAATCCAGTCTCCAGTCTCCAGTAAAATCCAGTCTCCAGTCTCCAGTCTGCAGTAAAATCCAGTCTCCAGTCTCCAGTAAAATCCAGTCTCCAGTAAAATCCAGTCTCCAGTCTCCAATAAAATCCAGTCTCCAGCCTCTAGTAAAATCCAGTCTCCAGTCTCATGTCTGCAGTCTCCAGTAAAATCCAGTCTCCAGACTCCATTAAAATCCAGTTTTCAGTCTCCAGTCTCCAGTAAAATCCAGTCTCCAGTCTCCAGTCTCCAACTCCAGTAAAATCCAGTCTCCAGTCTCCAGTAAAATCCAGTCTCCAGTCTCCAGTCTCCAGTAAAATCCAGTCTCCAGTCTCCAGAAAAATTCAGTCTCCAGTAAAATCCAGTATCCAGTCTCTAGTCTCCAGTCTCCAGTATCCAGTCTCCAGTAAAATCCAGTCTCCAGTCTCCAGTAAAATCCAGTCTCCAGTCTCCAGTCTCCAGTAAAATCCAGTCTCCAGTCTCCAATAAAATCCAGTCTCCAGCCTCTAGTAAAATCGAGTCTCCAGTCTCAAGTCTGCAGTCACCAGTAAAATCCAGTCTCCAGTCTCCATTAAAATCCAGTTTTCAGTCTCCAGTCTCCAGTAAAATCCAGTCTCCAGTCTCCAGTCTCCAGTAAAATCCAGTCTCCAGTCTCCAGTAAAATCCAGTCTCCAGTAAAATCCAGTATCCAGTCTCTAATCTCCAGTCTCCAGTATCCAGTATCCAGTCTCCAGTCTCCAGTAAAATCCAGTCTCCAGTCTCCAGTCTCCAGTAAAATCCAGTCTCCAGTCCCCTGTCTCTAGTAAAACCCAGTCTCCAGTCTCCAGTCTCCAGTAAAATTCAGTCGCCAGTCTCCAGTCTCCAACTCCAGTAAAATCCAGTCTCCAGTCTCCAACTCCAGTAAAAACCAGTCTCCAGTCTCCAGTAAAATCCAGTCTCCAGTCTCCAGTCTCCAGTAAAATCCAGTCTCCAGTCTCTAGTAAAATCCAGTCTCCAGTAAAATCCAGTTCCAGTAAAATCCAGTCTCCAGTAAAATCCAGTCTCCAGTCTCCAGTAAAATCCAGTCTCCAGTAAAATCCAGTCTCGTCTCCAATCTCCAGTAAAATACAGTCTCCAGTTAAATCCAGTCTCCAGTCTCCAGTAAAATCCAGTCTCCAGTCCCCAGTCTCCAGTAAAGTCCAGTCTACAGTCTCCAGTAAAATCCAGTCTCCAGTAAAATCCAGTCTCCAGTAAAATCCAGTCTCCACTAAAATCCAGTCTCCAGTAAAATCCAGTCTCCAGTCTCCAGTAAAATCCAGTCTCCAGTCTCCAATCTCCAGTAAAATACAGTCTCCAGTTAAATCCAGTCTCCAGTCTCCAGTAAAATCCAGTCTCCAGTCTCCAGTCTCCAGTCTCCAGTAAAATCCAGTCTCCGATCTCCAGTAAAATCTAGTCTCCAGTAAAATCCTGTCTCCAGTAAAATCCAGTCTCCAGTAAAATCCAGTCTCCACTAAAATCCAGTCTCTAGTAAAATCCAGTCTCCAGTAAACTCCAGTCTCCAGTAAAATCCAGTCTCCAGTAAAATCCAGTCTCCAGTAAAATCCAGTCTCCAGTATAACATGGTCTCCAGTAAAATCCAGTCTCCAGTCTCCAGTAAAATCCAGTCTCCAGTCTCCAGTAAAATCCAGTCTCCAGTCCCCAGTCTCTAGTAAAACCCAGTCTCCAGTCTCCAGTAAAATCCAGTCTCCAGTAAAATGCAGTCTCCAGTTAAATCCAGTCTCCAGTAAAATCCAGTCTCCACTAAAATCCAGCCTCTAGTAAAATCCAGTCTCCAATAAAATCCAGTCTCCAGTAAAATCCAGTCTCCAGTAAAATCAAGTCTCCAGTCTCCAGTAAAATCCAGTCTCCAGTATAATATGGTCTCCAGTAAAATCCAGTCTCCAGTCTCCAGTAAAATCCAGTCTCCAGTCTCCAGTCTCCAGTCCCCAGTCTCTAGTAAATCCCAGTCTCCAGTCTCCAGTCTCCAGTAAAATCCAGTCTCCAGTCTCCAGTCTCCAGTAAAATCCAGTCTCCAGTAAAATCCAGTCTCCAGTCTCCAGTAAAATCCAGTCTCCAGTAAAATCCAGTCTCCAGTAAAATCCAGTCTCCAGTGAAATCCAGTCTCCAGTCTCCAGTCTCCAGTAAAATCCAGTCTCCAGTCTCTAGTAAAATCCAGTCTCCAGTAAAATCCAGTTCCAGTAAAATCCAGTCTCCAGTAAAATCCAGTCTCCAGTCTCCAGTAAAATCCAGTCTCCAGTAAAATCCAGTCTCGTCTCCAATCTCCAGTAAAATACAGTCTCCAGTTAAATCCAGTCTCCAGTCTCCAGTAAAATCCAGTCTCCAGTCCCCAGTCTCCAGTAAAGTCCAGTCTACAGTCTCCAGTAAAATCCAGTCTCCAGTAAAATCCAGTCTCCAGTAAAATCCAGTCTCCACTAAAATCCAGTCTCCAGTAAAATCCAGTCTCCAGTCTCCAGTAAAATCCAGTCTCCAGTCTCCAATCTCCAGTAAAATACAGTCTCCAGTTAAATCCAGTCTCCAGTCTCCAGTAAAATCCAGTCTCCAGTCTCCAGTCTCCAGTCTCCAGTAAAATCCAGTCTCCGGTCTCCAGTAAAATCTAGTCTCCAGTAAAATCCTGTCTCCAGTAAAATCCAGTCTCCAGTAAAATCCAGTCTCCACTAAAATCCAGTCTCTAGTAAAATCCAGTCTCCAGTAAACTCCAGTCTCCAGTAAAATCCAGTCTCCAGCAAAATCCAGTCTCCAGTAAAATCCAGTCTCCAGTATAACATGGTCTCCAGTAAAATCCAGTCTCCAGTCTCCAGTAAAATCCAGTCTCCAGTCTCCAGTAAAATCCAGTCTCCAGTCCCCAGTCTCTAGTAAAACCCAGTCTCCAGTCTCCAGTAAAATCCAGTCTCCAGTAAAATGCAGTCTCCAGTTAAATCCAGTCTCCAGTAAAATCCAGTCTCCACTAAAATCCAGCCTCTAGTAAAATCCAGTCTCCAATAAAATCCAGTCTCCAGTAAAATCCAGTCTCCAGTAAAATCCAGTCTCCAGTAAAATCAAGTCTCCAGTCTCCAGTAAAATCCAGTCTCCAGTATAATATGGTCTCCAGTAAAATCCAGTCTCCAGTCTCCAGTAAAATCCAGTCTCCAGTCTCCAGTAAAATCCAGTCTCCAGTCTCCAGTCTCCAGTCCCCAGTCTCTAGTAAATCCCAGTCTCCAGTCTCCAGTCTCCAGTAAAATCCAGTCTCCAGTCTCCAGTCTCCAGTAAAATCCAGTCTCCAGTAAAATCCAGTCTCCAGTCTCCAGTAAAATCCAGTCTCCAGTAAAATCCAGTCTCCAGTAAAATCCAGTCTCCAGTGAAATCCAGTCTCCAGTCTCCAGTAAAATCCAGTAAAATCCAGTCTCCAGTCTCCAGTAAAATCCAGTCTCCAGTCTCCAGTAAAATCCAGTAAAATCCAGTCTCCAGTCTCCAGTCTCCAGTAAAATCCAGTCTCCAGTCTCCAGTAAAATCCAGACTCCGGTAAAATCCAGTCTCCAGTCTCCAGTAAAATCCAGTTTTCTAGTCTCCAGTAAAATCCAGTCTCTAGTCTCCAGTAAAATCCAGTCTCTAGTCTCCAGTAAAATCCAGTCTCCAGTCTCCAGTAAAATCCAGTCTCCAGTCTCCAGTCTGCAGTAAAATCCAGTCTCCAGTCTCCAGTAAAATCCAGTCTCCAGTAAAATCCAGTCTCCAGTCTCCAATAAAATCCAGTCTCCAGCCTCTAGTAAAATCCAGTCTCCAGTCTCATGTCTGCAGTCTCCAGTAAAAATCCAGTCTCCAGTCTCCATTAAAATCCAGTTTTCAGTCTCCAGTCTCCAGTAAAATCCAGTCTCCAGTCTCCAGTCTCCAACTCCAGTAAAATCCAGTCTCCAGTCTCCAGTCTCCAGTAAAATCCAGTCTCCAGTCTCCAGTAAAATTCAGTCTCCAGTAAAATCCAGTATCCAGTCTCTAGTCTCCAGTCTCCAGTATCCAGTCTCCAGTAAAATCCAGTCTCCAGTCTCCAGTAAAATCCAGTCTCCAGTCTCCAGTAAAATCCAGTCTCCAGTCTCCAATAAAATCCAGTCTCCAGCCTCTAGTAAAATCGAGTCTCCAGTCTCAAGTCTGCAGTCACCAGTAAAATCCAGTCTCCAGTCTCCATTAAAATCCAGTTTTCAGTCTCCAGTCTCCAGTAAAATCCAGTCTCCAGTCTCCAGTAAAATCCAGTCTCCAGTCTCCAGTAAAATCCAGTCTCCAGTAAAATCCAGTATCCAGTCTCTAATCTCCAGTCTCCAGTATCCAGTCTCCAGTCTCCAGTAAAATCCAGTCTCCAGTCTCCAGTCTCCAGTAAAATCCAGTCTCCAGTCCCCTGTCTCTAGTAAAACCCAGTCTCCAGTCTCCAGTCTCCAGTAAAATTCAGTCTCCAGTCTCCAGTCTCCAACTCCAGTAAAATCCAGTCTCCAGTCTCCAGTAAAATCCAGTCTCCAGTATAATATGGTCTCCAGTAAAATCCAGTCTCCAGTATAATATGGTCTCCAGTAAAATCCAGTCTCCAGTCTCCAGTAAAATCCAGTCTCCAGTCTCCAGTCTCCAGTCCCCAGTCTCTAGTAAATCCCAGTCTCCAGTCTCCAGTAAAATCCAGTCTCCAGTCTCCAGTCTCCAGTAAAATCCAGTCTCCAGTAAAATCCAGTCTCCAGTCTCCAGTAAAATCCAGTCTCCAGTAAAATCCAGTCTCCAGTAAAATCCAGTCTCCAGTGAAATCCAGTCTCCAGTCTCCAGTCTCCAGTAAAATCCAGTCTCCAGTCTCTAGTAAAATCCAGTCTCCAGTAAAATCCAGTCTCCAGTAAAATCCAGTCTCCAGTCTCCAGTAAAATCCAGTCTCCAGTAAAATCCAGTCTCGTCTCCAATCTCCAGTAAAATACAGTCTCCAGTTAAATCCAGTCTCCAGTCTCCAGTAAAATCCAGTCTCCAGTCCCCAGTCTCCAGTAAAAGTCCAGTCTACAGTCTCCAGTAAAATCCAGTCTCCAGTAAAATCCAGTCTCCAGTAAAATCCAGTCTCCACTAAAATCCAGTCTCCAGTAAAATCCAGTCTCCAGTCTCCAGTAAAATCCAGTCTCCAGTCTCCAATCTCCAGTAAAATACAGTCTCCAGTTAAATCCAGTCTCCAGTCTCCAGTAAAATCCAGTCTCCAGTCTCCAGTCTCCAGTCTCCAGTAAAATCCAGTCTCCGGTCTCCAGTAAAATCTAGTCTCCAGTAAAATCCTGTCTCCAGTAAAATCCAGTCTCCAGTAAAATCCAGTCTCCACTAAAATCCAGTCTCTAGTAAAATCCAGTCTCCAGTAAACTCCAGTCTCCAGTAAAATCCAGTCTCCAGTAAAATCCAGTCTCCAGTAAAATCCAGTCTCCAGTATAACATGGTCTCCAGTAAAATCCAGTCTCCAGTCTCCAGTAAAATCCAGTCTCCAGTCTCCAGTAAAATCCAGTCTCCAGTCCCCAGTCTCTAGTAAAACCCAGTCTCCAGTCTCCAGTAAAATCCAGTCTCCAGTAAAATGCAGTCTCCAGTTAAATCCAGTCTCCAGTAAAATCCAGTCTCCACTAAAATCCAGCCTCTAGTAAAATCCAGTCTCCAATAAAATCCAGTCTCCAGTAAAATCCAGTCTCCAGTAAAATCCAGTCTCCAGTAAAATCAAGTCTCCAGTCTCCAGTAAAATCCAGTCTCCAGTATAATATGGTCTCCAGTAAAATCCAGTCTCCAGTCTCCAGTAAAATCCAGTCTCCAGTCTCCAGTAAAATCCAGTCTCCAGTCTCCAGTCTCCAGTCCCCAGTCTCTAGTAAATCCCAGTCTCCAGTCTCCAGTCTCCAGTAAAATCCAGTCTCCAGTCTCCAGTAAAATCCAGTCTCCAGTAAAATCCAGTCTCCAGTCTCCAGTAAAATCCAGTCTCCAGTAAAATCCAGTCTCCAGTGAAATCCAGTCTCCAGTCTCCAGTAAAATCCAGTAAAATCCAGTAAAATCCAGTCTCCAGTCTCCAGTAAAATCCAGTCTCCAGTCTCCAGTAAAATCCAGTAAAATCCAGTCTCCAGTCTCCAGTCTCCAGTAAAATCCAGTCTCCAGTCTCCAGTAAAATCCAGACTCCGGTAAAATCCAGTCTCCAGTCTCCAGTAAAATCCAGTTTCTAGTCTCCAGTAAAATCCAGTCTCTAGTCTCCAGTAAAATCCAGTCTCTAGTCTCCAGTAAAATCCAGTCTCCAGTCTCCAGTAAAATCCAGTCTCCAGTCTCCAGTCTGCAGTAAAATCCAGTCTCCAGTCTCCAGTAAAATCCAGTCTCCAGTAAAATCCAGTCTCCAGTCTCCAATAAAATCCAGTCTCCAGCCTCTAGTAAAATCCAGTCTCCAGTCTCATGTCTGCAGTCTCCAGTAAAATCCAGTCTCCAGTCTCCATTAAAATCCAGTTTTCAGTCTCCAGTCTCCAGTAAAATCCAGTCTCCAGTCTCCAGTCTCCAACTCCAGTAAAATCCAGTCTCCAGTCTCCAGTAAAATCCAGTCTCCAGTCTCCAGTCTCCAGTAAAATCCAGTCTCCAGTAAAATGCAGTCTCCAGTTAAATCCAGTCTCCAGTAAAATCCAGTCTCCACTAAAATCCAGCCTCTAGTAAAATCCAGTCTCCAATAAAATCCAGTCTCCAGTAAAATCCAGTCTCCAGTAAAATCAAGTCTCCAGTCTCCAGTAAAATCCAGTCTCCAGTATAATATGGTCTCCAGTAAAATCCAGTCTCCAGTCTCCAGTAAAATCCAGTCTCCAGTCTCCAGTCTCCAGTCCCCAGTCTCTAGTAAATCCCAGTCTCCAGTCTCCAGTCTCCAGTAAAATCCAGTCTCCAGTCTCCAGTCTCCAGTAAAATCCAGTCTCCAGTAAAATCCAGTCTCCAGTCTCCAGTAAAATCCAGTCTCCAGTAAAATCCAGTCTCCAGTAAAATCCAGTCTCCAGTGAAATCCAGTCTCCAGTCTCCAGTCTCCAGTAAAATCCAGTCTCCAGTCTCTAGTAAAATCCAGTCTCCAGTAAAATCCAGTTCCAGTAAAATCCAGTCTCCAGTAAAATCCAGTCTCCAGTCTCCAGTAAAATCCAGTCTCCAGTAAAATCCAGTCTCGTCTCCAATCTCCAGTAAAATACAGTCTCCAGTTAAATCCAGTCTCCAGTCTCCAGTAAAATCCAGTCTCCAGTCCCCAGTCTCCAGTAAAGTCCAGTCTACAGTCTCCAGTAAAATCCAGTCTCCAGTAAAATCCAGTCTCCAGTAAAATCCAGTCTCCACTAAAATCCAGTCTCCAGTAAAATCCAGTCTCCAGTCTCCAGTAAAATCCAGTCTCCAGTCTCCAATCTCCAGTAAAATACAGTCTCCAGTTAAATCCAGTCTCCAGTCTCCAGTAAAATCCAGTCTCCAGTCTCCAGTCTCCAGTCTCCAGTAAAATCCAGTCTCCGGTCTCCAGTAAAATCTAGTCTCCAGTAAAATCCTGTCTCCAGTAAAATCCAGTCTCCAGTAAAATCCAGTCTCCACTAAAATCCAGTCTCTAGTAAAATCCAGTCTCCAGTAAACTCCAGTCTCCAGTAAAATCCAGTCTCCAGCAAAATCCAGTCTCCAGTAAAATCCAGTCTCCAGTATAACATGGTCTCCAGTAAAATCCAGTCTCCAGTCTCCAGTAAAATCCAGTCTCCAGTCTCCAGTAAAATCCAGTCTCCAGTCCCCAGTCTCTAGTAAAACCCAGTCTCCAGTCTCCAGTAAAATCCAGTCTCCAGTAAAATGCAGTCTCCAGTTAAATCCAGTCTCCAGTAAAATCCAGTCTCCACTAAAATCCAGCCTCTAGTAAAATCCAGTCTCCAATAAAATCCAGTCTCCAGTAAAATCCAGTCTCCAGTAAAATCCAGTCTCCAGTAAAATCAAGTCTCCAGTCTCCAGTAAAATCCAGTCTCCAGTATAATATGGTCTCCAGTAAAATCCAGTCTCCAGTCTCCAGTAAAATCCAGTCTCCAGTCTCCAGTAAAATCCAGTCTCCAGTCTCCAGTCTCCAGTCCCCAGTCTCTAGTAAATCCCAGTCTCCAGTCTCCAGTCTCCAGTAAAATCCAGTCTCCAGTCTCCAGTCTCCAGTAAAATCCAGTCTCCAGTAAAATCCAGTCTCCAGTCTCCAGTAAAATCCAGTCTCCAGTAAAATCCAGTCTCCAGTAAAATCCAGTCTCCAGTGAAATCCAGTCTCCAGTCTCCAGTAAAATCCAGTAAAATCCAGTCTCCAGTCTCCAGTAAAATCCAGTCTCCAGTCTCCAGTAAAATCCAGTAAAATCCAGTCTCCAGTCTCCAGTCTCCAGTAAAATCCAGTCTCCAGTCTCCAGTAAAATCCAGACTCCGGTAAAATCCAGTCTCCAGTCTCCAGTAAAATCCAGTTTCTAGTCTCCAGTAAAATCCAGTCTCTAGTCTCCAGTAAAATCCAGTCTCTAGTCTCCAGTAAAATCCAGTCTCCAGTCTCCAGTAAAATCCAGTCTCCAGTCTCCAGTCTGCAGTAAAATCCAGTCTCCAGTCTCCAGTAAAATCCAGTCTCCAGTAAAATCCAGTCTCCAGTCTCCAATAAAATCCAGTCTCCAGCCTCTAGTAAAATCCAGTCTCCAGTCTCATGTCTGCAGTCTCCAGTAAAATCCAGTCTCCAGTCTCCATTAAAATCCAGTTTTCAGTCTCCAGTCTCCAGTAAAATCCAGTCTCCAGTCTCCAGTCTCCAACTCCAGTAAAATCCAGTCTCCAGTCTCCAGTCTCCAGTAAAATCCAGTCTCCAGTCTCCAGTAAAATTCAGTCTCCAGTAAAATCCAGTATCCAGTCTCTAGTCTCCAGTCTCCAGTATCCAGTCTCCAGTAAAATCCAGTCTCCAGTCTCCAGTAAAATCCAGTCTCCAGTCTCCAGTAAAATCCAGTCTCCAGTCTCCAATAAAATCCAGTCTCCAGCCTCTAGTAAAATCGAGTCTCCAGTCTCAAGTCTGCAGTCACCAGTAAAATCCAGTCTCCAGTCTCCATTAAAATCCAGTTTTCAGTCTCCAGTCTCCAGTAAAATCCAGTCTCCAGTCTCCAGTAAAATCCAGTCTCCAGTCTCCAGTAAAATCCAGTCTCCAGTAAAATCCAGTATCCAGTCTCTAATCTCCAGTCTCCAGTATCCAGTCTCCAGTCTCCAGTAAAATCCAGTCTCCAGTCTCCAGTCTCCAGTAAAATCCAGTCTCCAGTCCCCTGTCTCTAGTAAAACCCAGTCTCCAGTCTCCAGTCTCCAGTAAAATTCAGTCTCCAGTCTCCAGTCTCCAACTCCAGTAAAATCCAGTCTCCAGTCTCCAGTAAAATCCAGTCTCCAGTATAATATGGTCTCCAGTAAAATCCAGTCTCCAGTATAATATGGTCTCCAGTAAAATCCAGTCTCCAGTCTCCAGTAAAATCCAGTCTCCAGTCTCCAGTCTCCAGTCCCCAGTCTCTAGTAAATCCCAGTCTCCAGTCTCCAGTAAAATCCAGTCTCCAGTCTCCAGTCTCCAGTAAAATCCAGTCTCCAGTAAAATCCAGTCTCCAGTCTCCAGTAAAATCCAGTCTCCAGTAAAATCCAGTCTCCAGTAAAATCCAGTCTCCAGTGAAATCCAGTCTCCAGTCTCCAGTCTCCAGTAAAATCCAGTCTCCAGTCTCTAGTAAAATCCAGTCTCCAGTAAAATCCAGTCTCCAGTAAAATCCAGTCTCCAGTCTCCAGTAAAATCCAGTCTCCAGTAAAATCCAGTCTCGTCTCCAATCTCCAGTAAAATACAGTCTCCAGTTAAATCCAGTCTCCAGTCTCCAGTAAAATCCAGTCTCCAGTCCCCAGTCTCCAGTAAAGTCCAGTCTACAGTCTCCAGTAAAATCCAGTCTCCAGTAAAATCCAGTCTCCAGTAAAATCCAGTCTCCACTAAAATCCAGTCTCCAGTAAAATCCAGTCTCCAGTCTCCAGTAAAATCCAGTCTCCAGTCTCCAATCTCCAGTAAAATACAGTCTCCAGTTAAATCCAGTCTCCAGTCTCCAGTAAAATCCAGTCTCCAGTCTCCAGTCTCCAGTCTCCAGTAAAATCCAGTCTCCGGTCTCCAGTAAAATCTAGTCTCCAGTAAAATCCTGTCTCCAGTAAAATCCAGTCTCCAGTAAAATCCAGTCTCCACTAAAATCCAGTCTCTAGTAAAATCCAGTCTCCAGTAAACTCCAGTCTCCAGTAAAATCCAGTCTCCAGTAAAATCCAGTCTCCAGTAAAATCCAGTCTCCAGTATAACATGGTCTCCAGTAAAATCCAGTCTCCAGTCTCCAGTAAAATCCAGTCTCCAGTCTCCAGTAAAATCCAGTCTCCAGTCCCCAGTCTCTAGTAAAACCCAGTCTCCAGTCTCCAGTAAAATCCAGTCTCCAGTAAAATGCAGTCTCCAGTTAAATCCAGTCTCCAGTAAAATCCAGTCTCCACTAAAATCCAGCCTCTAGTAAAATCCAGTCTCCAATAAAATCCAGTCTCCAGTAAAATCCAGTCTCCAGTAAAATCCAGTCTCCAGTAAAATCAAGTCTCCAGTCTCCAGTAAAATCCAGTCTCCAGTATAATATGGTCTCCAGTAAAATCCAGTCTCCAGTCTCCAGTAAAATCCAGTCTCCAGTCTCCAGTAAAATCCAGTCTCCAGTCTCCAGTCTCCAGTCCCCAGTCTCTAGTAAATCCCAGTCTCCAGTCTCCAGTCTCCAGTAAAATCCAGTCTCCAGTCTCCAGTAAAATCCAGTCTCCAGTAAAATCCAGTCTCCAGTCTCCAGTAAAATCCAGTCTCCAGTAAAATCCAGTCTCCAGTGAAATCCAGTCTCCAGTCTCCAGTAAAATCCAGTAAAATCCAGTAAAATCCAGTCTCCAGTCTCCAGTAAAATCCAGTCTCCAGTCTCCAGTAAAATCCAGTAAAATCCAGTCTCCAGTCTCCAGTCTCCAGTAAAATCCAGTCTCCAGTCTCCAGTAAAATCCAGACTCCGGTAAAATCCAGTCTCCAGTCTCCAGTAAAATCCAGTTTCTAGTCTCCAGTAAAATCCAGTCTCTAGTCTCCAGTAAAATCCAGTCTCTAGTCTCCAGTAAAATCCAGTCTCCAGTCTCCAGTAAAATCCAGTCTCCAGTCTCCAGTCTGCAGTAAAATCCAGTCTCCAGTCTCCAGTAAAATCCAGTCTCCAGTAAAATCCAGTCTCCAGTCTCCAATAAAATCCAGTCTCCAGCCTCTAGTAAAATCCAGTCTCCAGTCTCATGTCTGCAGTCTCCAGTAAAATCCAGTCTCCAGTCTCCATTAAAATCCAGTTTTCAGTCTCCAGTCTCCAGTAAAATCCAGTCTCCAGTCTCCAGTCTCCAACTCCAGTAAAATCCAGTCTCCAGTCTCCAGTAAAATCCAGTCTCCAGTCTCCAGTCTCCAGTAAAATCCAGTCTCCAGTCTCCAGTAAAATTCAGTCTCCAGTAAAATCCAGTATCCAGTCTCTAGTCTCCAGTCTCCAGTATCCAGTCTCCAGTAAAATCCAGTCTCCAGTCTCCAGTAAAATCCAGTCTCCAGTCTCCAGTAAAATCCAGTCTCCAGTCTCCAATAAAATCCAGTCTCCAGCCTCTAGTAAAATCGAGTCTCCAGTCTCAAGTCTGCAGTCACCAGTAAAATCCAGTCTCCAGTCTCCATTAAAATCCAGTTTTCAGTCTCCAGTCTCCAGTAAAATCCAGTCTCCAGTCTCCAGTCTCCAGTAAAATCCAGTCTCCAGTCTCCAGTAAAATCCAGTCTCCAGTAAAATCCAGTATCCAGTCTCTAATCTCCAGTCTCCAGTATCCAGTCTCCAGTCTCCAGTAAAATCCAGTCTCCAGTCTCCAGTCTCCAGTAAAATCCAGTCTCCAGTCCCCCGTCTCTAGTAAAACCCAGTCTCCAGTCTCCAGTCTCCAGTAAAATTCAGTCTCCAGTCTCCAGTCTCCAACTCCAGTAAAATCCAGTCTCCAGTCTCCAACTCCAGTAAAAACCAGTCTCCAGTCTCCAGTAAAATCCAGTCTCCAGTCTCCAGTCTCCAGTAAAATCCAGTCTCCAGTCTCTAGTAAAATCCAGTCTCCAGTAAAATCCAGTTCCAGTAAAATCCAGTCTCCAGTAAAATCCAGTCTCCAGTCTCCAGTAAAATCCAGTCTCCAGTAAAATCCAGTCTCGTCTCCAATCTCCAGTAAAATACAGTCTCCAGTTAAATCCAGTCTCCAGTCTCCAGTAAAATCCAGTCTCCAGTCCCCAGTCTCCAGTAAAGTCCAGTCTACAGTCTCCAGTAAAATCCAGTCTCCAGTAAAATCCAGTCTCCAGTAAAATCCAGTCTCCACTAAAATCCAGTCTCCAGTAAAATCCAGTCTCCAGTAAAATCCAGTCTCCAGTAAAATCCAGTCTCCAGTATAACATGGTCTCCAGTAAAAACCAGTCTCCAGTCTCCAGTAAAATCCAGTCTCCAGTAAAATCCAGTCTCCAGTCTCCAGTAAAATCCAGTCTCCAGTAAAATCCAGTCTCCAGTCCCCAGTCTCTAGTAAAACCCAGTCTCCAGTCTCCAGTAAAATCCAGTCTCCAGTCTCCAGTAAAATCCAGTCTCCAGTAAAATTCAGTCTCCAGTTAAATCCAGTCTCCAGTAAAATCCAGTCTCCACTAAAATCCAGTCTCTAGTAAAATCCAGTCTCTAATAAAATCCAGTCTCCAGTAAAATCTAGTCTCCAGTAAAATCCAGTCTCCAGTAAAATCAAGTCTCCAGTCTCCAGTAAAATCCAGTCTCCAGTATAATATGGTCTCCAGTAAAATCCAGTCTCCAGTCTCCAGTAAAATCCAGTCTCCAGTCTCCAGTAAAATCCAGTCTCCAGTCTCCAGTCTCCAGTAAAATCCAGTCTCCAGTCCCCAGTCTCCAGTAAAATCCAGTCTCCAGTCTCCAGTCTCCAGTAAAATCCAGTCTCCAGTCTCCAGTAAAATTCAGTGTCCAGTAAAATCCAGTATCCAGTCTCTAGTCTCCAGTCTCCAGTATCCAGTCTCCAGTAAAATCCAGTCTCCAGTCTCCAGTAAAATCCAGTCTCCAGTCTCCAGTCTCCAGTAAAATCCAGTCTCCAGTCTCCAATAAAATCCAGTCTCCAGCCTCTAGTAAAATCGAGTCTCCAGTCTCAAGTCTGCAGTCACCAGTAAAATCCAGTCTCCAGTCTCCATTAAAATCCAGTTTTCAGTCTCCAGTCTCCAGTAAAATCCAGTCTCCAGTCTCCAGTAAAATCCAGTCTCCAGTCTCCAGTAAAATCCAGTCTCCAGTAAAATCCAGTATCCAGTCTCTAATCTCCAGTCTCCAGTATCCAGTCTCCAGTCTCCAGTAAAATCCAGTCTCCAGTCTCCAGTCTCCAGTAAAATCCAGTCTCCAGTCCCCTGTCTCTAGTAAAACCCAGTCTCCAGTCTCCAGTCTCCAGTAAAATTCAGTCTCCAGTCTCCAGTCTCCAACTCCAGTAAAATCCAGTCTCCAGTCTCCAACTCCAGCAAAAACCAGTCTCCAGTCTCCAGTAAAATCCAGTCTCCAGTCTCTAGTAAAATCCAGTCTCCAGTAAAATCCAGTTCCAGTAAAATCCAGTCTCCAGTAAAATCCAGTCTCCAGTCTCCAGTAAAATCCAGTCTCCAGTAAAATCCAGTCTCGTCTCCAATCTCCAGTAAAATACAGTCTCCAGTTAAATCCAGTCTCCAGTCTCCAGTAAAATCCAGTCTCCAGTCCCCAGTCTCCAGTAAAGTCCAGTCTACAGTCTCCAGTAAAATCCAGTCTCCAGTAAAATCCAGTCTCCAGTAAAATCCAGTCTCCACTAAAATCCAGTCTCCAGTAAAATCCAGTCTCCAGTAAAATCCAGTCTCCAGTAAAATCCAGTCTCCAGTATAACATGGTCTCCAGTAAAAACCAGTCTCCAGTCTCCAGTAAAATCCAGTCTCCAGTAAAATCCAGTCTCCAGTCTCCAGTAAAATCCAGTCTCCAGTAAAATCCAGTCTCCAGTCCCCAGTCTCTAGTAAAACCCAGTCTCCAGTCTCCAGTAAAATCCAGTCTCCAGTCTCCAGTAAAATCCAGTCTCCAGTAAAATTCAGTCTCCAGTTAAATCCAGTCTCCAGTAAATCCAGTCTCCACTAAAATCCAGTCTCTAGTAAAATCCAGTCTCTAATAAAATCCAGTCTCCAGTAAAATCTAGTCTCCAGTAAAATCCAGTCTCCAGTAAAATCAAGTCTCCAGTCTCCAGTAAAATCCAGTCTCCAGTATAATATGGTCTCCAGTAAAATCCAGTCTCCAGTCTCCAGTAAAATCCAGTCTCCAGTCTCCAGTAAAATCCAGTCTCCAGTCTCCAGTCTCCAGTAAAATCCAGTCTCCAGTCCCCAGTCTCTAGTAAAACCCAGTCTCCAGTCTCCAGTCTCCAGTAAAATCCAGTCTCCAGTCTCCAGTAAAATCCAGTCTCCAGTCTCCAGTCTCCAGTAAAATCCAGTCTCCAGTAAAATCCAGTCTCCAGTAAAATCCAGTCTCCAGTGAAATGCAGTCTCCGGTCTCCAGTAAAATCCAGTAAAATCCAGTAAAATCCAGTCTCCAGTAAAATCCAGTCTCCAGTCTCCAGTAAAATCCAGACTCCGGTAAAATCCAGTCTCCAGTCTCCAGTAAAATCCAGTTTCTAGTCTCCAGTAAAATCCAGTCTCTAGACTCCAGTAAAATCCAGTCACTAGTCTCCAGTAAAATCCAGTCTCCAGTCTCCAGTCTGCAGTAAAATTCAGTCTCCAGTCTCCAGTAAAATCCAGTCTCCAGTCTCCAGTAAAATCCAGTCTCCAGTCTCCAATAAAATCCAGTCTCCAGCCTCTAGTAAAATCCAGTCTCCAGTCTCAAGTCTGCAGTCTCCAGTAAAATCCAGTCTCCAGTCTCCATTAAAATCCAGTTTTCAGTCTCCAGTCTCCAGTAAAATCCAGTCTCCAGTCTCCAACTCCAGTAAAATCCAGTCTCCAGTCTCCAGTAAAATCCAGTCTCCAGTCTCCAGTCTCCAGTAAAATCCAGTCTCCAGTAAAATCCAGTATCCAGTCTCTAGTCTCCAGTCTCCAGTATCCAGTCTCCAGTAAAATCCAGTCTCCAGTCTCCAGTCTCCAGTAAAATCCAGTCTCCAGTCCCCTGTCTCTAGTAAAACCCAGTCTCCAGTCTACAGTCTCCAGTAAAATCCAGTCTCCAGTCTCCAGAAAAATCCAGTCTCCAGTTAAATCCAGTCTCCAGTAAAATCCAGTCTCCACTAAAATCCAGTCTCTAGTAAAATCCAGTCTCCAGTAAAATCCAGTCTCCAGTCTCCAGTAAAATCCAGTCTCCAGTCTCCAGTAAAATCCAGTCTCCAGTCTCCAGTAAAATCCAGTCTCCAGTCTCCAATCTCCAGTAAAATCCTGTCTCCAGTAAATTCCAGTCTCCAGTCTCCAATAAAATCCAGTCTCCAGCCTCCAGTAAAATTCAGTCTCCAGTCTCAAGTCTGCAGTCTCCAGTCTCCAGTAAAATCCAGTCTCGAGTCTCCAGTAAATCCAGTTTTCAGTCTCCAGTCTCCAGTAAAATCCAGTCTCCAGTCTCCAACTCCAGTAAAATCCAGTCTCCAGTCTCCAGTAAAATCCAGTCTCCCGTCTCCAGTCTCCAACTCCAGTAAAATCCAGTCTCCAGTCTCCAGTAAAATCCAGTCTCCAGTCTCCAGTAAATTCCAGTCTCCAGTCTCCAGTAAAATTCAGTCTCCAGTAAAATCCAGTATCCAGTCTCTAGTCTCCAGTATCCAGTCTCCAGTAAAATCCAGTCTCCAGTCTCCAGTAAAATCCAGTCTCCACTAAAATCCAGTCTCCAGTAAAATCCAGTCTCCAGTAAAATCCAGTCTCCAGTAAAATCCAGTCTCCAGTATAACATGGTCTCCAGTAAAAACCAGTCTCCAGTCTCCAGTAAAATCCAGTCTCCAGTAAAATCCAGTCTCCAGTCTCCAGTAAAATCCAGTCTCCAGTAAAATCCAGTCTCCAGTCCCCAGTCTCTAGTAAAACCCAGTCTCCAGTCTCCAGTAAAATCCAGTCTCCAGTCTCCAGTCTCCAGTAAAATCCAGTCTCCAGTAAAATTCAGTCTCCAGTTAAATCCAGTCTCCAGTAAAATCCAGTCTCCACTAAAATCCAGTCTCTAGTAAAATCCAGTCTCTAATAAAATCCAGTCTCCAGTAAAATCTAGTCTCCAGTAAAATCCAGTCTCCAGTAAAATCAAGTCTCCAGTCTCCAGTAAAATCCAGTCTCCAGTATAATATGGTCTCCAGTAAAATCCAGTCTCCAGTCTCCAGTAAAATCCAGTCTCCAGTCTCCAGTAAAATCCAGTCTCCAGTCTCCAGTCTCCAGTAAAATCCAGTCTCCAGTCCCCAGTCTCCAGTAAAATCCAGTCTCCAGTCTCCAGTCTCCAGTAAAATCCAGTCTCCAGTCTCCAGTAAAATTCAGTGTCCAGTAAAATCCAGTATCCAGTCTCTAGTCTCCAGTCTCCAGTATCCAGTCTCCAGTAAAATCCAGTCTCCAGTCTCCAGTAAAATCCAGTCTCCAGTCTCCAGTCTCCAGTAAAATCCAGTCTCCAGTCTCCAATAAAATCCAGTCTCCAGCCTCTAGTAAAATCGAGTCTCCAGTCTCAAGTCTGCAGTCACCAGTAAAATCCAGTCTCCAGTCTCCATTAAAATCCAGTTTTCAGTCTCCAGTCTCCAGTAAAATCCAGTCTCCAGTCTCCAGTCTCCAGTAAAATCCAGTCTCCAGTCTCCAGTAAAATCCAGTCTCCAGTAAAATCCAGTATCCAGTCTCTAATCTCCAGTCTCCAGTATCCAGTCTCCAGTCTCCAGTAAAATCCAGTCTCCAGTCTCCAGTCTCCAGTAAAATCCAGTCTCCAGTCCCCTGTCTCTAGTAAAACCCAGTCTCCAATCTCCAGTCTCCAGTAAAATTCAGTCTCCAGTCTCCAGTCTCCAACTCCAGTAAAATCCAGTCTCCAGTCTCCAACTCCAGTAAAAACCAGTCTCCAGTCTCCAGTAAAATCCAGTCTCCAGTCTCCAGTCTCCAGTAAAATCCAGTCTCCAGTCTCTAGTAAAATCCAGTCTCCAGTAAAATCCAGTTCCAGTAAAATCCAGTCTCCAGTAAAATCCAGTCTCCAGTCTCCAGTAAAATCCAGTCTCCAGTAAAATCCAGTCTCGTCTCCAATCTCCAGTAAAATACAGTCTCCAGTTAAATCCAGTCTCCAGTCTCCAGTAAAATCCAGTCTCCAGTCCCCAGTCTCCAGTAAAGTCCAGTCTACAGTCTCCAGTAAAATCCAGTCTCCAGTAAAATCCAGTCTCCAGTAAAATCCAGTCTCCACTAAAATCCAGTCTCCAGTAAAATCCAGTCTCCAGTAAAATCCAGTCTCCAGTAAAATCCAGTCTCCAGTATAACATGGTCTCCAGTAAAAACCAGTCTCCAGTCTCCAGTAAAATCCAGTCTCCAGTCTCCAGTAAAATCCAGTCTCCAGTAAAATCCAGTCTCCAGTCCCCAGTCTCTAGTAAAACCCAGTCTCCAGTCTCCAGTAAAATCCAGTCTCCAGTCTCCAGTCTCCAGTAAAATCCAGTCTCCAGTAAAATTCAGTCTCCAGTTAAATCCAGTCTCCAGTAAATCCAGTCTCCACTAAAATCCAGTCTCTAGTAAAATCCAGTCTCTAATAAAATCCAGTCTCCAGTAAAATCTAGTCTCCAGTAAAATCAAGTCTCCAGTCTCCAGTAAAATCCAGTCTCCAGTATAATATGGTCTCCAGTAAAATCCAGTCTCCAGTCTCCAGTAAAATCCAGTCTCCAGTCTCCAGTAAAATCCAGTCTCCAGTCTCCAGTCTCCAGTAAAATCCAGTCTCCAGTCCCCAGTCTCTAGTAAAACCCAGTCTCCAGTCTCCAGTCTCCAGTAAAATCCAGTCTCCAGTCTCCAGTAAAATCCAGTCTCCAGTCTCCAGTCTCCAGTAAAATCCAGTCTCCAGTAAAATCCAGTCTCCAGTAAAATCCAGTCTCCAGTGAAATGCAGTCTCCGGTCTCCAGTAAAATCCAGTAAAATCCAGTAAAATCCAGTCTCCAGTAAAATCCAGTCTCCATTCTCTAGTAAAATCCAGTAAAATCCAGTCTCCAGTCTCCAGTCTCCAGGAAAATCCAGTCTCCAGTCTCCAGTAAAATCCAGACTCCGGTAAAATCCAGTCTCCAGTCTCCAGTAAAATCCAGTTTCTAGTCTCCAGTAAAATCCAGTCTCTAGACTCCAGGAAAATCCAGTCACTAGTCTCCAGTAAAATCCAGTCTCCAGTCTCCAGTCTGCAGTAAAATTCAGTCTCCAGTCTCCAGTAAAATCCAGTCTCCAGTCTCCAGTCTCCAGTAAAATCCAGTCTCCAGTAAAATCCAGTCTCCAGTCTCCAATAAAATCCAGTCTCCAGCCTCTAGTAAAATCCAGTCTCCAGTCTCAAGTCTGCAGTCTCCAGTAAAATCCAGTCTCCAGTCTCCATTAAAATCCAGTTTTCAGTCTCCAGTCTCCAGTAAAATCCAGTCTCCAGTCTCCAGTCTCCAACTCCAGTAAAATCCAGTCTCCAGTCTCCAGTAAAATCCAGTCTCCAGTCTCCAGTAAAATCCAGTCTCCAGTAAAATCCAGTATCCAGTCTCTAGTCTCCAGTCTCCAGTATCCAGTCTCCAGTAAAATCCAGTCTCCAGTCTCCAGTCTCCAGTAAAATCCAGTCTCCAGTCCCCTGTCTCTAGTAAAACCCAGTCTCCAGTCTCCAGTCTCCAGTAAAATCCAGTCTCCAGTCTCCAGAAAAATCCAGTCTCCAGTTAAATCCAGTCTCCAGTAAAATCCAGTCTCCACTAAAATCCAGTCTCCAGTAAAATCCAGTCTCCAGTAAAATCCAGTCTCCAGTCTCCAGTAAAATCCAGTCTCCAGTCTCCAGTAAAATCCAGTCTCCAGTCTCCAGTAAAATCCAGTCTCCAGTCTCCAATCTCCAGTAAAATCCTGTCTCCAGTAAATTCCAGTCTCCAGTCTCCAATAGAATCCAGTCTCCAGCCTCCAGTAAAATTCAGTCTCCAGTCTCAAGTCTGCAGTCTCCAGTCTCCAGTAAAATCCAGTCTCGAGTCTCCAGTAAATCCAGTTTTCAGTCTCCAGTCTCCAGTAAAATCCAGTCTCCAGTCTCCAACTCCAGTAAAATCCAGTCTCCAGTCTCCAGTAAAATCCAGTCTCCCGTCTCCAGTCTCCAACTCCAGTAAAATCCAGTCTCCAGTCTCCAGTAAAATCCAGTCTCCAGTCTCCAGTCTCCAGTAAATTCCAGTCTCCAGTCTCCAGTAAAATTCAGTCTCCAGTAAAATCCAGTATCCAGTCTCTAGTCTCCAGTCTCCAGTATCCAGTCTCCAGTAAAATCCAGTCTCCAGTCTCCAGTAAAATCCAGTCTCCAGTCTCCAGTCTCCAGTAAAATCCAGTCTCCAGTCTCCAATAAAATCCAGTCTCCAGCCTCTAGTAAAATCGAGTCTCCAGTCTCAAGTCTGCAGTCACCAGTAAAATCCAGTCTCCAGTCTCCATTAAAATCCAGTTTTCAGTCTCCAGTCTCCAGTAAAATCCAGTCTCCAGTCTCCAGTCTCCAGTAAAATCCAGTCTCCAGTCTCCAGTAAAATCCAGTCTCCAGTAAAATCCAGTATCCAGTCTCTAATCTCCAGTCTCCAGTATCCAGTCTCCAGTCTCCAGTAAAATCCAGTCTCCAGTCTCCAGTCTCCAGTAAAATCCAGTCTCCAGTCCCCTGTCTCTAGTAAAACCCAGTCTCCAGTCTCCAGTCTCCAGTAAAATTCAGTCTCCAGTCTCCAGTCTCCAACTCCAGTAAAATCCAGTCTCCAGTCTCCAACTCCAGTAAAAACCAGTCTCCAGTCTCCAGTAAAATCCAGTCTCCAGTCTCCAGTCTCCAGTAAAATCCAGTCTCCAGTCTCTAGTAAAATCCAGTCTCCAGTAAAATCCAGTTCCAGTAAAATCCAGTCTCCAGTAAAATCCAGTCTCCAGTCTCCAGTAAAATCCAGTCTCCAGTAAAATCCAGTCTCGTCTCCAATCTCCAGTAAAATACAGTCTCCAGTTAAATCCAGTCTCCAGTCTCCTGTAAAATCCAGTCTCCAGTCCCCAGTCTCCAGTAAAGTCCAGTCTACAGTCTCCAGTAAAATCCAGTCTCCAGTAAAATCCAGTCTCCAGTAAAATCCAGTCTCCACTAAAATCCAGTCTCCAGTAAAATCCAGTCTCCAGTAAAATCCAATCTCCAGTAAAATCCAGTCTCCAGTATAACATGGTCTCCAGTAAAAACCAGTCTCCAGTAAAATCCAGTCTCCAGTAAAATCCAGTCTCCAGTCTCCAGTAAAATCCAGTCTCCAGTCTCCAGTAAAATCCAGTCTCCAGTAAAATCCAGTCTCGTCTCCAATCTCCAGTAAAATACAGTCTCCAGTTAAATCCAGTCTCCAGTCTCCAGTAAAATCCAGTCTCCAGTCCCCAGTCTCCAGTAAAGTCCAGTCTACAGTCTCCAGTAAAATCCAGTCTCCAGTAAAATCCAGTCTCCAGTAAAATCCAGTCTCCACTAAAATCCAGTCTCCAGTAAAATCCAGTCTCCAGTAAAATCCAGTCTCCAGTAAAATCCAGTCTCCAGTATAACATGGTCTCCAGTAAAAACCAGTCTCCAGTCTCCAGTAAAATCCAGTCTCCAGTAAAATCCAGTCTCCAGTCTCCAGTAAAATCCAGTCTCCAGTAAAATCCAGTCTCCAGTCCCCAGTCTCTAGTAAAACCCAGTCTCCAGTCTCCAGTAAAATCCAGTCTCCAGTCTCCAGTCTCCAGTAAAATCCAGTCTCCAGTAAAATTCAGTCTCCAGTTAAATCCAGTCTCCAGTAAATCCAGTCTCCACTAAAATCCAGTCTTTAGTAAAATCCAGTCTCTAATAAAATCCAGTCTCCAGTAAAATCTAGTCTCCAGTAAAATCCAGTCTCCAGTAAAATCAAGTCTCCAGTCTCCAGTAAAATCCAGTCTCCAGTATAATATGGTCTCCAGTAAAATCCAGTCTCCAGTCTCCAGTAAAATCCAGTCTCCAGTCTCGAGTAAAATCCAGTCTCCAGTCTCCAGTCGCCAGTAAAATCCAGTCTCCAGTCCCCAGTCTCTAGTAAAACCCAGTCTCCAGTCTCCAGTAAAATCCAGTCTCCAGTCTCCAGTAAAATCCAGTCTCCAGTCTCCAGTCTCCAGTAAAATCCAGTCTCCAGTAAAATCCAGCCTCCAGTAAAATCCAGTCTCCAGTGAAATGCAGTCTCCGGTCTCCAGTAAAATCCAGTAAAATCCAGTCTCCAGTCTCCAGTAAAATCCAGTCTCCAGTCTCCAGTAAAATCCAGTAAAATCCAGTCTCCAGTCTCCAGTCTCCAGGAAAATCCAGTCTCCAGTCTCCAGTAAAATCCAGACTCCGGTAAAATCCAGTCTCCAGTCTCCAGTAAAATCCAGTTTCTAGTCTCCAGTAAAATCCAGTCTCTAGACTCCAGTAAAATCCAGTCACTAGTCTCCAGTAAAATCCAGTCTCCAGTCTCCAGTCTGCAGTAAAATTCAGTCTCCAGTCTCCAGTAAAATCCAGTCTCCAGTCTCCAGTCTCCAGTAAAATCCAGTCTCCAGTAAAATCCAGTCTCCAGTCTCCAATAAAATCCAGTCTCCAGCCTCTAGTAAAATCCAGTCTCCAGTCTCAAGTCTGCAGTCTCCAGTAAAATCCAGTCTCCAGTCTCCATTAAAATCCAGTTTTCAGTCTCCAGTCTCCAGTAAAATCCAGTCTCCAGTCTCCGGTCTCCAACTCCAGTAAAATCCAGTCTCCAGTCTCCAGTAAAATCCAGTCTCCAGTCTCCAGTAAAATCCAGTCTCCAGTAAAATCCAGTATCCAGTCTCTAGTCTCCAGTCTCCAGTATCCAGTCTCCAGTAAAATCCAGTCTCCAGTCTCCAGAAAAATCCAGTCTCCAGTTAAATCCAGTCTCCAGTAAAATCCAGTCTCCACTAAAATCCAGCCTCCAGTAAAATCCAGTCTCCAGTAAAATCCAGTCTCCAGTCTCCAGTAAAATCCAGTCTCCAGTCTCCAGTAAAATCCAGTCTCCAGTCTCCAGTAAAATCCAGTCTCCAGTCTCCAATCTCCAGTAAAATCCTGTCTCCAGTAAATTCCAGTCTCCAGTCTCCAATAAAATCCAGTCTCCAGCCTCCAGTAAAATTCAGTCTCCAGTCTCAAGTCTGCAGTCTCCAGTCTCCAGTAAAATCCAGTCTCGAGTCTCCAGTAAATCCAGTTTTCAGTCTCCAGTCTCCAGTAAAATCCAGTCTCCAGTCTCCAACTCCAGTAAAATCCAGTCTCCAGTCTCCAGTAAAATCCAGTCTCCCGTCTCCAGTAAAATCCAGTCTCCAGTAAAATCCAGTCTCCAGTCTCTAGTAAAATCCATTCTCGAGTAAAATCCAGTCTCCAGTAAAATCCAGTCTCCAGTCTCCAGTAAAATCCAGTCTCCAGTCTCCAGTCTCCAACTCCAGTAAAATCCAGTCTCCAGTCTCCAGTCTCCAGTAAAATCCAGTCCTGTCTCCAGTAAAATCCAGTCTCCAGTAAAATCCAGTATCCAGTCTCTAGTCTCCAGTCTCCAGTATCCAGTCTCCAGTAAAATCCCTCTCCAGTCTCCAGTCTCCAGTAAAATCCAGTCTCCAGTCCCCTGTCTCTAGTAAAACCCAGTCTCCAGTCTCCAGTCTCCAGTAAAATCCAGTCTCCAGTCTCCAGGAAAATCCAGTCTCCAGTTAAATCCAGTCTCCAGTAAAATCCAGTCTCCACTAAAATCCAGTCTCCAGTAAAATCCAGTCTCCAGTAAAATCCAGTCTCCAGTCTCCAGTAAAATCCAGTCTCCAGTCTCCACTAAAATCCAGTCTCCAGTCTCCAGTCTCCAATCTCCAGTAAAATCCTGTCTCCAGTAAATTCCAGTCTCCAGTCTCCAATAAAATCCAGTCTCCAGCCTCCAGTAAAATTCAGTCTCCAGTCTCAAGTCTGCAGTCTCCAGTCTCCATTAAAATCCAGTCTCCAGTCTCCAGTAAATCCAGTTTTCAGTCTCCAGTCTCCAGTAAAATCCAGTCTCCAGTCTCCAACTCCAGTAAAATCCTGTCTCCAGTCTCCAGTAAAATCCAGTCTCCCGTATCCAGTAAAATCCAGTCTCCAGTAAAATCCAGTCTCCAGTCTCTAGTAAAATCCATTCTCGAGTAAAATCCAGTCTCCAGTAAAATCCAGTTCCGGTAAAATCCAGTCTCCAGTAAAATCCAGTCTCCAGTAAAATCCAGTCTCCAGTAAAATCCAGTCTCCAGTCTCCAATCTCCAGTAAAATACAGTCTCCAGTTAAATCCAGTCTCCAGTCTCCAGTAAAATCCAGTCTCCAGTCCCCAGTCTCCAGTAAAATCCAGTCTCCAGTCTCCAGTCTCCAGTAAAATCCAGTCTCCAGTCTCCAGTAAAATCTAGTCTCCAGTAAAATCCAGTCTCCAGTAAAATCCAGCCTCCAAGAAAATCCAGTCTCCACTAAAATCCAGTCTCTAGTAAAATCCAGTCTCCAGTAAAATCCAGTCTCCAGTAAAACCCAGTCTCCAGTCTCCAGCCTCCAGTAAAATCCAGTCTCCAGTCTCCAGTAAAATCCACTCTCCAGTAAAATCCAGTCTCCAGTAAAATCCAGTCTCCAGTACAATCTAGTCTCCAGGAAAATCCAGTCTCCAGTAAAATCCAGTCTCCAGTAAAATCAAGTCTCCAGTATAATATGGTCTCCAGTAAAATCCAGTCTCCAGTATAATATGGTCTCCAGTAAAATCCAGTCTCCAGTCTCCAGTAAAATCCAGTCTCCAGTCTCCAGTAAAATCCAGTCTCCAGTAAAATCCAGTCTCCAGACTCCAGTAAAATCCAGTCTCCAGTCCCCAGTCTCTAGTTAAACCCAGCATCCAGTCTCCAGTCTCCAGTAAAATCCAGTCTCCAGTCTCCAGTAAAATCCAGTCTCCAGTAAAATCCAGTCTCCAGTTAAATCCAGTCTCCAGTAAAATCCAGTCTCCACTAAAATCCAGTCTCTAGTAAAATCCAGTCTCCAGTAAAATCCAGTATCCAGTAAACTCCAGTCTCCAGTCTCAAGTCTCCATTAAAATCCAGTCTCCAGTCTCCAGTAAAATCCAGTCTCCAGTCCCCAGTCTAGTAAAACCCAGTCTCCAGTCTCCAGTAAAATCCAGTCTCCAGTCTCCAGTAAAATCCAGTCTCCAGTAAAATCCAGTCTCCAGTTAAATCCAGTCTCCACTAAAATCCAGTCTCTAGTAAAATCCAGTCTCGAGTAAAATCAAGTCTCCAGTCTCCAGTCTCCAGTAAAATCCAGTCTCCAGTCTCCAGTAAAATCCAGTAAAATCGAGTAAAATCCAGTAAAATCTAGTCTCCAG
This sequence comes from Amblyomma mixtum, assembly GCF_055824585.1. Taxonomy (NCBI): domain Eukaryota; kingdom Metazoa; phylum Arthropoda; class Arachnida; order Ixodida; family Ixodidae; genus Amblyomma; species Amblyomma mixtum. The sequence continues at coordinate 89,228,319 of NC_143021.1, forward strand.
TCTCCAGTAAAATCCAGTAAAATCCAGTCTCCAGACTCCAGTCTCCAGCAAAATCCAGTAAAATCCAGTCTCGAGTCTCCAGTCTCCAGTAAAATCCAGTCTCCAGTCTCCAGTAAAATCCAGTCTCCAGTCTCCAGTAAAATCCAGTCTCCAGTCTACAGTAAAATCCAGTCTCCAGTCTCCAGTAAAATGCAGTCTCTAGTCTCCTGTAAAATCCAGTCTCTAGTCTCCAGTAAAATCCAGTCTCCAGTCTCCAGTCTCCAGTAAAATCCAGTCTCCAGTCTCTAGTAAAATCCAGTCTCCAGTAAAATCCAGTTCCAGTAAAATCCAGTCTCCAGTAAAATCCAGTCTCCAGTCTCCAGTAAAATCCAGTCTCCAGTAAAATCCAGTCTCGTCTCCAATCTCCAGTAAAATACAGTCTCCAGTTAAATCCAGTCTCCAGTCTCCAGTAAAATCCAGTCTCCAGTCCCCAGTCTCCAGTAAAGTCCAGTCTACAGTCTCCAGTAAAATCCAGTCTCCAGTAAAATCCAGTCTCCAGTAAAATCCAGTCTCCAGTAAAATCCAGTCTCCAGTAAAATCCAGTCTCCAGTAAAATCCAATCTCCAGTAAAATCCAGTCTCCAGTATAACATGGTCTCCAGTAAAAACCAGTCTCCAGTCTCCAGTAAAATCCAGTCTCCAGTAAAATCCAGTCTCCAGTCTCCAGTAAAATCCAGTCTCCAGTAAAATCCAGTCTCCAGTCCCCAGTCTCTAGTAAAACCCAGTCTCCAGTCTCCAGTAAAATCCAGTCTCCAGTCTCCAGTAAAATCCAGTCTCCAGTAAAATCCAGTCTCGTCTCCAATCTCCAGTAAAATACAGTCTCCAGTTAAATCCAGTCTCCAGTCTCCAGTAAAATCCAGTCTCCAGTCCCCAGTCTCCAGTAAAGTCCAGTCTACAGTCTCCAGTAAAATCCAGTCTCCAGTAAAATCCAGTCTCCACTACAATCCAGTCTCCAGTAAAATCCAGTCTCCAGTAAAATCCAGTCTCCAGTAAAATCCAGTCTCCAGTATAACATGGTCTCCAGTAAAAACCAGTCTCCAGTCTCCAGTAAAATCCAGTCTCCAGTAAAATCCAGTCTCCAGTCTCCAGTAAAATCCAGTCTCCAGTAAAATCCAGTCTCCAGTCCCCAGTCTCTAGTAAAACCCAGTCTCCAGTCTCCAGTAAAATCCAGTCTCCAGTCTCCAGTCTCCAGTAAACTCCAGTCTCCAGTAAAATTCAGTCTCCAGTTAAATCCAGTCTCCAGTAAATCCAGTCTCCACTAAAATCCAGTCTCTAGTAAAATCCAGTCTCTAATAAAATCCAGTCTCCAGTAAAATCTAGTCTCCAGTAAAATCCAGTCTCCAGTAAAATCAAGTCTCCAGTCTCCAGTAAAATCCAGTCTCCAGTATAATATGGTCTCCAGTAAAATCCAGTCTCCAGTCTCCAGTAAAATCCAGTCTCCAGTAAAATCCAGTCTCCAGTCTCCAGTCTCCAGTAAAATCCAGTCTCCAGTCCCCAGTCTCTAGTAAAACCCAGTCTCCAGTCTCCAGTCTCCAGTAAAATCCAGTCTCCAGTCTCCAGTAAAATCCAGTCTCCAGTCTCCAGTCTCCAGTAAAATCCAGTCTCCAGTAAAATCCAGTCTCCAGTAAAATCCAGTCTCCAGTGAAATGCAGTCTCCGGTCTCCAGTAAAATCCAGTAAAATCCAGTCTCCAGTCTCCAGTAAAATCCAGTCTCCAGTCTCCAGTAAAATCCAGTAAAATCCAGTCTCCAGTCTCCAGGAAAATCCAGTCTCCAGTCTCCAGTAAAATCCAGACTCCGGTAAAATCCAGTCTCCAGTCTCCAGTAAAATCCAGTTTCTAGTCTCCAGTAAAATCCAGTCTCTAGACTCCAGTAAAATCCAGTCACTAGTCTCCAGTAAAATCCAGTCTCCAGTCTCCAGTCTGCAGTAAAATTCAGTCTCCAGTCTCCAGTAAAATCCAGTCTCCAGTCTCCAGTCTCCAGTAAAATCCAGTCTCCAGTAAAATCCAGTCTCCAGTCTCCAATAAAATCCAGTCTCCAGCCTCTAGTAAAATCCAGTCTCCAGTCTCAAGTCTGCAGTCTCCAGTAAAATCCAGTCTCCAGTCTCCATTAAAATCCAGTTTTCAGTCTCCAGTCTCCAGTAAAATCCAGTCTCCAGTCTCCAGTCTCCAACTCCAGTAAAATCCAGTCTCCAGTCTCCAGTAAAATCCAGTCTCCAGTCTCCAGTCTCCAGTAAAATCCAGTCTCCAGTAAAATCCAGTATCCAGTCTCTAGTCTCCAGTCTCCAGTATCCAGTCTCCAGTAAAATCCAGTCTCCAGTCTCCAGTCTCCAGTAAAATCCAGTCTCCAGTCCCCTGTCTCTAGTAAAACCCAGTCTCCAGTCTCCAGTCTCCAGTAAAATCCAGTCTCCAGTCTCCAGAAAAATCCAGTCTCCAGTTAAATCCAGTCTCCAGTAAAATCCAGTCTCCACTAAAATCCAGTCTCCAGTAAAATCCAGTCTCCAGTAAAATCCAGTCTCCAGTCTCCAGTAAAATCCAGTCTCCAGTCTCCAGTAAAATCCAGTCTCCAGTCTCCAGTAAAATCCAGTCTCCAGTCTCCAATCTCCAGTAAAATCCTGTCTCCAGTAAATTCCAGTCTCCAGTCTCCAATAAAATCCAGTCTCCAGCCTCCAGTAAAATTCAGTCTCCAGTCTCAAGTCTGCAGTCTCCAGTCTCCAGTAAAATCCAGTCTCGAGTCTCCAGTAAATCCAGTTTTCAGTCTCCAGTCTCCAGTAAAATCCAGTCTCCAGTCTCCAACTCCAGTAAAATCCAGTCTCCAGTCTCCAGTAAAATCCAGTCTCCCGTCTCCAGTAAAATCCAGTCTCCAGTAAAATCCAGTCTCCAGTCTCTAGTAAAATCCATTCTCGAGTAAAATCCATTCTCGAGTAAAATCCAGTCTCCAGTAAAATCCAGTCTCCAGTCTCCAGTCTCCAACTCCAGTAAAATCCAGTCTCCAGTCTCCAGTCTCCAGTAAAATCCAGTCCTGTCTCCAGTAAAATCCAGTCTCCAGTAAAATCCAGTATCCAGTCTCTAGTCTCCAGTCTCCAGTATCCAGTCTCCAGTAAAATCCAGTCTCCAGTCTCCAGTCTCCAGTAAAATCCAGTCTCCAGTCCCCTGTCTCTAGTAAAACCCAGTCTCCAGTCTCCAGTCTCCAGTAAAATCCAGTCTCCAGTCTCCAGGAAAATCCAGTCTCCAGTTAAATCCAGTCTCCAGTAAAATCCAGTCTCCACTAAAATCCAGTCTCCAGTAAAATCCAGTCTCCAGTAAAATCCAGTCTCCAGTCTCCAGTAAAATCCAGTCTCCAGTCTCCACTAAAATCCAGTCTCCAGTCTCCAGTAAAATCCAGTCTCCAGTCTCCAATCTCCAGTAAAATCCTGTCTCCAGTAAATTCCAGTCTCCAGTCTCCAATAAAATCCAGTCTCCAGCCTCCAGTAAAATTCAGTCTCCAGTCTCAAGTCTGCAGTCTCCAGTCTCCAGTAAAATCCAGTCTCCAGTCTCCAGTAAATCCAGTTTTCAGTCTCCAGTCTCCAGTAAAATCCAGTCTCCAGTCTCCAACTCCAGTAAAATCCTGTCTCCAGTCTCCAGTAAAATCCATTCTCCCGTATCCAGTAAAATCCAGTCTCCAGTAAAATCCAGTCTCCAGTCTCTAGTAAAATCCATTCTCGAGTAAAATCCAGTCTCCAGTAAAATCCAGTTCCAGTAAAATCCAGTCTCCAGTAAAATCCAGTCTCCAGTCTCCAGTAAAATCCAGTCTCCAGTAAAATCCAGTCTCCAGTCTCCAATCTCCAGTAAAATACAGTCTCCAGTTAAATCCAGTCTCCAGTCTCCAGTAAAATCCAGTCTCCAGTCCCCAGTCTCCAGTAAAATCCAGTCTCCAGTCTCCAGTCTCCAGTAAAATCCAGTCTCCAGTCTCCAGTAAAATCTAGTCTCCAGTAAAATCCAGTCTCCAGTAAAATCCAGCCTCCAGTAAAATCCAGTCTCCACTAAAATCCAGTCTCTAGTAAAATCCAGTCTCCAGTAAAATCCAGTCTCCAGTAAAACCCAGTCTCCAGTCTCCAGCCTCCAGTAAAATCCAGTCTCCAGTCTCCAGTAAAATCCACTCTCCAGTAAAATCCAGTCTCCAGTAAAATCCAGTCTCCAGTACAATCTAGTCTCCAGGAAAATCCAGTCTCCAGTAAAATCCAGTCTCCAGTAAAATCAAGTCTCCAGTATAATATGGTCTCCAGTAAAATCCAGTCTCCAGTATAATATGGTCTCCAGTAAAATCCAGTCTCCAGTCTCCAGTAAAATCCAGTCTCCAGTCTCCAGTAAAATCCAGTCTCCAGTAAAATCCAGTCTCCAGACTCCAGTAAAATCCAGTCTCCAGTCCCCAGTCTCTAGTTAAACCCAGCATCCAGTCTCCAGTCTCCAGTAAAATCCAGTCTCCAGTCTCCAGTAAAATCCAGTCTCCAGTAAAATCCAGTCTCCAGTTAAATCCAGTCTCCAGTAAAATCCAGTCTCCACTAAAATCCAGTCTCTAGTAAAATCCAGTCTCCAGTAAAATCCAGTATCCAGTAAAATCCAGTCTCCAGTAAAATTAAGTCTCGAGTATAATATGGCCTCCAGTAAAATCCAGTCTCCAGTAAAATCCAGTCTCCAGTCTCAAGTCTCCATTAAAATCCAGTCTCCAGTCTCCAGTAAAATCCAGTCTCCAGTCCCCAGTCTAGTAAAACCCAGTCTCCAGTCTCCAGTAAAATCCAGTCTCCAGTCTCCAGTAAAATCCAGTCTCCAGTAAAATCCAGTCTCCAGTTAAATCCAGTCTCCACTAAAATCCAGTCTCTAGTAAAATCCAGTCTCGAGTAAAATCAAGTCTCCAGTCTCCAGTCTCCAGTAAAATCCAGTCTCCAGTCTCCAGTAAAATCCAGTAAAATCGAGTAAAATCCAGTAAAATCTAGTCTCCAGTCTCCAGTAAAATCCAGTAAAATCCAGTCTCCAGACTCCAGTCTCCAGCAAAATCCAGTAAAATCCAGTCTCGAGTCTCCAGTCTCCAGTAAAATCCAGTCTCCAGTCTCCAGTAAAATCCAGTCTCCAGTCTCCAGTAAAATCCAGTCTCCAGTCTACAGTAAAATCCAGTCTCCAGTCTCCAGTAAAATGCAGTCTCTAGTCTCCTGTAAAATCCAGTCTCTAGTCTCCAGTAAAATCCAGTCTCCAGTCTCCAGTCTCCAGTAAAATCCAGTGTCCAGTCTCCAGTCTGCAGTAAAATCCAGTCTCCAGTCTCCAGTAAAATCCAGTCTCCAGTCTCCAGCAAAATCCAGTCTCCAGTCTCCAATCTCCAGTAAAATCCTGTCTCCAGTCTCCAATAAAATCCAGTCTCCAGCCTCCAGTAAAATCCAATCTCCAGTCTCAAGTCTCCAGTCTCCAGTAAAATCCAGTTTTCAGTCTCCAGTCTCCAGTAAAATCCAGTCTCCAGTCTCGAGTCTCCAACTCCAGTAAAATCCAGTCTCCAGTAAAATCCAGTCTCCAGTCTCCAGTAAAATCCAGTCTCCAGTCTCCAGTAAAATCCAGTCTCCAGTAAAATCCAGTCTCCAGTCTCTAGTCTCCAGTCTCCAGTATCCAGTCTCCAGTCTCCAGTAAAATCCAGTCTCATGTAAAATCCAGTCTCCAGTAAAATCCAGTCTCCAGTAAAATCCAGTCTCCAGTAAAATCCAGTCTCCAGTAAAATCCAGTCTCCAGTAAAATCCAGTCTCCAGTAAAATCCAGTCTCCAGTAAAATCGACTCTCCAGTAAAACCAGTCTCCAGTAAAATCCAGTCTCCAGTCTCCAGTAAAATCCAGTCTCCAGTCTCCAGTAAAATCCAGTCTCCAGTCTCCAGTAAAATCCAATCTCCAGTACAATCCAGTCTCCAGTAAAATCCAGTCTCCAGTAAAATCCAGTCTACAGTAAAATCCAGTCTCCAGTAAAATCCAGTCTCCAGTAAAATCCAGTCTCCAGTAAAATCCACTCTCCAGTAAAATCCAGTCTCCAGTAAAATCCAGTCTCCAGTAAAATCCAGTCTCCAGTAAAATCCAGTCTCCAGTAAAATCCAGCCTCCAGTCTCCAGTAAAATCCAGTCTCCAGTCTCCAGTAAAATCCAGTCTCCAGTCTCCAGTAAAATCCAGTCTCCAGTAAAATCCAGTCTCCAGTCTCCAGTAAAATCCAGTCTCCAGTCTCCAGTAAAATCCAGTCTCTAGTCTCCAGTAAAATCCAGTCTCCAGTAAAATCCAGTCTCCAGTCTCCAGTCTGCAGTAAAATCCAGTCTCCAGTCTCCAGTAAAATCCAGTCTCCAGTCTCCAGTAAAATCCAGTCTCCAGTCTCCAATCTCCAGTAAAATCCAGTCTCCAGCAAAATTCAGTCTCCGGTCTCCAGTAAAATCCAGTCTCCAGTCTCAAGTCTCCAGTCTCCAGTAAAATCCAGTTTTCAGTCTCCAGTCTCCAGTAAAATCCAGTCTCCAGTCTCCAGTAAAATCCAGTCTCCAGTCTCCAGTAAAATCCAGTCTCCAGTCTCCAGTAAAATCCAGTCTCCAGTCTCTAGTCTCCAGTCTCCAGTATCCAGTCTCCTATAAAATCCAGTCTCCAGTAAAATCCAGTCTCGAGTAAAATCCAGTCTCCAGTAAAATCCAGTCTCCAGTAAAATCCAGTCTCCAGTAAAATCCAGTCTCCAGTAAAACCCTGTCTCCAGTAAAATCCAGTCTCCAGTAAAATCCGGTCTCCAGTAAAATCCAGTCTCCAGTAAAATCCAGTCTCCAGTAAAATCCAGTCTCCAGTCTCTAGTAAAATCCAGTCTCCAGTAAAATCTAGTCTCCAGTAAAATCCAGTTCCAGTAAAATCCAGTCTCCAGTAAAATCCAGTCTCCAGTCTCCAGTAAAATCCAGTCTCCAGTAAAATCCAGTCTCCAGTAAAATCCAGTCTCCAGTCTCCAGTCTGCAGTAAAATCCAGTCTCCAGTCTCCAGTAAAATCCAGTCTCCAGTCTCCAGTCTCCAGTAAAATCCAGTCTCCAGTCTCCAATCTCCAGTAAAATCCAGTCTCCAGCAAAATTCAGTCTCCAGTCTCCAGTAAAATCCAGTCTCCGGTCTCCAGTAAAATCCAGTCTCCAGTCTCAAGTCTCCAGTCTCCAGTCTCCAGTAAAATCCAGTTTTCAGTCACCAGTCTCTAGTAAAATCCAGTCTCCAGTCTCCAGTAAAATCCAGTCTCCAGTCTCCAGTAAAATCCAGTCTCCAGTCTCTAGTCTCCAGTCTCCAGTATTCAGTCTCCAGTAAAATCCAGTCTCCAGTAAAATCCAGTCTCCAGTAAAATCCAGTCTCCAGTAAAATCCTGTCTCCAGTAAAATCCAGTCTCCAGTAAAATCCGGTCTCCAGTAAAATCCAGTCTCCAGTAAAATCCAGTTCCAGTAAAATCCAGTCTCCAGTAAAATCCAGTCTCCAGTCTCCAGTAAAATCCAGTCTCCAGTAAAATCCAGTCTCCAGTAAAATCCAGTCTCCAGTAAATTCCAGTCTCCAGTAAAATCCAGTCTCCACTCTCCAGTTAAATCCAGTCTCCAGTCTCCAGTCTCCAGTAAAATCCAGTCTCCAGTCTCCAGTAAAATCCAGTCTCCAGTAGAATCCAGTCTCCAGCCTCCAGTAAAATCCAGTCTCCAGTCTCCAGTAAAATCCAGTCTCTAGTCTCCAGTAAAATCCAGTCTCTAGTCTCCAGTAAAATCCAGTCTCCAGTCTTCAGTCTCCAGTAAAATCCAGTCTCCAGTCTCCAGTAAAATCCAGTCTTCAGTCTCCAGTAAAATCCAGTCTCCAGTCTCCAGTAAAATCCAGTCTCCAATCTCCAGTAAAATCCTGTCTCCAGTAAATTCCAGTCTCCAGCCTCCAGTAAAATTCAGTCTCCAGTCTCCAGCCTCCAGTAAAATTCAGTCTCCAGTCTCCAGTCTCCAGTAAAATCCAGTCTCCAGTCTCCAGTAAAATCCAGTTTTCAGTCTCCAGTCTCCAGTAAAATCCAGTCTCCAGTCTCTAGTAAAATCCAGTCTCCAGTAAAATCCAGTTCCAGTAAAATCCAGTCTTCAGTAAAATCCAGTCTCCAGTCTCCAGTAAAATCCAGTCTCCTGTAAAATCCAGTCTCCAGTCTCCAATCTCCAGTAAAATACAGTCTCCAGTTAAATCCAGTCTCCAGTCTCCAGTAAAATCCAGTCTCTAGTCTCCAGTAAAATCCAGTCTCCAGTAAAATCCAGTCTCCAGTCTCCAGTCTGCAGTAAAATCCAGTCTCCAGTCTCCAGTAAAATCCAGTCTCCAGTAAAATCCAGTCTCCAGTCTCCAATAAAATCCAGTCTCCAGTAAAATCCAGTCTCCAGTCTCCAGTCTCCAACTCCAGTAAAATCCAGTCTCCAGTCTCCAGTAAAATCCAGTCTCCAGTCTCCAGTAAAATCCAGTCTCCAGTCTCCAGTAAAATCCAGTCTCCAGTAAAATCCAGTATCCAGTCTCTAGTCTCCAGTCTCCAGTATCCAGTCTCTAGTCTCCAGTAAAATCCAGTCTCCAGTCTTCAGTCTCCAGTAAAATCCAGTCTCCAGTCTCCAGTAAAATCCAGTCTCCAGTCTCCAGTAAAATCCAGTCTCCAGTCTCCAGTAAAATCCAGTCTCCAATCTCCAGTAAAATCCTGTCTCCAGTAAATTCCAGTCTCCAGTCTCCAATAAAATCCAGTCTCCAGCCTCCAGTAAAATTCAGTCTCCAGTCTCCAGTAAAATCCAGTCTCCAGTCTCCAGTAAAATCCAGTTTTCAGTCTCCAGTCTCCAGTAAAATCCAGTCTCCAGTCTCTAGTAAAATCCAGTCTCCAGTAAAATCCAGTCTCCAGTAAAATCCAGTTCCAGTAAAATCCAGTCTCCAGTCTCCAGTAAAATCCAGTCTCCAGTAAAATCCAGTCTCCAGTCTCCAATCTCCAGTAAAATACAGTCTCCAGTTAAATCCAGTCTCCAGTCTCCAGTAAAATCCAGTCTCTAGTCTCCAGTAAAATCCAGTCTCCAGTAAAATCCAGTCTCCAGTCTCCAGTCTGCAGTAAAATCCAGTCTCCAGTCTCCAGTCTGCAGTAAAATCCAGTCTCCAGTCTCCAGTAAAATCCAGTCTCCAGTCTCCAATCTCCAGTAAAATCCTGTCTCCAGTCTCCAATAAAATCCAGTCTCCAGCCTCTAGTAAAATCCAGTCTCCAGTCTCAAGTCTCCAGTCTCCAGTAAAATCCAGTTTTCAGTCTCCAGTCTCCAGTAAAATCCAGTCTCCAGTCTCGAGTCTCCAACTCCAGTAAAATCCAGTCTCCAGTCTCCAGTAAAATCCAGTCTCCAGTCTCCAGTAAAATCCACTCTCCAGTCTCCAGTAAAATCCAGTCTCCAGTAAAATCCAGTGTCCAGTCTCTAGTCTCCAGTCTCCAGTATCCAGTCTCCAGTCTCCAGTAAAATCCAGTCTCGAGTAAAATCCAGTCTCCAGTAAAATCCACTCTCCAGTAAAATCCAGTCTCCAGTCTCCAGTAAAATCCAGTCTCCAGTCTCCAGTAAAATCCAGTCTCCATTCTCCAGTAAAATCCAATCTCCAGTACAATCCAGTCTCCAGTAAAATCCAGTCTCCAGTAAAATCCAGTCTCCAGTAAAATCGTCTCCAGTAAAATCCAGTCTCCAGTAAAATCCAGTCTCCAGTAAAATCCACTCTCCAGTAAAATCCAGTCTCCAGTAAAATCCAGTCTCCAGTAAAATCCAGTCTCCAGTCTCCAGTAAAATCCAGCCTCCAGTCTCCAGTAAAATCCAGTCTCCAGTCTCCAGTAAAATCCAGTCTCCAGTCTCCAGTAAAATCCAGTCTCCAGGAAAATCCAGTCTCCAGTCTCCAGTAAAATCCAGTCTCCAGTCTCCAGTAAAATCCAGTCTCTAGTCTCCAGTAAAATCCAGTCTCCAGTAAAATCCAGTCTCCAGTCTCCAGTCTGCAGTAAAATCCAGTCTCCAGTCTCCAGTAAAATCCAGTCTCCAGTCTCCAGTCTCCAGTAAAATCCAGTCTCCAGTCTCCAATCTCCAGTAAAATCCAGTCTCCAGCAAAATTCAGTCTCCAGTCTCCAGTAAAATCCAGTCTCCGGTCTCCAGTAAAATCCAGTCTCCAGTCTCAAGTCTCCAGTCTCCACTAAAATCCAGTTTTCAGTCACCAGTCTCCAGTAAAATCCAGTCTCCAGTCTCCAGTAAAATCCAGTCTCCAGTCTCCAGTAAAATCCAGTCTCCAGTCTCTAGTCTCCAGTCTCCAGTATCCAGTCTCCAGTAAAATCCAGTCTCCAGTAAAATCCAGTCTCCAGTAAAATCCAGTCTCCAGTAAAATCCTGTCTCCAGTAAAATCCAGTCTCCAGTAAAATCCAGTCTCCAGTAAAATCCAGTCTCCAGTAAAATCCAGTCTCCAGTCTCTAGTAAAATCCAGTCTCCAGTCTCTAGTAAAATCCAGTCTCCAGTAAAATCCAGTCTCCAGTAAAATCCAGTTCCAGTAAAATCCAGTCTCCAGTAAAATCCAGTCTCCAGTCTCCAGTAAAATCCAGTCTCCAGTAAAATCCAGTCTCCAGTAAAATCCAGTCTCCAGTAAATTCCAGTCTCCAGTAAAATCCAGTCTCCACTCTCCAGTTAAATCCAGTCTCCAGTCTCCAGTCTCCAGTAAAATCCAGTCTCCAGTCTCCAGTAAAATCCAGTCTCCAGTAGAATCCAGTCTCCAGCCTCCAGTAAAAACCAGACTCCAGTCTCCAGTAAAATCCAGTCTCTAGTCTCCAGTAAAATCCAGTCTCTAGTCTCCAGTAAAATCCAGTCTCCAGTCTTCAGTCTCCAGTAAAATCCAGTCTCCAGTCTCCAGTAAAATCCAGTCTCCAGTCTCCAGTAAAATCCAGTCTCCAGTCTCCAGTAAAATCCAGTCTCCAATCTCCAGTAAAATCCTGTCTCCAGTAAATTCCAGTCTCCAGTCTCCAATAAAATCCAGTCTCCAGCCTCCAGTAAAATTCAGTCTCCAGTCTCCAGTCTCCAGTAAAATCCAGTCTCCAGTCTCCAGTAAAATCCAGTTTTCAGTCTCCAGTCTCCAGTAAAATCCAGTCTCCAGTCTCTAGTAAAATCCAGTCTCCAGTAATATCCAGTCTCCAGTAAAATCCAGTTCCAGTAAAATCCAGTCTCCAGTAAAATCCAGTCTCCAGTCTCCAGTAAAATCCAGTCTCCAGTAAAATCCAGTCTCCAGTCTCCAATCTCCAGTAAAATACAGTCTCCAGTTAAATCCAGTCTCCAGTCTCCAGTAAAATCCAGTCTCTAGTCTCCAGTAAAATCCAGTCTCCAGTAAAATCCAGTCTCCAGTCTCCAGCCTGCAGTAAAATCCAGTCTCCAGTCTCCAGTAAAATCCAGTCTCCAGTCTCCAGTCTCCAGTAAAATCCAGTCTCCAGTCTCCAATAAAATCCAGTCTCCAGCCTCTAGTAAAATCCAGTCTCAAGTCTCAAGTCTGCAGTCTCCAGTAAAATCCAGTCTCCAGTCTCCATTAAAATCCAGTTTTCAGTCTCCAGTCTCCAGTAAAATCCAGTCTCCAGTCTCCAGTAAAATCCAGTCTCCAGTCTCCAGTAAAATCCAGTCTCCAGTCTCTAGTCTCCAGTCTCCAGTATCCAGTCTCTAGTCTCCAGTAAAATCCAGTCTCCAGTCTTCAGTCTCCAGTAAAATCCAGTCTCCAGTCTCCAGTAAAATCCAGTCTCCAGTCTCCAGTAAAATCCAGTCTCCAGTCTCCAGTAAAATGCAGTCTCCAATCTCCCGTAAAATCCTGTCTCCAGTAAATTCCAGTCTCCAGTCTCCAATAAAATCCAGTCTCCAGCCTCCAGTAAAATTCAGTCTCCAGTCTCCAGTCTCCAGTAAAATCCAGTTTTCAGTCTCCAGTCTCCAGTAAAATCCAGTCTCCAGTCTCTAGTAAAATCCAGTCTCCAGTAAAATCCAGTCTCCAGTAAAATCCAGTTCCAGTAAAATCCAGTCTCCAGTAAAATCCAGTCTCCAGTCTCCAGTAAAATCCAGTCTCCAGTAAAATCCAGTCTCCAGTCTCCAATCTCCAGTAAAATACAGTCTCCAGTTAAATCCAGTCTCCAGTCTCCAGTAAAATCCAGTCTCTAGTCTCCAGTAAAATCCAGTCTCCAGTAAAATCCAGTCTCCAGTCTCCAGTCTGCAGTAAAATCCAGTCTCCAGTCTCCAGTAAAATCCAGTCTCCAGTCTCCAGTAAAATCCAGTCTCCAGTCTCCAATAAAATCCAGTCTCCAGCCTCTACTAAAATCCAGACTCCAGTCTCAAGTCTGCAGTCTCCAGTAAAATCCAGTCTCCAGTCTCCATTAAAATCCAGTTTTCAGTCTCCAGTCTCCAGTAAAATCCAGTCTCCAGTCTCCAGTCTCCAACTCCAGTAAAATCCAGTCTCCAGTCTCCAGTAAAATCCAGTCTCCAGTCTCCAGTCTCCAGTAAAATCCAGTCTCCAGTCTCCAGTAAAATCCAGTCTCCAGTAAAATCCAGTATCCAGTCTCTAGTCTCCAGTCTCCAGTATCCAGTCTCCAGTCTCCAGTAAAATCCAGTCTCCAGTCTCCAGTCTCCAGTAAAATCCAGTCTCCAGTCCCCTGTCTCTAGTAAAACCCAGTCTCCAGTCTCCAGTAAAATCCAGTCTCCAGTCTCCAACTCCAGTAAAATCCAGTCTCCAGTCTCCAGTAAAATCCAGTCTCCAGTCTCCAGTCTCCAGTAAAATCCAGTCTCCAGTCTCTAGTAAAATCCAGTCTCCAGTAAAATCCAGTCTCCAGTAAAATCCAGTTCCAGTAAAATACAGTCTCCAGTAAAATCCAGTCTCCAGTCTCCAGTAAAATGCAGTCTCCAGTCTCCAATCTCCAGTAAAATACAGTCTCCAGTTAAATCCAGTCTCCAGTCTCCAGTAAAATCCAGTCTCCAGTCCCCAGTCTCCAGTAAAATCCAGTCTCCAGTCTCCAGTCTCCAGTAAAATCCAGTCTCCAGTAAAATCTAGTCTCCAGTAAAATCCTGTCTCCAGTAAAATCCAGTCTCCAGTAAAATCATGTCTCCACTAAAATCCAGTCTCTAGTAAAATCCAGTCTCCAGTAAAATCCAGTCTCCAGTAAAATCCAGTCTCCAGTAAAATCCAGTCTCCAGTAAAATCCAGTCTCCAGTATAACATGGTCTCCAGTAAAATCCAGTCTCCAGTCTCCAGTAAAATCCAGTCTCCAGTCTCCAGTAAAATCCAGTCTCCAGTCCCCAGTCTCTAGTAAAACCCAGTCTCCAGTCTCCAGTAAAATCCAGTCTCCAGTAAAATGCAGTCTCCAGTTAAATCCAGTCTCCAGTAAAATCCAGTCTCCACTAAAATCCAGCCTCTAGTAAAATCCAGTCTCCAATAAAATCCAGTCTCCAGTAAAATCCAGTCTCCAGTAAAATCCAGTCTCCAGTAAAATCAAGTCTCCAGTCTCCAGTAAAATCCAGTCTCCAGTATAATATGGTCTCCAGTAAAATCCAGTCTCCAGTCTCCAGTAAAATCCAGTCTCCAGTCTCCAGTAAAATCCAGTCTCCAGTCTCCAGTCTCCAGTCCCCAGTCTCTAGTAAATCCCAGTCTCCAGTCTCCAGTCTCCAGTAAAATCCAGTCTCCAGTCTCCGGTCTCCAGTAAAATCCAGTCTCCAGTAAAATCCAGTCTCCAGTCTCCAGTAAAATCCAGTCTCCAGTAAAATCCAGTCTCCAGTAAAATCCAGTCTCCAGTGAAATCCAGTCTCCAGTCTCCAGTAAAATCCAGTAAAATCCAGTCTCTAGTCTCCAGTAAAATCCAGGCTCCAGTCTCCAGTAAAATCCAGTAAAATCCAGTCTCCAGTCTCCAGTCTCCAGTAAAATCCAGTCTCCAGTCTCCAGTAAAATCCAGACTCCGGTAAAATCCAGTCTCCAGTCTCCAGTAAAATCCAGTTTCTAGTCTCCAGTAAAATCCAGTCTCTAGTCTCCAGTAAAATCCAGTCTCTAGTCTCCAGTAAAATCCAGTCTCCAGTCTCCAGTAAAATCCAGTCTCCAGTCTCCAGTCTGCAGTAAAATCCAGTCTCCAGTCTCCAGTAAAATCCAGTCTCCAGTAAAATCCAGTCTCCAGTCTCCAATAAAATCCAGTCTCCAGCCTCTAGTAAAATCCAGTCTCCAGTCTCATGTCTGCAGTCTCCAGTAAAATCCAGTCTCCAGTCTCCATTAAAATCCAGTTTTCAGTCTCCAGTCTCCAGTAAAATCCAGTCTCCAGTCTCCAACTCCAGTAAAATCCAGTCTCCAGTCTCCAGTAAAATCCAGTCTCCAGTCTCCAGTCTCCAGTAAAATCCAGTCTCCAGTCTCCAGTAAAATTCAGTCTCCAGTAAAATCCAGTATCCAGTCTCTAGTCTCCAGTCTCCAGTATCCAGTCTCCAGTAAAATCCAGTCTCCAGTCTCCAGTAAAATCCAGTCTCCAGTCTCCAGTCTCCAGTAAAATCCAGTCTCCAGTCTCCAATAAAATCCAGTCTCCAGCCTCTAGTAAAATCGAGTCTCCAGTCTCAAGTCTGCAGTCACCAGTAAAATCCAGTCTCCAGTCTCCATTAAAATCCAGTTTTCAGTCTCCAGTCTCCAGTAAAATCCAGTCTCCAGTCTCCAGTCTCCAGTAAAATCCAGTCTCCAGTCTCCAGTAAAATCCAGTCTCCAGTAAAATCCAGTATCCAGTCTCTAATCTCCAGTCTCCAGTCTCCAGTCTCCAGTCTGCAGTAAAATCCAGTCTCCAGTCTCCAGTAAAATCCAGTCTCCAGTCTCCAGTCTCCAGTAAAATCCAGTCTCCAGTCTCCAATCTCCAGTAAAATCCAGTCTCCAGCAAAATTCAGTCTCCAGTCTCCAGTAAAATCCAGTCTCCAGTCTCCAGTAAAATCCAGTCTCCAGTCTCAAGTCTCCAGTCTCCAGTAAAATCCAGTTTTCAGTCACCAGTCTCCAGTAAAATCCAGTCTCCAGTCTCCAGTAAAATCCAGTCTCCAGTCTCCAGTAAAATCCAGTCTCCAGTCTCTAGTCTCCAGTCTCCAGTATCCAGTCTCCAGTAAAATCCAGTCTCCAGTAAAATCCAGTCTCCAGTAAAATCCAGTCTCCAGTAAAATCCTGTCTCCAGTAAAATCCAGTCTCCAGTAAAATCCAGTCTCCAGTAAAATCCAGTCTCCAGTAAAATCCAGTCTCCAGTCTCTAGTAAAATCCAGTCTCCAGTAAAATCCAGTCTCCAGTAAAATCCAGTTCCAGTAAAATCCAGTCTCCAGTAAAATCCAGTCTCCAGTCTCCAGTAAAATCCAGTCTCCAGTAAAATCCAGTCTCCAGTAAAATCCAGTCTCCAGTAAATTCCAGTCTCCAGTAAAATCCAGTCTCCACTCTCCAGTTAAATCCAGTCTCCAGTCTCCAGTCTCCAGTAAAATCCAGTCTCCAGTCTCCAGTAAAATCCAGTCTCCAGTAGAATCCAGTCTCCAGCCTCCAGTAAAATCGAGACTCCAGTCTCCAGTAAAATCCAGTCTCTAGTCTCCAGTAAAATCCAGTCTCTAGTCTCCAGTAAAATCCAGTCTCCAGTCTTCAGTCTCCAGTAAAATCCAGTCTCCAGTCTCCAGTAAAATCCAGTCTCCAGTCTCCAGTAAAATCCAGTCTCCAGTCTCCAGTAAAATCCAGTCTCACTTCTCCAGTAAAATCCTGTCTCCAGTAAATTCCAGTCTCCAGTCTCCAATAAAATCCAGTCTCCAGCCTCCAGTAAAATTCAGTCTCCAGTCTCCAGTCTCCAGTCTCCAGTAAAATCCAGTCTCCAGTCTCCAGTAAAATCCAGTTTTCAGTCTCCAGTCTCCAGTAAAATCCAGTCTCCAGTCTCTAGTAAAATCCAGTCTCCAGTAATATCCAGTCTCCAGTAAAATCCAGTTCCAGTAAAATCCAGTCTCCAGTCTCTAGTAAAATCCAGTCTCCAGTAATATCCAGTCTCCAGTAAAATCCAGTTCCAGTAAAATCCAGTCTCCAGTAAAATCCAGTCTCCAGTCTCCAGTAAAATCCAGTCTCCAGTAAAATCCAGTCTCCAGTCTCCAATCTCCAGTAAAATACAGTCTCCAGTTAAATCCAGTCTCCAGTCTCCAGTAAAATCCAGTCTCTAGTCTCCAGTAAAATCCAGTCTCCAGTAAAATCCAGTCTCCAGTCTCCAGCCTGCAGTAAAATCCAGTCTCCAGTCTCCAGTAAAATCCAGTCTCCAGTCTCCAGTAAAATCCAGTCTCCAGTCTCCAATAAAATCCAGTCTCCAGCCTCTAGTAAAATCCAGTCTCCAGTCTCAAGTCTGCAGTCTCCAGTAAAATCCAGTCTCCAGTCTCCATTAAAATCCAGTTTTCAGTCTCCAGTCTCCAGTAAAATCCAGTCTCCAGTCTCTAGTAAAATCCAGTCTCCAGTCTCCAGTAAAATCCAGTCTCCAGTCTCTAGTCTCCAGTCTCCAGTATCCAGTCTCTAGTCTCCAGTAAAATCCAGTCTCCAGTCTTCAGTCTCCAGTAAAATCCAGTCTCCAGTCTCCAGTAAAATCCAGTCTCCAGTCTCCAGTAAAATCCAGTCTCCAGTCTCCAGTAAAATCCAGTCTCCAGTCTCCAGTAAAATCCAGTCTCCAGTCTCCAGTAAAATCCAGTCTCCAGTCTCCAGTAAAATCCAGTCTCCAATCTCCAGTAAAATCCTGTCTCCAGTAAATTCCAGTCTCCAGTCTCCAATAAAATCCAGTCTCCAGCCTCCAGTAAAATTCAGTCTCCAGTCTCCAGTCTCCAGTAAAATCCAGTCTCCAGTCTCCAGTAAAATCCAGTTTTCAGTCTCCAGTCTCCAGTAAAATCCAGTCTCCAGTCTCTAGTAAAATCCAGTCTCCAGTAAAATCCAGTCTCCAGTAAAATCCAGTTCCAGTAAAATCCAGTCTCCAGTAAAATCCAGTCTCCAGTCTCCAGTAAAATCCAGTCTCCAGTAAAATCCAGTCTCCAGTCTCCAATCTCCAGTAAAATACAGTCTCCAGTTAAATCCAGTCTCCAGTCTCCAGTAAAATCCAGTCTCTAGTCTCCAGTAAAATCCAGTCTCCAGTAAAATCCAGTCTCCAGTCTCCAGTCTGCAGTAAAATC
This sequence comes from Amblyomma mixtum, assembly GCF_055824585.1. Classification (NCBI taxonomy): domain Eukaryota; kingdom Metazoa; phylum Arthropoda; class Arachnida; order Ixodida; family Ixodidae; genus Amblyomma; species Amblyomma mixtum. The sequence continues at coordinate 89,245,524 of NC_143021.1, forward strand.
CAGTCTCCAGTCTCCAGTAAAATCCAGTCTCCAGTCTCCAGTCTCCAGTAAAATCCAGTCTCCAGTCTCCAATAAAATCCAGTCTCCAGCCTCTACTAAAATCCAGTCTCCAGTCTCAAGTCTGCAGTCTCCAGTAAAATCCAGTCTCCAGTCTCCATTAAAATCCAGTTTTCAGTCTCCAGTCTCCAGTAAAATCCAGTCTCCAGTCTCCAGTCTCCAACTCCAGTAAAATCCAGTCTCCAGTCTCCAGTAAAATCCAGTCTCCAGTCTCCAGTAAAATCCAGTCTCCAGTATAATATGGTCTCCAGTAAAATCCAGTCTCCAGTCTCCAGTAAAATCCAGTCTCCAGTCTCCAGTAAAATCCAGTCTCCAGTCTCCAGTCTCCAGTCCCCAGTCTCTAGTAAATCCCAGTCTCCAGTCTCCAGTCTCCAGTAAAATCCAGTCTCCAGTCTCTGGTCTCCAGTAAAATCCAGTCTCCAGTAAAATCCAGTCTCCAGTCTCCAGTAAAATCCAGTCTCCAGTAAAATCCAGTCTCCAGTAAAATCCAGTCTCCAGTGAAATCCAGTCTCCAGTCTCCAGTAAAATCCAGTAAAATCCAGTCTCTAGTCTCCAGTAAAATCCAGGCTCCAGTCTCCAGTAAAATCCAGTAAAATCCAGTCTCCAGTCTCCAGTCTCCAGTAAAATCCAGTCTCCAGTCTCCAGTAAAATCCAGACTCCGGTAAAATCCAGTCTCCAGTCTCCAGTAAAATCCAGTTTCTAGTCTCCAGTAAAATCCAGTCTCTAGTCTCCAGTAAAATCCAGTCTCTAGTCTCCAGTAAAATCCAGTCTCCAGTCTCCAGTAAAATCCAGTCTCCAGTCTCCAGTCTGCAGTAAAATCCAGTCTCCAGTCTCCAGTAAAATCCAGTCTCCAGTAAAATCCAGTCTCCAGTCTCCAATAAAATCCAGTCTCCAGCCTCTAGTAAAATCCAGTCTCCAGTCTCATGTCTGCAGTCTCCAGTAAAATCCAGTCTCCAGTCTCCATTAAAATCCAGTTTTCAGTCTCCAGTCTCCAGTAAAATCCAGTCTCCAGTCTCCAACTCCAGTAAAATCCAGTCTCCAGTCTCCAGTAAAATCCAGTCTCCAGTCTCCAGTAAAATTCAGTCTCCAGTAAAATCCAGTATCCAGTCTCTAGTCTCCAGTCTCCAGTATCCAGTCTCCAGTAAAATCCAGTCTCCAGTCTCCAGTAAAATCCAGTCTCCAGTCTCCAGTCTCCAGTAAAATCCAGTCTCCAGTCTCCAATAAAATCCAGTCTCCAGCCTCTAGTAAAATCGAGTCTCCAGTCTCAAGTCTGCAGTCACCAGTAAAATCCAGTCTCCAGTCTCCATTAAAATCCAGTTTTCAGTCTCCAGTCTCCAGTAAAATCCAGTCTCCAGTCTCCAGTCTCCAGTAAAATCCAGTCTCCAGTCTCCAGTAAAATCCAGTCTCCAGTAAAATCCAGTATCCAGTCTCTAATCTCCAGTCTCCAGTCTCCAGTCTGCAGTAAAATCCAGTCTCCAGTCTCCAGTAAAATCCAGTCTCCAGTCTCCAGTCTCCAGTAAAATCCAGTCTCCAGTCTCCAATCTCCAGTAAAATCCAGTCTCCAGTCTCCAGTAAAATCCAGTCTCCGGTCTCCAGTAAAATCCAGTCTCCAGTCTCAAGTCTCCAGTCTCCAGTAAAATCCAGTTTTCAGTCACCAGTCTCCAGTAAAATCCAGTCTCCAGTCTCCAGTAAAATCCAGTCTCCAGTCTCCAGTAAAATCCAGTCTCCAGTCTCTAGTCTCCAGTCTCCAGTATCCAGTCTCCAGTAAAATCCAGTCTCCAGTAAAATCCAGTCTCCAGTAAAATCCAGTCTCCAGTAAAATCCTGTCTCCAGTAAAATCCAGTCTCCAGTAAAATCCAGTCTCCAGTAAAATCCAGTCTCCAGTAAAATCCAGTCTCCAGTAAAATCCAGTCTCCAGTCTCTAGTAAAATCCAGTCTCCAGTAAAATCCAGTCTCCAGTAAAATCCAGTTCCAGTAAAATCCAGTCTCCAGTAAAATCCAGTCTCCAGTCTCCAGTAAAATCCAGTCTCCAGTAAAATCCAGTCTCCAGTAAAATCCAGTCTCCAGTAAATTCCAGTCTCCAGTAAAATCCAGTCTCCACTCTCCAGTTAAATCCAGTCTCCAGTCTCCAGTCTCCAGTAAAATCCAGTCTCCAGTCTCCAGTAAAATCCAGTCTCCAGTAGAATCCAGTCTCCAGCCTCCAGTAAAATCCAGACTCCAGTCTCCAGTAAAATCCAGTCTCTAGTCTCCAGTAAAATCCAGTCTCTAGTCTCCAGTAAAATCCAGTCTCCAGTCTTCAGTCTCCAGTAAAATCCAGTCTCCAGTCTCCAGTAAAATCCAGTCTCCAGTCTCCAGTAAAATCCAGTCTCCAGTCTCCAGTAAAATCCAGTCTCACTTCTCCAGTAAAATCCTGTCTCCAGTAAATTCCAGTCTCCAGTCTCCAATAAAATCCAGTCTCCAGCCTCCAGTAAAATTCAGTCTCCAGTCTCCAGTCTCCAGTCTCCAGTAAAATCCAGTCTCCAGTCTCCAGTAAAATCCAGTTTTCAGTCTCCAGTCTCCAGTAAAATCCAGTCTCCAGTCTCTAGTAAAATCCAGTCTCCAGTAATATCCAGTCTCCAGTAAAATCCAGTTCCAGTAAAATCCAGTTCCAGTAAAATCCAGTCTCCAGTAAAATCCAGTCTCCAGTCTCCAGTAAAATCCAGTCTCCAGTAAAATCCAGTCTCCAGTCTCCAATCTCCAGTAAAATACAGTCTCCAGTTAAATCCAGTCTCCAGTCTCCAGTAAAATCCAGTCTGTAGTCTCCAGTAAAATCCAGTCTCCAGTAAAATCCAGTCTCCAGTCTCCAGCCTGCAGTAAAATCCAGTCTCCAGTCTCCAGTAAAATCCAGTCTCCAGTCTCCAGTAAAATCCAGTCTCCAGTCTCCAATAAAATCCAGTCTCCAGCCTCTAGTAAAATCCAGTCTCCAGTCTCAAGTCTGCAGTCTCCAGTAAAATCCAGTCTCCAGTCTCCATTAAAATCCAGTTTTCAGTCTCCAGTCTCCAGTAAAATCCAGTCTCCAGTCTCTAGTAAAATCCAGTCTCCAGTCTCCAGTAAAATCCAGTCTCCAGTCTCTAGTCTCCAGTCTCCAGTATCCAGTCTCTAGTCTCCAGTAAAATCCAGTCTCCAGTCTTCAGTCTCCAGTAAAATCCAGTCTCCAGTCTCCAGTAAAATCCAGTCTCCAGTCTCCAGTAAAATCCAGTCTCCAGTCTCCAGTAAAATCCAGTCTCCAGTCTCCAGTAAAATCCAGTCTCCAGTCTCCAGTAAAATCCAGTCTCCAGTCTCCAGTAAAATCCAGTCTCCAATCTCCAGTAAAATCCTGTCTCCAGTAAATTCCAGTCTCCAGTCTCCAATAAAATCCAGTCTCCAGCCTCCAGTAAAATTCAGTCTCCAGTCTCCAGTCTCCAGTAAAATCCAGTCTCCAGTCTCCAGTAAAATCCAGTTTTCAGTCTCCAGTCTCCAGTAAAATCCAGTCTCCAGTCTCTAGTAAAATCCAGTCTCCAGTAAAATCCAGTCTCCAGTAAAATCCAGTTCCAGTAAAATCCAGTCTCCAGTAAAATCCAGTCTCCAGTCTCCAGTAAAATCCAGTCTCCAGTAAAATCCAGTCTCCAGTCTCCAATCTCCAGTAAAATACAGTCTCCAGTTAAATCCAGTCTCCAGTCTCCAGTAAAATCCAGTCTCTAGTCTCCAGTAAAATCCAGTCTCCAGTAAAATCCAGTCTCCAGTCTCCAGTCTGCAGTAAAATCCAGTCTCCAGTCTCCAGTAAAATCCAGTCTCCAGTCTCCAGTCTCCAGTAAAATCCAGTCTCCAGTCTCCAATAAAATCCAGTCTCCAGCCTCTACTAAAATCCAGTCTCCAGTCTCAAGTCTGCAGTCTCCAGTAAAATCCAGTCTCCAGTCTCCATTAAAATCCAGTTTTCAGTCTCCAGTCTCCAGTAAAATCCAGTCTCCAGTCTCCAGTCTCCAACTCCAGTAAAATCCAGTCTCCAGTCTCCAGTAAAATCCAGTCTCCAGTCTCCAGTAAAATCCAGTCTCCAGTCTCCAGTAAAATCCAGTCTCCAGTAAAATCCAGTATCCAGTCTCTAGTCTCCAGTCTCCAGTATCCAGTCTCCAGTCTCCAGTAAAATCCAGTCTCCAGTCTCCAGTCTCCAGTAAAATCCAGTCTCCAGTCCCCTGTCTCTAGTAAAACCCAGTCTCCAGTCTCCAGTCTCCAGTAAAATCCAGTCTCCAGTCTCCAACTCCAGTAAAATCCAGTCTCCAGTCTCCAGTAAAATCCAGTCTCCAGTCTCCAGTCTCCAGTAAAATCCAGTCTCCAGTCTCTAGTAAAATCCAGTCTCCAGTAAAATCCAGTCTCCAGTAAAATCCAGTTCCAGTAAAATACAGTCTCCAGTAAAATCCAGTCTCCAGTCTCCAGTAAAATCCAGTCTCCAGTCTCCAATCTCCAGTAAAATACAGTCTCCAGTTAAATCCAGTCTCCAGTCTCCAGTAAAATCCAGTCTCCAGTCCCCAGTCTCCAGTAAAATCCAGTCTCCAGTCTCCAGTCTCCAGTAAAATCCAGTCTCCAGTAAAATCTAGTCTCCAGTAAAATCCTGTCTCCAGTAAAATCCAGTCTCCAGTAAAATCCAGTCTCCACTAAAATCCAGTCTCTAGTAAAATCCAGTCTCCAGTAAAATCCAGTCTCCAGTAAAATCCAGTCTCCAGTAAAATCCAGTCTCCAGTAAAATCCAGTCTCCAGTATAACATGGTCTCCAGTAAAATCCAGTCTCCAGTCTCCAGTAAAATCCAGTCTCCAGTCTCCAGTAAAATCCAGTCTCCAGTCCCCAGTCTCTAGTAAAACCCAGTCTCCAGTCTCCAGTAAAATCCAGTCTCCAGTAAAATGCAGTCTCCAGTTAAATCCAGTCTCCAGTAAAATCCAGTCTCCACTAAAATCCAGCCTCTAGTAAAATCCAGTCTCCAATAAAATCCAGTCCCCAGTAAAATCCAGTCTCCAGTAAAATCCAGTCTCCAGTAAAATCAAGTCTCCAGTCTCCAGTAAAATCCAGTCTCCAGTCTCCAGTAAAATCCAGTCTCCAGTCTCCAGTAAAATCCAGTCTCCAGTCTCCAGTCCCCAGTCTCTAGTAAATCCCAGTCTCCAGTCTCCAGTCTCTAGTAAAATCCAGTCTCCAGTCTCCAGTCTCCAGTAAAATCCAGTCTCCAGTAAAATCCAGTCTCCAGTCTCCAGTAAAATCCAGTCTCCAGTAAAATCCAGTCTCCAGTAAAATCCAGTCTCCAGTGAAATCCAGTCTCCAGTCTCCAGTAAAATCCAGTAAAATCCAGTAAAATCCAGTCTCCAGTCTCCAGTAAAATCCAGTCTCCAGTCTCCAGTAAAATCCAGTAAAATCCAGTCTCCAGTCTCCAGTCTCCAGTAAAATCCAGTCTCCAGTCTCCAGTAAAATCCAGACTCCGGTAAAATCCAGTCTCCAGTCTCCAGTAAAATCCAGTTTCTAGTCTCCAGTAAAATCCAGTCTCTAGTCTCCAGTAAAATCCAGTCTCTAGTCTCCAGTAAAATCCAGTCTCCAGTCTCCAGTAAAATCCAGTCTCCAGTCTCCAGTCTGCAGTAAAATCCAGTCTCCAGTCTCCAGTAAAATCCAGTCTCCAGTAAAATCCAGTCTCCAGTCTCCAATAAAATCCAGTCTCCAGCCTCTAGTAAAATCCAGTCTCCAGTCTCATGTCTGCAGTCTCCAGTAAAATCCAGTCTCCAGTCTCCATTAAAATCCAGTTTTCAGTCTCCAGTAAAATCCAGTCTCCAGTCTCCAACTCCAGTAAAATCCAGTCTCCAGTCTCCAGTAAAATCCAGTATCCAGTCTCCAGTCTCCAGTAAAATCCAGTCTCCAGTCTCCAGTAAAATTCAGTCTCCAGTAAAATCCAGTATCCAGTCTCTAGTCTCCAGTCTCCAGTATCCAGTCTCCAGTAAAATCCAGTCTCCAGTCTCCAGTAAAATCCAGTCTCCAGTCTCCAGTAAAATCCAGTCTCCAGTCTCCAATAAAATCCAGTCTCCAGCCTCTAGTAAAATCGAGTCTCCAGTCTCAAGTCTGCAGTCACCAGTAAAATCCAGTCTCCAGTAAAATCCAGTCTCCAGTCCCCAGTCTCTAGTAAAACCCAGTCTCCAGTCTCCAGTAAAATCCAGTCTCCAGTCTCCAGTCTCCAGTAAAATCCAGTCTCCAGTAAAATTCAGTCTCCAGTTAAATCCAGTCTCCAGTAAAATCCAGTCTCCACTAAAATCCAGTCTCTAGTAAAATCCAGTCTCTAATAAAATCCAGTCTCCAGTAAAATCTAGTCTCCAGTAAAATCCAGTCTCCAGTAAAATCAAGTCTCCAGTCTCCAGTAAAATCCAGTCTCCAGTATAATATGGTCTCCAGTAAAATCCAGTCTCCAGTCTCCAGTAAAATCCAGTCTCCAGTCTCCAGTAAAATCCAGTCTCCAGTCTCCAGTCTCCAGTAAAATCCAGTCTCCAGTCCCCAGTCTCTAGTAAAACCCAGTCTGCAGTCTCCAGTCTCCACTAAAATCCAGTCTCCAGTCTCCAGTCTCCAGTAAAATCCAGTCTCCAGTCTCCAGTCTCCAGTAAAATCCAGTCTCCAGTAAAATCCCGTCTCCAGTAAAATCCAGTCTCCAGTGAAATGCAGTCTCCGGTCTCCAGTAAAATCCAGTAAAATCCAGTCTCCAGTCTCCAGTAAAATCCAGTCTCCAGTCTCCAGTAAAATCCAGTAAAATCCAGTCTCCAGTCTCCAGTCTCCAGGAAAATCCAGTCTCCAGTCTCCAGTAAAATCCAGACTCCGGTAAAATCCAGTCTCCAGTCTCCAGTAAAATCCAGTTTCTAGTCTCCAGTAAAATCCAGTCTCTAGACTCCAGTAAAATCCAGTCACTAGTCTCCAGTAAAATCCAGTCTCCAGTCTGCAGTAAAATTCAGTCTCCAGTCTCCAGTAAAATCCAGTCTCCAGTCTCCAGTCTCCAGTAAAATCCAGTCTCCAGTAAAATCCAGTCTCCAGTCTCCAATAAAATCCAGTCTCCAGCCTCTAGTAAAATCCAGTCTCCAGTCTCAAGTCTGCAGTCTCCAGTAAAATCCAGTCTCCAGTCTCCATTAAAATCCAGTTTTCAGTCTCCAGTCTCCAGTAAAATCCAGTCTCCAGTCTCCAGTCTCCAACTCCAGTAAAATCCAGTCTCCAGTCTCCAGTAAAATCCAGTCTCCAGCCTCCAGTCTCCAGTAAAATCCAGTCTCCAGTAAAATCCAGTATCCAGTCTCTAGTCTTCAGTCTCCAGTCTCCAGTATCCAGTCTCCAGTAAAATCCAGTCTCCAGTCTCCAGTCTCCAGTAAAATCCAGTCTCCAGTCCCCTGTCTCTAGTAAAACCCAGTCTCCAGTCTCCAGTCTCCAGTAAAATCCAGTCTCCAGTCTCCAGAAAAATCCAGTCTCCAGTTAAATCCAGTCTCCAGTAAAATCCAGTCTCCACTAAAATCCAGTCTCCAGTAAAATCCAGTCTCCAGTCTCCAGTAAAATCCAGTCTCCAGTCTCCAGTAAAATCCAGTCTCCAGTCTCCAGTAAAATCCAGTCTCCAGTCTCCAATCTCCAGTAAAATCCTGTCTCCAGTAAATTCCAGTCTCCAGTCTCCAATAAAATCCAGTCTCCAGCCTCCAGTAAAATTCAATCTCCAGTCTCAAGTCTGCAGTCTCCAGTCTCCAGTAAAATCCAGTCTCCAGTCTCCAGTAAATCCAGTTTTCAGTCTCCAGTCTCCAGTAAAATCCAGTCTCCAGTCTCCAACTCCAGTAAAATCCAGTCTCCAGTCTCCAGTAAAATCCAGTCTCCCGTCTCCAGTAAAATCCAGTCTCCAGTAAAATCCAGTCTCCAGTCTCTAGTAAAATCCATTCTCGAGTAAAATCCAGTCTCCAGTAAAATCCAGTATCCAGTCTCTAGTCTCCAGTCTCCAGTATCCAGTCTCCAGTAAAATCCAGTCTCCAGTCTCCAGTCTCCAGTAAAATCCAGTCTCCAGTCCCCTGTCTCTAGTAAAACCCAGTCTCCAGTCTCCAGTCTCCAGTAAAATCCAGTCTCCAGTCTCCAGGAAAATCCAGTCTCCAGTTAAATCCAGTCTCCAGTAAAATCCAGTCTCCACTAAAATCCAGTCTCCAGTAAAATCCAGTCTCCAGTAAAATCCAGTCTCCAGTCTCCAGTAAAATCCAGTCTCCAGTCTCCACTAAAATCCAGTCTCCAGTCTCCAGTAAAATCCAGTCTCCAGTCTCCAATCTCCAGTAAAATCCTGTCTCCAGTAAATTCCAGTCTCCAGTCTCCAATAAAATCCAGTCTCCAGCCTCCAGTAAAATTCAGTCTCCAGTCTCAAGTCTGCAGTCTCCAGTCTCCAGTAAAATCCAGTCTCCAGTCTCCAGTAAACCCAGTTTTCAGTCTCCAGTCTCCAGTAAAATCCAGTCTCCCGTATCCAGTAAAATCCAGTCTCCAGTAAAATCCAGTCTCCAGTCTCTAGTAAAATCCATTCTCGAGTAAAATCCAGTCTCCAGTAAAATCCAGTTCCAGTAAAATCCAGTCTCCAGTAAAATCCAGTCTCCAGTCTCCAGTAAAATCCAGTCTCCAGTAAAATCCAGTCTCCAGTCTCCAATCTCCAGTAAAATACAGTCTCCAGTTAAATCCAGTCTCCAGTCTCCAGTAAAATCCAGTCTCCAGTCCCCAGTCTCCAGTAAAATCCAGTCTCCAGTCTCCAGTCTCCAGTAAAATCCAGTCTCCAGTAAAATCCAGTCTCCAGTAAAATCCAGCCTCCAGTAAAATCCAGTCTCCACTAAAATCCAGTCTCTAGTAAAATCCAGTCTCCAGTAAAATCCAGTCTCCAGTAAAATCCAGTCTCCAGTCTCCAGCCTCCAGTAAAATCCAGTCTCCAGTCTCCAGTAAAATCCACTCTCCAGTAAAATCCAGTCTCCAGTAAAATCCAGTCTCCAGTACAATCTAGTCTCCAGGAAAATCCAGTCTCCAGTAAAATCCAGTCTCCAGTAAAATCAAGTCTCCAGTATAATATGGTCTCCAGTAAAATCCAGTCTCCAGTATAATATGGTCTCCAGTAAAATCCAGTCTCCAGTCTCCAGTAAAATCCAGTCTCCAGTATAATATGGTCTCCAGTAAAATCCAGTCTCCAGTCTCCAGTAAAATCCAGTCTCCAGTCTCCAGTCTCCAGTAAAATCCAGTCTCCAGTAAAATCCAGTCTCCAGACACCAGTAAAATCCAGTCTCCAGTCCCCAGTCTCTAGTTAAACCCAGTATCCCGTCTCCAGTCTCCAGTAAAATCCAGTCTCCAGTCTCCAGTAAAATCCAGTCTCCAGTAAAATCCAGTCTCCAGTTAAATCCAGTCTCCAGTAAAATCCAGTCTCCACTAAAATCCAGTCTCTAGTAAAATCCAGTCTCCAGTAAAATCCAGTATCCAGTAAAATCCAGTCTCCAGTAAAATTAAGTCTCGAGTATAATATGGCCTCCAGTAAAATCCAGTCTCCAGTAAAATCCAGTCTCCAGTCTCAAGTCTCCATTAAAATCCAGTCTCCAGTCTCCAGTAAAATCCAGTCTCCAGTCCCCAGTCTAGTAAAACCCAGTCTCCAGTCTCCAGTAAAATCCAGTCTCCAGTAAAATCCAGTCTCCAGTAAAATCCAGTCTCCAGTTAAATCCAGTCTCCAGTAAAATCCAGTCTCCACTAAAATCCAGTCTCTAGTAAAATCCAGTCTCGAGTAAAATCAAGTCTCCAGTCTCCAGTCTCCAGTAAAATCCAGTCTCCAGTCTCCAGTAAAATCCAGTAAAATCGAGTAAAATCCAGTAAAATCTAGTCTCCAGTCTCCAGTAAAATCCAGTAAAATCCAGTCTCCAGACTCCAGTCTCCAGCAAAATCCAGTAAAATGCAGTCTCGAGTCTCCAGTCTCCAGTAAAATCCAGTCTCCAGTCTCCAGTAAAATCCAGTCTCCAGTCTCCAGTAAAATCCAGTCTCCAGTCTACAGTAAAATCCAGTCTCCAGTCTCCAGTAAAATGCAGTCTCTAGTCTCCTGTAAAATCCAGTCTCTAGTCTCCAGTAAAATCCAGTCTCCAGTCTCCAGTCTCCAGTAAAATCCAGTGTCAGTCTCCAGTCTGCAGTAAAATCCAGTCTCCAGTCTCCAGTAAAATCCAGTCTCCAGTCTCCAGCAAAATCCAGTCTCCAGTCTCCAATCTCCAGTAAAATCCTGTCTCCAGTCTCCAATAAAATCCAGTCTCCAGCCTCCAGTAAAATCCAATCTCCAGTCTCAAGTCTCCAGTCTCCAGTAAAATCCAGTTTTCAGTCTCCAGTCTCCAGTAAAATCCAGTCTCCACTAAAATCCAGTCTCCAGTAAAATCCAGTCTCCAGTAAAATCCAGTCTCCAGTCTCCAGTAAAATCCAGTCTCCAGTCTCCACTAAAATCCAGTCTCCAGTCTCCAGTAAAATCCAGTCTCCAGTCTCCAATCTCCAGTAAAATCCTGTCTCCAGTAAATTCCAGTCTCCAGTCTCCAATAAAATCCAGTCTCCAGCCTCCAGTAAAATTCAGTCTCCAGTCTCAAGTCTGCAGTCTCCAGTCTCCAGTAAAATCCAGTCTCCAGTCTCCAGTAAATCCAGTTTTCAGTCTCCAGTCTCCAGTAAAATCCAGTCTCCAGTCTCCAACTCCAGTAAAATCCTGTCTCCAGTCTCCAGTAAAATCCAGTCTCCCGTATCCAGTAAAATCCAGTCTCCAGTAAAATCCAGTCTCCAGTCTCTAGTAAAATCCATTCTCGAGTAAAATCCAGTCTCCAGTAAAATCCAGTTCCAGTAAAATCCAGTCTCCAGTAAAATCCAGTCTCCAGTCTCCAGTAAAATCCAGTCTCCAGTAAAATCCAGTCTCCAGTCTCCAATCTCCAGTAAAATACAGTCTCCAGTTAAATCCAGTCTCCAGTCTCCAGTAAAATCCAGTCTCCAGTCCCCAGTCTCCAGTAAAATCCAGTCTCCAGTCTCCAGTCTCCAGTAAAATCCAGTCTCCAGTCTCCAGTAAAATCTAGTCTCCAGTAAAATCCAGTCTCCAGTAAAATCCAGCCTCCAGTAAAATCCAGTCTCCACTAAAATCCAGTCTCTAGTAAAATCCAGTCTCCAGTAAAATCCAGTCTCCAGTAAAATCCAGTCTCCAGTCTCCAGCCTCCAGTAAAATCCAGTCTCCAGTCTCCAGTAAAATCCACTCTCCAGTAAAATCCAGTCTCCAGTAAAATCCAGTCTCCAGTACAATCTAGTCTCCAGGAAAATCCAGTCTCCAGTAAAATCCAGTCTCCAGTAAAATCAAGTCTCCAGTATAATATGGTCTCCAGTAAAATCCAGTCTCCAGTATAATATGGTCTCCAGTAAAATCCAGTCTCCAGTCTCCAGTAAAATCCAGTCTCCAGTCTCCAGTCTCCAGTAAAATCCAGTCTCCAGACACCAGTAAAATCCAGTCTCCAGTCCCCAGTCTCTAGTTAAACCCAGTATCCAGTCTCCAGTCTCCAGTAAAATCCAGTCTCCAGTCTCCAGTAAAATCCAGTCTCCAGTAAAATAAAGTCTCCAGTTAAATCCAGTCTCCAGTAAAATCCAGTCTCCACTAAAATCCAGTCTCTAGTAAAATCCAGTCTCCAGTAAAATCCAGTATCCAGTAAAATCCAGTCTCCAGTAAAATTAAGTCTCGAGTATAATATGGCCTCCAGTAAAATCCAGTCTCCAGTAAAATCCAGTCTCCAGTCTCAAGTCTCCATTAAAATCCAGTCTCCACTCTCCAGTAAAATCCAGTCTCCAGTCCCCAGTCTAGTAAAACCCATTCTCCAGTCTCCAGTCTCCAGTAAAATCCAGTCTCCAGTAAAATCCAGTCTCCAGTTAAATCCAGTCTCCAGTAAAATCCAGTCTCCACTAAAATCCAGTCTCTAGTAAAATCCAGTCTCGAGTAAAATCAAGTCTCCAGTCTCCAGTCTCCAGTAAAATCCAGTCTCCAGTCTCCAGTAAAATCCAGTAAAATCGAGTAAAATCCAGTAAAATCTAGTCTCCAGTCTCCAGTAAAATCCAGTAAAATCCAGTCTCCAGACTCCAGTCTCCAGCAAAATCCAGTAAAATCCAGTCTCGAGTCTCCAGTCTCCAGTAAAATCCAGTCTCCAGTCTCCAGTAAAATCCAGTCTCCAGTCTACAGTAAAATCCAGTCTCCAGTCTCCAGTAAAATGCAGTCTCTAGTCTCCTGTAAAATCCAGTCTCTAGTCTCCAGTAAAATCCAGTCTCCAGTCTCCAGTCTCCAGTAAAATCCAGTGTCCAGTCTCCAGTCTGCAGTAAAATCCAGTCTCCAGTCTCCAGTAAAATCCAGTCTCCAGTCTCCAGCAAAATCCAGTCTCCAGTCTCCAATCTCCAGTAAAATCCTGTCTCCAGTCTCCAATAAAATCCAGTCTCCAGCCTCCAGTAAAATCCAATCTCCAGTCTCAAGTCTCCAGTCTCCAGTAAAATCCAGTTTTCAGTCTCCAGTCTCCAGTAAAATCCAGTCTCCAGTCTCGAGTCTCCAACTCCAGTAAAATCCAGTCTCCAGTAAAATCCAGTCTCCAGTCTCCAGTAAAATCCAGTCTCCGGTCTCCAGTAAAATCCAGTCTCCAGTAAAATCCAGTCTCCAGTAAAATCCAGTCTCCAGTCTCTAGTCTCCAGTCTCCAGTATCCAGTCTCCAGTCTCCAGTAAAATCCAGTCTCATGTAAAATCCAGTCTCCAGTAAAATCCAGTCTCCAGTAAAATCCAGTCTCCAGTAAAATCCAGTCTCCAGTAAAATCCAGTCTCCAGTAAAATCCAGTCTCCAGTAAAATCCAGTCTCCAGTAAAATCGACTCTCCAGTAAAACCAGTCTCCAGTAAAATCCAGTCTCCAGTCTCCAGTAAAATCCAGTCTCCAGTAAAATCCAGTCTCCAGTCTCCAGTAAAATCCAATCTCCAGTACAATCCAGTCTCCAGTAAAATCCAGTCTCCAGTAAAATCCAGTCTACAGTAAAATCCAGTCTCCAGTAAAATCCAGTCTCCAGTAAAATCCAGTCTCCAGTAAAATCCACTCTCCAGTAAAATCCAGTCTCCAGTAAAATCCAGTCTCCAGTCTCCAGTGAAATCCAGTCTCCAGTAAAATCCAGTCTCCAGTAAAATCCAGCCTCCAGTCTCCAGTAAAATCCAGTCTCCAGTCTCCAGTAAAATCCAGTCTCCAGTCTCCAGTAAAATCCAGTCTCCAGTAAAATCCAGTCTCCAGTCTCCAGTAAAATCCAGTCTCCAGTCTCCAGTAAAATCCAGTCTCTAGTCTCCAGTAAAATCCAGTCTCCAGTAAAATCCAGTCTCCAGTCTGCAGTAAAATCCAGTCTCCAGTCTCCAGTAAAATCCAGTCTCCAGTCTCCAGTAAAATCCAGTCTCCAGTCTCCAATCTCCAGTAAAATCCAGTCTCCAGCAAAATTCAGTCTCCAGTCTCCAGTAAAATCCAGTCTCCGGTCTCCAGTAAAACCCAGTCTCAAGTCTCCAGTCTCCAGTAAAATCCAGTTTTCAGTCTCCAGTCTCCAGTAAAATCCAGTCTCCAGTCTCCAGTAAAATCCAGTCTCCAGTCTCCAGTAAAATCCAGTCTCCAGTCTCTAGTCTCCAGTCTCCAGTATCCAGTCTCCTATAAAATCCAGTCTCCAGTAAAATCCAGTCTCGAGTAAAATCCAGTCTCCAGTAAAATCCAGTCTCCAGTAAAATCCAGTCTCCAGTAAAATCCAGTCTCCAGTAAAACCCTGTCTCCAGTAAAATCCAGTCTCCAGTAAAATCCGGTCTCCAGTAAAATCCAGTCTCCAGTAAAATCCAGTCTCCAGTAAAACCCTGTCTCCAGTAAAATCCAGTCTCCAGTAAAATCCGGTCTCCAGTAAAATCCAGTCTCCAGTCTCCAGTAAAATCCAGTCCTGTCTCCAGTAAAATCCAGTCTCCAGTAAAATCCAGTATCCAGTCTCTAGTCTCCAGTCTCCAGTATCCAGTCTCCAGTAAAATCCAGTCTCCAGTCTCCAGTCTCCAGTAAAATCCAGTCTCCAGTCCCCTGTCTCTAGTAAAACCCAGTCTCCAGTCTCCAGTCTCCAGTAAAATCCAGTCTCCAGTCTCCAGGAAAATCCAGTCTCCAGTTAAATCCAGTCTCCAGTAAAATCCAGTCTCCACTAAAATCCAGTCTCCAGTAAAATCCAGTCTCCAGTAAAATCCAGTCTCCAGTCTCCAGTAAAATCCAGTCTCCAGTCTCCACTAAAATCCAGTCTCCAGTCTCCAGTAAAATCCAGTCTCCAGTCTCCAATCTCCAGTAAAATCCTGTCTCCAGTAAATTCCAGTCTCCAGTCTCCAATAAAATCCAGTCTCCAGCCTCCAGTAAAATTCAGTCTCCAGTCTCAAGTCTGCAGTCTCCAGTCTCCAGTAAAATCCAGTCTCCAGTCTCCAGTAAATCCAGTTTTCAGTCTCCAGTCTCCAGTAAAATCCAGTCTCCAGTCTCCAACTCCAGTAAAATCCTGTCTCCAGTCTCCAGTAAAATCCAGTCTCCCGTATCCAGTAAAATCCAGTCTCCAGTAAAATCCAGTCTCCAGTCTCTAGTAAAATCCATTCTCGAGTAAAATCCAGTCTCCAGTAAAATCCAGTTCCAGTAAAATCCAGTCTCCAGTAAAATCCAGTCTCCAGTCTCCAGTAAAATCCAGTCTCCAGTAAAATCCAGTCTCCAGTCTCCAATCTCCAGTAAAATACAGTCTCCAGTTAAATCCAGTCTCCAGTCTCCAGTAAAATCCAGTCTCCAGTCCCCAGTCTCCAGTAAAATCCAGTCTCCAGTCTCCAGTCTCCAGTAAAATCCAGTCTCCAGTCTCCAGTAAAATCTAGTCTCCAGTAAAATCCAGTCTCCAGTAAAATCCAGCCTCCAGTAAAATCCAGTCTCCACTAAAATCCAGTCTCTAGTAAAATCCAGTCTCCAGTAAAATAAAGTCTCCAGTAAAATCCAGTCTCCAGTCTCCAGCCTCCAGTAAAATCCAGTCTCCAGTCTCCAGTAAAATCCACTCTCCAGTAAAATCCAGTCTCCAGTAAAATCCAGTCTCCAGTACAATCTAGTCTCCAGGAAAATCCAGTCTCCAGTAAAATCCAGTCTCCAGTAAAATCAAGTCTCCAGTATAATATGGTCTCCAGTAAAATCCAGTCTCCAGTATAATATGGTCTCCAGTAAAATCCAGCCTCCAGTCTCCAGTAAAATCCAGTCTCCAGTCTCCAGTCTCCAGTAAAATCCAGTCTCCAGTAAAATCCAGTCTCCAGACACCAGTAAAATCCAGTCTCCAGTCCCCAGTCTCTAGTTAAACCCAGTATCCAGTCTCCAGTCTCCAGTAAAATCCAGTCTCCAGTCTCCAGTAAAATCCAGTCTCCAGTAAAATCCAGTCTCCAGTTAAATCCAGTCTCCAGTAAAATCCAGTCTCCACTAAAATCCAGTCTCTAGTAAAATCCAGTCTCCAGTAAAATCCAGTATCCAGTAAAATCCAGTCTCCAGTAAAATTAAGTCTCGAGTATAATATGGCCTCCAGTAAAATCCAGTCTCCAGTAAAATCCAGTCTCCAGTCTCAAGTCTCCATTAAAATCCAGTCTCCAGTCTCCAGTAAAATCCAGTCTCCAGTCCCCAGTCTAGTAAAACCCAGTCTCCAGTCTCCAGTAAAATCCAGTCTCCAGTCTCCAGTAAAATCCAGTCTCCAGTAAAATCCAGTCTCCAGTTAAATCCAGTCTCCAGTAAAATCCAGTCTCCACTAAAATCCAGTCTCTAGTAAAATCCAGTCTCGAGTAAAATCAAGTCTCCAGTCTCCAGTCTCCAGTAAAATCCAGTCTCCAGTCTCCAGTAAAATCCAGTAAAATCGAGTAAAATCCAGTAAAATCTAGTCTCCAGTCTCCAGTAAAATCCAGTAAAATCCAGTCTCCAGACTCCAGTCTCCAGCAAAATCCAGTAAAATCCAGTCTCGAGTCTCCAGTCTCCAGTAAAATCCAGTCTCCAGTCTCCAGTAAAATCCAGTCTCCAGTCTCCAGTAAAATCCAGTCTCCAGTCTACAGTAAAATCCAGTCTCCAGTCTCCAGTAAAATGCAGTCTCTAGTCTCCTGTAAAATCCAGTCTCTAGTCTCCAGTAAAATCCAGTCTCCAGTCTCCAGTCTCCAGTAAAATCCAGTGTCCAGTCTCCAGTCTGCAGTAAAATCCAGTCTCCAGTCTCCAGTAAAATCCAGTCTCCAGTCTCCAGCAAAATCCAGTCTCCAGTCTCCAATCTCCAGTAAAATCCTGTCTCCAGTCTCCAATAAAATCCAGTCTCCAGCCTCCAGTAAAATCCAATCTCCAGTCTCAAGTCTCCAGTCTCCAGTAAAATCCAGTTTTCAGTCTCCAGTCTCCAGTAAAATCCAGTCTCCACTAAAATCCAGTCTCCAGTAAAATCCAGTCTCCAGTAAAATCCAGTCTCCAGTCTCCAGTAAAATCCAGTCTCCAGTCTCCACTAAAATCCAGTCTCCAGTCTCCAGTAAAATCCAGTCTCCAGTCTCCAATCTCCAGTAAAATCCTGTCTCCAGTAAATTCCAGTCTCCAGTCTCCAATAAAATCCAGTCTCCAGCCTCCAGTAAAATTCAGTCTCCAGTCTCAAGTCTGCAGTCTCCAGTCTCCAGTAAAATCCAGTCTCCAGTCTCCAGTAAATCCAGTTTTCAGTCTCCAGTCTTCAGTAAAATCCAGTCTCCAGTCTCCAACTCCAGTAAAATCCTGTCTCCAGTCTCCAGTAAAATCCAGTCTCCCGTATCCAGTAAAATCCAGTCTCCAGTAAAATCCAGTCTCCAGTCTCTAGTAAAATCCATTCTCGAGTAAAATCCAGTCTCCAGTAAAATCCAGTTCCAGTAAAATCCAGTCTCCAGTAAAATCCAGTCTCCAGTCTCCAGTAAAATCCAGTCTCCAGTAAAATCCAGTCTCCAGTCTCCAATCTCCAGTAAAATACAGTCTCCAGTTAAATCCAGTCTCCAGTCTCCAGTAAAATCCAGTCTCCAGTCCCCAGTCTCCAGTAAAATCCAGTCTCCAGTCTCCAGTCTCCAGTAAAATCCAGTCTCCAGTCTCCAGTAAAATCTAGTCTCCAGTAAAATCCAGTCTCCAGTAAAATCCAGCCTCCAGTAAAATCCAGTCTCCACTAAAATCCAGTCTCTAGTAAAATCCAGTCTCCAGTAAAATCCAGTCTCCAGTAAAATCCAGTCTCCAGTCTCCAGCCTCCAGTAAAATCCAGTCTCCAGTCTCCAGTAAAATCCACTCTCCAGTAAAATCCAGTCTCCAGTAAAATCCAGTCTCCAGTACAATCTAGTCTCCAGGAAAATCCAGTCTCCAGTAAAATCCAGTCTCCAGTAAAATCAAGTCTCCAGTATAATATGGTCTCCAGTAAAATCCAGTCTCCAGTATAATATGGTCTCCAGTAAAATCCAGTCTCCAGTCTCCAGTAAAATCCAGTCTCCAGTCTCCAGTCTCCAGTAAAATCCAGTCTCCAGACACCAGTAAAATCCAGTCTCCAGTCCCCAGTCTCTAGTTAAACCCAGTATCCAGTCTCCAGTCTCCAGTAAAATCCAGTCTCCAGTCTCCAGTAAAATCCAGTCTCCAGTAAAATCCAGTCTCCACTAAAATCCAGTCTCTAGTAAAATCCAGTCTCCAGTAAAATCCAGTATCCAGTAAAATCCAGTCTCCAGTAAAATTAAGTCTCGAGTATAATATGGCCTCCAGTAAAATCCAGTCTCCAGTAAAATCCAGTCTCCAGTCTCAAGTCTCCATTAAAATCCAGTCTCCACTCTCCAGTAAAATCCAGTCTCCAGTCCCCAGTCTAGTAAAACCCAGTCTCCAGTCTCCAGTCTCCAGTAAAATCCAGTCTCCAGTCTCCAGTAAAATCCAGTCTCCAGTAAAATCCAGTCTCCAGGTAAATCCAGTCTCCAGTAAAATCCAGTCTCCACTAAAATCCAGTCTCTAGTAAAATCCAGTCTCGAGTAAAATCAAGTCTCCAGTCTCCAGTAAAATCCAGTCTCCAGTCTCCAGTAAAATCCAGTAAAATCGAGTAAAATCCAGTAAAATCTAGTCTCCAGTCTCCAGTAAAATCCAGTAAAATCCAGTCTCCAGACTCCAGTCTCCAGCAAAATCCAGTAAAATCCAGTCTCGAGTCTCCAGTCTCCAGTAAAATCCAGTCTCCAGTCTCCAGTAAAATCCAGTCTCCAGTCTCCAGTAAAATCCAGTCTCCAGTCTACAGTAAAATCCAGTCTCCAGTCTCCAGTAAAATGCAGTCTCAAGTCTCCTGTAAAATCCAGTCTCTAGTCTCCAGTAAAATCCAGTCTCCAGTCTCCAGTAAAATCCAGTGTCCAGTCTCCAGTCTGCAGTAAAATCCAGTCTCCAGTCTCCAGTAAAATCCAGTCTCCAGTCTCCAGCAAAATCCAGTCTCCAGTCTCCAATCTCCAGTAAAATCCTGTCTCCAGTCTCCAATAAAATCCAGTCTCCAGCCTCCAGTAAAATCCAATCTCCAGTCTCAAGTCTCCAGTCTCCAGTAAAATCCAGTTTTCAGTCTCCAGTCTCCAGTAAAATCCAGTCTCCAGTCTCGAGTCTCCAACTCCAGTAAAATCCAGTCTCCAGTAAAATCCAGTCTCCAGTCTCCAGTAAAATCCAGTCTCCAGTCTCCAGTAAAATCCAGTCTCCAGTAAAATCCAGTCTCCAGTCTCTAGTCTCCAGTCTCCAGTATCCAGTCTCCAGTCTCCAGTAAAATCCAGTCTCATGTAAAATCCAGTCTCCAGTAAAATCCAGTCTCCAGTAAAATCCAGTCTCCAGTAAAATCCAGTCTCCAGTAAAATCCAGTCTCCAGTAAAATCCAGTCTCCAGTAAAATCCAGTCTCCAGTAAAATCGACTCTCCAGTAAAACCAGTCTCCAGTAAAATCCAGTCTCCAGTCTCCAGTAAAATCCAGTCTCCAGTCTCCAGTAAAATCCAGTCTCCAGTCTCCAGTAAAATCCAATCTCCAGTACAATCCAGTCTCCAGTAAAATCCAGTCTCCAGTAAAATCCAGTCTACAGTAAAATCCAGTCTCCAGTAAAATCCAGTCTCCAGTAAAATCCAGTCTCCAGTAAAATCCACTCTCCAGTAAAATCCAGTCTCCAGTAAAATCCAGTCTCCAGTCTCCATTGAAATCCAGTCTCCAGTAAAATCCAGTCTCCAGTAAAATCCAGCCTCCAGTCTCCAGTAAAATCCAGTCTCCAGTCTCCAGTAAAATCCAGTCTCCAGTCTCCAGTAAAATCCAGTCTCCAGTAAAATCCAGTCTCCAGTCTCCAGTAAAATCCAGTCTCCAGTCTCCAGTAAAATCCAGTCTCTAGTCTCCAGTAAAATCCAGTCTCCAGTAAAATCCAGTCTCCAGTCTCCAGTCTGCAGTAAAATCCAGTCTCCAGTCTCCAGTAAAATCCAGTCTCCAGTCTCCAGTAAAATCCAGTCTCCAGTCTCCAATCTCCAGTAAAATCCAGTCTCCAGCAAAATTCAGTCTCCAGTCTCCAGTAAAATCCAGTCTCCGGTCTCCAGTAAAACCCAGTCTCAAGTCTCCAGTCTCCAGTAAAATCCAGTTTTCAGTCTCCAGTCTCCAGTAAAATCCAGTCTCCAGTCTCCAGTAAAATCCAGTCTCCAGTCTCCAGTCTCTAGTCTCCAGTCTCCAGTATCCAGTCTCCTATAAAATCCAGTCTCCAGTAAAATCCAGTCTCGAGTAAAATCCAGTCTCCAGTAAAATCCAGTCTCCAGTAAAATCCAGTCTCCAGTAAAATCCAGTCTCCAGTAAAACCCTGTCTCCAGTAAAATCCAGTCTCCAGTAAAATCCGGTCTCCAGTAAAATCCAGTCTCCAGTAAAATCCAGTCTCCAGTAAAACCCTGTCTCCAGTAAAATCCAGTCTCCAGTAAAATCCGGTCTCCAGTAAAATCCAGTCTCCAGTAAAATCCAGTCTCCAGTAAAATCCAGTCTCCAGTCTCTAGTAAAATCCAGTCTCCAGTAAAATCTAGTCTCCAGTAAAATCCAGTTCCAGTAAAATCCAGTCTCCAGTAAAATCCAGTCTCCAGTAAAATCCAGTCTCCAGTAAATTCCAGTCTCCAGTAAAATCCAGACTCCACTCTCCAGTTAAATCCAGTCTCCAGTCTCCAGTCTCCAGTAAAATCCAGTCTCCAGTCTCCAGTAAAATCCAGTCTCCAGTAGAATCCAGTCTCCAGCCTCCAGTAAAATCCAGTCTCCAGTCTCCAGTAAAACCCAGTCTCTAGTCTCCAGTAAAATCCAGTCTCCAGTCTTCAGTCTCCAGTAAAATCCAGTCTCCAGTCTCCAGTAAAATCCAGTCTCCAGTCTCCAGTAAAATCCAGTCTCCAGTCTCCAGTAAAATCCAGTCTCCAATCTCCAGTAAAATCCAGTCTCCAGTAAATTCCAGTCTCCAGTCTCCAATAAAATCCAGTCTCCAGCCTCCAGTAAAATTCAGTCTCCAGTCTCAAGTCTCCAGTCTCCAGTCTCCAGTTAAATCCAGTCTCCAGTCTCCAGTAAAATGCAGTTTTCAGTCTCCAGTCTCCAGTAAAATCCAGTCTCCAGTCTCCAGTCTCCAACTCCAGTAAAATCCAGTCTCCAGTCTCCAACTCCAGTAAAATCCAGTCTCCAGTCTCCAGTAAAATCCAGTCTCCAGTAAAATCCAGTCTCCAGTCTCTAGTAAAATCCACTCTCCAGTAAAATCCAGTCTCCAGTAAAATCCAGTTCCAGTAAAATCCAGTCTCCAGTAAAATCCAGTCTCCAGTCTCCAGTAAAATCCAGTCTCCAGTAAAATCCAGTCTCCAGTCTCCAATCTCCAGTAAAATACAGTCTCCAGTTAAATCCAGTCTCCAGTCTCCAGTAAAATCCAGTCTCCAGTCTCCAGTCTGCAGTAAAATCCAGTCTCCAGTCTCCAGTAAAATCCAGTCTCCAGTCTCCAGTCTCCAGTAAAATCCAGTCTCCAGTCTCCAATAAAATCCAGTCTCCAGCCTCTAGTAAAATCCAGTCTCCAGTCTCAAGTCTGCAGTCTCCAGTAAAATCCAGTCTCAAGTCTCGATTAAAATCCAGTTTTCAGTCTCCACTCTCCAGTAAAATCCAGTCTCCAGTCTCCAGTCTCCAACTCCAGTAAAATCCAGTCTCCAGTCTCCAGTAAAATCCAGTCTCCAGTCTCCAGTAAAATCCAGTCTCCAGTCTCCAGTAAAATCCAGTCTCGTCTCCAGTAAAATCCAGTCTCTAGTCTCCAGTAAAATCCAGTCTCCAGTAAAATCCAGTCTCCAGTCTCCAGTCTGCAGTAAAATCCAGTCTCCAGTCTCCAGTAAAATCCAGTCTCCAGTCTCCAGTAAAATCCAGTCTCCAGTCTCCAATCTCCAGTAAAATCCAGTCTCCAGCAAAATTCAGCCTCCAGTCTCCAGTAAAATCCAGTCTCCGGTCTCCAGTAAAATCCAGTCTCCAGTCTCAAGTCTCCAGTCTCCAGTCTCCAGTAAAATCCAGTTTTCAGTCTCCAGTCTCCAGTAAAATCCAGTCTCCAGTCTCCAGTAAAATCCAGTCTCCAGTCTCTAGTCTCCAGTCTCCAGTATCCAGTCTCCAGTAAAATCCAGTCTCCAGTAAAATCCAGTCTCGAGTAAAATCCAGTCTCCAGTAAAATCCAGTCTCCAGTAAAATCCAGTCTCCAGTAAAATCCAGTCTCCAGTAAAACCCTGTCTCCAGTAAAATCCAGTCTCCAGTAAAATCCGGTCTCCAGTAAAATCCAGTCTCCAGTAAAATCCAGTCTCCAGTAAAATCCAGTCTCCAGTCTCTAGTAAAATCCAGTCTCCAGTAAAATCTAGTCTCCAGTAAAATCCAGTTCCAGTAAAATCCAGTCTCCAGTAAAATCCAGTCTCCAGTCTCCAGTAAAATCCAGTCGCCAGTAAAATCCAGTCTCCAGTAAATTCCAGTCTCCAGTAAAATCCAGTCTCCACTCTCCAGTTAAATCCAGTCTCCAGTCTCCAGTCTCCAGTAAAATCCAATCTCCAGTCTCCAGTAAAATCCAGTCTCCAGTAGAATCCAGTCTCCAGCCTCCAGTAAAATCCAGTCTCCAGTCTCCAGTAAAATCCAGTCTCTAGTCTCCAGTAAAATCCAGTCTCTAGTCTCCAGTAAAATCCAGTCTCCAGTCTTCAGTCTCCAGTAAAATCCAGTCTCCAGTCTCCAGTAAAATCCAGTCTCCAGTCTCCAGTAAAATCCAGTCTCCAGTCTCCAGTAAAATCCAGTCTCCAATCTCCAGTAAAATCCTGTCTCCAGTAAATTCCAGTCTCCAGTCTCCAATAAAATCCAGTCTCCAGCCTCCAGTAAAATTCAGTCTCCAGTCTCAAGTCTCCAGTCTCCAGTTAAATCCAGTCTCCAGTCTCCAGTAAAATGCAGTTTTCAGTCTCCAGTCTCCAGTAAAATCCAGTCTCCAGTCTCCAACTCCAGTAAAATCCAGTCTCCAGTCTCCAACTCCAGTAAAATCCAGTCTCCAGTCTCCAGTCTCCAGTAAAATCCAGTCTCCAGTAAAATCCAGTCTCCAGTCTCTAGTAAAATCCAGTCTCCAGTAAAATCCAGTCTCCAGTAAAATCCAGTTCCAGTAAAATCCAGTCTCCAGTAAAATCCAGTCTCCAGTAAAATACAGTCTCCAGTCTCCAATCTCCAGTAAAATACAGTCTCCAGTTAAATCCAGTCTCCAGTCTCCAGTAAAATCCAGTCTCTAGTCTCCAGTAAAACGCCAGTCTCCAGTCTCCAGTCTCCAGTAAAATCCAGTCTCCAGTCCCCAGTCTGCAGTAAAATCCAGTCTCCAGTCTCCAGTAAAATCCAGTCTCCAGTCTCCAGTAAAATCCAGTCTCCAGTCTCCAATAAAATCCAGTCTCCAGCCTCTAGTAAAATCCAGTCTCCAGTCTGAAGTCTGCAGTCTCCAGTAAAATCCAGTCTCAAGTCTCCATTAAAATCCAGTTTTCAGTCTCCAGTCTCCAGTAAAATCCAGTCTCCAGTCTCCAGTCTCCAACTCCAGTAAAATCCAGTCTCCAGTCTCCAGTAAAATCCAGTCTCCAGTCTCCAGTCTCCAGTAAAATCCAGTCTCCAGAAAAATCCAGTATCCAGTCTCTAGTCTCCAGTCTCCAGTATCCAGTTTCTAGTAAAATCCAGTCTCCAGTCTCCAGTAAAATCCAGTCTCCAGTCCCCTGTCTCTAGTAAAACCCGGTCTCCAGTCTCCAGTCTCCAGTAAAATCCAGTCTCCAGTCTCCAGGAAAATCCAGTCTCCAGTTAAATCCAGTCTCCAGTAAAATCCAGTCTCCACTAAAATCCAGTCTCCAGTAAAATCCAGTCTCCAGTAAAATCCAGTCTCCAGTAAAATCCAGTCTCCAGTCTCCAGTAAAATCCAGTCTCCAGTCTCCAGTAAAATCCAGTCTGCAGTCTCCAATCTCCAGTAAAATCCTGTCTCCAGTAAATTCCAGTCTCCAGTCTCCAATAAAATCCAGTCTCCAGCCTCCAGTAAAATTCAGTCTCCAGTCTCAAGTCTGCAGTCTCCAGTCTCCAGTAAAATCCAGTCTCCAGTCTCCAGTAAAATCCAGTTTTCAGTCTCCAGTCTCCAGTAAAATCCAGTCTCCAGTCTCCAACTCCAGTAAAATCCAGTCTCCAGTCTCCAGTAAAATCCAGTCTCCCGTCTCCAGTAAAATCCAGTCTCCAGTAAAATCCAGTCTCCAGTCTCTAGTAAAATCCATTCTCGAGTAAAATCCAGTCTCCAGTAAAATCCAGTTCCAGTAAAATCCAGTCTCCAGTAAAATCCAGTCTCCAGTCTCCAGTAAAATCCAGTCTCCAGTAAAATCCAGTCTCCAGTCTCCAGTAAAATCCAGTCTCCAGTAGAATCCAGTCTCCAGCCTCCAGTAAAATCCAGTCTCCAGTCTCCAGTAAAATCCAGTCTCTAGTCTCCAGTAAAATCCAGTCTCTAGTCTCCAGAAAAATCCAGTCTCCAGTCTTCAGTCTCCAGTAAAATCCAGTCTCCAGTCTCCAGTAAAATCCAGTCTCCAGTCTCCAGTAAAATCCAGTCTCCATTCTCCAGTAAAATCCAGTCTCCAATCTCCAGTAAAATCCAGTCTCCAGTAAAATCCAGTCTCCAGTTAAATCCAGTCTCCAGTAAAATCCAGTCTCCACTAAAATCCAGTCTCTAGTAAAATCCAGTCTCGAGTAAAATCAAGTCTCCAGTCTCCAGTCTCCAGTAAAATCCAGTCTCCAGTCTCCAGTAAAATCCAGTAAAATCGAGTAAAATCCAGTAAAATCTAGTCTCCAGTCTCCAGTAAAATCCAGTAAAATCCAGTCTCCAGACTCCAGTCTCCAGCAAAATCCAGTAAAATCCAGTCTCGAGTCTCCAGTCTCCAGTAAAATCCAGTCTCGAGTCTCCAGTCTCCAGTAAAATCCAGTCTCCAGTCTCCAGTAAAATCCAGTCTCCAGTCTCCAGTAAAATCCAGTCTCCAGTCTACAGTAAAATCCAGTCTCCAGTCTCCAGTAAAATGCAGTCTCTAGTCTCCTGTAAAATCCAGTCTCTAGTCTCCAGTAAAATCCAGTCTCCAGTCTCCAGTCTCCAGTAAAATCCAGTGTCCAGTCTCCAGTCTGCAGTAAAATCCAGTCTCCAGTCTCCAGTAAAATCCAGTCTCCAGTCTCCAGCAAAATCCAGTCTCCAGTCTCCAATCTCCAGTAAAATCCTGTCTCCAGTCTCCAATAAAATCCAGTCTCCAGCCTCCAGTAAAATCCAATCTCCAGTCTCAAGTCTCCAGTCTCCAGTAAAATCCAGTTTTCAGTCTCCAGTCTCCAGTAAAATCCAGTCTCCACTAAAATCCAGTCTCCAGTAAAATCCAGTCTCCAGTAAAATCCAGTCTCCAGTCTCCAGTAAAATCCAGTCTCCAGTCTCCACTAAAATCCAGTCTCCAGTCTCCAGTAAAATCCAGTCTCCAGTCTCCAATCTCCAGTAAAATCCTGTCTCCAGTAAATTCCAGTCTCCAGTCTCCAATAAAATCCAGTCTCCAGCCTCCAGTAAAATTCAGTCTCCAGTCTCAAGTCTGCAGTCTCCAGTCTCCAGTAAAATCCAGTCTCCAGTCTCCAGTAAATCCAGTTTTCAGTCTCCAGTCTTCAGTAAAATCCAGTCTCCAGTCTCCAACTCCAGTAAAATCCTGTCTCCAGTCTCCAGTAAAATCCAGTCTCCCGTATCCAGTAAAATCCAGTCTCCAGTAAAATCCAGTCTCCAGTCTCTAGTAAAATCCATTCTCGAGTAAAATCCAGTCTCCAGTAAAATCCAGTTCCAGTAAAATCCAGTCTCCAGTAAAATCCAGTCTCCAGTCTCCAGTAAAATCCAGTCTCCAGTAAAATCCAGTCTCCAGTCTCCAATCTCCAGTAAAATACAGTCTCCAGTTAAATCCAGTCTCCAGTCTCCAGTAAAATCCAGTCTCCAGTCCCCAGTCTCCAGTAAAATCCAGTCTCCAGTCTCCAGTCTCCAGTAAAATCCAGTCTCCAGTCTCCAGTAAAATCTAGTCTCCAGTAAAATCCAGTCTCCAGTAAAATCCAGCCTCCAGTAAAATCCAGTCTCCACTAAAATCCAGTCTCTAGTAAAATCCAGTCTCCAGTAAAATCCAGTCTCCAGTAAAATCCAGTCTCCAGTCTCCAGCCTCCAGTAAAATCCAGTCTCCAGTCTCCAGTAAAATCCACTCTCCAGTAAAATCCAGTCTCCAGTAAAATCCAGTCTCCAGTACAATCTAGTCTCCAGGAAAATCCAGTCTCCAGTAAAATCCAGTCTCCAGTAAAATCAAGTCTCCAGTATAATATGGTCTCCAGTAAAATCCAGTCTCCAGTATAATATGGTCTCCAGTAAAATCCAGTCTCCAGTCTCCAGTAAAATCCAGTCTCCAGTCTCCAGTCTCCAGTAAAATCCAGTCTCCAGACACCAGTAAAATCCAGTCTCCAGTCCCCAGTCTCTAGTTAAACCCAGTATCCAGTCTCCAGTCTCCAGTAAAATCCAGTCTCCAGTCTCCAGTAAAATCCAGTCTCCAGTAAAATCCAGTCTCCACTAAAATCCAGTCTCTAGTAAAATCCAGTCTCCAGTAAAATCCAGTATCCAGTAAAATCCAGTCTCCAGTAAAATTAAGTCTCGAGTATAATATGGCCTCCAGTAAAATCCAGTCTCCAGTAAAATCCAGTCTCCAGTCTCAAGTCTCCATTAAAATCCAGTCTCCACTCTCCAGTAAAATCCAGTCTCCAGTCCCCAGTCTAGTAAAACCCAGTCTCCAGTCTCCAGTCTCCAGTAAAATCCAGTCTCCAGTCTCCAGTAAAATCCAGTCTCCAGTAAAATCCAGTCTCCAGGTAAATCCAGTCTCCAGTAAAATCCAGTCTCCACTAAAATCCAGTCTCTAGTAAAATCCAGTCTCGAGTAAAATCAAGTCTCCAGTCTCCAGTAAAATCCAGTCTCCAGTCTCCAGTAAAATCCAGTAAAATCGAGTAAAATCCAGTAAAATCTAGTCTCCAGTCTCCAGTAAAATCCAGTAAAATCCAGTCTCCAGACTCCAGTCT
The DNA here is from genome assembly GCF_055824585.1 of Amblyomma mixtum. Lineage (NCBI taxonomy): Eukaryota > Metazoa > Arthropoda > Arachnida > Ixodida > Ixodidae > Amblyomma > Amblyomma mixtum. The sequence continues at coordinate 89,272,234 of NC_143021.1, forward strand.
CCAGCAAAATCCAGTAAAATCCAGTCTCGAGTCTCCAGTCTCCAGTAAAATCCAGTCTCCAGTCTCCAGTAAAATCCAGTCTCCAGTCTCCAGTAAAATCCAGTCTCCAGTCTACAGTAAAATCCAGTCTCCAGTCTCCAGTAAAATGCAGTCTCAAGTCTCCTGTAAAATCCAGTCTCTAGTCTCCAGTAAAATCCAGTCTCCAGTCTCCAGTAAAATCCAGTGTCCAGTCTCCAGTCTGCAGTAAAATCCAGTCTCCAGTCTCCAGTAAAATCCAGTCTCCAGTCTCCAGCAAAATCCAGTCTCCAGTCTCCAATCTCCAGTAAAATCCTGTCTCCAGTCTCCAATAAAATCCAGTCTCCAGCCTCCAGTAAAATCCAATCTCCAGTCTCAAGTCTCCAGTCTCCAGTAAAATCCAGTTTTCAGTCTCCAGTCTCCAGTAAAATCCAGTCTCCAGTCTCGAGTCTCCAACTCCAGTAAAATCCAGTCTCCAGTAAAATCCAGTCTCCAGTCTCCAGTAAAATCCAGTCTCCAGTCTCCAGTAAAATCCAGTCTCCAGTAAAATCCAGTCTCCAGTAAAATCCAGTCTCCAGTCTCTAGTCTCCAGTCTCCAGTATCCAGTCTCCAGTCTCCAGTAAAATCCAGTCTCATGTAAAATCCAGTCTCCAGTAAAATCCAGTCTCCAGTAAAATCCAGTCTCCAGTAAAATCCAGTCTCCAGTAAAATCCAGTCTCCAGTAAAATCCAGTCTCCAGTAAAATCCAGTCTCCAGTAAAATCGACTCTCCAGTAAAACCAGTCTCCAGTAAAATCCAGTCTCCAGTCTCCAGTAAAATCCAGTCTCCAGTCTCCAGTAAAATCCAGTCTCCAGTCTCCAGTAAAATCCAATCTCCAGTACAATCCAGTCTCCAGTAAAATCCAGTCTCCAGTAAAATCCAGTCTACAGTAAAATCCAGTCTCCAGTAAAATCCAGTCTCCAGTAAAATCCAGTCTCCAGTAAAATCCACTCTCCAGTAAAATCCAGTCTCCAGTAAAATCCAGTCTCCAGTCTCCAGTGAAATCCAGTCTCCAGTAAAATCCAGTCTCCAGTAAAATCCAGCCTCCAGTCTCCAGTAAAATCCAGTCTCCAGTCTCCAGTAAAATCCAGTCTCCAGTCTCCAGTAAAATCCAGTCTCCAGTAAAATCCAGTCTCCAGTCTCCAGTAAAATCCAGTCTCCAGTCTCCAGTAAAATCCAGTCTCTAGTCTCCAGTAAAATCCAGTCTCCAGTAAAATCCAGTCTCCAGTCTCCAGTCTGCAGTAAAATCCAGTCTCCAGTCTCCAGTAAAATCCAGTCTCCAGTCTCCAGTAAAATCCAGTCTCCAGTCTCCAATCTCCAGTAAAATCCAGTCTCCAGCAAAATTCAGTCTCCAGTCTCCAGTAAAATCCAGTCTCCGGTCTCCAGTAAAACCCAGTCTCAAGTCTCCAGTCTCCAGTAAAATCCAGTTTTCAGTCTCCAGTCTCCAGTAAAATCCAGTCTCCAGTCTCCAGTAAAATCCAGTCTCCAGTCTCCAGTCTCTAGTCTCCAGTCTCCAGTATCCAGTCTCCTATAAAATCCAGTCTCCAGTAAAATCCAGTCTCGAGTAAAATCCAGTCTCCAGTAAAATCCAGTCTCCAGTAAAATCCAGTCTCCAGTAAAATCCAGTCTCCAGTAAAACCCTGTCTCCAGTAAAATCCAGTCTCCAGTAAAATCCGGTCTCCAGTAAAATCCAGTCTCCAGTAAAATCCAGTCTCCAGTAAAACCCTGTCTCCAGTAAAATCCAGTCTCCAGTAAAATCCGGTCTCCAGTAAAATCCAGTCTCCAGTAAAATCCAGTCTCCAGTAAAATCCAGTCTCCAGTCTCTAGTAAAATCCAGTCTCCAGTAAAATCTAGTCTCCAGTAAAATCCAGTTCCAGTAAAATCCAGTCTCCAGTAAAATCCAGTCTCCAGTAAAATCCAGTCTCCAGTAAATTCCAGTCTCCAGTAAAATCCAGACTCCACTCTCCAGTTAAATCCAGTCTCCAGTCTCCAGTCTCCAGTAAAATCCAGTCTCCAGTCTCCAGTAAAATCCAGTCTCCAGTAGAATCCAGTCTCCAGCCTCCAGTAAAATCCAGTCTCCAGTCTCCAGTAAAACCCAGTCTCTAGTCTCCAGTAAAATCCAGTCTCCAGTCTTCAGTCTCCAGTAAAATCCAGTCTCCAGTCTCCAGTAAAATCCAGTCTCCAGTCTCCAGTAAAATCCAGTCTCCAGTCTCCAGTAAAATCCAGTCTCCAATCTCCAGTAAAATCCAGTCTCCAGTAAATTCCAGTCTCCAGTCTCCAATAAAATCCAGTCTCCAGCCTCCAGTAAAATTCAGTCTCCAGTCTCAAGTCTCCAGTCTCCAGTCTCCAGTTAAATCCAGTCTCCAGTCTCCAGTAAAATGCAGTTTTCAGTCTCCAGTCTCCAGTAAAATCCAGTCTCCAGTCTCCAGTCTCCAACTCCAGTAAAATCCAGTCTCCAGTCTCCAACTCCAGTAAAATCCAGTCTCCAGTCTCCAGTCTCCAGTAAAATCCAGTCTCCAGTAAAATCCAGTCTCCAGTCTCTAGTAAAATCCACTCTCCAGTAAAATCCAGTCTCCAGTAAAATCCAGTTCCAGTAAAATCCAGTCTCCAGTAAAATCCAGTCTCCAGTAAAATCCAGTCTCCAGTCTCCAATCTCCAGTAAAATACAGTCTCCAGTTAAATCCAGTCTCCAGTCTCCAGTAAAATCCAGTCTCCAGTCTCCAGTCTGCAGTAAAATCCAGTCTCCAGTCTCCAGTAAAATCCAGTCTCCAGTCTCCAGTCTCCAGTAAAATCCAGTCTCCAGTCTCCAATAAAATCCAGTCTCCAGCCTCTAGTAAAATCCAGTCTCCAGTCTCAAGTCTGCAGTCTCCAGTAAAATCCAGTCTCAAGTCTCGATTAAAATCCAGTTTTCAGTCTCCAGTCTCCAGTAAAATCCAGTCTCCAGTCTCCAGTCTCCAACTCCAGTAAAATCCAGTCTCCAGTCTCCAGTAAAATCCAGTCTCCAGTCTCCAGTAAAATCCAGTCTCCAGTCTCCAGTAAAATCCAGTCTCGTCTCCAGTAAAATCCAGTCTCTAGTCTCCAGTAAAATCCAGTCTCCAGTAAAATCCAGTCTCCAGTCTCCAGTCTGCAGTAAAATCCAGTCTCCAGTCTCCAGTAAAATCCAGTCTCCAGTCTCCAGTAAAATCCAGTCTCCAGTCTCCAATCTCCAGTAAAATCCAGTCTCCAGCAAAATTCAGCCTCCAGTCTCCAGTAAAATCCAGTCTCCGGTCTCCAGTAAAATCCAGTCTCCAGTCTCAAGTCTCCAGTCTCCAGTCTCCAGTAAAATCCAGTTTTCAGTCTCCAGTCTCCAGTAAAATCCAGTCTCCAGTCTCCAGTAAAATCCAGTCTCCAGTCTCTAGTCTCCAGTCTCCAGTATCCAGTCTCCAGTAAAATCCAGTCTCCAGTAAAATCCAGTCTCGAGTAAAATCCAGTCTCCAGTAAAATCCAGTCTCCAGTAAAATCCAGTCTCCAGTAAAATCCAGTCTCCAGTAAAACCCTGTCTCCAGTAAAATCCAGTCTCCAGTAAAATCCGGTCTCCAGTAAAATCCAGTCTCCAGTAAAATCCAGTCTCCAGTAAAATCCAGTCTCCAGTCTCTAGTAAAATCCAGTCTCCAGTAAAATCTAGTCTCCAGTAAAATCCAGTTCCAGTAAAATCCAGTCTCCAGTAAAATCCAGTCTCCAGTCTCCAGTAAAATCCAGTCGCCAGTAAAATCCAGTCTCCAGTAAATTCCAGTCTCCAGTAAAATCCAGTCTCCACTCTCCAGTTAAATCCAGTCTCCAGTCTCCAGTCTCCAGTAAAATCCAATCTCCAGTCTCCAGTAAAATCCAGTCTCCAGTAGAATCCAGTCTCCAGCCTCCAGTAAAATCCAGTCTCCAGTCTCCAGTAAAATCCAGTCTCTAGTCTCCAGTAAAATCCAGTCTCTAGTCTCCAGTAAAATCCAGTCTCCAGTCTTCAGTCTCCAGTAAAATCCAGTCTCCAGTCTCCAGTAAAATCCAGTCTCCAGTCTCCAGTAAAATCCAGTCTCCAGTCTCCAGTAAAATCCAGTCTCCAATCTCCAGTAAAATCCTGTCTCCAGTAAATTCCAGTCTCCAGTCTCCAATAAAATCCAGTCTCCAGCCTCCAGTAAAATTCAGTCTCCAGTCTCAAGTCTCCAGTCTCCAGTTAAATCCAGTCTCCAGTCTCCAGTAAAATGCAGTTTTCAGTCTCCAGTCTCCAGTAAAATCCAGTCTCCAGTCTCCAACTCCAGTAAAATCCAGTCTCCAGTCTCCAACTCCAGTAAAATCCAGTCTCCAGTCTCCAGTCTCCAGTAAAATCCAGTCTCCAGTAAAATCCAGTCTCCAGTCTCTAGTAAAATCCAGTCTCCAGTAAAATCCAGTCTCCAGTAAAATCCAGTTCCAGTAAAATCCAGTCTCCAGTAAAATCCAGTCTCCAGTAAAATACAGTCTCCAGTCTCCAATCTCCAGTAAAATACAGTCTCCAGTTAAATCCAGTCTCCAGTCTCCAGTAAAATCCAGTCTCTAGTCTCCAGTAAAACGCCAGTCTCCAGTCTCCAGTCTCCAGTAAAATCCAGTCTCCAGTCCCCAGTCTGCAGTAAAATCCAGTCTCCAGTCTCCAGTAAAATCCAGTCTCCAGTCTCCAGTAAAATCCAGTCTCCAGTCTCCAATAAAATCCAGTCTCCAGCCTCTAGTAAAATCCAGTCTCCAGTCTGAAGTCTGCAGTCTCCAGTAAAATCCAGTCTCAAGTCTCCATTAAAATCCAGTTTTCAGTCTCCAGTCTCCAGTAAAATCCAGTCTCCAGTCTCCAGTCTCCAACTCCAGTAAAATCCAGTCTCCAGTCTCCAGTAAAATCCAGTCTCCAGTCTCCAGTCTCCAGTAAAATCCAGTCTCCAGAAAAATCCAGTATCCAGTCTCTAGTCTCCAGTCTCCAGTATCCAGTTTCTAGTAAAATCCAGTCTCCAGTCTCCAGTAAAATCCAGTCTCCAGTCCCCTGTCTCTAGTAAAACCCGGTCTCCAGTCTCCAGTCTCCAGTAAAATCCAGTCTCCAGTCTCCAGGAAAATCCAGTCTCCAGTTAAATCCAGTCTCCAGTAAAATCCAGTCTCCACTAAAATCCAGTCTCCAGTAAAATCCAGTCTCCAGTAAAATCCAGTCTCCAGTAAAATCCAGTCTCCAGTCTCCAGTAAAATCCAGTCTCCAGTCTCCAGTAAAATCCAGTCTGCAGTCTCCAATCTCCAGTAAAATCCTGTCTCCAGTAAATTCCAGTCTCCAGTCTCCAATAAAATCCAGTCTCCAGCCTCCAGTAAAATTCAGTCTCCAGTCTCAAGTCTGCAGTCTCCAGTCTCCAGTAAAATCCAGTCTCCAGTCTCCAGTAAAATCCAGTTTTCAGTCTCCAGTCTCCAGTAAAATCCAGTCTCCAGTCTCCAACTCCAGTAAAATCCAGTCTCCAGTCTCCAGTAAAATCCAGTCTCCCGTCTCCAGTAAAATCCAGTCTCCAGTAAAATCCAGTCTCCAGTCTCTAGTAAAATCCATTCTCGAGTAAAATCCAGTCTCCAGTAAAATCCAGTTCCAGTAAAATCCAGTCTCCAGTAAAATCCAGTCTCCAGTCTCCAGTAAAATCCAGTCTCCAGTAAAATCCAGTCTCCAGTCTCCAGTAAAATCCAGTCTCCAGTAGAATCCAGTCTCCAGCCTCCAGTAAAATCCAGTCTCCAGTCTCCAGTAAAATCCAGTCTCTAGTCTCCAGTAAAATCCAGTCTCTAGTCTCCAGAAAAATCCAGTCTCCAGTCTTCAGTCTCCAGTAAAATCCAGTCTCCAGTCTCCAGTAAAATCCAGTCTCCAGTCTCCAGTAAAATCCAGTCTCCATTCTCCAGTAAAATCCAGTCTCCAATCTCCAGTAAAATCCTGTCTCCAGTAAATTCCAGTCTCCAGTCTCCAATAAAATCCAGTCTCCAGCCTCCACTAAAATTCAGTCTCCAGTCTCAAGTCTGCAGTCTCCAGTCTCCAGTAAAATCCAGTCTCCAGTCTCCAGTAAAATCCAGTTTTCAGTCTCCAGTCTCCAGTAAAATCCAGTCTCCAGTCTCCAACTCCAGTAAAATCCAGTCTCCAGTCTCCAGTAAAATCCAGTCTCCCGTCTCCAGTAAAATCCAGTCTCCAGTAAAATCCAGTCTCCAGTCTCTAGTAAAATCCATTCACGAGTAAAATCCAGTCTCCAGTAAAATCCAGTTCCAGTAAAATCCAGTCTCCAGTAAAATCCAGTCTCCAGTCTCCAGTAAAATCCAGTCTCCAGTAAAATCCAGTCTCCAGTAAAATCCAGTCTCCAGTAGAATCCAGTCTCCAGCCTCCAGTAAAATCCAGTCTCCAGTCTCCAGTAAAATCCAGTCTCTAGTCTCCAGTAAAATCCAGTCTCTAGTCTCCAGTAAAATCCAGTCTCCAGTCTTCAGTCTCCAGTAAAATCCAGTCTCCAGTCTCCAGTAAAATCCAGTCTCCAGTCTCCAGTAAAATCCAGTCTCCAGTCTCCAGTCTCCAGTAAAATCCAGTCCTGTCTCCAGTAAAATCCAGTCTCCAGTAAAATCCAGTATCCAGTCTCTAGTCTCCAGTCTCCAGTATCCAGTCTCCAGTAAAATCCAGTCTCCAGTCTCCAGTCTCCAGTAAAATCCAGTCTCCAGTCCCCTGTCTCTAGTAAAACCCAGTCTCCAGTCTCCAGTCTCCAGTAAAATCCAGTCTCCAGTCTCCAGGAAAATCCAGTCTCCAGTTAAATCCAGTCTCCAGTAAAATCCAGTCTCCACTAAAATCCAGTCTCCAGTAAAATCCAGTCTCCAGTAAAATCCAGTCTCCAGTCTCCAGTAAAATCCAGTCTCCAGTCTCCAGTAAAATCCAGTCTCGTCTCCAGTAAAATCCAGTCTCTAGTCTCCAGTAAAATCCAGTCTCCAGTAAAATCCAGTCTCCAGTCTCCAGTCTGCAGTAAAATCCAGTCTCCAGTCTCCAGTAAAATCCAGTCTCCAGTCTCCAGTAAAATCCAGTCTCCAGTCTCCAATCTCCAGTAAAATCCAGTCTCCAGCAAAATTCAGCCTCCAGTCTCCAGTAAAATCCAGTCTCCGGTCTCCAGTAAAATCCAGTCTCCAGTCTCAAGTCTCCAGTCTCCAGTCTCCAGTAAAATCCAGTTTTCAGTCTCCAGTCTCCAGTAAAATCCAGTCTCCAGTCTCCAGTAAAATCCAGTCTCCAGTCTCTAGTCTCCAGTCTCCAGTATCCAGTCTCCAGTAAAATCCAGTCTCCAGTAAAATCCAGTCTCGAGTAAAATCCAGTCTCCAGTAAAATCCAGTCTCCAGTAAAATCCAGTCTCCAGTAAAATCCAGTCTCCAGTAAAACCCTGTCTCCAGTAAAATCCAGTCTCCAGTAAAATCCGGTCTCCAGTAAAATCCAGTCTCCAGTAAAATCCAGTCTCCAGTAAAATCCAGTCTCCAGTCTCTAGTAAAATCCAGTCTCCAGTAAAATCTAGTCTCCAGTAAAATCCAGTTCCAGTAAAATCCAGTCTCCAGTAAAATCCAGTCTCCAGTCTCCAGTAAAATCCAGTCGCCAGTAAAATCCAGTCTCCAGTAAATTCCAGTCTCCAGTAAAATCCAGTCTCCACTCTCCAGTTAAATCCAGTCTCCAGTCTCCAGTCTCCAGTAAAATCCAATCTCCAGTCTCCAGTAAAATCCAGTCTCCAGTAGAATCCAGTCTCCAGCCTCCAGTAAAATCCAGTCTCCAGTCTCCAGTAAAATCCAGTCTCTAGTCTCCAGTAAAATCCAGTCTCTAGTCTCCAGTAAAATCCAGTCTCCAGTCTTCAGTCTCCAGTAAAATCCAGTCTCCAGTCTCCAGTAAAATCCAGTCTCCAGTCTCCAGTAAAATCCAGTCTCCAGTCTCCAGTAAAATCCAGTCTCCAATCTCCAGTAAAATCCTGTCTCCAGTAAATTCCAGTCTCCAGTCTCCAATAAAATCCAGTCTCCAGCCTCCAGTAAAATTCAGTCTCCAGTCTCAAGTCTCCAGTCTCCAGTTAAATCCAGTCTCCAGTCTCCAGTAAAATGCAGTTTTCAGTCTCCAGTCTCCAGTAAAATCCAGTCTCCAGTCTCCAACTCCAGTAAAATCCAGTCTCCAGTCTCCAACTCCAGTAAAATCCAGTCTCCAGTCTCCAGTCTCCAGTAAAATCCAGTCTCCAGTAAAATCCAGTCTCCAGTCTCTAGTAAAATCCAGTCTCCAGTAAAATCCAGTCTCCAGTAAAATCCAGTTCCAGTAAAATCCAGTCTCCAGTAAAATCCAGTCTCCAGTAAAATACAGTCTCCAGTCTCCAATCTCCAGTAAAATACAGTCTCCAGTTAAATCCAGTCTCCAGTCTCCAGTAAAATCCAGTCTCTAGTCTCCAGTAAAACGCCAGTCTCCAGTCTCCAGTCTCCAGTAAAATCCAGTCTCCAGTCCCCAGTCTGCAGTAAAATCCAGTCTCCAGTCTCCAGTAAAATCCAGTCTCCAGTCTCCAGTAAAATCCAGTCTCCAGTCTCCAATAAAATCCAGTCTCCAGCCTCTAGTAAAATCCAGTCTCCAGTCTGAAGTCTGCAGTCTCCAGTAAAATCCAGTCTCAAGTCTCCATTAAAATCCAGTTTTCAGTCTCCAGTCTCCAGTAAAATCCAGTCTCCAGTCTCCAGTCTCCAACTCCAGTAAAATCCAGTCTCCAGTCTCCAGTAAAATCCAGTCTCCAGTCTCCAGTCTCCAGTAAAATCCAGTCTCCAGAAAAATCCAGTATCCAGTCTCTAGTCTCCAGTCTCCAGTATCCAGTTTCTAGTAAAATCCAGTCTCCAGTCTCCAGTAAAATCCAGTCTCCAGTCCCCTGTCTCTAGTAAAACCCGGTCTCCAGTCTCCAGTCTCCAGTAAAATCCAGTCTCCAGTCTCCAGGAAAATCCAGTCTCCAGTTAAATCCAGTCTCCAGTAAAATCCAGTCTCCACTAAAATCCAGTCTCCAGTAAAATCCAGTCTCCAGTAAAATCCAGTCTCCAGTAAAATCCAGTCTCCAGTCTCCAGTAAAATCCAGTCTCCAGTCTCCAGTAAAATCCAGTCTGCAGTCTCCAATCTCCAGTAAAATCCTGTCTCCAGTAAATTCCAGTCTCCAGTCTCCAATAAAATCCAGTCTCCAGCCTCCAGTAAAATTCAGTCTCCAGTCTCAAGTCTGCAGTCTCCAGTCTCCAGTAAAATCCAGTCTCCAGTCTCCAGTAAAATCCAGTTTTCAGTCTCCAGTCTCCAGTAAAATCCAGTCTCCAGTCTCCAACTCCAGTAAAATCCAGTCTCCAGTCTCCAGTAAAATCCAGTCTCCCGTCTCCAGTAAAATCCAGTCTCCAGTAAAATCCAGTCTCCAGTCTCTAGTAAAATCCATTCTCGAGTAAAATCCAGTCTCCAGTAAAATCCAGTTCCAGTAAAATCCAGTCTCCAGTAAAATCCAGTCTCCAGTCTCCAGTAAAATCCAGTCTCCAGTAAAATCCAGTCTCCAGTCTCCAGTAAAATCCAGTCTCCAGTAGAATCCAGTCTCCAGCCTCCAGTAAAATCCAGTCTCCAGTCTCCAGTAAAATCCAGTCTCTAGTCTCCAGTAAAATCCAGTCTCTAGTCTCCAGAAAAATCCAGTCTCCAGTCTTCAGTCTCCAGTAAAATCCAGTCTCCAGTCTCCAGTAAAATTCAGTCTCCAGTCTCCAGTAAAATCCAGTCTCCATTCTCCAGTAAAATCCAGTCTCCAATCTCCAGTAAAATCCTGTCTCCAGTAAATTCCAGTCTCCAGTCTCCAATAAAATCCAGTCTCCAGCCTCCACTAAAATTCAGTCTCCAGTCTCAAGTCTGCAGTCTCCAGTCTCCAGTAAAATCCAGTCTCCAGTCTCCAGTAAAATCCAGTTTTCAGTCTCCAGTCTCCAGTAAAATCCAGTCTCCAGTCTCCAACTCCAGTAAAATCCAGTCTCCAGTCTCCAGTAAAATCCAGTCTCCCGTCTCCAGTAAAATCCAGTCTCCAGTAAAATCCAGTCTCCAGTCTCTAGTAAAATCCATTCACGAGTAAAATCCAGTCTCCAGTAAAATCCAGTTCCAGTAAAATCCAGTCTCCAGTAAAATCCAGTCTCCAGTCTCCAGTAAAATCCAGTCTCCAGTAAAATCCAGTCTCCAGTAAAATCCAGTCTCCAGTAGAATCCAGTCTCCAGCCTCCAGTAAAATCCAGTCTCCAGTCTCCAGTAAAATCCAGTCTCTAGTCTCCAGTAAAATCCAGTCTCTAGTCTCCAGTAAAATCCAGTCTCCAGTCTTCAGTCTCCAGTAAAATCCAGTCTCCAGTCTCCAGTAAAATCCAGTCTCCAGTCTCCAGTAAAATCCAGTCTCCAGTCTCCAGTCTCCAGTAAAATCCAGTCCTGTCTCCAGTAAAATCCAGTCTCCAGTAAAATCCAGTATCCAGTCTCTAGTCTCCAGTCTCCAGTATCCAGTCTCCAGTAAAATCCAGTCTCCAGTCTCCAGTCTCCAGTAAAATCCAGTCTCCAGTCCCCTGTCTCTAGTAAAACCCAGTCTCCAGTCTCCAGTCTCCAGTAAAATCCAGTCTCCAGTCTCCAGGAAAATCCAGTCTCCAGTTAAATCCAGTCTCCAGTAAAATCCAGTCTCCACTAAAATCCAGTCTCCAGTAAAATCCAGTCTCCAGTAAAATCCAGTCTCCAGTCTCCAGTAAAATCCAGTCTCCAGTCTCCACTAAAATCCAGTCTCCAGTCTCCAGTAAAATCCAGTCTCCAGTCTCCAATCTGCAGTAAAATCCTGTCTCCAGTAAATTCCAGTCTCCAGTCTCCAATAAAATCCAGTCTCCAGCCTCCAGTAAAATTCTGTCTGCAGTCTCAAGTCTGCAGTCTCCAGTCTCCAGTAAAATCCAGTCTCCAGTCTCCAGTAAATCCAGTTTTCAGTCTCCAGTCTCCAGTAAAATCCAGTCTCCAGTCTCCAACTCCAGTAAAATCCAGTCTCCAGTCTCCAGTAAAATCCAGTCTCCCGTATCCAGTAAAATCCAGTCTCCAGTCTCTAGTAAAATCCCTTCTCGAGTAAAATCCAGTCTCCAGTAAAATCCAGTTCCAGTAAAATCCAGTCTCCAGTAAAATCCAGTCTCCAGTCTCCAGTAAAATCCAGTCTCCAGTAAAATCCAGTCTCCAGTCTCCAATCTCCAGTAAAATACAGTCTCCAGTTAAATCCAGTCTCCAGTCTCCAGTAAAATCCAGTCTCCAGTCCCCAGTCTCCAGTAAAATCCAGTCTCCAGTCTCCAGTCTCCAGTAAAATCCAGTCTCCAGTCTCTAGTAAAATCTAGTCTCCAGTAAAATCCAGTCTCCAGTAAAATCCAGCCTCCAGTAAAATCCAGTCTCCACTAAAATCCAGTCTCTAGTAAAATCCAGTCTCCAGTAAAATCCAGTCTCCAGTAAAATCCAGTCTCCAGTAAAATCCAGTCTCCAGTAAAATCCAGTCTCCAGTCTCCAGTCTCTAGTAGAATCCAGTCTCCAGTCTCTAGTTTCCAGTCTCCAGTAAAATCCAGCCTCCAGTCTCCAGTCTACAGTATAATCCAGTCTCCAGTAAAATCCAGTCTCTAGTCTCCAGTCTCCAGTAAAATCCAGTCTCCAGTCTCCAGTAAAATCCAGTCTCCAGTCTCCAGTAAAATCCAGTCTCCAGTCTCCAGTAAAATCCAGTCTCCAGTCTCCAGTAAAATCCAGTCTCCAGTCTCCAGCCTCCAGTAAAATCCAGTCTCCAGTCTCCAGTAAAATCCACTCTCCAGTAAAATCCAGTCTCCAGTAAAATCCAGTCTCCAGTACAATCTAGTCTCCAGGAAAATCCAGTCTCCAGTAAAATCCAGTCTCCAGTAAAATCAAGTCTCCAGTATAATATGGTCTCCAGTAAAATCCAGTCTCCAGTATAATATGGTCTCCAGTAAAATCCAGTCTCCAGTCTCCAGTAAAATCCAGTCTCCAGTCTCCAGTCTCCAGTAAAATCCAGTCTCCAGTAAAATCCAGTCTCCAGTCTCCAGTAAAATCCAGTCTCCAGTCCCCAGTCTCTAGTTAAACCCAGTATCCAGTCTCCAGTCTCCAGTAAAATCCAGTCTCCAGTCTCCAGTAAAATCCAGTCTCCAGTGAAATCCGGTCTCCAGTTAAATCCAGTCTCCAGTAAAATCCAGTCTCCACTAAAATCCAGTCTCTAGTAAAATCCAGTCTCCAGTAAAATCCAGTATCCAGTAAAATCCAGTCTCCAGTAAAATTAAGTCTCGAGTATAATATGGCCTCCAGTAAAATCCAGTCTCCAGTAAAATCCAGTCTCCAGTCTCAAGTCTCCATTAAAATCCAGTCTCCAGTCTCCAGTAAAATCCAGTCTCCAGTCCCCAGTCTAGTAAAACCCAGTCTCCAGTCTCCAGTCTCCAGTAAAATCCAGTCTCCAGTCTCCAGTCTCCAGTAAAATCCAGTCTCCAGTAAAATCCAGTCTCCAGTTAAATCCAGTCTCCAGTAAAATCCAGTCTCCACTAAAATCCAGTCTCTAGTAAAATCCAGTCTCGAGTAAAATCAAGTCTCCAGTCTCCAGTAAAATCCAGTCTCCAGTCTCCAGTCTCCAACTCCAGTAAAATCCAGTCTCCAGTCTCCAGTAAAATCCAGTCTCCAGTCTCCAGTCTCCAGTAAAATCCAGTCTCCAGTCTCCAGTCTCCAACTCCAGTAAAATCCAGTCTCCAGTCTCCAGTAAAATCCAGTCTCCAGTCTCCAGTCTCCAGTAAAATCCAGTCTCCAGAAAAATCCAGTATCCAGTCTCTAGTCTCCAGTCTCCAGTATCCAGTTTCTAGTAAAATCCAGTCTCCAGTCTCCAGTAAAATCCAGTCTCCAGTCCCCTGTCTCTAGTAAAACCCGGTCTCCAGTCTCCAGTCTCCAGTAAAATCCAGTCTCCAGTCTCCAGGAAAATCCAGTCTCCAGTTAAATCCAGTCTCCAGTAAAATCCAGTCTCCACTAAAATCCAGTCTCCAGTAAAATCCAGTCTCCAGTAAAATCCAGTCTCCAGTAAAATCCAGTCTCCAGTCTCCAGTAAAATCCAGTCTCCAGTCTCCAGTAAAATCCAGTCTGCAGTCTCCAATCTCCAGTAAAATCCTGTCTCCAGTAAATTCCAGTCTCCAGTCTCCAATAAAATCCAGTCTCCAGCCTCCAGTAAAATTCAGTCTCCAGTCTCAAGTCTGCAGTCTCCAGTCTCCAGTAAAATCCAGTCTCCAGTCTCCAGTAAAATCCAGTTTTCAGTCTCCAGTCTCCAGTAAAATCCAGTCTCCAGTCTCCAACTCCAGTAAAATCCAGTCTCCAGTCTCCAGTAAAATCCAGTCTCCCGTCTCCAGTAAAATCCAGTCTCCAGTAAAATCCAGTCTCCAGTCTCTAGTAAAATCCATTCTCGAGTAAAATCCAGTCTCCAGTAAAATCCAGTTCCAGTAAAATCCAGTCTCCAGTAAAATCCAGTCTCCAGTCTCCAGTAAAATCCAGTCTCCAGTAAAATCCAGTCTCCAGTCTCCAGTAAAATCCAGTCTCCAGTAGAATCCAGTCTCCAGCCTCCAGTAAAATCCAGTCTCCAGTCTCCAGTAAAATCCAGTCTCTAGTCTCCAGTAAAATCCAGTCTCTAGTCTCCAGAAAAATCCAGTCTCCAGTCTTCAGTCTCCAGTAAAATCCAGTCTCCAGTCTCCAGTAAAATCCAGTCTCCAGTCTCCAGTAAAATCCAGTCTCCATTCTCCAGTAAAATCCAGTCTCCAATCTCCAGTAAAATCCTGTCTCCAGTAAATTCCAGTCTCCAGTCTCCAATAAAATCCAGTCTCCAGCCTCCACTAAAATTCAGTCTCCAGTCTCAAGTCTGCAGTCTCCAGTCTCCAGTAAAATCCAGTCTCCAGTCTCCAGTAAAATCCAGTTTTCAGTCTCCAGTCTCCAGTAAAATCCAGTCTCCAGTCTCCAACTCCAGTAAAATCCAGTCTCCAGTCTCCAGTAAAATCCAGTCTCCCGTCTCCAGTAAAATCCAGTCTCCAGTAAAATCCAGTCTCCAGTCTCTAGTAAAATCCATTCACGAGTAAAATCCAGTCTCCAGTAAAATCCAGTTCCAGTAAAATCCAGTCTCCAGTAAAATCCAGTCTCCAGTCTCCAGTAAAATCCAGTCTCCAGTAAAATCCAGTCTCCAGTAAAATCCAGTCTCCAGTAGAATCCAGTCTCCAGCCTCCAGTAAAATCCAGTCTCCAGTCTCCAGTAAAATCCAGTCTCTAGTCTCCAGTAAAATCCAGTCTCTAGTCTCCAGTAAAATCCAGTCTCCAGTCTTCAGTCTCCAGTAAAATCCAGTCTCCAGTCTCCAGTAAAATCCAGTCTCCAGTCTCCAGTAAAATCCAGTCTCCAGTCTCCAGTCTCCAGTAAAATCCAGTCCTGTCTCCAGTAAAATCCAGTCTCCAGTAAAATCCAGTATCCAGTCTCTAGTCTCCAGTCTCCAGTATCCAGTCTCCAGTAAAATCCAGTCTCCAGTCTCCAGTCTCCAGTAAAATCCAGTCTCCAGTCCCCTGTCTCTAGTAAAACCCAGTCTCCAGTCTCCAGTCTCCAGTAAAATCCAGTCTCCAGTCTCCAGGAAAATCCAGTCTCCAGTTAAATCCAGTCTCCAGTAAAATCCAGTCTCCACTAAAATCCAGTCTCCAGTAAAATCCAGTCTCCAGTAAAATCCAGTCTCCAGTCTCCAGTAAAATCCAGTCTCCAGTCTCCAGTAAAATCCAGTCTCGTCTCCAGTAAAATCCAGTCTCTAGTCTCCAGTAAAATCCAGTCTCCAGTAAAATCCAGTCTCCAGTCTCCAGTCTGCAGTAAAATCCAGTCTCCAGTCTCCAGTAAAATCCAGTCTCCAGTCTCCAGTAAAATCCAGTCTCCAGTCTCCAATCTCCAGTAAAATCCAGTCTCCAGCAAAATTCAGCCTCCAGTCTCCAGTAAAATCCAGTCTCCGGTCTCCAGTAAAATCCAGTCTCCAGTCTCAAGTCTCCAGTCTCCAGTCTCCAGTAAAATCCAGTTTTCAGTCTCCAGTCTCCAGTAAAATCCAGTCTCCAGTCTCCAGTAAAATCCAGTCTCCAGTCTCTAGTCTCCAGTCTCCAGTATCCAGTCTCCAGTAAAATCCAGTCTCCAGTAAAATCCAGTCTCGAGTAAAATCCAGTCTCCAGTAAAATCCAGTCTCCAGTAAAATCCAGTCTCCAGTAAAATCCAGTCTCCAGTAAAACCCTGTCTCCAGTAAAATCCAGTCTCCAGTAAAATCCGGTCTCCAGTAAAATCCAGTCTCCAGTAAAATCCAGTCTCCAGTAAAATCCAGTCTCCAGTCTCTAGTAAAATCCAGTCTCCAGTAAAATCTAGTCTCCAGTAAAATCCAGTTCCAGTAAAATCCAGTCTCCAGTAAAATCCAGTCTCCAGTCTCCAGTAAAATCCAGTCGCCAGTAAAATCCAGTCTCCAGTAAATTCCAGTCTCCAGTAAAA
Organism: Amblyomma mixtum; assembly: GCF_055824585.1. Classification (NCBI taxonomy): domain Eukaryota; kingdom Metazoa; phylum Arthropoda; class Arachnida; order Ixodida; family Ixodidae; genus Amblyomma; species Amblyomma mixtum. The sequence goes on from NC_143021.1 coordinate 89,287,825, forward strand.
TCCAGTCTCCACTCTCCAGTTAAATCCAGTCTCCAGTCTCCAGTCTCCAGTAAAATCCAATCTCCAGTCTCCAGTAAAATCCAGTCTCCAGTAGAATCCAGTCTCCAGCCTCCAGTAAAATCCAGTCTCCAGTCTCCAGTAAAATCCAGTCTCTAGTCTCCAGTAAAATCCAGTCTCTAGTCTCCAGTAAAATCCAGTCTCCAGTCTTCAGTCTCCAGTAAAATCCAGTCTCCAGTCTCCAGTAAAATCCAGTCTCCAGTCTCCAGTAAAATCCAGTCTCCAGTCTCCAGTAAAATCCAGTCTCCAATCTCCAGTAAAATCCTGTCTCCAGTAAATTCCAGTCTCCAGTCTCCAATAAAATCCAGTCTCCAGCCTCCAGTAAAATTCAGTCTCCAGTCTCAAGTCTCCAGTCTCCAGTTAAATCCAGTCTCCAGTCTCCAGTAAAATGCAGTTTTCAGTCTCCAGTCTCCAGTAAAATCCAGTCTCCAGTCTCCAACTCCAGTAAAATCCAGTCTCCAGTCTCCAACTCCAGTAAAATCCAGTCTCCAGTCTCCAGTCTCCAGTAAAATCCAGTCTCCAGTAAAATCCAGTCTCCAGTCTCTAGTAAAATCCAGTCTCCAGTAAAATCCAGTCTCCAGTAAAATCCAGTTCCAGTAAAATCCAGTCTCCAGTAAAATCCAGTCTCCAGTAAAATACAGTCTCCAGTCTCCAATCTCCAGTAAAATACAGTCTCCAGTTAAATCCAGTCTCCAGTCTCCAGTAAAATCCAGTCTCTAGTCTCCAGTAAAACGCCAGTCTCCAGTCTCCAGTCTCCAGTAAAATCCAGTCTCCAGTCCCCAGTCTGCAGTAAAATCCAGTCTCCAGTCTCCAGTAAAATCCAGTCTCCAGTCTCCAGTAAAATCCAGTCTCCAGTCTCCAATAAAATCCAGTCTCCAGCCTCTAGTAAAATCCAGTCTCCAGTCTGAAGTCTGCAGTCTCCAGTAAAATCCAGTCTCAAGTCTCCATTAAAATCCAGTTTTCAGTCTCCAGTCTCCAGTAAAATCCAGTCTCCAGTCTCCAGTCTCCAACTCCAGTAAAATCCAGTCTCCAGTCTCCAGTAAAATCCAGTCTCCAGTCTCCAGTCTCCAGTAAAATCCAGTCTCCAGAAAAATCCAGTATCCAGTCTCTAGTCTCCAGTCTCCAGTATCCAGTTTCTAGTAAAATCCAGTCTCCAGTCTCCAGTAAAATCCAGTCTCCAGTCCCCTGTCTCTAGTAAAACCCGGTCTCCAGTCTCCAGTCTCCAGTAAAATCCAGTCTCCAGTCTCCAGGAAAATCCAGTCTCCAGTTAAATCCAGTCTCCAGTAAAATCCAGTCTCCACTAAAATCCAGTCTCCAGTAAAATCCAGTCTCCAGTAAAATCCAGTCTCCAGTAAAATCCAGTCTCCAGTCTCCAGTAAAATCCAGTCTCCAGTCTCCAGTAAAATCCAGTCTGCAGTCTCCAATCTCCAGTAAAATCCTGTCTCCAGTAAATTCCAGTCTCCAGTCTCCAATAAAATCCAGTCTCCAGCCTCCAGTAAAATTCAGTCTCCAGTCTCAAGTCTGCAGTCTCCAGTCTCCAGTAAAATCCAGTCTCCAGTCTCCAGTAAAATCCAGTTTTCAGTCTCCAGTCTCCAGTAAAATCCAGTCTCCAGTCTCCAACTCCAGTAAAATCCAGTCTCCAGTCTCCAGTAAAATCCAGTCTCCCGTCTCCAGTAAAATCCAGTCTCCAGTAAAATCCAGTCTCCAGTCTCTAGTAAAATCCATTCTCGAGTAAAATCCAGTCTCCAGTAAAATCCAGTTCCAGTAAAATCCAGTCTCCAGTAAAATCCAGTCTCCAGTCTCCAGTAAAATCCAGTCTCCAGTAAAATCCAGTCTCCAGTCTCCAGTAAAATCCAGTCTCCAGTAGAATCCAGTCTCCAGCCTCCAGTAAAATCCAGTCTCCAGTCTCCAGTAAAATCCAGTCTCTAGTCTCCAGTAAAATCCAGTCTCTAGTCTCCAGAAAAATCCAGTCTCCAGTCTTCAGTCTCCAGTAAAATCCAGTCTCCAGTCTCCAGTAAAATTCAGTCTCCAGTCTCCAGTAAAATCCAGTCTCCATTCTCCAGTAAAATCCAGTCTCCAATCTCCAGTAAAATCCTGTCTCCAGTAAATTCCAGTCTCCAGTCTCCAATAAAATCCAGTCTCCAGCCTCCACTAAAATTCAGTCTCCAGTCTCAAGTCTGCAGTCTCCAGTCTCCAGTAAAATCCAGTCTCCAGTCTCCAGTAAAATCCAGTTTTCAGTCTCCAGTCTCCAGTAAAATCCAGTCTCCAGTCTCCAACTCCAGTAAAATCCAGTCTCCAGTCTCCAGTAAAATCCAGTCTCCCGTCTCCAGTAAAATCCAGTCTCCAGTAAAATCCAGTCTCCAGTCTCTAGTAAAATCCATTCACGAGTAAAATCCAGTCTCCAGTAAAATCCAGTTCCAGTAAAATCCAGTCTCCAGTAAAATCCAGTCTCCAGTCTCCAGTAAAATCCAGTCTCCAGTAAAATCCAGTCTCCAGTAAAATCCAGTCTCCAGTAGAATCCAGTCTCCAGCCTCCAGTAAAATCCAGTCTCCAGTCTCCAGTAAAATCCAGTCTCTAGTCTCCAGTAAAATCCAGTCTCTAGTCTCCAGTAAAATCCAGTCTCCAGTCTTCAGTCTCCAGTAAAATCCAGTCTCCAGTCTCCAGTAAAATCCAGTCTCCAGTCTCCAGTAAAATCCAGTCTCCAGTCTCCAGTCTCCAGTAAAATCCAGTCCTGTCTCCAGTAAAATCCAGTCTCCAGTAAAATCCAGTATCCAGTCTCTAGTCTCCAGTCTCCAGTATCCAGTCTCCAGTAAAATCCAGTCTCCAGTCTCCAGTCTCCAGTAAAATCCAGTCTCCAGTCCCCTGTCTCTAGTAAAACCCAGTCTCCAGTCTCCAGTCTCCAGTAAAATCCAGTCTCCAGTCTCCAGGAAAATCCAGTCTCCAGTTAAATCCAGTCTCCAGTAAAATCCAGTCTCCACTAAAATCCAGTCTCCAGTAAAATCCAGTCTCCAGTAAAATCCAGTCTCCAGTCTCCAGTAAAATCCAGTCTCCAGTCTCCACTAAAATCCAGTCTCCAGTCTCCAGTAAAATCCAGTCTCCAGTCTCCAATCTGCAGTAAAATCCTGTCTCCAGTAAATTCCAGTCTCCAGTCTCCAATAAAATCCAGTCTCCAGCCTCCAGTAAAATTCTGTCTGCAGTCTCAAGTCTGCAGTCTCCAGTCTCCAGTAAAATCCAGTCTCCAGTCTCCAGTAAATCCAGTTTTCAGTCTCCAGTCTCCAGTAAAATCCAGTCTCCAGTCTCCAACTCCAGTAAAATCCAGTCTCCAGTCTCCAGTAAAATCCAGTCTCCCGTATCCAGTAAAATCCAGTCTCCAGTCTCTAGTAAAATCCCTTCTCGAGTAAAATCCAGTCTCCAGTAAAATCCAGTTCCAGTAAAATCCAGTCTCCAGTAAAATCCAGTCTCCAGTCTCCAGTAAAATCCAGTCTCCAGTAAAATCCAGTCTCCAGTCTCCAATCTCCAGTAAAATACAGTCTCCAGTTAAATCCAGTCTCCAGTCTCCAGTAAAATCCAGTCTCCAGTCCCCAGTCTCCAGTAAAATCCAGTCTCCAGTCTCCAGTCTCCAGTAAAATCCAGTCTCCAGTCTCTAGTAAAATCTAGTCTCCAGTAAAATCCAGTCTCCAGTAAAATCCAGCCTCCAGTAAAATCCAGTCTCCACTAAAATCCAGTCTCTAGTAAAATCCAGTCTCCAGTAAAATCCAGTCTCCAGTAAAATCCAGTCTCCAGTAAAATCCAGTCTCCAGTAAAATCCAGTCTCCAGTCTCCAGTCTCTAGTAGAATCCAGTCTCCAGTCTCTAGTTTCCAGTCTCCAGTAAAATCCAGCCTCCAGTCTCCAGTCTACAGTATAATCCAGTCTCCAGTAAAATCCAGTCTCTAGTCTCCAGTCTCCAGTAAAATCCAGTCTCCAGTCTCCAGTAAAATCCAGTCTCCAGTCTCCAGTAAAATCCAGTCTCCAGTCTCCAGTAAAATCCAGTCTCCAGTCTCCAGTAAAATCCAGTCTCCAGTCTCCAGCCTCCAGTAAAATCCAGTCTCCAGTCTCCAGTAAAATCCACTCTCCAGTAAAATCCAGTCTCCAGTAAAATCCAGTCTCCAGTACAATCTAGTCTCCAGGAAAATCCAGTCTCCAGTAAAATCCAGTCTCCAGTAAAATCAAGTCTCCAGTATAATATGGTCTCCAGTAAAATCCAGTCTCCAGTATAATATGGTCTCCAGTAAAATCCAGTCTCCAGTCTCCAGTAAAATCCAGTCTCCAGTCTCCAGTCTCCAGTAAAATCCAGTCTCCAGTAAAATCCAGTCTCCAGTCTCCAGTAAAATCCAGTCTCCAGTCCCCAGTCTCTAGTTAAACCCAGTATCCAGTCTCCAGTCTCCAGTAAAATCCAGTCTCCAGTCTCCAGTAAAATCCAGTCTCCAGTGAAATCCGGTCTCCAGTTAAATCCAGTCTCCAGTAAAATCCAGTCTCCACTAAAATCCAGTCTCTAGTAAAATCCAGTCTCCAGTAAAATCCAGTATCCAGTAAAATCCAGTCTCCAGTAAAATTAAGTCTCGAGTATAATATGGCCTCCAGTAAAATCCAGTCTCCAGTAAAATCCAGTCTCCAGTCTCAAGTCTCCATTAAAATCCAGTCTCCAGTCTCCAGTAAAATCCAGTCTCCAGTCCCCAGTCTAGTAAAACCCAGTCTCCAGTCTCCAGTCTCCAGTAAAATCCAGTCTCCAGTCTCCAGTCTCCAGTAAAATCCAGTCTCCAGTAAAATCCAGTCTCCAGTTAAATCCAGTCTCCAGTAAAATCCAGTCTCCACTAAAATCCAGTCTCTAGTAAAATCCAGTCTCGAGTAAAATCAAGTCTCCAGTCTCCAGTAAAATCCAGTCTCCAGTCTCCAGTAAAATCCAGTAAAATCGAGTAAAATCCAGTAAAATCCAGTAAAATCTAGTCTCCAGTCTCCAGTAAAATCCAGTAAAATCCAGTCTCCAGACTCCAGTCTCCAGCAAAATCCAGTAAAATCCAGTCTCGAGTCTCCAGTCTCCAGTAAAATCCAGTCTCCAGTCTCCAGTAAAATCCAGTCTCCAGTCTCCAGTAAAATCCAGTCTCCAGTCTACAGTAAAATCCAGTCTCCAGTCTCCAGTAAAATGCAGTCTCTAGTCTCCTGTAAAATCCAGTCTCTAGTCTCCAGTAAAATCCAGTCTCCAGTCTCCAGTCTCCAGTAAAATCCAGTGTCCAGTCTCCAGTCTGCAGTAAAATCCAGTCTCCAGTCTCCAGTAAAATCCAGTCTCCAGTCTCCAGCAAAATCCAGTCTCCAGTCTCCAATCTCCAGTAAAATCCTGTCTCCAGTCTCCAATAAAATCCAGTCTCCAGCCTCCAGTAAAATCCAATCTCCAGTCTCAAGCCTCCAGTCTCCAGTAAAATCCAGTTTTCAGTCTCCAGTCTCCAGTAAAATCCAGTCTCCAGTCTCGAGTCTCCAACTCCAGTAAAATCCAGTCTCCCGTCTCCAGTAAAATCCAGTCTCCAGTAAAATCCAGTCTCCAGTCTCTAGTAAAATCCATTCACGAGTAAAATCCAGTCTCCAGTAAAATCCAGTTCCAGTAAAATCCAGTCTCCAGTAAAATCCAGTCTCCAGTCTCCAGTAAAATCCAGTCTCCAGTAAAATCCAGTCTCCAGTAAAATCCAGTCTCCAGTAGAATCCAGTCTCCAGCCTCCAGTAAAATCCAGTCTCCAGTCTCCAGTAAAATCCAGTCTCTAGTCTCCAGTAAAATCCAGTCTCTAGTCTCCAGTAAAATCCAGTCTCCAGTCTTCAGTCTCCAGTAAAATCCAGTCTCCAGTCTCCAGTAAAATCCAGTCTCCAGTCTCCAGTAAAATCCAGTCTCCAGTCTCCAGTCTCCAGTAAAATCCAGTCCTGTCTCCAGTAAAATCCAGTCTCCAGTAAAATCCAGTATCCAGTCTCTAGTCTCCAGTCTCCAGTATCCAGTCTCCAGTAAAATCCAGTCTCCAGTCTCCAGTCTCCAGTAAAATCCAGTCTCCAGTCCCCTGTCTCTAGTAAAACCCAGTCTCCAGTCTCCAGTCTCCAGTAAAATCCAGTCTCCAGTCTCCAGGAAAATCCAGTCTCCAGTTAAATCCAGTCTCCAGTAAAATCCAGTCTCCACTAAAATCCAGTCTCCAGTAAAATCCAGTCTCCAGTAAAATCCAGTCTCCAGTCTCCAGTAAAATCCAGTCTCCAGTCTCCACTAAAATCCAGTCTCCAGTCTCCAGTAAAATCCAGTCTCCAGTCTCCAATCTGCAGTAAAATCCTGTCTCCAGTAAATTCCAGTCTCCAGTCTCCAATAAAATCCAGTCTCCAGCCTCCAGTAAAATTCTGTCTGCAGTCTCAAGTCTGCAGTCTCCAGTCTCCAGTAAAATCCAGTCTCCAGTCTCCAGTAAATCCAGTTTTCAGTCTCCAGTCTCCAGTAAAATCCAGTCTCCAGTCTCCAACTCCAGTAAAATCCAGTCTCCAGTCTCCAGTAAAATCCAGTCTCCCGTATCCAGTAAAATCCAGTCTCCAGTCTCTAGTAAAATCCCTTCTCGAGTAAAATCCAGTCTCCAGTAAAATCCAGTTCCAGTAAAATCCAGTCTCCAGTAAAATCCAGTCTCCAGTAAAATCCAGTCTCCAGTCTCCAATCTCCAGTAAAATACAGTCTCCAGTTAAATCCAGTCTCCAGTCTCCAGTAAAATCCAGTCTCCAGTCCCCAGTCTCCAGTAAAATCCAGTCTCCAGTCTCCAGTCTCCAGTAAAATCCAGTCTCCAGTCTCTAGTAAAATCTAGTCTCCAGTAAAATCCAGTCTCCAGTAAAATCCAGCCTCCAGTAAAATCCAGTCTCCACTAAAATCCAGTCTCTAGTAAAATCCAGTCTCCAGTAAAATCCAGTCTCCAGTAAAATCCAGTCTCCAGTAAAATCCAGTCTCCAGTAAAATCCAGTCTCCAGTCTCCAGTCTCTGGTAGAATCCAGTCTCCAGTCTCTAGTTTCCAGTCTCCAGTAAAATCCAGCCTCCAGTCTCCAGTCTACAGTATAATCCAGTCTCCAGTAAAATCCAGTCTCTAGTCTCCAGTCTCCAGTAAAATCCAGTCTCCAGTCTCCAGTAAAATCCAGTCTCCAGTCTCCAGTAAAATCCAGTCTCCAGTCTCCAGTAAAATCCAGTCTCCAGTCTCCAGTAAAATCCAGTCTCCAGTCTCCAGCCTCCAGTAAAATCCAGTCTCCAGTCTCCAGTAAAATCCACTCTCCAGTAAAATCCAGTCTCCAGTAAAATCCAGTCTCCAGTACAATCTAGTCTCCAGTAAAATCCAGTCTCCAGTAAAATCAAGTCTCCAGTATAATATGGTCTCCAGTAAAATCCAGTCTCCAGTATAATATGGTCTCCAGTAAAATCCAGTCTCCAGTCTCCAGTAAAATCCAGTCTCCAGTCTCCAGTCTCCAGTAAAATCCAGTCTCCAGTAAAATCCAGTCTCCAGTCTCCAGTAAAATCCAGTCTCCAGTCCCCAGTCTCTAGTTAAACCCAGTATCCAGTCTCCAGTCTCCAGTAAAATCCAGTCTCCAGTCTCCAGTAAAATCCAGTGTCCAGTGAAATCCGGTCTCCAGTTAAATCCAGTCTCCAGTAAAATCCAGTCTCCACTAAAATCCAGTCTCTAGTAAAATCCAGTCTCCAGTAAAATCCAGTATCCAGTAAAATCCAGTCTCCAGTAAAATTAAGTCTCGAGTATAATATGGCCTCCAGTAAAATCCAGTCTCCAGTAAAATCCAGTCTCCAGTCTCAAGTCTCCATTAAAATCCAGTCTCCAGTCTCCAGTAAAATCCAGTCTCCAGTCCCCAGTCTAGTAAAACCCAGTCTCCAGTCTCCAGTCTCCAGTAAAATCCAGTCTCCAGTCTCCAGTCTCCAGTAAAATCCAGTCTCCAGTAAAATCCAGTCTCCAGTTAAATCCAGTCTCCAGTAAAATCCAGTCTCCACTAAAATCCAGTCTCTAGTAAAATCCAGTCTCGAGTAAAATCAAGTCTCCAGTCTCCAGTAAAATCCAGTCTCCAGTCTCCAGTAAAATCCAGTAAAATCGAGTAAAATCCAGTAAAATCCAGTAAAATCTAGTCTCCAGTCTCCAGTAAAATCCAGTAAAATCCAGTCTCCAGACTCCAGTCTCCAGCAAAATCCAGTAAAATCCAGTCTCGAGTCTCCAGTCTCCAGTAAAATCCAGTCTCCAGTCTCCAGTAAAATCCAGTCTCCAGTCTCCAGTAAAATCCAGTCTCCAGTCTACAGTAAAATCCAGTCTCCAGTCTCCAGTAAAATGCAGTCTCTAGTCTCCTGTAAAATCCAGTCTCTAGTCTCCAGTAAAATCCAGTCTCCAGTCTCCAGTCTCCAGTAAAATCCAGTGTCCAGTCTCCAGTCTGCAGTAAAATCCAGTCTCCAGTCTCCAGTAAAATCCAGTCTCCAGTCTCCAGCAAAATCCAGTCTCCAGTCTCCAATCTCCAGTAAAATCCTGTCTCCAGTCTCCAATAAAATCCAGTCTCCAGCCTCCAGTAAAATCCAATCTCCAGTCTCAAGCCTCCAGTCTCCAGTAAAATCCAGTTTTCAGTCTCCAGTCTCCAGTAAAATCCAGTCTCCAGTCTCGAGTCTCCAACTCCAGTAAAATCCAGTCTCCAGTAAAATCCAGTCTCCAGTCTCCAGTACAATCCAGTCTCCAGTCTCCAGTAAAATCCAGTCTCCAGTAAAATCCAGTCTCCAGTCTCTAGTCTCCAGTCTCCAGTATCCAGTCTCCAGTCTCCAGTAAAATCCAGTCTCATGTAAAATCCAGTCTCCAGTAAAATCCAGTCTCCAGTAAAATCCAGTCTCCAGTAAAATCCAGTCTCCAGTAAAATGCAGTCTCCAGTAAAATCCAGTCTCCAGTAAAATCGACTCTCCAGTAAAACCAGTCTCCAGTAAAATCCAGTCTCCAGTCTCCAGTAAAATTCAGTCTCCAGTCTCCAGTAAAATCCAGTCTCCAGTCTCCAGTAAAATCCAATCTCCAGTACAATCCAGTCTCCAGTAAAATCCAGTCTCCAGTAAAATCCAGTCTACAGTAAAATCCAGTCTCCAGTAAAATCCAGTCTCCAGTAAAATCCAGTCTCCAGTAAAATCCACTCTCTAGTAAAATCCAGTCTCCAGTAAAATCCAGTCTCCAGTAAAATCCAGTCTCCAGTCTCCAGTAAAATCCAGTCTCCAGTAAAATCCAGTCTCCAGTAAAATCCAGCCTCCAGTCTCCAGTAAAATCCAGTCTCCAGTCTCCAGTAAAATCCAGTCTCCAGTCTCCAGTAAAATCCAGTCTCCAGTAAAATCCAGTCTCCAGTCTCCAGTAAAATCCTGTCTCCAGTCTCCAGTAAAATCCAGTCTCTAGTCTCCAGTAAAATCCAGTCTCCAGTCTCCAGTCTGCAGTAAAATCCAGTCTCCAGTCTCCAGTAAAATCCAGTCTCCAGTCTCCAGTAAAATCCAGTCTCCAGTCTCCAATCTCCAGTAAAATCCAGTCTCCAGCAAAATTCAGTCTCCAGTCTCCAGTAAAATCCAGTCTCCAGTCTCAAGTCTCCAGTCTCCAGTAAAATCCAGTTTTCAGTCTCCAGTCTCCAGTAAAATCCAGTCTCCAGTCTCCAGTAAAATCCAGTCTCCAGTCTCTAGTCTCCAGTCTCCAGTATCCAGTCTCCAGTAAAATCCAGTCTCCAGTAAAATCCAGTCTCGAGTAAAATCCAGTCTCCAGTAAAATCCAGTCTCCAGTAAAATCCAGTCTCCAGTAAAATCCAGTCTCCAGTAAAACCCTGTCTCCAGTAAAATCCAGTCTCCAGTAAAATCCGGTCTCCAGTAAAATCCAGTCTCCAGTAAAATCCAGTCTCCAGTAAAATCCAGTCTCCAGTCTCTAGTAAAATCCAGTCTCCAGTAAAATCTAGTCTCCAGTAAAATCCAGTTCCAGTAAAATCCAGTCTCCAGTAAAATCCAGTCTCCAGTCTCCAGTAAAATCCAGTCTCCAGTAAAATCCAGTCTCCAGTAAAATCCAGTCTCCAGTAAATTCCAGTCTCCAGTAAAATCCAGTCTCCACTCTCCAGTTAAATCCAGTCTCCAGTCTCCAGTCTCCAGTAAAATCCAGTCTCCAGTCTCCAGTAAAATCCAGTCTCCAGTAGAATCCAGTCTCCAGCCTCCAGTAAAATCCAGTCTCCAGTCTCCAGTAAAATCCAGTCTCTAGTCTCCAGTAAAATCCAGTCTCCAGTCTTAAGTCTCCAGTAAAATCTAGTCTCCAGTCTCCAGTAAAATCCAGTCTCCAGTCTCCAGTAAAATCCAGTCTCCAGTCTCCAGTAAAATCCAGTCTCCAATCTCCAGTAAAATCCAGTCTCCAGTAAATTCCAGTCTCCAGTCTTCAATAAAATCCAGTCTCCAGCCTCCAGTAAAATTCAGTCTCCAGTCTCAAGTCTCCAGTCTCCAGTCTCCAGTTAAATCCAGTCTCCAGTCTCCAGTAAAATGCAAATTTCAGTCTCCAGTCTCCAGTAAAATCCAGTCTCCAGTCTCCAGTCTCCAACTCCAGTAAAATCCAGTCTCCTGTCTCCAACTCCAGTAAAATCCAGTCTCCAGTCTCCAGTCTCCAGTAAAATCCAGTCTCCAGTAAAATCCAGTCTCCAGTCTCTAGTAAAATCCACTCTCCAGTAAAATCCAATCTCCAGTAAAATCCAGTTCCAGTAAAATCCAGTCTCCAGCAAAATTCAGTCTCCAGTCTCCAGTAAAATCCAGTCTCCAGTCTCAAGTCTCCAGTCTCCAGTAAAATCCAGTTTTCAGTCTCCAGTCTCCAGTAAAATCCAGTCTCCAGTCTCCAGTAAAATCCAGTCTCCAGTCTCTAGTCTCCAGTCTCCAGTATCCAGTCTCCAGTAAAATCCAGTCTCCAGTAAAATCCAGTCTCGAGTAAAATCCAGTCTCCAGTAAAATCCAGTCTCCAGTAAAATCCAGTCTCCAGTAAAATCCAGTCTCCAGTAAAACCCTGTCTCCAGTAAAATCCAGTCTCCAGTAAAATCCGGTCTCCAGTAAAATCCAGTCTCCAGTAAAATCCAGTCTCCAGTAAAATCCAGTCTCCAGTCTCTAGTAAAATCCAGTCTCCAGTAAAATCTAGTCTCCAGTAAAATCCAGTTCCAGTAAAATCCAGTCTCCAGTAAAATCCAGTCTCCAGTCTCCAGTAAAATCCAGTCTCCAGTAAAATCCAGTCTCCAGTAAAATCCAGTCTCCAGTAAATTCCAGTCTCCAGTAAAATCCAGTCTCCACTCTCCAGTTAAATCCAGTCTCCAGTCTCCAGTCTCCAGTAAAATCCAGTCTCCAGTCTCCAGTAAAATCCAGTCTCCAGTAGAATCCAGTCTCCAGCCTCCAGTAAAATCCAGTCTCCAGTCTCCAGTAAAATCCAGTCTCCAATCTCCAGTAAAATCCAGTCTCCAGTAAATTCCAGTCTCCAGTCTTCAATAAAATCCAGTCTCCAGCCTCCAGTAAAATTCAGTCTCCAGTCTCAAGTCTCCAGACTCCAGTCTCCAGTTAAATCCAGTCTCCAGTCTCCAGTAAAATGCAAATTTCAGTCTCCAGTCTCCAGTAAAATCCAGTCTCCAGTCTCCAGTCTCCAACTCCAGTAAAATCCAGTCTCCTGTCTCCAACTCCAGTAAAATCCAGTCTCCAGTCTCCAGTCTCCAGTAAAATCCAGTCTCCAGTAAAATCCAGTCTCCAGTCTCTAGTAAAATCCACTCTCCAGTAAAATCCAATCTCCAGTAAAATCCAGTTCCAGTAAAATCCAGTCTCCAGTAAAATCCAGTCTCCAGTCTCCAGTAAAATCCAGTCTCCAGTAAAATCCAGTCTCCAGTCTCCAGTAAAATCCAGTCTCCAGTCTCCAGTCTGCAGTAAAATCCAGTCTCCAGTCTCCAGTAAAATCCAGTCTCCAGTCTCCAGTCTCCAGTAAAATCCAGTCTCCAGTCTCCAATAAAATCCAGTCTCCAGCCTCTAGTAAAATCCAGTCTCCAGTCTCAAGTCTCCAGTCTCCAGTAAAATCCAGTCTCCAGTCTCCAGTCTCCAACTCCAGTAAAATCCAGTCTCCAGTCTCCAGTAAAATCCAGTCTCCAGTCTCCAGTAAAATCCAGTCTCTAGTCTCCAGTAAAATCCAGTCTCGTCTCCAGTAAAATCCAGTCTCTAGTCTCCAGTAAAATCCAGTCTCCAGTAAAATCCAGTCTCCAGTCTGCAGTAAAATCCAGTCTCCAGTCTCCAGTAAAATCCAGTCTCCAGTCTCCAGTAAAATCCAGTCTCCAGTCTCCAATCTCCAGTAAAATCCAGTCTCCAGCAAAATTCAGTCTCCAGTCTCCAGTAAAATCCAGTCTCCGGTCTCCAGTAAAATCCAGTCTCCAGTCTCAAGTCTCCAGTCTCCAGTAAAATCCAGTTTTCAGTCTCTAGTCTCCAGTAAAATCCAGTCTCCAGTCTCCAGTAAAATCCAGTCTCCAGTCTCCAGTAAAATCCAGTCTCCAGTCTCTAGTCTCCAGTATCCAGTCTCCAGTAAAATCCAGTCTCCAGTAAAATCCAGTCTCGAGTAAAATCCAGTCTCCAGTAAAATCCAGTCTCCAGTAAAATCCAGTCTCCAGTAAAATCCAGTCTCCAGTAAAAACCTGTCTCCAGTAAAATCCAGTCTCCAGTAAAATCCGGTCTCCAGTAAAATCCAGTCTCCAGTAAAATCCAGTCTCCAGTCTCTAGTAAAATCCAGTCTCCAGTAAAATCTAGTCTCCAGTAAAATCCAGTTCCAGTAAAATCCAGTCTCCAGTAAAATCCAGTCTCCAGTCTCCAGTAAAATCCAGTCTCCAGTAAAATCCAGTCTCCAGTAAAATCCAGTCTCCACTCTCCAGTTAAATCCAGTCTCCAGTCTCCAGTCTCCAGTAAAATCCAGTCTCCAGTCTCCAGTAAAATCCAGTCTCCAGTAGAATCCAGTCTCCAGCCTCCAGTAAAATCCAGTCTCCAGTCTCCAGTAAAATCCAGTCTCTAGTCTCCAGTAAAATCCAGTCTCCAGTCTTCAGTCTCCAGTAAAATCCAGTCTCCAGTCTCCAGTAAAATCCAGTCTCCAGTCTCCAGTAAAATCCAGTCTCCAGTCTTCAGTAAAATCCAGTCTCCAATCTCCAGTAAAATCCAGTCTCCAGTAAATTCCAGTCTCCAGTCTCCAATAAAATCCAGTCTCCAGCCTCCAGTAAAATTCTGTCTCCAGTCTCAAGTCTCCAGTCTCCAGTCTCCAGTTAAATCCAGTCTCCAGTCTCCAGTAAAATGCTGTTTTCAGTCTCCAGTCTCCAGTAAAATCCAGTCTCCAGTCTCCAGTCTCCAACTCCAGTAAAATCCAGTCTCCAGTCTCCAACTCCAGTAAAATCCAGTCTCCAGTCTCCAGTCTCCAGTAAAATCCAGTCTCCAGTCTCTAGTAAAATCCACTCTCCAGTAAAATCCAATCTCCAGTAAAATCCAGTTCCAGTAAAATCCAGTCTCCAGTAAAATCCAGTCTCCAGTCTCCAGTAAAATCCAGTCTCCAGTAAAATCCAGTCTCCAGTCTCCAATCTCCAGTAAAATACAGTCTCCAGTTAAATCCAGTCTCCAGTCTCCAGTAAAATCCAGTCTCCAGTCTCCAGTCTGCAGTAAAATCCAGTCTCCAGTCTCCAGTAAAATCCAGTCTCCAGTCTCCAATAAAATCCAGTCTCCAGCCTCTAGTAAAATCCAGTCTCCAGTCTCAAGTCTCCAGTCTCCAGTAAAATCCAGTCTCCAGTCTCCAGTCTCCAACTCCAGTAAAATCCAGTCTCCAGTCTCCAGTAAAATCCAGTCTCCAGTCTCCAGTAAAATCCAGTCTCCAGTCTCCAGTAAAATCCAGTCTCGTCTCCAGTAAAATCCAGTCTCTAGTCTCCAGTAAAATCCAGTCTCCAGTAAAATCCAGTCTCCAGTCTCCAGTCTGCAGTAAAATCCAGTCTCCAGTCTCCAGTAAAATCCAGTCTCCAGTCTCCAGTAAAATCCAGTCTCCAGTCTCCAATCTCCAGTAAAATCCAGTCTCCAGCAAAATTCAGTCTCCAGTCTCCAGTAAAATCCAGTCTCCGGTCTCCAGTAAAATCCAGTCTCCAGTCTCAAGTCTCCAGTCTCCAGTAAAATCCAGTTTTGAGTCTCCAGTCTCCAGTAAAATCCAGTCTCCAGTCTCCAGTAAAATCCAGTCTCCAGTCTCCAGTAAAATCCAGTCTCCAGTCTCTAGTCTCCAGTATCCAGTCTCCAGTAAAATCCAGTCTCGAGTAAAATCCAGTCTCGAGTAAAATCCAGTCTCCAGTAAAATCCAGTCTCCAGTAAAATCCAGTCTCCAGTAAAATCCAGTCTCCAGTAAAAACCTGTCTCCAGTAAAATCCAGTCTCCAGTAAAATCCGGTCTCCAGTAAAATCCAGTCTCCAGTAAAATCCAGTCTCCAGTAAAATCCAGTCTCCAGTCTCTAGTAAAATCCAGTCTCCAGTAAAATCTAGTCTCCAGTAAAATCCAGTTCCAGTAAAATCCAGTCTCCAGTAAAATCCAGTCTCCAGTCTCCAGTAAAATCCAGTCTCCAGTAAAATCCAGTCTCCAGTAAATTCCAGTCTCCAGTAAAATCCAGTCTCCACTCTCCAGTTAAATCCAGTCTCCAGTCTCCAGTCTCCAGTACAATCCTGTCTCCAGTCTCCAGTAAAATCCAGTCTCCAGTAGAATCCAGTCTCCAGCCTCCAGTAAAATCCAGTCTCCAGTCTCCAGTAAAATCCAGTCTCTAGTCTCCAGTAAAATCCAGTCTCTAGTCTCCAGTAAAATCCAGTCTCCAGTCTTCAGTCTCCAGTAAAATCCAGTCTCCAGTCTCCAGTAAAATCCAGTCTCCAGTCTCCAGTAAAATCCAGTCTCCAGTCTCCAGTAAAATCCAGTCTCCAATCTCCAGTAAAATCCTGTCTCCAGTAAATTCCAGTCTCGAGTCTCCAATAAAATCCAGTCTCCAGCCTCCAGTAAAATTCAGTCTCCAGTCTCAAGTCTCCAGTCTCCAGTCTCCAGTTAAATCCAGTCTCCAGTCTCCAGTAAAATGCAGTTTTCAGTCTCCAGTCTCCAGTAAAATCCAGTCTCCAGTCTCCAACTCCAGTAAAATCCAGTCTCCAGTCTCCAACTCCAGTAAAATCCAGTCTCCAGTCTCCAGTAAAATCCAGTCTCCAGTCTCTAGTCTCCAGTATCCAGTCTCCAGTAAAATCCAGTCTCCAGTAAAATCCAGTCTCGAGTAAAATCCAGTCTCCAGTAAAATCCAGTCTCCAGTAAAATCCAGTCTCCAGTAAAATCCAGTCTCCAGTAAAAACCTGTCTCCAGTAAAATCCAGTCTCCAGTAAAATCCGGTCTCCAGTAAAATCCAGTCTCCAGTAAAATCCAGTCTCCAGTCTCTAGTAAAATCCAGTCCCCAGTAAAATCTAGTCTCCAGTAAAATCCAGTTCCAGTAAAATCCAGTCTCCAGTAAAATCCAGTCTCCAGTCTCCAGTAAAATCCAGTCTCCAGTAAAATCCAGTCTCCAGTAAATTCCAGTCTCCAGTAAAATCCAGTCTCCACTCTCCAGTAAAATCCAGTCTCCAGTAAAATCCAGTCTCCAGTAAAATCCAGTCTCCAGTAAATTCCAGTCTCCAGTAAAATCCAGTCTCCACTCTCCAGTTAAATCCAGTCTCCAGTCTCCAGTCTCCAGTAAAATCCAGTCTCCAGTCTCCAGTAAAATCCAGTCTCCAGTAGAATCCAGTCTCCAGCCTCCAGTAAAATCCAGTCTCCAGTCTCCAGTAAAATCCAGTCTCTAGTCTCCAGTAAAATCCAGTCTCCAGTCTTCAGTCTCCAGTAAAATCCAGTCTCCAGTCTCCAGTAAAATCCAGTCTCCAGTCTCCAGTAAAATCCAGTCTCCAGTCTCCAGTAAAATCCAGTCTCCAATCTCCAGTAAAATCCAGTCTCCAGTAAATTCCAGTCTCCAGTCTCCAATAAAATCCAGTCTCCAGCCTCCAGTAAAATTCTGTCTCCAGTCTCAAGTCTCCAGTCTCCAGTCTCCAGTTAAATCCAGTCTCCAGTCTCCAGTAAAATGCAAATTTCAGTCTCCAGTCTCCAGTAAAATCCAGTCTCCAGTCTCCAGTCTCCAACTCCAGTAAAATCCAGTCTCCTGTCTCCAACTCCAGTAAAATCCAGTCTCCAGTCTCCAGTCTCCAGTAAAATCCAGTCTCCAGTAAAATCCAGTCTCCAGTCTCTAGTAAAATCCACTCTGCAGTAAAATCCAATCTCCAGTAAAATCCAGTTCCAGTAAAATCCAGTCTCCAGTAAAATCCAGTCTCCAGTCTCCAGTAAAATCCAGTCTCCAGTAAAATCCAGTCTCCAGTCTCCAATCTCCAGTAAAATACAGTCTCCAGTTAAATCCAGTCTCCAGTCTCCAGTAAAATCCAGTCTCCAGTCTCCAGTCTGCAGTAAAATCCAGTCTCCAGTCTCCAGTAAAATCCAGTCTCCAGTCTCCAGTCTCCAGTAAAATCCAGTCTCCAGTCTCCAATAAAATCCAGTCTCCAGCCTCTAGTAAAATCCAGTCTCCAGTCTCAAGTCTCCAGTCTCCAGTAAAATCCAGTCTCCAGTCTCCAGTCTCCAACTCCAGTAAAATCCAGTCTCCAGTCTCCAGTAAAATCCAGTCTCCAGACTCCAGTAAAATCCAGTCTCTAGTCTCCAGTAAAATCCAGTCTCGTCTCCAGTAAAATCCAGTCTCTAGTCTCCAGTAAAATCCAGTCTCCTGTAAAATCCAGTCTCCAGTCTCCAGTCTGCAGTAAAATCCAGTCTCCAGTCTCCAGTAAAATCCAGTCTCCAGTCTCCAGTAAAATCCAGTCTCCAGTCTCCAATCTCCAGTAAAATCCAGTCTCCAGCAAAATTCAGTCTCCAGTCTCCAGTAAAATCCAGTCTCCGGTCTCCAGTAAAATCCAGTCTCCAGTCTCAAGTCTCCAGTCTCCAGTCTCCAGTAAAATCCAGTTTTCAGTCTCTAGTCTCCAGTAAAATCCAGTCTCCAGTCTCCAGTAAAATCCAGTCTCCAGTCTCCAGTAAAATCCAGTCTCCAGTCTCTAGTCTCCAGTATCCAGTCTCCAGTAAAATCCAGTCTCCAGTAAAATCCAGTCTCGAGTAAAATCCAGTCTCCAGTAAAATCCAGTCTCCAGTAAAATCCAGTCTCCAGTAAAATCCAGTCTCCAGTAAAAACCCGTCTCCAGTAAAATCCAGTCTCCAGTAAAATCCGGTCTCCAGTAAAATCCAGTCTCCAGTAAAATCCAGTCTCCAGTCTCTAGTAAAATCCAGTCTCCAGTAAAATCTAGTCTCCAGTAAAATCCAGTTCCAGTAAAATCCAGTCTCCAGTAAAATCCAGTCTCCAGTCTCCAGTAAAATCCAGTCTCCAGTAAAATCCAGTCTCCAGTAAAATCCAGTCTCCACTCTCCAGTTAAATCCAGTCTCCAGTCTCCAGTCTCCAGTAAAATCCAGTCTCCAGTCTCCAGTAAAATCCAGTCTCCAGTAGAATCCAGTCTCCAGCCTCCAGTAAAATCCAGTCTCCAGTCTGCAGTAAAATCCAGTCTCTAGTCTCCAGTAAAATCCAGTCTCCAGTCTTCAGTCTCCAGTAAAATCCAGTCTCCAGTCTCCAGTAAAATCCAGTCTCCAGTCTCCAGTAAAATCCAGTCTCCAGTATAATATGGTCTCCAGTAAAATCCAGTCTCCAGTCTCCAGTAAAATCCAGTCTCCAGTCTCCAGTCTCCAGTAAAATCCAGTCTCCAGTCTCCAGTAAAATCCAGTCTCCAGTCCCCAGTCTCTAGTTAAACCCAGTATCCAGTCTCCAGTCTCCAGTAAAATCCAGTCTCCAGTCTCCAGTAAAATCCAGTCTCCAGTGAAATCCGGTCTCCAGTTAAATCCAGTCTCCAGTAAAATCCAGTCTCCACTAAAATCCAGTCTCTCGTAAAATCCAGTCTCCAGTAAAATCCAGTATCCAGTAAAATCCAGTCTCCAGTAAAATTAAGTCTCGAGTATAATATGGCCTCCAGTAAAATCCAGTCTCCAGTAAAATCCAGTCTCCAGTCTCAAGTCTCCATTAAAATCCAGTCTCCAGTCTCCAGTAAAATCCAGTCTCCAGTCCCCAGTCTAGTAAAACCCAGTCTCCAGTCTCCAGTCTCCAGTAAAATCCAGTCTCCAGTCTCCAGTCTCCAGTAAAATCCAGTCTCCAGTAAAATCCAGTCTCCAGTTAAATCCAGTCTCCAGTAAAATCCAGTCTCCACTAAAATCCAGTCTCTAGTAAAATCCAGTCTCGAGTAAAATCAAGTCTCCAGTCTCCAGTAAAATCCAGTCTCCAGTCTCCAGTAAAATCCAGTAAAATCGAGTAAAATCCAGTAAAATCCAGTAAAATCTAGTCTCCAGTCTCCAGTAAAATCCAGTAAAATCCAGTCTCCAGACTCCAGTCTCCAGCAAAATCCAGTAAAATCCAGTCTCGAGTCTCCAGTCTCCAGTAAAATCCAGTCTCCAGTCTCCAGTAAAATCCAGTCTCCAGTCTCCAGTAAAATCCAGTCTCCAGTCTACAGTAAAATCCAGTCTCCAGTCTCCAGTAAAATGCAGTCTCTAGTCTCCTGTAAACTCCAGTCTCTAGTCTCCAGTAAAATCCAGTCTCCAGTCTCCAGTCTCCAGTAAAATCCAGTCTCCAGCCTCCAGTAAAATCCAGTCTCCAGTCTCCAGTAAAATCCAGTCTCTAGTCTCCAGTAAAATCCAGTCTCCAGTCTTAAGTCTCCAGTAAAATCTAGTCTCCAGTCTCCAGTAAAATCCAGTCTCCAGTCTCCAGTAAAATCCAGTCTCCAGTCTCCAGTAAAATCCAGTCTCCAATCTCCAGTAAAATCCAGTCTCCAGTAAATTCCAGTCTCCAGTCTTCAATAAAATCCAGTCTCCAGCCTCCAGTAAAATTCAGTCTCCAGTCTCAAGTCTCCAGTCTCCAGTCTCCAGTTAAATCCAGTCTCCAGTCTCCAGTAAAATGCAAATTTCAGTCTCCAGTCTCCAGTAAAATCCAGTCTCCAGTCTCCAGTCTCCAACTCCAGTAAAATCCAGTCTCCTGTCTCCAACTCCAGTAAAATCCAGTCTCCAGTCTCCAGTCTCCAGTAAAATCCAGTCTCCAGTAAAATCCAGTCTCCAGTCTCTAGTAAAATCCACTCTCCAGTAAAATCCAATCTCCAGTAAAATCCAGTTCCAGTAAAATCCAGTCTCCAGCAAAATTCAGTCTCCAGTCTCCAGTAAAATCCAGTCTCCAGTCTCAAGTCTCCAGTCTCCAGTAAAATCCAGTTTTCAGTCTCCAGTCTCCAGTAAAATCCAGTCTCCAGTCTCCAGTAAAATCCAGTCTCCAGTCTCTAGTCTCCAGTCTCCAGTATCCAGTCTCCAGTAAAATCCAGTCTCCAGTAAAATCCAGTCTCGAGTAAAATCCAGTCTCCAGTAAAATCCAGTCTCCAGTAAAATCCAGTCTCCAGTAAAATCCAGTCTCCAGTAAAACCCTGTCTCCAGTAAAATCCAGTCTCCAGTAAAATCCGGTCTCCAGTAAAATCCAGTCTCCAGTAAAATCCAGTCTCCAGTAAAATCCAGTCTCCAGTCTCTAGTAAAATCCAGTCTCCAGTAAAATCTAGTCTCCAGTAAAATCCAGTTCCAGTAAAATCCAGTCTCCAGTAAAATCCAGTCTCCAGTCTCCAGTAAAATCCAGTCTCCAGTAAAATCCAGTCTCCAGTAAAATCCAGTCTCCAGTAAATTCCAGTCTCCAGTAAAATCCAGTCTCCACTCTCCAGTTAAATCCAGTCTCCAGTCTCCAGTCTCCAGTAAAATCCAGTCTCCAGTCTCCAGTAAAATCCAGTCTCCAGTAGAATCCAGTCTCCAGCCTCCAGTAAAATCCAGTCTCCAGTCTCCAGTAAAATCCAGTCTCCAATCTCCAGTAAAATCCAGTCTCCAGTAAATTCCAGTCTCCAGTCTTCAATAAAATCCAGTCTCCAGCCTCCAGTAAAATTCAGTCTCCAGTCTCAAGTCTCCAGACTCCAGTCTCCAGTTAAATCCAGTCTCCAGTCTCCAGTAAAATGCAAATTTCAGTCTCCAGTCTCCAGTAAAATCCAGTCTCCAGTCTCCAGTCTCCAACTCCAGTAAAATCCAGTCTCCTGTCTCCAACTCCAGTAAAATCCAGTCTCCAGTCTCCAGTCTCCAGTAAAATCCAGTCTCCAGTAAAATCCAGTCTCCAGTCTCTAGTAAAATCCACTCTCCAGTAAAATCCAATCTCCAGTAAAATCCAGTTCCAGTAAAATCCAGTCTCCAGTAAAATCCAGTCTCCAGTCTCCAGTAAAATCCAGTCTCCAGTAAAATCCAGTCTCCAGTCTCCAGTAAAATCCAGTCTCCAGTCTCCAGTCTGCAGTAAAATCCAGTCTCCAGTCTCCAGTAAAATCCAGTCTCCAGTCTCCAGTCTCCAGTAAAATCCAGTCTCCAGTCTCCAATAAAATCCAGTCTCCAGCCTCTAGTAAAATCCAGTCTCCAGTCTCAAGTCTCCAGTCTCCAGTAAAATCCAGTCTCCAGTCTCCAGTCTCCAACTCCAGTAAAATCCAGTCTCCAGTCTCCAGTAAAATCCAGTCTCCAGTCTCCAGTAAAATCCAGTCTCTAGTCTCCAGTAAAATCCAGTCTCGTCTCCAGTAAAATCCAGTCTCTAGTCTCCAGTAAAATCCAGTCTCCAGTAAAATCCAGTCTCCAGTCTGCAGTAAAATCCAGTCTCCAGTCTCCAGTAAAATCCAGTCTCCAGTCTCCAGTAAAATCCAGTCTCCAGTCTCCAATCTCCAGTAAAATCCAGTCTCCAGCAAAATTCAGTCTCCAGTCTCCAGTAAAATCCAGTCTCCGGTCTCCAGTAAAATCCAGTCTCCAGTCTCAAGTCTCCAGTCTCCAGTAAAATCCAGTTTTCAGTCTCTAGTCTCCAGTAAAATCCAGTCTCCAGTCTCCAGTAAAATCCAGTCTCCAGTCTCCAGTAAAATCCAGTCTCCAGTCTCTAGTCTCCAGTATCCAGTCTCCAGTAAAATCCAGTCTCCAGTAAAATCCAGTCTCGAGTAAAATCCAGTCTCCAGTAAAATCCAGTCTCCAGTAAAATCCAGTCTCCAGTAAAATCCAGTCTCCAGTAAAAACCTGTCTCCAGTAAAATCCAGTCTCCAGTAAAATCCGGTCTCCAGTAAAATCCAGTCTCCAGTAAAATCCAGTCTCCAGTCTCTAGTAAAATCCAGTCTCCAGTAAAATCTAGTCTCCAGTAAAATCCAGTTCCAGTAAAATCCAGTCTCCAGTAAAATCCAGTCTCCAGTCTCCAGTAAAATCCAGTCTCCAGTAAAATCCAGTCTCCAGTAAAATCCAGTCTCCACTCTCCAGTTAAATCCAGTCTCCAGTCTCCAGTCTCCAGTAAAATCCAGTCTCCAGTCTCCAGTAAAATCCAGTCTCCAGTAGAATCCAGTCTCCAGCCTCCAGTAAAATCCAGTCTCCAGTCTCCAGTAAAATCCAGTCTCTAGTCTCCAGTAAAATCCAGTCTCCAGTCTTCAGTCTCCAGTAAAATCCAGTCTCCAGTCTCCAGTAAAATCCAGTCTCCAGTCTCCAGTAAAATCCAGTCTCCAGTCTTCAGTAAAATCCAGTCTCCAATCTCCAGTAAAATCCAGTCTCCAGTAAATTCCAGTCTCCAGTCTCCAATAAAATCCAGTCTCCAGCCTCCAGTAAAATTCTGTCTCCAGTCTCAAGTCTCCAGTCTCCAGTCTCCAGTTAAATCCAGTCTCCAGTCTCCAGTAAAATGCTGTTTTCAGTCTCCAGTCTCCAGTAAAATCCAGTCTCCAGTCTCCAGTCTCCAACTCCAGTAAAATCCAGTCTCCAGTCTCCAACTCCAGTAAAATCCAGTCTCCAGTCTCCAGTCTCCAGTAAAATCCAGTCTCCAGTCTCTAGTAAAATCCACTCTCCAGTAAAATCCAATCTCCAGTAAAATCCAGTTCCAGTAAAATCCAGTCTCCAGTAAAATCCAGTCTCCAGTCTCCAGTAAAATCCAGTCTCCAGTAAAATCCAGTCTCCAGTCTCCAATCTCCAGTAAAATACAGTCTCCAGTTAAATCCAGTCTCCAGTCTCCAGTAAAATCCAGTCTCCAGTCTCCAGTCTGCAGTAAAATCCAGTCTCCAGTCTCCAGTAAAATCCAGTCTCCAGTCTCCAATAAAATCCAGTCTCCAGCCTCTAGTAAAATCCAGTCTCCAGTCTCAAGTCTCCAGTCTCCAGTAAAATCCAGTCTCCAGTCTCCAGTCTCCAACTCCAGTAAAATCCAGTCTCCAGTCTCCAGTAAAATCCAGTCTCCAGTCTCCAGTAAAATCCAGTCTCCAGTCTCCAGTAAAATCCAGTCTCGTCTCCAGTAAAATCCAGTCTCTAGTCTCCAGTAAAATCCAGTCTCCAGTAAAATCCAGTCTCCAGTCTCCAGTCTGCAGTAAAATCCAGTCTCCAGTCTCCAGTAAAATCCAGTCTCCAGTCTCCAGTAAAATCCAGTCTCCAGTCTCCAATCTCCAGTAAAATCCAGTCTCCAGCAAAATTCAGTCTCCAGTCTCCAGTAAAATCCAGTCTCCGGTCTCCAGTAAAATCCAGTCTCCAGTCTCAAGTCTCCAGTCTCCAGTAAAATCCAGTTTTGAGTCTCCAGTCTCCAGTAAAATCCAGTCTCCAGTCTCCAGTAAAATCCAGTCTCCAGTCTCCAGTAAAATCCAGTCTCCAGTCTCTAGTCTCCAGTATCCAGTCTCCAGTAAAATCCAGTCTCGAGTAAAATCCAGTCTCGAGTAAAATCCAGTCTCCAGTAAAATCCAGTCTCCAGTAAAATCCAGTCTCCAGTAAAATCCAGTCTCCAGTAAAAACCTGTCTCCAGTAAAATCCAGTCTCCAGTAAAATCCGGTCTCCAGTAAAATCCAGTCTCCAGTAAAATCCAGTCTCCAGTAAAATCCAGTCTCCAGTCTCTAGTAAAATCCAGTCTCCAGTAAAATCTAGTCTCCAGTAAAATCCAGTTCCAGTAAAATCCAGTCTCCAGTAAAATCCAGTCTCCAGTCTCCAGTAAAATCCAGTCTCCAGTAAAATCCAGTCTCCAGTAAATTCCAGTCTCCAGTAAAATCCAGTCTCCACTCTCCAGTTAAATCCAGTCTCCAGTCTCCAGTCTCCAGTACAATCCTGTCTCCAGTCTCCAGTAAAATCCAGTCTCCAGTAGAATCCAGTCTCCAGCCTCCAGTAAAATCCAGTCTCCAGTCTCCAGTAAAATCCAGTCTCTAGTCTCCAGTAAAATCCAGTCTCTAGTCTCCAGTAAAATCCAGTCTCCAGTCTTCAGTCTCCAGTAAAATCCAGTCTCCAGTCTCCAGTAAAATCCAGTCTCCAGTCTCCAGTAAAATCCAGTCTCCAGTCTCCAGTAAAATCCAGTCTCCAATCTCCAGTAAAATCCTGTCTCCAGTAAATTCCAGTCTCGAGTCTCCAATAAAATCCAGTCTCCAGCCTCCAGTAAAATTCAGTCTCCAGTCTCAAGTCTCCAGTCTCCAGTCTCCAGTTAAATCCAGTCTCCAGTCTCCAGTAAAATGCAGTTTTCAGTCTCCAGTCTCCAGTAAAATCCAGTCTCCAGTCTCCAACTCCAGTAAAATCCAGTCTCCAGTCTCCAACTCCAGTAAAATCCAGTCTCCAGTCTCCAGTAAAATCCAGTCTCCAGTCTCTAGTCTCCAGTATCCAGTCTCCAGTAAAATCCAGTCTCCAGTAAAATCCAGTCTCGAGTAAAATCCAGTCTCCAGTAAAATCCAGTCTCCAGTAAAATCCAGTCTCCAGTAAAATCCAGTCTCCAGTAAAAACCTGTCTCCAGTAAAATCCAGTCTCCAGTAAAATCCGGTCTCCAGTAAAATCCAGTCTCCAGTAAAATCCAGTCTCCAGTCTCTAGTAAAATCCAGTCCCCAGTAAAATCTAGTCTCCAGTAAAATCCAGTTCCAGTAAAATCCAGTCTCCAGTAAAATCCAGTCTCCAGTCTCCAGTAAAATCCAGTCTCCAGTAAAATCCAGTCTCCAGTAGATTCCAGTCTCCAGTAAAATCCAGTCTCCACTCTCCAGTAAAATCCAGTCTCCAGTAAAATCCAGTCTCCAGTAAAATCCAGTCTCCAGTAAATTCCAGTCTCCAGTAAAATCCAGTCTCCACTCTCCAGTTAAATCCAGTCTCCAGTCTCCAGTCTCCAGTAAAATCCAGTCTCCAGTCTCCAGTAAAATCCAGTCTCCAGTAGAATCCAGTCTCCAGCCTCCAGTAAAATCCAGTCTCCAGTCTCCAGTAAAATCCAGTCTCTAGTCTCCAGTAAAATCCAGTCTCCAGTCTTCAGTCTCCAGTAAAATCCAGTCTCCAGTCTCCAGTAAAATCCAGTCTCCAGTCTCCAGTAAAATCCAGTCTCCAGTCTCCAGTAAAATCCAGTCTCCAATCTCCAGTAAAATCCAGTCTCCAGTAAATTCCAGTCTCCAGTCTCCAATAAAATCCAGTCTCCAGCCTCCAGTAAAATTCTGTCTCCAGTCTCAAGTCTCCAGTCTCCAGTCTCCAGTTAAATCCAGTCTCCAGTCTCCAGTAAAATGCAAATTTCAGTCTCCAGTCTCCAGTAAAATCCAGTCTCCAGTCTCCAGTCTCCAACTCCAGTAAAATCCAGTCTCCTGTCTCCAACTCCAGTAAAATCCAGTCTCCAGTCTCCAGTCTCCAGTAAAATCCAGTCTCCAGTAAAATCCAGTCTCCAGTCTCTAGTAAAATCCACTCTGCAGTAAAATCCAATCTCCAGTAAAATCCAGTTCCAGTAAAATCCAGTCTCCAGTAAAATCCAGTCTCCAGTCTCCAGTAAAATCCAGTCTCCAGTAAAATCCAGTCTCCAGTCTCCAATCTCCAGTAAAATACAGTCTCCAGTTAAATCCAGTCTCCAGTCTCCAGTAAAATCCAGTCTCCAGTCTCCAGTCTGCAGTAAAATCCAGTCTCCAGTCTCCAGTAAAATCCAGTCTCCAGTCTCCAGTCTCCAGTAAAATCCAGTCTCCAGTCTCCAATAAAATCCAGTCTCCAGCCTCTAGTAAAATCCAGTCTCCAGTCTCAAGTCTCCAGTCTCCAGTAAAATCCAGTCTCCAGTCTCCAGTCTCCAACTCCAGTAAAATCCAGTCTCCAGTCTCCAGTAAAATCCAGTCTCCAGACTCCAGTAAAATCCAGTCTCTAGTCTCCAGTAAAATCCAGTCTCGTCTCCAGTAAAATCCAGTCTCTAGTCTCCAGTAAAATCCAGTCTCCTGTAAAATCCAGTCTCCAGTCTCCAGTCTGCAGTAAAATCCAGTCTCCAGTCTCCAGTAAAATCCAGTCTCCAGTCTCCAGTAAAATCCAGTCTCCAGTCTCCAATCTCCAGTAAAATCCAGTCTCCAGCAAAATTCAGTCTCCAGTCTCCAGTAAAATCCAGTCTCCGGTCTCCAGTAAAATCCAGTCTCCAGTCTCAAGTCTCCAGTCTCCAGTCTCCAGTAAAATCCAGTTTTCAGTCTCTAGTCTCCAGTAAAATCCAGTCTCCAGTCTCCAGTAAAATCCAGTCTCCAGTCTCCAGTAAAATCCAGTCTCCAGTCTCTAGTCTCCAGTATCCAGTCTCCAGTAAAATCCAGTCTCCAGTAAAATCCAGTCTCGAGTAAAATCCAGTCTCCAGTAAAATCCAGTCTCCAGTAAAATCCAGTCTCCAGTAAAATCCAGTCTCCAGTAAAAACCCGTCTCCAGTAAAATCCAGTCTCCAGTAAAATCCGGTCTCCAGTAAAATCCAGTCTCCAGTAAAATCCAGTCTCCAGTCTCTAGTAAAATCCAGTCTCCAGTAAAATCTAGTCTCCAGTAAAATCCAGTTCCAGTAAAATCCAGTCTCCAGTAAAATCCAGTCTCCAGTCTCCAGTAAAATCCAGTCTCCAGTAAAATCCAGTCTCCAGTAAAATCCAGTCTCCACTCTCCAGTTAAATCCAGTCTCCAGTCTCCAGTCTCCAGTAAAATCCAGTCTCCAGTCTCCAGTAAAATCCAGTCTCCAGTAGAATCCAGTCTC
The DNA here is from genome assembly GCF_055824585.1 of Amblyomma mixtum. Lineage (NCBI taxonomy): Eukaryota > Metazoa > Arthropoda > Arachnida > Ixodida > Ixodidae > Amblyomma > Amblyomma mixtum. Next base: position 89,314,045 of record NC_143021.1, read on the forward strand.
CAGCCTCCAGTAAAATCCAGTCTCCAGTCTGCAGTAAAATCCAGTCTCTAGTCTCCAGTAAAATCCAGTCTCCAGTCTTCAGTCTCCAGTAAAATCCAGTCTCCAGTCTCCAGTAAAATCCAGTCTCCAGTCTCCAGTAAAATCCAGTCTCCAGTATAATATGGTCTCCAGTAAAATCCAGTCTCCAGTCTCCAGTAAAATCCAGTCTCCAGTCTCCAGTCTCCAGTAAAATCCAGTCTCCAGTCTCCAGTAAAATCCAGTCTCCAGTCCCCAGTCTCTAGTTAAACCCAGTATCCAGTCTCCAGTCTCCAGTAAAATCCAGTCTCCAGTCTCCAGTAAAATCCAGTCTCCAGTGAAATCCGGTCTCCAGTTAAATCCAGTCTCCAGTAAAATCCAGTCTCCACTAAAATCCAGTCTCTAGTAAAATCCAGTCTCCAGTAAAATCCAGTATCCAGTAAAATCCAGTCTCCAGTAAAATTAAGTCTCGAGTATAATATGGCCTCCAGTAAAATCCAGTCTCCAGTAAAATCCAGTCTCCAGTCTCAAGTCTCCATTAAAATCCAGTCTCCAGTCTCCAGTAAAATCCAGTCTCCAGTCCCCAGTCTAGTAAAACCCAGTCTCCAGTCTCCAGTCTCCAGTAAAATCCAGTCTCCAGTCTCCAGTCTCCAGTAAAATCCAGTCTCCAGTAAAATCCAGTCTCCAGTTAAATCCAGTCTCCAGTAAAATCCAGTCTCCACTAAAATCCAGTCTCTAGTAAAATCCAGTCTCGAGTAAAATCAAGTCTCCAGTCTCCAGTAAAATCCAGTCTCCAGTCTCCAGTAAAATCCAGTAAAATCGAGTAAAATCCAGTAAAATCCAGTAAAATCTAGTCTCCAGTCTCCAGTAAAATCCAGTAAAATCCAGTCTCCAGACTCCAGTCTCCAGCAAAATCCAGTAAAATCCAGTCTCGAGTCTCCAGTCTCCAGTAAAATCCAGTCTCCAGTCTCCAGTAAAATCCAGTCTCCAGTCTCCAGTAAAATCCAGTCTCCAGTCTACAGTAAAATCCAGTCTCCAGTCTCCAGTAAAATGCAGTCTCTAGTCTCCTGTAAACTCCAGTCTCTAGTCTCCAGTAAAATCCAGTCTCCAGTCTCCAGTCTCCAGTAAAATCCAGTGTCCAGTCTCCAGTCTGCAGTAAAATCCAGTCTCCAGTCTCCAGTAAAATCCAGTCTCCAGTCTCCAGCAAAATCCAGTCTCCAGTCTCCAATCTCCAGTAAAATCCTGTCTCCAGTCTCCAATAAAATCCAGTCTCCAGCCTCCAGTAAAATCCAATCTCCAGTCTCAAGCCTCCAGTCTCCAGTAAAATCCAGTTTTCAGTCTCCAGTCTCCAGTAAAATCCAGTCTCCAGTCTCGAGTCTCCAACTCCAGTAAAATCCAGTCTCCAGTAAAATCCAGTCTCCAGTCTCCAGTACAATCCAGTCTCCAGTCTCCAGTAAAATCCAGTCTCCAGTAAAATCCAGTCTCCAGTCTCTAGTCTCCAGTCTCCAGTATCCAGTCTCCAGTCTCCAGTAAAATCCAGTCTCATGTAAAATCCAGTCTCCAGTAAAATCCAGTCTCCAGTAAAATCCAGTCTCCAGTAAAATCCAGTCTCCAGTAAAATGCAGTCTCCAGTAAAATCCAGTCTCCAGTAAAATCGACTCTCCAGTAAAACCAGTCTCCAGTAAAATCCAGTCTCCAGTCTCCAGTAAAATTCAGTCTCCAGTCTCCAGTAAAATCCAGTCTCCAGTCTCCAGTAAAATCCAATCTCCAGTACAATCCAGTCTCCAGTAAAATCCAGTCTCCAGTAAAATCCAGTCTACAGTAAAATCCAGTCTCCAGTAAAATCCAGTCTCCAGTAAAATCCAGTCTCCAGTAAAATCCACTCTCTAGTAAAATCCAGTCTCCAGTAAAATCCAGTCTCCAGTAAAATCCAGTCTCCAGTCTCCAGTAAAATCCAGTCTCCAGTAAAATCCAGTCTCCAGTAAAATCCAGCCTCCAGTCTCCAGTAAAATCCAGTCTCCAGTCTCCAGTAAAATCCAGTCTCCAGTCTCCAGTAAAATCCAGTCTCCAGTAAAATCCAGTCTCCAGTCTCCAGTAAAATCCAGTCTCCAGTCTCCAGTAAAATCCAGTCTCTAGTCTCCAGTAAAATCCACTCTCCAGTAAAATCCAGTCTCCAGTCTCCAGTCTGCAGTAAAATCCAGTCTCCAGTCTCCAGTAAAATCCAGTCTCCAGTCTCCAGTAAAATCCAGTCTCCAGTCTCCAATCTCCAGTAAAATCCAGTCTCCAGCAAAATTCAGTCTCCAGTCTCCAGTAAAATCCAGTCTCCAGTCTCAAGTCTCCAGTCTCCAGTAAAATCCAGTTTTCAGTCTCCAGTCTCCAGTAAAATCCAGTCTCCAGTCTCCAGTAAAATCCAGTCTCCAGTCTCTAGTCTCCAGTCTCCAGTATCCAGTCTCCAGTAAAATCCAGTCTCCAGTAAAATCCAGTCTCGAGTAAAATCCAGTCTCCAGTAAAATCCAGTCTCCAGTAAAATCCAGTCTCCAGTAAAATCCAGTCTCCAGTAAAACCCTGTCTCCAGTAAAATCCAGTCTCCAGTAAAATCCGGTCTCCAGTAAAATCCAGTCTCCAGTAAAATCCAGTCTCCAGTAAAATCCAGTCTCCAGTCTCTAGTAAAATCCAGTCTCCAGTAAAATCTAGTCTCCAGTAAAATCCAGTTCCAGTAAAATCCAGTCTCCAGTAAAATCCAGTCTCCAGTCTCCAGTAAAATCCAGTCTCCAGTAAAATCCAGTCTCCAGTAAAATCCAGTCTCCAGTAAATTCCAGTCTCCAGTAAAATCCAGTCTCCACTCTCCAGTTAAATCCAGTCTCCAGTCTCCAGTCTCCAGTAAAATCCAGTCTCCAGTCTCCAGTAAAATCCAGTCTCCAGTAGAATCCAGTCTCCAGCCTCCAGTAAAATCCAGTCTCCAGTCTCCAGTAAAATCCAGTCTCTAGTCTCCAGTAAAATCCAGTCTCCAGTCTTAAGTCTCCAGTAAAATCTAGTCTCCAGTCTCCAGTAAAATCCAGTCTCCAGTCTCCAGTAAAATCCAGTCTCCAGTCTCCAGTAAAATCCAGTCTCCAATCTCCAGTAAAATCCAGTCTCCAGTAAATTCCAGTCTCCAGTCTTCAATAAAATCCAGTCTCCAGCCTCCAGTAAAATTCAGTCTCCAGTCTCAAGTCTCCAGTCTCCAGTCTCCAGTTAAATCCAGTCTCCAGTCTCCAGTAAAATGCAAATTTCAGTCTCCAGTCTCCAGTAAAATCCAGTCTCCAGTCTCCAGTCTCCAACTCCAGTAAAATCCAGTCTCCTGTCTCCAACTCCAGTAAAATCCAGTCTCCAGTCTCCAGTCTCCAGTAAAATCCAGTCTCCAGTAAAATCCAGTCTCCAGTCTCTAGTAAAATCCACTCTCCAGTAAAATCCAATCTCCAGTAAAATCCAGTTCCAGTAAAATCCAGTCTCCAGCAAAATTCAGTCTCCAGTCTCCAGTAAAATCCAGTCTCCAGTCTCAAGTCTCCAGTCTCCAGTAAAATCCAGTTTTCAGTCTCCAGTCTCCAGTAAAATCCAGTCTCCAGTCTCCAGTAAAATCCAGTCTCCAGTCTCTAGTCTCCAGTCTCCAGTATCCAGTCTCCAGTAAAATCCAGTCTCCAGTAAAATCCAGTCTCGAGTAAAATCCAGTCTCCAGTAAAATCCAGTCTCCAGTAAAATCCAGTCTCCAGTAAAATCCAGTCTCCAGTAAAACCCTGTCTCCAGTAAAATCCAGTCTCCAGTAAAATCCGGTCTCCAGTAAAATCCAGTCTCCAGTAAAATCCAGTCTCCAGTAAAATCCAGTCTCCAGTCTCTAGTAAAATCCAGTCTCCAGTAAAATCTAGTCTCCAGTAAAATCCAGTTCCAGTAAAATCCAGTCTCCAGTAAAATCCAGTCTCCAGTCTCCAGTAAAATCCAGTCTCCAGTAAAATCCAGTCTCCAGTAAAATCCAGTCTCCAGTAAATTCCAGTCTCCAGTAAAATCCAGTCTCCACTCTCCAGTTAAATCCAGTCTCCAGTCTCCAGTCTCCAGTAAAATCCAGTCTCCAGTCTCCAGTAAAATCCAGTCTCCAGTAGAATCCAGTCTCCAGCCTCCAGTAAAATCCAGTCTCCAGTCTCCAGTAAAATCCAGTCTCTAGTCTCCAGTAAAATCCAGTCTCCAGTCTTAAGTCTCCAGTAAAATCTAGTCTCCAGTCTCCAGTAAAATCCAGTCTCCAGTCTCCAGTAAAATCCAGTCTCCAGTCTCCAGTAAAATCCAGTCTCCAATCTCCAGTAAAATCCAGTCTCCAGTAAATTCCAGTCTCCAGTCTTCAATAAAATCCAGTCTCCAGCCTCCAGTAAAATTCAGTCTCCAGTCTCAAGTCTCCAGACTCCAGTCTCCAGTTAAATCCAGTCTCCAGTCTCCAGTAAAATGCAAATTTCAGTCTCCAGTCTCCAGTAAAATCCAGTCTCCAGTCTCCAGTCTCCAACTCCAGTAAAATCCAGTCTCCTGTCTCCAACTCCAGTAAAATCCAGTCTCCAGTCTCCAGTCTCCAGTAAAATCCAGTCTCCAGTAAAATCCAGTCTCCAGTCTCTAGTAAAATCCACTCTCCAGTAAAATCCAATCTCCAGTAAAATCCAGTTCCAGTAAAATCCAGTCTCCAGTAAAATCCAGTCTCCAGTCTCCAGTAAAATCCAGTCTCCAGTAAAATCCAGTCTCCAGTCTCCAGTAAAATCCAGTCTCCAGTCTCCAGTCTCCAGTAAAATCCAGTCTCCAGTCTCCAGTCTCCAGTAAAATCCAGTCTCCAGTCTCCAATAAAATCCAGTCTCCAGCCTCTAGTAAAATCCAGTCTCCAGTCTCAAGTCTCCAGTCTCCAGTAAAATCCAGTCTCCAGTCTCCAGTCTCCAACTCCAGTAAAATCCAGTCTCCAGTCTCCAGTAAAATCCAGTCTCCAGTCTCCAGTAAAATCCAGTCTCTAGTCTCCAGTAAAATCCAGTCTCGTCTCCAGTAAAATCCAGTCTCTAGTCTCCAGTAAAATCCAGTCTCCAGTAAAATCCAGTCTCCAGTCTGCAGTAAAATCCAGTCTCCAGTCTCCAGTAAAATCCAGTCTCCAGTCTCCAGTAAAATCCAGTCTCCAGTCTCCAATCTCCAGTAAAATCCAGTCTCCAGCAAAATTCAGTCTCCAGTCTCCAGTAAAATCCAGTCTCCGGTCTCCAGTAAAATCCAGTCTCCAGTCTCAAGTCTCCAGTCTCCAGTCTCCAGTAAAATCCAGTTTTCAGTCTCTAGTCTCCAGTAAAATCCAGTCTCCAGTCTCCAGTAAAATCCAGTCTCCAGTCTCCAGTAAAATCCAGTCTCCAGTCTCTAGTCTCCAGTATCCAGTCTCCAGTAAAATCCAGTCTCCAGTAAAATCCAGTCTCGAGTAAAATCCAGTCTCCAGTAAAATCCAGTCTCCAGTAAAATCCAGTCTCCAGTAAAATCCAGTCTCCAGTAAAAACCTGTCTCCAGTAAAATCCAGTCTCCAGTAAAATCCGGTCTCCAGTAAAATCCAGTCTCCAGTAAAATCCAGTCTCCAGTCTCTAGTAAAATCCAGTCTCCAGTAAAATCTAGTCTCCAGTAAAATCCAGTTCCAGTAAAATCCAGTCTCCAGTAAAATCCAGTCTCCAGTCTCCAGTAAAATCCAGTCTCCAGTAAAATCCAGTCTCCAGTAAAATCCAGTCTCCACTCTCCAGTTAAATCCAGTCTCCAGTCTCCAGTCTCCAGTAAAATCCAGTCTCCAGTCTCCAGTAAAATCCAGTCTCCAGTAGAATCCAGTCTCCAGCCTCCAGTAAAATCCAGTCTCCAGTCTCCAGTAAAATCCAGTCTCTAGTCTCCAGTAAAATCCAGTCTCCAGTCTTCAGTCTCCAGTAAAATCCAGTCTCCAGTCTCCAGTAAAATCCAGTCTCCAGTCTCCAGTAAAATCCAGTCTCCAGTCTTCAGTAAAATCCAGTCTCCAATCTCCAGTAAAATCCAGTCTCCAGTAAATTCCAGTCTCCAGTCTCCAATAAAATCCAGTCTCCAGCCTCCAGTAAAATTCTGTCTCCAGTCTCAAGTCTCCAGTCTCCAGTCTCCAGTTAAATCCAGTCTCCAGTCTCCAGTAAAATGCTGTTTTCAGTCTCCAGTCTCCAGTAAAATCCAGTCTCCAGTCTCCAGTCTCCAACTCCAGTAAAATCCAGTCTCCAGTCTCCAACTCCAGTAAAATCCAGTCTCCAGTCTCCAGTCTCCAGTAAAATCCAGTCTCCAGTCTCTAGTAAAATCCACTCTCCAGTAAAATCCAATCTCCAGTAAAATCCAGTTCCAGTAAAATCCAGTCTCCAGTAAAATCCAGTCTCCAGTCTCCAGTAAAATCCAGTCTCCAGTAAAATCCAGTCTCCAGTCTCCAATCTCCAGTAAAATACAGTCTCCAGTTAAATCCAGTCTCCAGTCTCCAGTAAAATCCAGTCTCCAGTCTCCAGTCTGCAGTAAAATCCAGTCTCCAGTCTCCAGTAAAATCCAGTCTCCAGTCTCCAATAAAATCCAGTCTCCAGCCTCTAGTAAAATCCAGTCTCCAGTCTCAAGTCTCCAGTCTCCAGTAAAATCCAGTCTCCAGTCTCCAGTCTCCAACTCCAGTAAAATCCAGTCTCCAGTCTCCAGTAAAATCCAGTCTCCAGTCTCCAGTAAAATCCAGTCTCCAGTCTCCAGTAAAATCCAGTCTCGTCTCCAGTAAAATCCAGTCTCTAGTCTCCAGTAAAATCCAGTCTCCAGTAAAATCCAGTCTCCAGTCTCCAGTCTGCAGTAAAATCCAGTCTCCAGTCTCCAGTAAAATCCAGTCTCCAGTCTCCAGTAAAATCCAGTCTCCAGTCTCCAATCTCCAGTAAAATCCAGTCTCCAGCAAAATTCAGTCTCCAGTCTCCAGTAAAATCCAGTCTCCGGTCTCCAGTAAAATCCAGTCTCCAGTCTCAAGTCTCCAGTCTCCAGTAAAATCCAGTTTTGAGTCTCCAGTCTCCAGTAAAATCCAGTCTCCAGTCTCCAGTAAAATCCAGTCTCCAGTCTCCAGTAAAATCCAGTCTCCAGTCTCTAGTCTCCAGTATCCAGTCTCCAGTAAAATCCAGTCTCGAGTAAAATCCAGTCTCGAGTAAAATCCAGTCTCCAGTAAAATCCAGTCTCCAGTAAAATCCAGTCTCCAGTAAAATCCAGTCTCCAGTAAAAACCTGTCTCCAGTAAAATCCAGTCTCCAGTAAAATCCGGTCTCCAGTAAAATCCAGTCTCCAGTAAAATCCAGTCTCCAGTAAAATCCAGTCTCCAGTCTCTAGTAAAATCCAGTCTCCAGTAAAATCTAGTCTCCAGTAAAATCCAGTTCCAGTAAAATCCAGTCTCCAGTAAAATCCAGTCTCCAGTCTCCAGTAAAATCCAGTCTCCAGTAAAATCCAGTCTCCAGTAAATTCCAGTCTCCAGTAAAATCCAGTCTCCACTCTCCAGTTAAATCCAGTCTCCAGTCTCCAGTCTCCAGTACAATCCTGTCTCCAGTCTCCAGTAAAATCCAGTCTCCAGTAGAATCCAGTCTCCAGCCTCCAGTAAAATCCAGTCTCCAGTCTCCAGTAAAATCCAGTCTCTAGTCTCCAGTAAAATCCAGTCTCTAGTCTCCAGTAAAATCCAGTCTCCAGTCTTCAGTCTCCAGTAAAATCCAGTCTCCAGTCTCCAGTAAAATCCAGTCTCCAGTCTCCAGTAAAATCCAGTCTCCAGTCTCCAGTAAAATCCAGTCTCCAATCTCCAGTAAAATCCTGTCTCAAGTAAATTCCAGTCTCGAGTCTCCAATAAAATCCAGTCTCCAGCCTCCAGTAAAATTCAGTCTCCAGTCTCAAGTCTCCAGTCTCCAGTCTCCAGTTAAATCCAGTCTCCAGTCTCCAGTAAAATGCAGTTTTCAGTCTCCAGTCTCCAGTAAAATCCAGTCTCCAGTCTCCAACTCCAGTAAAATCCAGTCTCCAGTCTCCAACTCCAGTAAAATCCAGTCTCCAGTCTCCAGTAAAATCCAGTCTCCAGTCTCTAGTCTCCAGTATCCAGTCTCCAGTAAAATCCAGTCTCCAGTAAAATCCAGTCTCGAGTAAAATCCAGTCTCCAGTAAAATCCAGTCTCCAGTAAAATCCAGTCTCCAGTAAAATCCAGTCTCCAGTAAAAACCTGTCTCCAGTAAAATCCAGTCTCCAGTAAAATCCGGTCTCCAGTAAAATCCAGTCTCCAGTAAAATCCAGTCTCCAGTCTCTAGTAAAATCCAGTCCCCAGTAAAATCTAGTCTCCAGTAAAATCCAGTTCCAGTAAAATCCAGTCTCCAGTTAAAATCCAGTCTCCAGTCTCCAGTAAAATCCAGTCTCCAGTAAATTCCAGTCTCCAGTAAAATCCAGTCTCCACTCTCCAGTAAAATCCAGTCTCCAGTAAAATCCAGTCTCCAGTAAAATCCAGTCTCCAGTAAATTCCAGTCTCCAGTAAAATCCAGTCTCCACTCTCCAGTTAAATCCAGTCTCCAGTCTCCAGTCTCCAGTAAAATCCAGTCTCCAGTCTCCAGTAAAATCCAGTCTCCAGTAGAATCCAGTCTCCAGCCTCCAGTAAAATCCAGTCTCCAGTCTCCAGTAAAATCCAGTCTCTAGTCTCCAGTAAAATCCAGTCTCCAGTCTTCAGTCTCCAGTAAAATCCAGTCTCCAGTCTCCAGTAAAATCCAGTCTCCAGTCTCCAGTAAAATCCAGTCTCCAGTCTCCAGTAAAATCCAGTCTCCAATCTCCAGTAAAATCCAGTCTCCAGTAAATTCCAGTCTCCAGTCTCCAATAAAATCCAGTCTCCAGCCTCCAGTAAAATTCTGTCTCCAGTCTCAAGTCTCCAGTCTCCAGTCTCCAGTTAAATCCAGTCTCCAGTCTCCAGTAAAATGCAAATTTCAGTCTCCAGTCTCCAGTAAAATCCAGTCTCCAGTCTCCAGTCTCCAACTCCAGTAAAATCCAGTCTCCTGTCTCCAACTCCAGTAAAATCCAGTCTCCAGTCTCCAGTCTCCAGTAAAATCCAGTCTCCAGTCTCTAGTAAAATCCACTCTCCAGTAAAATCCAATCTCCAGTAAAATCCAGTTCCAGTAAAATCCAGTCTCCAGTAAAATCCAGTCTCCAGTCTCCAGTAAAATCCAGTCTCCAGTAAATCATCTCAGTCTCAGTCTCCAATCTCCAGTAAAATACAGTCTCCAGTTAAATCCAGTCTCCAGTCTCCAGTAAAATCCAGTCTCCAGTCTCCAGTCTGCAGTAAAATCCAGTCTCCAGTCTCCAGTAAAATCCAGTCTCCAGTCTCCAGTCTCCAGTAAAATCCAGTCTCCAGTCTCCAATAAAATCCAGTCTCCAGCCTCTAGTAAAATCCAGTCTCCAGTCTCAAGTCTCCAGTCTCCAGTAAAATCCAGTCTCCAGTCTCCAGTCTCCAACTCCAGTAAAATCCAGTCTCCAGTCTCCAGTAAAATCCAGTCTCCAGTCTCCAGTAAAATCCAGTCTCTAGTCTCCAGTAAAATCCAGTCTCGTCTCCAGTAAAATCCAGTCTCTAGTCTCCAGTAAAATCCAGTCTCCTGTAAAATCCAGTCTCCAGTCTCCAGTCTGCAGTAAAATCCAGTCTCCAGTAAAATCCAGTCTCCAGTCTCCAGTAAAATCCAGTCTCCAGTCTCCAATCTCCAGTAAAATCCAGTCTCCAGCAAAATTCAGTCTCCAGTCTCCAGTAAAATCCAGTCTCCGGTCTCCAGTAAAATCCAGTCTCCAGTCTCAAGTCTCCAGTCTCCAGTAAAATCCAGTTTTCAGTCTCTAGTCTCCAGTAAAATCCAGTCTCCAGTCTCCAGTAAAATCCAGTCTCCAGTCTCCAGTAAAATCCAGTCTCCAGTCTCTAGTCTCCAGTATCCAGTCTCCAGTAAAATCCAGTCTCCAGTAAAATCCAGTCTCGAGTAAAATCCAGTCTCCAGTAAAATCCAGTCTCCAGTAAAATCCAGTCTCCAGTAAAATCCAGTCTCCAGTAAAAACCCGTCTCCAGTAAAATCCAGTCTCCAGTAAAATCCGGTCTCCAGTAAAATCCAGTCTCCAGTAAAATCCAGTCTCCAGTCTCTAGTAAAATCCAGTCTCCAGTAAAATCTAGTCTCCAGTAAAATCCAGTTCCAGTAAAATCCAGTCTCCAGTAAAATCCAGTCTCCAGTCTCCAGTAAAATCCAGTCTCCAGTAAAATCCAGTCTCCACTCTCCAGTTAAATCCAGTCTCCAGTCTCCAGTCTCCAGTAAAATCCAGTCTCCAGTCTCCAGTAAAATCCAGTCTCCAGTAGAATCCAGTCTCCAGCCTCCAGTAAAATCCAGTCTCCAGTCTCCAGTAAAATCCAGTCTCTAGTCTCCAGTAAAATCCAGTCTCCAGTCTTCAGTCTCCAGTAAAATCCAGTCTCCAGTCTCCAGTAAAATCCAGTCTCCAGTCTCCAGTAAAATCCAGTCTCCAGTCTCCAGTAAAATCCAGTCTCCAATCTCCAGTAAAATCCAGTCTCCAGTAAATTCCAGTCTCCAGTCTCCAATAAAATCCAGTCTCCAGCCTCCAGTAAAATTCTGTCTCCAGTCTCAAGTCTCCAGTCTCCAGTCTCCAGTTAAATCCAGTCTCCAGTCTCCAGTAAAATGCTGTTTTCAGTCTCCAGTGTCCAGTAAAATCCAGTCTCCAGTCTCCAGTCTCCAACTCCAGTAAAATCCAGTCTCCAGTCTCCAACTCCAGTAAAATCCAGTCTCCAGTCTCCAGTCTCCAGTAAAATCCAGTCTCCACTCTCTAGTAAAATCCACTCTCCAGTAAAATCCAATCTCCAGTAAAATCCAGTTCCAGTAAAATCCAGTCTCCAGTAAAATCCAGTCTCCAGTCTCCAGTAAAATCCAGTCTCCAGTAAAATCCAGTCTCCAGTCTCCAATCTCCAGTAAAATACAGTCTCCAGTTAAATCCAGTCTCCAGTCTCCAGTAAAATCCAGTCTCCAGTCTCCAGTCTGCAGTAAAATCCAGTCTCCAGTCTCCAGTAAAATCCAGTCTCCAGTCTCCAATAAAATCCAGTCTCCAGCCTCTAGTAAAATCCAGTCTCCAGTCTCAAGTCTCCAGTCTCCAGTAAAATCCAGTCTCCAGTCTCCAGTCTCCAACTCCAGTAAAATCCAGTCTCCAGTCTCCAGTAAAATCCAGTCTCCAGTCTCCAGTAAAATCCAGTCTCCAGTCTCCAGTAAAATCCAGTCTCGTCTCCAGTAAAATCCAGTCTCTAGTCTCCAGTAAAATCCAGTCTCCAGTAAAATCCAGTCTCCAGTCTCCAGTCTGCAGTAAAATCCAGTCTCCAGTCTCCAGTAAAATCCAGTCTCCAGTCTCCAGTAAAATCCAGTCTCCAGTCTCCAATCTCCAGTAAAATCCAGTCTCCAGCAAAATTCAGTCTCCAGTCTCCAGTAAAATCCAGTCTCCGGTCTCCAGTAAAATCCAGTCTCCAGTCTCAAGTCTCCAGTCTCCAGTAAAATCCAGTTTTCAGTCTCCAGTCTCCAGTAAAATCCAGTCTCCAGTCTCCAGTAAAATCCAGTCTCCAGTAAAATCCAGTCTCCAGTCTCTAGTCTCCAGTATCCAGTCTCCAGTAAAATCCAGTCTCGAGTAAAATCCAGTCTCGAGTAAAATCCAGTCTCCAGTAAAATCCAGTCTCCAGTAAAATCCAGTCTCCAGTAAAATCCAGTCTCCAGTAAAAACCTGTCTCCAGTAAAATCCAGTCTCCAGTAAAATCCGGTCTCCAGTAAAATCCAGTCTCCAGTAAAATCCAGTCTCCAGTAAAATCCAGTCTCCAGTCTCTAGTAAAATCCAGTCTCCAGTAAAATCTAGTCTCCAGTAAAATCCAGTTCCAGTAAAATCCAGTCTCCAGTAAAATCCAGTCTCCAGTCTCCAGTAAAATCCAGTCTCCAGTAAAATCCAGTCTCCAGTAAATTCCAGTCTCCAGTAAAATCCAGTCTCCACTCTCCAGTTAAATCCAGTCTCCAGTCTCCAGTAAAATCCTGTCTCCAGTCTCCAGTAAAATCCAGTCTCCAGTAGAATCCAGTCTCCAGCCTCCAGTAAAATCCAGTCTCCAGTCTCCAGTAAAATCCAGTCTCTAGTCTCCAGTAAAATCCAGTCTCTAGTCTCCAGTAAAATCCAGTCTCCAGTCTTCAGTCTCCAGTAAAATCCAGTCTCCAGTCTCCAGTAAAATCCAGTCTCCAGTCTCCAGTAAAATCCAGTCTCCAGTCTCCAGTAAAATCCAGTCTCCAATCTCCAGTAAAATCCTGTCTCCAGTAAATTCCAGTCTCGAGTCTCCAATAAAATCTAGTCTCCAGCCTCCAGTAAAATTCAGTCTCCAGTCTCAAGTCTCCAGTCTCCAGTCTCCAGTTAAATCCAGTCTCCAGTCTCCAGTAAAATGCAGTTTTCAGTCTCCAGTCTCCAGTAAAATCCAGTCTCCAGTCTCCAACTCCAGTAAAATCCAGTCTCCAGTCTCCAACTCCAGTAAAATCCAGTCTCCAGTCTCCAGTAAAATCCAGTCTCCAGTCTCTAGTCTCCAGTATCCAGTCTCCAGTAAAATCCAGTCTCCAGTAAAATCCAGTCTCGAGTAAAATCCAGTCTCCAGTAAAATCCAGTCTCCAGTAAAATCCAGTCTCCAGTAAAATCCAGTCTCCAGTAAAAACCTGTCTCCAGTAAAATCCAGTCTCCAGTAAAATCCGGTCTCCAGTAAAATCCAGTCTCCAGTAAAATCCAGTCTCCAGTCTCTAGTAAAATCCAGTCTCCAGTAAAATCTAGTCTCCAGTAAAATCCAGTTCCAGTAAAATCCAGTCTCCAGTAAAATCCAGTCTCCAGTCTCCAGTAAAATCCAGTCTCCAGTAAAATCCAGTCTCCAGTAAATTCCAGTCTCCAGTAAAATCCAGTCTCCACTCTCCAGTAAAATCCAGTCTCCAGTAAAATCCAGTCTCCAGTAAAATCCAGTCTCCAGTAAATTCCAGTCTCCAGTAAAATCCAGTCTCCACTCTCCAGTTAAATCCAGTCTCCAGTCTCCAGTCTCCAGTAAAATCCAGTCTCCAGTCTCCAGTAAAATCCAGCCTCCAGTAGAATCCAGTCTCCAGCCTCCAGTAAAATCCAGTCTCCAGTCTCCAGTAAAATCCAGTCTCTAGTCTCCAGTAAAATCCAGTCTCCAGTCTTCAGTCTCCAGTAAAATCCAGTCTCCAATCTCCAGTAAAATCCAGTCTCCAGTAAATTCCAGTCTCCAGTCTCCAATAAAATCCAGTCTCCAGCCTCCAGTAAAATTCTGTCTCCAGTCTCAAGTCTCCAGTCTCCAGTCTCCAGTTAAATCCAGTCTCCAGTCTCCAGTAAAATGCAAATTTCAGTCTCCAGTCTCCAGTAAAATCCAGTCTCCAGTCTCCAGTCTCCAACTCCAGTAAAATCCAGTCTCCTGTCTCCAACTCCAGTAAAATCCAGTGTCCAGTCTCCAGTCTCCAGTAAAATCCAGTCTCCAGTAAAATCCAGTCTCCAGTCTCTAGTAAAATCCACTCTCCAGTAAAATCCAATCTGCAGTAAAATCCAGTTCCAGTAAAATCCAGTCTCCAGTAAAATCCAGTCTCCAGTAAAATCCAGTCTCCATCTCCAATCTCCAGTAAAATACAGTCTCCAGTTAAATCCAGTCTCCAGTCTCCAGTAAAATCCAGTCTCCAGTCTCCAGTCTGCAGTAAAATCCAGTCTCCAGTCTCCAGTAAAATCCAGTCTCCAGTCTCCAGTCTCCAGTAAAATCCAGTCTCCAGTCTCCAATAAAATCCAGTCTCCAGCCTCTAGTAAAATCCAGTCTCCAGTCTCAAGTCTCCAGTCTCCAGTAAAATCCAGTCTCCAGTCTCCAGTCTCCAACTCCAGTAAAATCCAGTCTCCAGTCTCCAGTAAAATCCAGTCTCCAGTCTCCAGTAAAATCCAGTCTCTAGTCTCCAGTAAAATCCAGTCTCGTCTCCAGTAAAATCCAGTCTCTAGTCTCCAGTAAAATCCAGTCTCCAGTAAAATCCAGTCTCCAGTCTCCAGTCTGCAGTAAAATCCAGTCTCCAGTCTCCAGTAAAATCCAGTCTCCAGTCTCCAGTAAAATCCAGTCTCCAGTCTCCAATCTCCAGTAAAATCCAGTCTCCAGCAAAATTCAGTCTCCAGTCTCCAGTAAAATCCAGTCTCCGGTCTCCAGTAAAATCCAGTCTCCAGTCTCAAGTCTCCAGTCTCCAGTCTCCAGTAAAATCCAGTTTTCAGTCTCTAGTCTCCAGTAAAATCCAGTCTCCAGTCTCCAGTAAAATCCAGTCTCCAGTCTCCAGTAAAATCCAGTCTCCAGTCTCTAGTCTCCAGTATCCAGTCTCCAGTAAAATCCAGTCTCCAGTAAAATCCAGTCTCGAGTAAAATCCAGTCTCCAGTAAAATCCAGTCTCCAGTAAAATCCAGTCTCCAGTAAAATCCAGTCTCCAGTAAAAACCCGTCTCCAGTAAAATCCAGTCTCCAGTAAAATCCGGTCTCCAGTAAAATCCAGTCTCCAGTAAAATCCAGTCTCCAGTCTCTAGTAAAATCCAGTCTCCAGTAAAATCTAGTCTCCAGTAAAATCCAGTTCCAGTAAAATCCAGTCTCCAGTAAAATCCAGTCTCCAGTCTCCAGTAAAATCCAGTCTCCAGTAAAATCCAGTCTCCAGTAAAATCCAGTCTCCACTCTCCAGTTAAATCCAGTCTCCAGTCTCCAGTCTCCAGTAAAATCCAGTCTCCAGTCTCCAGTAAAATCCAGTCTCCAGTAGAGTCCAGTCTCCAGCCTCCAGTAAAATCCAGTCTCCAGTCTCCAGTAAAATCCAGTCTCTAGTCTCCAGTAAAATCCAGTCTCCAGTCTTCAGTCTCCAGTAAAATCCAGTCTCCAGTCTCCAGTAAAATCCAGTCTCCAGTCTCCAGTAAAATCCAGTCTCCAGTCTCCAGTAAAATCCAGTCTCCAATCTTCAGTAAAATCCAGTCTCCAGTAAATTCCAGTCTCCAGTCTCCAATAAAATCCAGTCTCCAGCCTCCAGTAAAATTCTGTCTCCACTCTCAAGTCTCCAGTCTCCAGTCTCCAGTTAAATCCAGTCTCCAGTCTCCAGTAAAATGCTGTTTTCAGTCTCCAGTCTCCAGTGAAATCCAGTCTCCAGTCTCCAGTCTCCAACTCCAGTAAAATCCAGTCTCCAGTCTCCAACTCCAGTAAAATCCAGTCTCCAGTCTCCAGTCTCCAGTAAAATCCAGTCTCCAGTCTCTAGTAAAATCCACTCTCCAGTAAAATCCAATCTCCAGTAAAATCCAGTTCCAGTAAAATCCAGTCTCCAGTAAAATCCAGTCTCCAGTCTCCAGTAAAATCCAGTCTCCAGTAAAATCCAGTCTCCAGTCTCCAATCTCCAGTAAAATACAGTCTCCAGTTAAATCCAGTCTCCAGTCTCCAGTAAAATCCAGTCTCCAGTCTCCAGTCTGCAGTAAAATCCAGTCTCCAGTCTCCAGTAAAATCCAGTCTCCAGTCTCCAATAAAATCCAGTCTCCAGCCTCTAGTAAAATCCAGTCTCCAGTCTCAAGTCTCCAGTCTCCAGTAAAATCCAGTCTCCAGTCTCCAGTCTCCAACTCCAGTAAAATCCAGTCTCCAGTCTCCAGTAAAATCCAGTCTCCAGTAAAATCCAGTCTCCAGTCTCCAGTAAAATCCAGTCTCGTCTCCAGTAAAATCCAGTCTCTAGTCTCCAGTAAAATCCAGTCTCCAGTAAAATCCAGTCTCCAGTCTCCAGTCTGCAGTAAAATCCAGTCTCCAGTCTCCAGTAAAATCCAGTCTCCAGTCTCCAGTAAAATCCAGTCTCCAGTCTCCAATCTCCAGTAAAATCCAGTCTCCAGCAAAATTCAGTCTCCAGTCTCCAGTAAAATCCAGTCTCCGGTCTCCAGTAAAATCCAGTCTCCAGTCTCCAGTAAAATCCAGTTTTCAGTCTCCAGTCTCCAGTAAAATCCAGTCTCCAGTCTCCAGTAAAATCCAGTCTCCAGTCTCCAGTAAAATCCAGTCTCCAGTCTCTAGTCTCCAGTATCCAGTCTCCAGTAAAATCCAGTCTCGAGTAAAATCCAGTCTCGAGTAAAATCCAGTCTCCAGTAAAATCCAGTCTCCAGTAAAATCCAGTCTCCAGTAAAATCCAGTCTCCAGTAAAAACCTGTCTCCAGTAAAATCCAGTCTCCAGTAAAATCCGGTCTCCAGTAAAATCCAGTCTCCAGTAAAATCCAGTCTCCAGTAAAATCCAGTCTCCAGTCTCTAGTAAAATCCAGTCTCCAGTAAAATCTAGTCTCCAGTAAAATCCAGTTCCAGTAAAATCCAGTCTCCAGTAAAATCCAGTCTCCAGTCTCCAGTAAAATCCAGTCTCCAGTAAAATCCAGTCTCCAGTAAATTCCAGTCTCCAGTAAAATCCAGTCTCCACTCTCCAGTTAAATCCAGTCTCCAGTCTCCAGTCTCCAGTAAAATCCTGTCTCCAGTCTCCAGTAAAATCCAGTCTCCAGTAGAATCCAGTCTCCAGCCTCCAGTAAAATCCAGTCTCCAGTCTCCAGTAAAATCCAGTCTCTAGTCTCCAGTAAAATCCAGTCTCTAGTCTCCAGTAAAATCCAGTCTCCAGTCTTCAGTCTCCAGTAAAATCCAGTCTCCAGTCTCCAGTAAAATCCAGTCTCCAGTCTCCAGTAAAATCCAGTCTCCAGTCTCCAACTCCAGTAAAATCCAGTCTCCAGTCTCCAGTAAAATCCAGTCTCCAGTCTCCAGTAAAATCCAGTCTCTAGTCTCCAGTAAAATCCAGTCTCGTCTCCAGTAAAATCCAGTCTCTAGTCTCCAGTAAAATCCAGTCTCCAGTAAAATCCAGTCTCCAGTCTCCAGTCTGCAGTAAAATCCAGTCTCCAGTCTCCAGTAAAATCCAGTCTCCAGTCTCCAGTAAAATCCAGTCTCCAGTCTCCAATCTCCAGTAAAATCCAGTCTCCAGCAAAATTCAGTCTCCAGTCTCCAGTAAAATCCAGTCTCCGGTCTCCAGTAAAATCCAGTCTCCAGTCTCAAGTCTCCAGTCTCCAGTCTCCAGTAAAATCCAGTTTTCAGTCTCTAGTCTCCAGTAAAATCCAGTCTCCAGTCTCCAGTAAAATCCAGTCTCCAGTCTCCAGTAAAATCCAGTCTCCAGTCTCTAGTCTCCAGTATCCAGTCTCCAGTAAAATCCAGTCTCCAGTAAAATCCAGTCTCGAGTAAAATCCAGTCTCCAGTAAAATCCAGTCTCCAGTAAAATCCAGTCTCCAGTAAAATCCAGTCTCCAGTAAAAACCCGTCTCCAGTAAAATCCAGTCTCCAGTAAAATCCGGTCTCCAGTAAAATCCAGTCTCCAGTAAAATCCAGTCTCCAGTCTCTAGTAAAATCCAGTCTCCAGTAAAATCTAGTCTCCAGTAAAATCCAGTTCCAGTAAAATCCAGTCTCCAGTAAAATCCAGTCTCCAGTCTCCAGTAAAATCCAGTCTCCAGTAAAATCCAGTCTCCAGTAAAATCCAGTCTCCACTCTCCAGTTAAATCCAGTCTCCAGTCTCCAGTCTCCAGTAAAATCCAGTCTCCAGTCTCCAGTAAAATCCAGTCTCCAGTAGAGTCCAGTCTCCAGCCTCCAGTAAAATCCAGTCTCCAGTCTCCAGTAAAATCCAGTCTCTAGTCTCCAGTAAAATCCAGTCTCCAGTCTTCAGTCTCCAGTAAAATCCAGTCTCCAGTCTCCAGTAAAATCCAGTCTCCAGTCTCCAGTAAAATCCAGTCTCCAGTCTCCAGTAAAATCCAGTCTCCAATCTCCAGTAAAATCCAGTCTCCAGTAAATTCCAGTCTCCAGTCTCCAATAAAATCCAGTCTCCAGCCTCCAGTAAAATTCTGTCTCCACTCTCAAGTCTCCAGTCTCCAGTTAAATCCAGTCTCCAGTCTCCAGTAAAATGCTGTTTTCAGTCTCCAGTCTCCAGTGAAATCCAGTCTCCAGTCTCCAGTCTCCAACTCCAGTAAAATCCAGTCTCCAGTCTCCAACTCCAGTAAAATCCAGTCTCCAGTCTCCAGTCTCCAGTAAAATCCAGTCTCCAGTCTCTAGTAAAATCCACTCTCCAGTAAAATCCAATCTCCAGTAAAATCCAGTTCCAGTAAAATCCAGTCTCCAGTAAAATCCAGTCTCCAGTCTCCAGTAAAATCCAGTCTCCAGTAAAATCCAGTCTCCAGTCTCCAATCTCCAGTAAAATACAGTCTCCAGTTAAATCCAGTCTCCAGTCTCCAGTAAAATCCAGTCTCCAGTCTCCAGTCTGCAGTAAAATCCAGTCTCCAGTCTCCAGTAAAATCCAGTCTCCAGTCTCCAATAAAATCCAGTCTCCAGCCTCTAGTAAAATCCAGTCTCCAGTCTCAAGTCTCCAGTCTCCAGTAAAATCCAGTCTCCAGTCTCCAGTCTCCAACTCCAGTAAAATCCAGTCTCCAGTCTCCAGTAAAATCCAGTCTCCAGTCTCCAGTAAAATCCAGTCTCCAGTCTCCAGTAAAATCCAGTCTCGTCTCCAGTAAAATCCAGTCTCTAGTCTCCAGTAAAATCCAGTCTCCAGTAAAATCCAGTCTCCAGTCTCCAGTCTGCAGTAAAATCCAGTCTCCAGTCTCCAGTAAAATCCAGTCTCCAGTCTCCAGTAAAATCCAGTCTCCAGTCTCCAATCTCCAGTAAAATCCAGTCTCCAGCAAAATTCAGTCTCCAGTCTCCAGTAAAATCCAGTCTCCGGTCTCCAGTAAAATCCAGTCTCCAGTCTCAAGTCTCCAGTCTCCAGTAAAATCCAGTTTTCAGTCTCCAGTCTCCAGTAAAATCCAGTCTCCAGTCTCCAGTAAAATCCAGTCTCCAGTCTCCAGTAAAATCCAGTCTCCAGTCTCTAGTCTCCAGTATCCAGTCTCCAGTAAAATCCAGTCTCGAGTAAAATCCAGTCTCGAGTAAAATCCAGTCTCCAGTAAAATCCAGTCTCCAGTAAAATCCAGTCTCCAGTAAAATCCAGTCTCCAGTAAAAACCTGTCTCCAGTAAAATCCAGTCTCCAGTAAAATCCGGTCTCCAGTAAAATCCAGTCTCCAGTAAAATCCAGTCTCCAGTAAAATCCAGTCTCCAGTCTCTAGTAAAATCCAGTCTCCAGTAAAATCTAGTCTCCAGTAAAATCCAGTTCCAGTAAAATCCAGTCTCCAGTAAAATCCAGTCTCCAGTCTCCAGTAAAATCCAGTCTCCAGTAAAATCCAGTCTCCAGTAAATTCCAGTCTCCAGTAAAATCCAGTCTCCACTCTCCAGTTAAATCCAGTCTCCAGTCTCCAGTCTCCAGTAAAATCCTGTCTCCAGTCTCCAGTAAAATCCAGTCTCCAGTAGAATCCAGTCTCCAGCCTCCAGTAAAATCCAGTCTCCAGTCTCCAGTAAAATCCAGTCTCTAGTCTCCAGTAAAATCCAGTCTCTAGTCTCCAGTAAAATCCAGTCTCCAGTCTTCAGTCTCCAGTAAAATCCAGTCTCCAGTCTCCAGTAAAATCCAGTCTCCAGTCTCCAGTAAAATCCAGCCTCCAATCTCCAGTAAAATCCTGTCTCCAGTAAATTCCAGTCTCGAGTCTCCAATAAAATCTAGTCTCCAGCCTCCAGTAAAATTCAGTCTCCAGTCTCAAGTCTCCAGTCTCCAGTCTCCAGTTAAATCCAGTCTCCAGTCTCCAGTAAAATGCAGTTTTCAGTCTCCAGTCTCCAGTAAAATCCAGTCTCCAGTCTCCAACTCCAGTAAAATCCAGTCTCCAGTCTCCAACTCCAGTAAAATCCAGTCTCCAGTCTCCAGTAAAATCCAGTCTCCAGTCTCTAGTCTCCAGTATCCAGTCTCCAGTAAAATCCAGTCTCCAGTAAAATCCAGTCTCGAGTAAAATCCAGTCTCCAGTAAAATCCAGTCTCCAGTAAAATCCAGTCTCCAGTAAAATCCAGTCTCCAGTAAAAACCTGTCTCCAGTAAAATCCAGTCTCCAGTAAAATCCGGTCTCCAGTAAAGTCCAGTCTCCAGTAAAATCCAGTCTCCAGTCTCTAGTAAAATCCAGTCTCCAGTAAAATCTAGTCTCCAGTAAAATCCAGTTCCAGTAAAATCCAGTCTCCAGTAAAATCCAGTCTCCAGTCTCCAGTAAAATCCAGTCTCCAGTAAAATCCAGTCTCCAGTAAATTCCAGTCTCCAGTAAAATCCAGTCTCCACTCTCCAGTAAAATCCAGTCTCCAGTAAAATCCAGTCTCCAGTAAAATCCAGTCTCCAGTAAATTCCAGTCTCCAGTAAAATCCAGTCTCCACTCTCCAGTTAAATCCAGTCTCCAGTCTCCAGTCTCCAGTAAAATCCAGTCTCCAGTCTCCAGTAAAATCCAGTCTCCAGTAGAATCCAGTCTCCAGCCTCCAGTAAAATCCAGTCTCCAGTCTCCAGTAAAATCCAGTCTCCAGTCTTCAGTCTCCAGTAAAATCCAGTCTCCAGTCTCCAGTAAAATCCAGTCTCCAGTCTCCAGTAAAATCCAGTCTCCAGTCTCCAGTAAAATCCAGTCTCCAATCTCCAGTAAAATCCAGTCTCCAGTAAATTCCAGTCTCCAGTCTCCAATAAAATCCAGTCTTCAGCCTCCAGTAAAATTCTGTCTCCAGTCTCAAGTCTCCAGTCTCCAGTCTCCAGTTAAATCCAGTCTCCAGTCTCCAGTAAAATGCTGTTTTCAGTCTCCAGTCTCCAGTAAAATCCAGTCTCCAGTCTCCAGTCTCCAACTCCAGTAAAATCCAGTCTCCAGTCTCCAACTCCAGTAAAATCCAGTCTCCAGTCTCCAGTCTCCAGTAAAATCCAGTCTCCAGTCTCTAGTAAAATCCACTCTCCAGTAAAATCCAATCTCCAGTAAAATCCAGTTCCAGTAAAATCCAGTCTCCAGTAAAATCCAGTCTCCAGTCTCCAGTAAAATCCAGTCTCCAGTAAAATCCAGTCTCCAGTCTCCAATCTCCAGTAAAATACAGTCTCCAGTTAAATCCAGTCTCCAGTCTCCAGTAAAATCCAGTCTCCAGTCTCCAGTCTGCAGTAAAATCCAGTCTCCAGTCTCCAGTAAAATCCAGTCTCCAGTCTCCAATAAAATCCAGTCTCCAGCCTCTAGTAAAATCCAGTCTCCAGTCTCAAGTCTCCAGTCTCCAGTAAAATCCAGTCTCCAGTCTCCAGTCTCCAACTCCAGTAAAATCCAGTCTCCAGTCTCCAGTAAAATCCAGTCTCCAGTCTCCAGTAAAATCCAGTCTCCAGTCTCCAGTAAAATCCAGTCTCGTCTCCAGTAAAATCCAGTCTCTAGTCTCCAGTAAAATCCAGTCTCCAGTAAAATCCAGTCTCCAGTCTCCAGTCTGCAGTAAAATCCAGTCTCCAGTCTGCAGTAAAATCCAGTCTCCAGTCTCCAGTAAAATCCAGTCTCCAGTCTCCAATCTCCAGTAAAATCCAGTCTCCAGCAAAATTCAGTCTCCAGTCTCCAGTAAAATCCAGTCTCCGGTCTTCAGTAAAATCCAGTCTCCAGTCTCAAGTCTCCAGTCTCCAGTAAAATCCAGTTTTCAGTCTCCAGTCTCCAGTAAAATCCAGTCTCCAGTCTCCAGTAAAATCCAGTCTCCAGTCTCCAGTAAAATCCAGTCTCCAGTCTCTAGTCTCCAGTATCCAGTCTCCAGTAAAATCCAGTCTCGAGTAAAATCCAGTCTCGAGTAAAATCCAGTCTCCAGTAAAATCCAGTCTCCAGTAAAATCCAGTCTCCAGTAAAATCCAGTCTCCAGTAAAAACCTGTCTCCAGTAAAATCCAGTCTCCAGTAAAATCCGGTCTCCAGTAAAATCCAGTCTCCAGTAAAATCCAGTCTCCAGTAAAATCCAGTCTCCAGTCTCTAGTAAAATCCAGTCTCCAGTAAAATCTAGTCTCCAGTAAAATCCAGTTCCAGTAAAATCCAGTCTCCAGTAAAATCCAGTCTCCAGTCTCCAGTAAAATCCAGTCTCCAGTAAAATCCAGTCTCCAGTAAATTCCAGTCTCCAGTAAAATCCAGTCTCCACTCTCCAGTTAAATCCAGTCTCCAGTCTCCAGTCTCCAGTAAAATCCTGTCTCCAGTCTCCAGTAAAATCCAGTCTCCAGTAGAATCCAGTCTCCAGCCTCCAGTAAAATCCAGTCTCCAGACTCCAGTAAAATCCAGTCTCTAGTCTCCAGTAAAATCCAGTCTCTAGTCTCCAGTAAAATCCAGTCTCCAGTCTTCAGTCTCCAGTAAAATCCAGTCTCCAGTCTCCAGTAAAATCCAGTCTCCAGTCTCCAGTAAAATCCAGTCTCCAGTCTCCAGTAAAATCCAGTCTCCAATCTCCAGTAAAATCCTGTCTCCAGTAAATTCCAGTCTCCAGTCTCGAATAAAATCCAGTCTCCAGCCTCCAGTAAAATTCAGTCTCCAGTCTCAAGTCTCCAGTCTCCAGTCTCCAGTTAAATCCAGTCTCCAGTCTCCAGTAAAATGCAGTTTTCAGTCTCCAGTCTCCAGTAAAATCCAGTCTCCAGTCTCCAACTCCAGTAAAATCCAGTCTCCAGTCTCCAACTCCAGTAAAATCCAGTCTCCAGTCTCCAGTAAAATCCAGTCTCCAGTAAAATCCAGTCTCCAGTCTCTAGTAAAATCCAGTCTCCAGTAAAATCCAGTCTCCAGTAAAATCCAGTTCCAGTAAAATCCAGTCTCCAGTAAAATCCAGTCTCCAGTAAAATACAGTCTCCAGTCTCCAATCTCCAGTAAAATACAGTCTCCAGTTAAATCCAGTCTCCAGTCTCCAGTAAAATCCAGTCTCTAGTCTCCAGTAAAATCCAGTCTCCAGTCTCCAGTCTCCAGTAAAATCCAGTCTCCAGTCTTCAGTCTGCAGTAAAATCCAGTCTCCAGTCTCCAGTAAAATCCAGTCTCCAGTCTCCAGTAAAATCCAGTCTCCAGTCTCCAATAAAATCCAGTCTCCAGCCTCTAGTAAAATCCAGTCTCCAGTCTGAAGTCTGCAGTCTCCAGTAAAATCCAGTCTCAAGTCTCCATTAAAATCCAGTTTTCAGTCTCCAGTCTCCAGTAAAATCCAGTCTCCAGTCTCCAGTCTCCAACTCCAGTAAAATCCAGTCTCCAGTCTCCAGTAAAATCCAGTCTCCAGTCTCCAGTCTCCTGTAAAATCCAGTCTCCAGAAAAATCCAGTATCCAGTCTCTAGTCTCCAGTCTCCAGTATCCAGTCTCTAGTAAAACCCAGTCTCCAGTCTCCAGTCTCCAGTAAAATCCATTCTCCAGTCTCCAGGAAAATCCAGTCTCCAGTTAAATCCAGTCTCCAGTAAAATCCAGTCTCCACTAAAATCCAGTCTCCAGTAAAATCCAGTCTCCAGTAAAATCCAGTCTCCAGTCTCCAGTAAAATCCAGTCTCCAGTCTCCAGTAAAATCCAGTCTGCAGTCTCCAATCTCCAGTAAAATCCTGTCTCCAGTAAATTCCAGTCTCCAGTCTCCAATAAAATCCAGTCTCCAGCCTCCAGTAAAATTCAGTCTCCAGTCTCAAGTCTGCAGTCTCCAGTCTCCAGTAAAATCCAGTCTCCAGTCTCCAGTAAAATCCAGTTTTCAGTCTCCAGTCTCCAGTAAAATCCAGTCTCCAGTCTCCAACTCCAGTAAAATCCAGTCTCCAGTCTCCAGTAAAATCCAGTCTCCCGTCTCCAGTAAAATCCAGTCTCCAGTAAAATCCAGTCTCCTGTCTCTAGTAAAATCCATTCTCGAGTAAAATCCAGTCTCCAGTAAAATCCAGTTCCAGTAAAATCCAGTCTCCAGTAAAATCCAGTCTCCAGTCTCCAGTAAAATCCAGTCTCCAGTAAAATCCAGTCTCCAGTCTCCAGTAAAATCCAGTCTCCAGTAGAATCCAGTCTCCAGCCTCCAGTAAAATCCAGTCTCCAGTCTCCAGTAAAATCCAGTCTCTAGTCTCCAGTAAAATCCAGTCTCTAGTCTCCAGTAAAATCCAGTCTCCAGTCTTCAGTCTCCAGTAAAATCCAGTCTCCAGTCTCCAGTAAAATCCAGTCTCCAGTCTCCAGTAAAATCCAGTCTCCAGTCTCCAGTAAAATCCAGTCTCCAATCTCTAGTAAAATCCTGTCTCCAGTAAATTCCAGTCTCCAGTCTCCAATAAAATCCAGTCTCCAGCCTCCAGTAAAATTCAGTCTCCAGTCTCAAGTCTCCACTCTCCAGTCTCCAGTTAAATCCAGTCTCCAGTCTCCAGTAAAATGCAGTTTTCAGTCTCCAGTCTCCAGTAAAATCCAGTCTCCAGTCTCCAACTCCAGCAAAATCCAGTCTCCAGTCTCCAGTAAAATCCAGTCGCCAGTAAAATCCAGTCTCCAGTCTCTAGTAAAATCCAGTCTCCAGTAAAATCCAGTCTCCAGTAAAATCCAGTTCCAGTAAAATCCAGTCTCCAGTAAAATCCAGTCTCCAGTAAAATACAGTCTCCAGTCTCCAATCTCCAGTAAAATACAGTCTCCAGTTAAATCCAGTCTCCAGTCTCCAGTAAAATCCAGTCTCTAGTCTCCAGTAAAATCCAGTCTCCAGTCTCCAGTCTCCAGTAAAATCCAGTCTCCAGTCTCCAGTCTGCAGTAAAATCCAGTCTCCAGTCTCCAGTAAAATCCAGTCTCCAGTCTCCAGTAAAATCCAGTCTCCAGTAAAATCCAGTCTCCAGTCTCCAATAAAATCCAGTCTCCAGCCTCTAGTAAAATCCAGTCTCCAGTCTCAAGTCTGCAGTCTCCAGTAAAATCCAGTCTCAAGTCTCCATTAAAATCCAGTTTTCAGTCTCCAGTCTCCAGTAAAATCCAGTCTCCAGTCTCCAGTCTCCAACTCCAGTAAAATCCAGTCTCCAGTCTCCAGTAAAATCCAGTCTCCAGTCTCCAGTCTCCAGTAAAATCCAGTCTCCAGAAAAATCCAGTATCCAGTCTCTAGTCTCCAGTCTCCAGTATCCAGTCTCTAGTAAAATCCAGTCTCCAGTCTCCAGTAAAATCCAGTCTCCAGTCCCCTGTCTCTAGTAAAACCCAGTCTCTAGTCTCCAGTCTCCAGTAAAATCCAGTCTCCAGTCTCCAGGAAAATCCAGTCTCCAGTTAAATCCAGTCTCCAGTAAAATCCAGTCTCCACTAAAATCCAGTCTCCAGTAAAATCCAGTCTCCAGTAAAATCCAGTCTCCAGTCTCCAGTAAAATCCAGTCTCCAGTCTCCAGTAAAATCCAGTCTGCAGTCTCCAATCTCCAGTAAAATCCTGTCTCCAGTAAATTCCAGTCTCCAGTCTCCAATAAAATCCAGTCTCCAGCCTCCACTAAAATTCAGTCTCCAGTCTCAAGTCTGCAGTCTCCAGTCTCCAGTAAAATCCAGTCTCCAGTCTCCAGTAAAATCCAGTTTTCAGTCTCCAGTCTCCAATAAAATCCATCTCCAGTCTCCAACTCCAGTAAAATCCAGTCTCCAGTCTCCAGTAAAATCCAGTCTCCCGTCTCCAGTAAAATCCAGTCTCCAGTAAAATCCAGTCTCCAGTCTCTAGTAAAATCCATTCTCGAGTAAAATCCAGTCTCCAGTAAAATCCAGTTCCAGTAAAATCCAGTCTCCAGTAAAATCCAGTCTCCAGTCTCCAGTAAAATCCAGTCTCCAGTAAAATCCAGTCTCCAGTCTCCAGTAAAATCCAGTCTCCAGTAGAATCCAGTCTCCAGCCTCCAGTAAAATCCAGTCTCCAGTCTCCAGTAAAATCCAGTCTCAAGTCTCCAGTAAAATCCAGTCTCCAGTCTCCAGTAAAATCCAGTCTCCAGTCTTCAGTCTCCAGTAAAATCCAGTCTCCAGTCTCCAGTAAATTCCAGTCTCCAGTCTCCAGTAAAATCCAGTCTCCAGTCTCCAGTAAAATCCAGTCTCCAATCTCCAGTAAAATCCTGTCTCCAGTAAATTCCAGTCTCCAGTCTCCAATAAAATCCAGTCTCCAGCCTCCAGTAAAATTCAGTCTCCAGTCTCAAGTCTCCAGTCTCCAGTCTCCAGTTAAATCCAGTCTCCAGTCTCCAGTAAAATGCAGTTTTCAGTCTCCAGTCTCCAGTAAAATCCAGTCTCCAGTCTCCAGTCTCCAACTCCAGTAAAATCCAGTCTCCAGTCTCCAACTCCAGTAAAATCCAGTCTCCAGTCTCCAGTCTCCAGTAAAATCCAGTCTCCAGTCTCTAGTAAAATCCAGTCTCCAGTAAAATCCAGTCTCCAGTAAAATCCAGTTCCAGTAAAATCCAGTCTCCAGTAAAATCCAGTCTCCAGTAAAATACAGTCTCCAGTCTCCAATCTCCAGTAAAATACAGTCTCCAGTTAAATCCAGTCTCCAGTCTCCAGTAAAATCCAGTCTCCAGTCTCCAGTAAAATCCAGTCTCCAGTCTCCAGTCTGCAGTAAAATCCAGTCTCCAGTCTCCAATAAAATCCAGTCTCCAGCCTCTAGTAAAATCCAGTCTCCAGTCTCAAGTCTGCAGTCTCCAGTAAAATCCAGTCTCAAGTCTCCATTAAAATCCAGTTTTCAGTCTCCAGTCTCCAGTAAAATCCAGTCTCCAGTCTCCAGTCTCCAACTCCAGTAAAATCCAGTCTCCAGTCTCCAGTAAAATCCAGTCTCCAGTCTCCAGTAAAATCCAGTCTCCAGTCTCCAGTAAAATCCAGTCTCCAGAAAAATCCAGTATCCAGTCTCTAGTCTCCAGTCTCCAGTATCCAGTCTCTAGTAAAATCCAGTCTCCAGTCTCCAGTAAAATCCAGTCTCCAGTCCCCTGTCTCTAGTAAAACCCAGTCTCCAGTCTCCAGTCTCCAGTAAAATCCAGTCTCCAGTCTCCAGTCTCCAGGAAAATCCAGTCTCTAGTTAAATCCAGTCTCCAGTAAAATCCAGTCTCCACTAAAATCCAGTCTCCAGTAAAATCCAGTCTCCAGTAAAATCCAGTCTCCAGTAAAATCCAGTCTCCAGTCTCCAGTAAAATCCAGTCTCCAGTCTCCAGTAAAATCCAGTCTCCAGTCTCCAATCTCCAGTAAAATCCTGTCTCCAGTAAATTCCAGTCTCCAGTCTCCAATAAAATCCAGTCTCCAGCCTCCAGTAAAATCCAGTCTCCAGTCTCCAGTAAAATCCAGTTTTCAGTCTCCAGTCTCCAGTAAAATCCAGTCTCCAGTCTCCAACTCCAGTAAAATCCAGTCTCCAGTCTCCAGTAAAATCCAGTCTCCCGTCTCCAGTAAAATCCAGTCTCCAGTAAAATCCAGTCTCCAGTCTCTAGTAAAATCCATTCTCGAGTAAAATCCAGTCTCCAGTAAAATCCAGTCTCCAGTAAAATCCAGTCTCCAGTAAAATCCAGTCTCCAGTAAAATCCAGTCTCCAGTCTCCAGTAAAATCCAGTCTGCAGTCTCCAATCTCCAGTAAAATCCTGTCTCCAGTAAATTCCAGTCTCCAGTCTCCAATAAAATCCAGTCTCCAGCCTCCAGTAAAATTCAGTCTCCAGTCTCAAGTCTGCAGTCTCCAGTCTCCAGTAAAATCCAGTCTCCAGTCTCCAGTAAAATCCAGTTTTCAGTCTCCAGTCTCCAGTAAAATCCAGTCTCCAGTCTCCAACTCCAGTAAAATCCAGTCTCCAGTCTCCAGTAAAATCCAGTCTCCCGTCTCCAGTAAAATCCAGTCTCCAGTAAAATCCAGTCTCCTGTCTCTAGTAAAATCCATTCTCGAGTAAAATCCAGTCTCCAGTAAAATCCAGTTCCAGTAAAATCCAGTCTCCAGTAAAATCCAGTCTCCAGTCTCCAGTAAAATCCAGTCTCCAGTAAAATCCAGTCTCCAGTCTCCAGTAAAATCCAGTCTCCAGTAGAATCCAGTCTCCAGCCTCCAGTAAAATCCAGTCTCCAGTCTCCAGTAAAATCCAGTCTCTAGTCTCCAGTAAAATCCAGTCTCTAGTCTCCAGTAAAATCCAGTCTCCAGTCTTCAGTCTCCAGTAAAATCCATTCTCCAGTCTCCAGTAAAATCCAGTCTCCAGTCTCCAGTAAAATCCAGTCTCCAGTCTCCAGTAAAATCCAGTCTCCAATCTCCAGTAAAATCCTGTCTCCAGTAAATTCCAGTCTCCAGCTCCAATAAAATCCAGTCTCCAGCCTCCAGTAAAATTCAGTCTCCAGTCTCAAGTCTCCACTCTCCAGTCTCCAGTTAAATCCAGTCTCCAGTCTCCAGTAAAATGCAGTTTTCAGTCTCCATTCTCCAGTAAAATCCAGTCTCCAGTCTCCTGTCTCCAACTCCAGTAAAATCCAGTCTCCAGTCTCCAACTCCAGTAAAATCCAGTCTCCAGTCTCCAGTCTCCAGTAAAATCCAGTCTCCAGTAAAATCCAGTCTCCAGTCTCTAGTAAAATCCAGTCTCCAGTAAAATCCAGTCTCCAGTAAAATCCAGTTCCAGTAAAATCCAGTCTCCAGTAAAATCCAGTCTCCAGTAAAATACAGTCTCCAGTCTCCAATCTCCAGTAAAATACAGTCTCCAGTTAAATCCAGTCTCCAGTCTCCAGTAAAATCCAGTCTCTAGTCTCCAGTAAAATCCAGTCTCCAGTCTCCAGTCTCCAGTAAAATCCAGTCTCCAGTCTCCAGTCTGCAGTAAAATCCAGTCTCCAGTCTCCAGTAAAATCCAGTCTCCAGTCTCCAGTAAAATCCAGTCTCCAGTAAAATCCAGTCTCCAGTCTCCAATAAAATCCAGTCTCCAGCCTCTAGTAAAATCTAGTCTCCAGTCTCAAGTCTGCAGTCTCCAGTAAAATCCAGTCTCAAGTCTCCATTAAAATCCAGTTTTCAGTCTCCAGTCTCCAGTAAAATCCAGTCTCCAGTCTCCAGTCTCCAACTCCAGTAAAATCCAGTCTCCAGTCTCCAGTAAAATCCAGTCTCCAGTCTCCAGTCTCCAGTAAAATCCAATCTCCAGAAAAATCCAGTATCCAGTCTCTAGTCTCCAGTCTCCAGTATCCAGTCTCTAGTAAAATCCAGTCTCCAGTCGCCAGTAAAATCCAGTCTCCAGTCCCCTGTCTCTAGTAAAACCCAGTCTCTAGTCTCCAGTCTCCAGTAAAATCCAGTCTCCAGTCTCCAGGAAAATCCAGTCTCCAGTTAAATCCAGTCTCAAGTAAAATCCAGTCTCCACTAAAATCCAGTCTCCAGTAAAATCCAGTCTCCAGTAAAATCCAGTCTCCAGTCTCCAGTAAAATCCAGTCTCCAGTCTCCAGTAAAATCCAGTCTCCAGTCTCCAGTAAAATCCAGTCTGCAGTCTCCAATCTCCAGTAAAATCCTGTCTCCAGTAAATTCCAGTCTCCAGTCTCGAATAAAATCCAGTCTCCAGCCTCCACTAAAATTCAGTCTCCAGTCTCAAGTCTGCAGTCTCCAGTCTCCAGTAAAATCCAGTCTCCAGTCTCCAGTAAAATCCAGTTTTCAGTCTCCAGTCTCCAATAAAATCCAGTCTCCAGTCTCCAACTCCAGTAAATTCCAGTCTCCAGTCTCCAGTAAAATCCAGTCTCCCGTCTCCAGTAAAATCCAGTCTCCAGTAAAATCCAGTCTCCAGTCTCTAGTAAAATCCATTCTCGAGTAAAATCCAGTCTCCAGTAAAATCCAGTTCCAGTAAATTCCAGTCTCCAGTAAAATCCAGTCTCCAGTCTCCAGTAAAATCCAGTCTCCAGTAAAATCCAGTCTCCAGTCTCCAGTAAAATCCAGTCTCCAGTAGAATCCAGTCTCCAGCCTCCAGTAAAATCCAGTCTCCAGTCTCCAGTAAAATCCAGTCTCTAGTCTCCAGTAAAATCCAGTCTCCAGTCTCCAGTAAAATCCAGTCTCCAGTCTTCAGTCTCCAGTAAAATCCAGTCTCCAGTCTCCAGTAAAATCCAGTCTACAGTCTCCAGTAAAATCCAGTCTCCAGTCTCCAGTAAAATCCAGTCTCCAATCTCCAGTAAAATCCTGTCTCCAGTAAATTCCAGTCTCCAGTCTCCAATAAAATCCAGTCTCCAGCCTCCAGTAAAATTCAGTCTCCAGTCTCAAGTCTCCAGTTAAATCCAGTCTCCAGTCTCCAGTAAAATGCAGTTTTCAGTCTCCAGTCTCCAGTAAAATCCAGTCTCCAGTCTCCAGTCTCCAACTCCAGTAAAATCCAGTCTCCAGTCTCCAACTCCAGTAAAATCCAGTCTCCAGTCTCCAGTCTCCAGTAAAATCCAGTCTCCAGTAAAATCCAGTTCCAGTAAAATCCAGTCTCCAGTAAAATCCAGTCTCCAGTAAAATACAGTCTCCAGTCTCCAATCTCCAGTAAAATACAGTCTCCAGTTAAATCCAGTCTCCAGTCTCCAGTAAAATCTAGTCTCTAGTCTCCAGTAAAATCCAGTCTCCAGTCTCCAGTAAAATCCAGTCTCCAGTCTCCACTCTGCAGTAAAATCCAGTCTCCAGTCTCCAATAAAATCCAGTCTCCAGCCTCTAGTAAAATCCAGTCTCCAGTCTCAAGTCTGCAGTCTCCAGTAAAATCCAGTCTCAAGTCTCCATTAAAATCCAGTTTTCAGTCTCCAGTCTCCAGTAAAATCCAGTCTCCAGTCTCCAGTCTCCAACTCCAGTAAAATCCAGTCTCCAGTCTCCAGTAAAATCCAGTCTCCAGTCTCCAGTAAAATCCAGTCTCCAGTCTCCAGTAAAATCCAGTCTCCAGAAAAATCCAGTATCCAGTCTCTAGTCTCCAGTCTCCAGTATCCAGTCTCTAGTAAAATCCAGTCTCCAGTCTCCAGTCTCCAGTAAAATCCAGTCTCCAGTCCCCTGTCTCTAGTAAAACCCAGTCTCCAGTCTCCAGTAAAATCCAGTCTGCAGTCTCCAGTCTCCAGGAAAATCCAGTCTCTAGTTAAATCCAGTCTCCAGTAAAATCCAGTCTCCACTAAAATCCAGTCTCCAGTAAAATCCAGTCTCCAGTAAAATCCAGTCTCCAGTAAAATCCAGTCTCCAGTCTCCAGTAAAATCCAGTCTCCAGTCTCCAGTAAAATCCAGTCTCCAGTCTCCAATCTCCAGTAAAATCCTGTCTCCAGTAAATTCCAGTCTCGAGTCTCCAATAAAATCCAGTCTCCAGCCTCCAGTAAAATCCAGTCTCCAGTCTCCAGTAAAATCCAGTTTTCAGTCTCCAGTCTCCAGTAAAATCCAGTCTCCAGTCTCCAACTCCAGTAAAATCCAGTCTCCAGTCTCCAGTAAAATCCAGTCTCCCGTCTCCAGTAAAATCCAGTCTCCAGTAAAATCCAGTCTCCAGTCTCTAGTAAAATCCATTCTCGAGTAAAATCCAGTCTCCAGTAAAATCCAGTTCCAGTAAAATCCAGTCTCCAGTAAAATCCAGTCTCCAGTAAAATCCAGTCTCCAGTCTCCAATCTCCAGTAAAATACAGTCTCCAGTTAAATCCAGTCTCCAGTCTCCAGTAAAATCCAGTCTCCAGTCCCCAGTCTCCAGTAAAATCCAGTCTCCAGTCTCCAGTAAAATCCAGTCTTCAGTCTCCAGTAAAATCTAGTCTCCAGTAAAATCCAGTCTCCAGTAAAATCCAGTCTCCAGCCTCCAGTAAAATCCTGTCTCCAGTCTCCAGTAAAATCCAGTCTCTAGTCTCCAGTAAAATCTAGTCTCTAGTCTCCAGTAAAATCCAGTCTCCAGTCTTCAGTCTCCAGTAAAATCCAGTCTCCAGTCTCCAGTAAAATCCAGTCTCCAGTCTCCAGTAAAATCCAGTCTCCAGTCTCCAGTAAAATCCAGTCTCCAATCTCCAGTAAAATCCTGTCTCCAGTAAATTCCAGTCTCCAGTCTCCAATAAAATCCAGTCTCCAGCCTCCAGTAAAATTCAGTCTCCAGTCTCAAGTCTCCAGTCTCCAGTTAAATCCAGTCTCCAGTCTCCAGTAAAATGCAGTTTTCAGTCTCCAGTCTCCAGTAAAATCCAGTCTCCAGTCTCCAACTCCAGTAAAATCCAGTCTCCAGTCTCCAACTCCAGTAAAATCCAGTCTCCAGTCTCCAGTCTCCAGTAAAATCCAGTCTCCAGTAAAACCCAGTCTCCAGTCTCTAGTAAAATCCAGTCTCCAGTAAAATCCAGTCTCCAGTAAAATCCAGTTCCAGTAAAATCCAGTCTCCAGTAAAATACAGTCTCCAGTCTCCAATCTCTAGTAAAATACAGTCTCCAGTTAAATCCAGTCTCCAGTCTCCAGTAAAATCCAGTCTCTAGTCTCCAGTAAAATCCAGTCTCCAGTCTCCAGTCTCCAGTAAAATCCAGTCTCCAGTCTCCAGTCTGCAGTAAAATCCAGTCTCCAGTCTCCAGTAAAATCCAGTCTCCAGTCTCCAGTAAAATCCAGTCTCCAGTCTCCAATAAAATCCAGTCTCCAGCCTCTAGTAAAATCCAGTCTCCAGTCTCAAGTCTGCAGTCTCCAGTAAAATCCAGTCTCAAGTCTCCATTAAAATCCAGTTTTCAGTCTCCAGTCTCCAGTAAAATCCAGTCTCCAGTCTCCAACTCCAGTAAAATCCAGTCTCCAGTCTCCAGTAAAATCCAGTCTCCAGTCTCCAGTCTCCAGTAAAATCCAGTCTCCAGTCTCCAGTAAAATCCAGTCTCCAGAAAAATCCAGTATCCAGTCTCTAGTCTCCAGTCTCCAGTATCCAGTCTCTAGTAAAATCCAGTCTCCAGTCTCCAGTCTCCAGTAAAATCCAGTCTCCAGTCCCCTGTCTCTAGTAAAACCCAGTCTCCAGTCTCCAGTCTCCAGTTAAATCCAGTCTCCAGTAAAATCCAGTCTCCACTAAAATCCAGTCTCCAGTAAAATCCAGTCTCCAGTAAAATCCAGTCTCCAGTAAAATCCAGTCTCCAGTCTCCAGTAAAATCCAGTCTCCAGTCTCCAGTAAAATCCAGTCTGCAGTCTCCAATCTCCAGTAAAATCCTGTCTCCAGTAAATTCCAGTCTCCAGTCTCCAATAAAATCCAGTCTCCAGCCTCCAGTAAAATTCAGTCTCCAGTCTCAAGTCTGCAGTCTCCAGTCTCCAGTAAAATCCAGTCTCTAGTCTCCAGTAAAATCCAGTTTTCAGTCTCCAGTCTCCAGTAAAATCCAGTCTCCAGTCTCCAACTCCAGTAAAATCCAGTCTCCAGTCTCCAGTAAAATCCAGTCTCCCGTCTCCAGTAAAATCCAGTCTCCAGTAAAATCCAGTCTCCAGTCTCTAGTAAAATCCATTCTCGAGTAAAATCCAGTCTCCAGTAAAATCCAGTTCCAGTAAAATCCAGTCTCCAGTAAAATCCAGTCTCCAGTCTCCAGTAAAATCCAGTCTCCAGTCTCCAGTAAAATCCAGTCTCCAGTAGAATCCAGTCTCCAGCCTCCAGTAAAATCCAGTCTCCAGTCTCCAGTAAAATCCAGTCTCTAGTCTCCAGTAAAATCCAGTCTCTAGTCTCCAGTAAAATCCAGTCTCCAGTCTTCAGTCTCCAGTAAAATTCAGTCTCCAGTCTCCAGTAAAATCCAGTCTCCAGTCTCCAGTAAAATCCAGTCTCCAGTCTCCAGTAAAATCCAGTCTCCAATCTCCAGTAAAATCCTGTCTCCAGTAAATTCCAGTCTCCAGTCTCCAATAAAATCCAGTCTCCAGCCTCCAGTAAAATTCAGTCTCCAGTCTCAAGTCTCCAGTCTCCAGTCTCCAGTTAAATCCAGTCTCCAGTCTCCAGTAAAATGCAGTTTTCAGTCTCCAGTCTCCAGTAAAATCCAGTCTCCAGTCTCCAGTCTCCAACTCCAGTAAAATCCAGTCTCCAGTCTCCAACTCCAGTAAAATCCAGTCTCCAGTCTCCAGTAAAATCCAGTCCCCAGTAAAATCCAGTCTCCAGTCTCTAGTAAAATCCAGTCTCCAGTAAAATCCAGTCTCCAGTAAAATCCAGTTCCAGTAAAATCCAGTCTCCAGTAAAATCCAGTCTCCAGTAAAATACAGTCTCCAGTCTCCAATCTCCAGTAAAATACAGTCTCCAGTTAAATCCAGTCTCCAGTCTCCAGTAAAATCCAGTCTCTAGTCTCCAGTAAAATCCAGTCTCCAGTCTTCAGTAAAATCCAGTCTCCAGTCTCCAGTCTGCAGTAAAATCCAGTCTCCAGTCTTCAGTAAAATCCAGTCTCCAGTCTCCAGTAAAATCCAGTCTCCAGTAAAATCCAGTCTCCAGTCTCCAACTCCAGTAAAATCCAATCTCCAGTCTCCAGTCTCCAGTAAAATCCAGTCTCCAGTAAACCCAGTCTCCAGTCTCTAGTAAAATCCAGTCTCCAGTAAAATCCAGTCTCCAGTAAAATCCAGTTCCAGTAAAATCCAGTCTCCAGTAAAATACACTCTCCAGTCTCCAATCTCTAGTAAAATACAGTCTCCAGTTAAATCCAGTCTCCAGTCTCCAGTAAAATCCAGTCTCTAGTCTCCAGTAAAATCCAGTCTCCAGTCTCCAGTCTCCAGTAAAATCCAGTCTCCAGTCTCCAGTCTGCAGTAAAATCCAGTCTCCAGTCTCCAGTAAAATCCAGTCTCCAGTCTCCAGTAAAATCCAGTCTCCAGTCTCCAATAAAATCCAGTCTCCAGCCTCTAGTAAAATCCAGTCTCCAGTCTCAAGTCTGCAGTCTCCAGTAAAATCCAGTCTCAAGTCTCCATTAAAATCCAGTTTTCAGTCTCCAGTCTCCAGTAAAATCCAGTCTCCAGTCTCCAGTCTCCAACTCCAGTAAAATCCAGTCTCCAGTCTCCAGTAAAATCCAGTCTCCAGTCTCCAGTCTCCAGTAAAATCCAGTCTCCAGTCTCCAGTAAAATCCAGTCTCCAGAAAAATCCAGTATCCAGTCTCTAGTCTCCAGTCTCCAGTATCCAGTCTCTAGTAAAATCCAGTCTCCAGTCTCCAGTCTCCAGTAAAATCCAGTCTCCAGTCCCCTGTCTCTAGTAAAACCCAGTCTCCAGTCTCCAGTCTCCAGTTAAATCCAGTCTCCAGTAAAATCCAGTCTCCACTAAAATCCAGTCTCCAGTAAAATCCAGTCTCCAGTAAAATCCAGTCTCCAGTAAAATCCAGTCTCCAGTCTCCAGTAAAATCCAGTCTCCAGTCTCCAGTAAAATCCAGTCTGCAGTCTCCAATCTCCAGTAAAATCCTGTCTCCAGTAAATTCCAGTCTCCAGTCTCCAATAAAATCCAGTCTCCAGCCTCCAGTAAAATTCAGTCTCTTGTCTCAAGTCTGCAGTCTCCAGTCTCCAGTAAAATCCAGTCTCTAGTCTCCAGTAAAATCCAGTTTTCAGTCTCCAGTCTCCAGTAAAATCCAGTCTCCAGTCTCCAACTCCAGTAAAATCCAGTCTCCAGTCTCCAGTAAAATCCAGTCTCCCGTCTCCAGTAAAATCCAGTCTCCAGTAAAATCCAGTCTCCAGTCTCTAGTAAAATCCATTCTCGAGTAAAATCCAGTCTCCAGTAAAATCCAGTTCCAGTAAAATCCAGTCTCCAGTAAAATCCAGTCTCCAGTCTCCAGTAAAATCCAGTCTCCAGTAAAATCCAGTCTCCAGTCTCCAGTAAAATCCAGTCTCCAGTAGAATCCAGTCTCCAGCCTCCAGTAAAATCCAGTCTCCAGTCTCCAGTAAAATCCAGTCTCTAGTCTCCAGTAAAATCCAGTCTCTAGTCTCCAGTAAAATCCAGTCTCCAGTCTTCAGTCTCCAGTAAAATTCAGTCTCCAGTCTCCAGTAAAATCCAGTCTCCAGTCTCCAGTAAAATCCAGTCTCCAGTCTCCAGTAAAATCCAGTCTCCAATCTCCAGTAAAATCCTGTCTCCAGTAAATTCCAGTCTCCAGTCTCCAATAAAATCCAGTCTCCAGCCTCCAGTAAAATTCAGTCTCCAGTCTCAAGTCTCCAGTCTCCAGTCTCCAGTTAAATCCAGTCTCCAGTCTCCAGTAAAATGCAGTTTTCAGTCTCCAGTCTCCAGTAAAATCCAGTCTCCAGTCTCCAGTCTCCAACTCCAGTAAAATCCAGTCTCCAGTCTCCAACTCCAGTAAAATCCAGTCTCCAGTCTCCAGTAAAATCCAGTCCCCAGTAAAATCCAGTCTCCAGTCTCTAGTAAAATCCAGTCTCCAGTAAAATCCAGTCTCCAGTAAAATCCAGTTCCAGTAAAATCCAGTCTCCAGTAAAATCCAGTCTCCAGTAAAATACAGTCTCCAGTCTCCAATCTCCAGTAAAATACAGTCTCCAGTTAAATCCAGTCTCCAGTCTCCAGTAAAATCCAGTCTCTAGTCTCCAGTAAAATCCAGTCTCCAGTCTTCAGTAAAATCCAGTCTCCAGTCTCCAGTCTGCAGTAAAATCCAGTCTCCAGTCTCCAGTAAAATCCAGTCTCCAGTCTCCAGTAAAATCCAGTCTCCAGTAAAATCCAGTCTCCAGTCTCCAATAAAATCCAGTCTCCAGCCTCTAGTAAAATCCAGTCTCCAGTCTCAAGTCTGCAGTCTCCAGTAAAATCCAGTCTCAAGTCTCCATTAAAATCCAGTTTTCAGTCTCCAGTCTCCAGTAAAATCCAGTCTCCAGTCTCCAGTCTCCAACTCCAGTAAAATCCAGTCTCCAGTCTCCAGTAAAATCCAGTCTCCAGTCTCCAGTCTCCAGTAAAATCCAGTCTCCAGTCTCCAGTAAAATCCAGTCTCCAGAAAAATCCAGTATCCAGTCTCTAGTCTCCAGTCTCCAGTATCCAGTCTCTAGTAAAATCCAGTCTCCAGTCTCCAGTCTCCAGTAAAATCCAGTCTCCAGTCCCCTGTCTCTAGTAAAACCCAGTCTCCAGTCTCCAGTCTCCAGTAAAATCCAGTCTCCAGTCTCCAGTCTCCAGGAAAATCCAGTCTCCAGTTAAATCCAGTCTCCAGTAAAATCCAGTCTCCACTAAAATCCAGTCTCCAGTAAAATCCAGTCTCCAGTAAAATCCAGTCTCCAGTCTCCAGTAAAATCCAGTCTCCAGTCTCCAATCTACAGTAAAATCCTGTCTCCAGTAAATTCCACTCTCCAGTCTCCAATAAAATCCAGTCTCCAGCCTCCAGTAAAATCCAGTCTCCAGTCTCCAGTAAAATCCAGTTTTCAGTCTCCAGTCTCCAGTAAAATCCAGTCTCCAGTCTCCAACTCCAGTAAAATCCAGTCTCCAGTCTCCAGTAAAATCCAGTCTCCCGTCTCCAGTAAAATCCAGTCTCCAGTCTCTAGTAAAATCCATTCTCGAGTAAAATCCAGTCTCCAGTAAAATCCAGTTCCAGTAAAATCCAGTCTCCAGTCTCCAGTAAAATCCAGTCTCCAGTAAAATCCAGTCTCCAGTCTCCAATCTCCAGTAAAATACAGTCTCCAGTTAAATCCAGTCTCCAGTCTCCAGTAAAATCCAGTCTCCAGTCCCCAGTCTCCAGTAAAATCCAGTCTCCAGTCTCCAGTAAAATCCAGTCTTCAGTCTCCAGTAAAATCTAGTCTCCAGTAAAATCCAGTCTCCAGTAAAATCCAGTCTCCACTAAAATCCAGTCTCTAGTAAAATCCAGTCTCCAGTAAAATCCAGTCTCCAGTAAAATCCAGTCTCCAGTCTCCAGTCTCTAGTAAAATCCAGTCTCCAGTCTCTAGTTTCCAGTCTCCAGTGAAATCCAGCCTCCAGTCTCCAGTCTCCAGTATAATCCAGTCTCCAGTAAAATCCAGTCTCTAGTCTCCAGTCTCCAGTAAAATCCAGTCTCCAGTCTCCAGTAAAATCCAGTCTCCAGTCTCCAGTAAAATCCAGTCTCCAGTCTCCAGCCTCCAGTAAAATCCAGTCTCCAGTCTCCAGTAAAATCCACTCTCCAGTAAAATCCAGTCTCCAGTAAAATCCAGTCTCCAGTAAAATCAAGTCTCCAGTATAATATGGTCTCCAGTAAAATCCACTCTCCAGTAAAATCCAGTCTCCAGTCTCAAGTCTCCAATAAAATCCAGTCTCCAGCCTCTAGTAAAATCGAGCCTCCAGTCTCAAGTCTGCAGTCTCCAGTAAAATCCAGTCTCCAGTCTCCATTAAAATCCAGTTTTCAGTCTCCAGTCTCCAGTAAAATCCAGTCTCCAGTCTC
The DNA here is from genome assembly GCF_055824585.1 of Amblyomma mixtum. Classification (NCBI taxonomy): domain Eukaryota; kingdom Metazoa; phylum Arthropoda; class Arachnida; order Ixodida; family Ixodidae; genus Amblyomma; species Amblyomma mixtum. The sequence continues at coordinate 89,352,136 of NC_143021.1, forward strand.
CAGTCTCCAACTCCAGTAAAATCCAGTCTCCAGTCTCTAGTAAAATCCAGTCTCCAGTCTCCAGTCTCCAGTAAAATCCAGTCTCCAGTCTCCAGTAAAATCCAGTCTCCAGTAAAATCCAGTATCCAGTCTCTAGTCTCCAGTCTCCAGTATCCAGTCTCCAGTCTCCAGTAAAATCCAGTCTCCAGTCTCCAGTAAAATCCAGTCTCCAGTCCCCTGTCTCTAGTAAAACCCAGTCTCCAGTCTCCAGTCTCCAGTAAAATCCAGTCTCCAGTCTCCAGTCTCCAACTCCAGTAAAATCCAGTCTCCAGTCTCCAACTCCAGTAAAATCCAGTCTCCAGTCTCCAGTAAAATCCAGTCTCCCGTCTCTAGTAAAATCCAGTCTCCAGTAAAATCCAGTCTCCAGTAAAATCCAGTTCCAGTAAAATCCAGTCTCCAGTAAAATCCCGTCTCCAGTCTCCAGTAAAATCCAGTCTCCAGTAAAATCCAGTCTCCAGTCTCCAATCTCCAGTAAAATACAGTCTCCAGTTAAATCCAGTCTCCAGTCTCCAGTAAAATCCAGTCTCCAGTCCCCAGTCTCCAGTAAAGTCCAGTCTCCAGTCTCCAGTAAAATCCAGTCTCCAGTAAAATCCAGTCTCCACTAAAATCCAGTCTCCAGTAAAATCCAGTCTCCAGTAAAATCCAGTCTCCAGTAAAATCCAGTCTCCAGTATAACATGGTCCCCAGTAAAATCCAGTCTCCAGTCTCCAGTAAAATCCAGTTTCCAGTAAAATCCAGTCTCCAGTAAAATCCAGTCTCCAGTCCCCAGTCTCTAGTAAAACCCAGTCTCCAGTCTCCAGTAAAATCCAGTCTCCAGTCTCCAGTCTCCAGTAAAATCCAGTCTCCAGTAAAATTCAGTCTCCAGTTAAATCCAGTCTCCAGTAAAATCCAGTCTCCAGTAAAATCAAGTCTCCAGTCTCCAGTAAAATCCAGTCTCCAGTATAATATGGTGTCCAGTAAAATCCAGTCTCCAGTCTCCAGTAAAATCCAGTCTCCAGTCTCCAGTAAAATCCAGTCTCCAGTCCCCAGTCTCTAGTAAAACCCAGTCTCCAGTCTCCAGTCTCCAGTAAAATCCAGTCTCCAGTCTCCAGTAAAATCCAGTCTCCAGTAAAATCCAGTCTCCAGTAAAATCCAGTCTCCAGTGAAATCCAGTCTCCGGTCTCCAGTAAAATCCAGTAAAATCCAGTCTCCAGTCTTCAGGAAAATCCAGTCTCCAGTCTCCAGTAAAATCCAGTAAATTCCAGTCTCCAGTCTCCAGTCTCCAGTAAAATCCAGTCTCCAGTCTCCAGTAAAATCCAGACTCCGGTAAAATCCAGTCTCCAGTCTCCAGTAAAATCCAGTCTCCAGTCTCCAGTCTGCAGTAAAATTCAGTCTCCAGTCTCCAGTAAAATCCAGTCTCCAGTCTCCAGGCTCCAGTAAAATCCAGTCTCCAGTAAAATCCAGTCTCCAGTCTCCAATAAAATCCAGTCTCCAGCCTCTAGTAAAATCCAGTCTCCAGTCTCAAGTCTGCAGTCTCCAGTAAAATCCAGTCTCCAGTCTCCATTAAAATCCAGTTTTCAGTCTCCAGTCTCCAGTAAAATCCAGTCTCCAGTCTCCAGTCTCCAACTCCAGTAAAATCCAGTCTCCACTAAAATCCAGTCTCCAGTAAAATCCAGTCTCCAGTAAAATCCAGTCTCCGGTAAAATCCAGTCTCCAGTATAACATGGTCTGCAGTAAAATCCAGTCTCCAGTCTCCAGTAAAATCCAGTCTCCAGTAAAATCCAGTCTCCAGCCTCCAGTAAAATCCTGTCGTCTCAAGTCTCCAGTCTCCAGTTAAATCCAGTCTCCAGTAAAATGCAGTTTTCAGTCTCCAGTCTCCAGTAAAATCCAGTCTCCAGTCTCCAACTCCAGTAAAATCCAGTCTCCAGTCTCCAACTCCAGTAAAATCCAGTCTCCAGTCTCCAGTCTCCAGTAAAATCCAGTCTCCAGTAAAATCCAGTCTCCAGTCTCTAGTAAAATCCAGTCTCCAGTAAAATCCAGTTCCAGTAAAATCCAGTCTCCAGTAAAATCCAGTCTCCAGTAAAATACAGTCTCCAGTCTCCAATCTCCAGTAAAATACAGTCTCCAGTTAAATCCAGTCTCCAGTCTCCAGTAAAATCCAGTCTCTAGTCTCCAGTAAAATCCAGTCTCCAGTCTCCAGTCTCCAGTAAAATCCAGTCTCCAGTCTCCAGTCTGCAGTAAAATCCAGTCTCCAGCTCCAGTAAAATCCAGTCTCCGGTCTCCAGTAAAATCCAGTCTCCAGTAAAATCCAGTCTCCAGTCTCCAATAAAATCCAGTCTCCAGCCTCTAGTAAAATCCAGTCTCCAGTCTCAAGTCTGCAGTCTCCAGTAAAATCCAGTCTCAAGTCTCCATAAAAATCGAGTTTCCAGTCTCCAGTCTCCAGTAAAATCCAGTCTCCAGTCTCCAGTCTCCAACTCCAGTAAAATCCAGTCTCCAGTCTCCAGTAAAATCCAGTCTCCAGTCTCCAGTAAAATCCAGTCTCCAGTCTCCAGTAAAATCCAGTCTCCAGAAAAATCCAGTATCCAGTCTCTAGTCTCCAGTCTCCAGTATCCAGTCTCTAGTAAAATCCAGTCTCCAGTCTCCAGTCTCCAGTAAAATCCAGTCTCCAGTCCCCTGTCTCTAGTAAAACCCAGTCTCCAGTCTCCAGTCTCCAGTAAAATCCAGTCTCCAGTCTCCAGTCTCCAGGAAAATCCAGTCTCTAGTTAAATCCAGTCTCCAGTAAAATCCAGTCTCCACTAAAATCCAGTCTCCAGTAAAATCCAGTCTCCAGTCTCCAGTAAAATCCAGTCTCCAGTCTCCAATCTCCAGTAAAATCCTGTCTCCAGTAAATTCCAGTCTCCAGTCTCCAATAAAATCCAGTCTCCAGTCTCCAGTAAAATCCAGTCTCCAGTCTCCAACTCCAGTAAAATCCAGTCTCCAGTCTCCAGTAAAATCCAGTCTCCCGTCTCCAGTAAAATCCAGTCTCCAGTAAAATCCAGTCTCCAGTCTCTAGTAAAATCCATTCTCGAGTAAAATCCAGGCTCCAGTAAAATCCAGTTCCAGTAAAATCCAGTCTCCAGTAAAATCCAGTCTCCAGTCTCCAGTAAAATCCAGTCTCCAGTAAAATCCAGTCTCCAGTCTCCAATCTCCAGTAAAATACAGTCTCCAGTTAAATCCAGTCTCCAGTCCCCAGTAAAATCCAGTCTCCAGTCCCCAGTCTCCAGTAAAATCCAGTCTCCAGTCTCCAGTAAAATCCAGTCTTCAGTCTCCAGTAAAATCTAGTCTCCAGTAAAATCCAGTCTCCAGTAAAATCCAGTCTCCAGCCTCCAGTAAAATCCAGTCTCCAGTCTCCAGTAAAATCCAGTCTCTAGTCTCCAGTAAAATCCAGTCTCCAGTAAATTCCAGTCTCCAGTCTCCAATAAAATCCAGTCTCCAGCCTCCAGTAAAATTCAGTCTCCAGTCTCAAGTCTCCAGTCTCCAGTCTCCAGTTAAATCCAGTCTCCAGTCTCCAGTAAAATGCAGTTTTCAGTCTCCAGTCTCCAGTAAAATCCAGTCTCCAGTCTCCAACTCCAGTAAAATCCAGTCTCCAGTCTCCAACTCCAGTAAAATCCAGTCTCCAGTCTCCAGTCTCCAGTAAAATCCAGTCTCCAGTAAAATCCAGTCTCCAGTCTCTAGTAAAATCCAGTCTCCAGTAAAATCCAGTCTCCAGTAAAATCCAGTTCCAGTAAAATCCAGTCTCCAGTAAAATCCAGTTTCCAGTAAAATACAGTCTCCAGTCTCCAATCTCCAGTAAAATACAGTCTCCAGTTAAATCCAGTCTCCAGTCTCCAGTAAAATCCAGTCTCTAGTCTCCAGTAAAATCCAGTCTCCAGTCTCCAGTCTCCAGTAAAATCCAGTCTCCAGTCTCCAGTCTCCAGTAAAATCCAGTCTCCAGTCTCCAGTCTGCAGTAAAATCCAGTCTCCAGTCTCCAGTAAAATCCAGTCTCCAGTCTCCAGTAAAATCCAGTCTCCAGTCTCCAATAAAATCCAGTCTCCAGCCTCTAGTAAAATCCAGTCTCCAGTCTCAAGTCTGCAGTCTCCAGTAAAATCCAGTCTCAAGTCTCCATTAAAATCCAGTTTTCAGTCTCCAGTCTCCAGTAAAATCCAGTCTCCAGTCTCCAGTCTCCAACTCCAGTAAAATCCAGTCTCCAGTCTCCAGTAAAATCCAGTCTCCAGTCTCCAGTCTCCAGTAAAATCCAGTCTCCAGTCTCCAGTAAAATCCAGTCTCCAGAAAAATCCAGTATCCAGTCTCTAGTCTCCAGTCTCCAGTATCCAGTCTCTAGTAAAATCCAGTCTCCAGTCTCCAGTCTCCAGGAAAATCCAGTCTCCAGTTAAATCCAGTCTCCAGTAAAATCCAGTCTCCACTAAAATCCAGTCTCCAGTAAAATCCAGTCTCCAGTAAAATCCAGTCTCCAGTCTCCAGTAAAATCCAGTCTCCAGTCTCCAGTAAAATCCAGTCTGCAGTCTCCAATCTCCAGTAAAATCCTGTCTCCAGTAAATTCCAGTCTCCAGTCTCCAATAAAATCCAGTCTCCAGCCTCCAGTAAAATTCAGTCTCCAGTCTCAAGTCTGCAGTCTCCAGTCTCCAGTAAAATCCAGTCTCCAGTCTCCAGTAAAATCCAGTTTTCAGTCTCCAGTCTCCAGTAAAATCCAGTCTCCAGTCTCCAACTCCAGTAAAATCCAGTCTCAAGTCTCCAGTAAAATCCAGTCTCCCGTCTCCAGTAAAATCCAGTCTCCAGTAAAATCCAGTCTCCAGTCTCTAGTAAAATCCATTCTCCAGTCTCAAGTCTGCAGTCTCCAGTCTCCAGTAAAATCCAGTCTCTAGTCTCCAGTAAAATCCAGTTTTCAGTCTCCAGTCTCCAGTAAAATCCAGTCTCCAGTCTCCAACTCCAGTAAAATCCAGTCTCCAGTCTCCAGTAAAATCCAGTCTCCCGTCTCCAGTAAAATCCAGTCTCCAGTAAAATCCAGTCTCCAGTCTCTAGTAAAATCCATTCTCGAGTAAAATCCAGTCTCCAGTAAAATCCAGTTCCAGTAAAATCCAGTCTCCAGTAAAATCCAGTCTCCAGTCTCCAGTAAAATCCAGTCTCCAGTCTCCAGTAAAATCCAGTCTCCAGTAGAATCCAGTCTCCAGCCTCCAGTAAAATCCAGTCTCCAGTCTCCAGTAAAATCCAGTCTCTAGTCTCCAGTAAAATCCAGTCTCTAGTCTCCAGTAAAATCCAGTCTCCAGTCTTCAGTCTCCAGTAAAATTCAGTCTCCAGTCTCCAGTAAAATCCAGTCTCCAGTCTCCAGTAAAATCCAGTCTCCAGTCTCCAGTAAAATCCAGTCTCCAATCTCCAGTAAAATCCTGTCTCCAGTAAATTCCAGTCTCCAGTCTCCAATAAAATCCAGTCTCCAGCCTCCAGTAAAATTCAGTCTCCAGTCTCAAGTCTCCAGTCTCCAGTCTCCAGTTAAATCCAGTCTCCAGTCTCCAGTAAAATGCAGTTTTCAGTCTCCAGTCTCCAGTAAAATCCAGTCTCCAGTCTCCAGTCTCCAACTCCAGTAAAATCCAGTCTCCAGTCTCCAACTCCAGTAAAATCCAGTCTCCAGTCTCCAGTAAAATCCAGTCCCCAGTAAAATCCAGTCTCCAGTCTCTAGTAAAATCCAGTCTCCAGTAAAATCCAGTCTCCAGTAAAATCCAGTTCCAGTAAAATCCAGTCTCCAGTAAAATCCAGTCTCCAGTAAAATACAGTCTCCAGTCTCCAATCTCCAGTAAAATACAGTCTCCAGTTAAATCCAGTCTCCAGTCTCCAGTAAAATCCAGTCTCTAGTCTCCAGTAAAATCCAGTCTCCAGTCTTCAGTAAAATCCAGTCTCCAGTCTCCAGTCTGCAGTAAAATCCAGTCTCCAGTCTTCAGTAAAATCCAGTCTCCAGTCTCCAGTAAAATCCAGTCTCCAGTAAAATCCAGTCTCCAGTCTCCAACTCCAGTAAAATCCAATCTCCAGTCTCCAGTCTCCAGTAAAATCCAGTCTCCAGTAAACCCAGTCTCCAGTCTCTAGTAAAATCCAGTCTCCAGTAAAATCCAGTCTCCAGTAAAATCCAGTTCCAGTAAAATCCAGTCTCCAGTAAAATACACTCTCCAGTCTCCAATCTCTAGTAAAATACAGTCTCCAGTTAAATCCAGTCTCCAGTCTCCAGTAAAATCCAGTCTCTAGTCTCCAGTAAAATCCAGTCTCCAGTCTCCAGTCTCCAGTAAAATCCAGTCTCCAGTCTCCAGTCTGCAGTAAAATCCAGTCTCCAGTCTCCAGTAAAATCCAGTCTCCAGTCTCCAGTAAAATCCAGTCTCCAGTCTCCAATAAAATCCAGTCTCCAGCCTCTAGTAAAATCCAGTCTCCAGTCTCAAGTCTGCAGTCTCCAGTAAAATCCAGTCTCAAGTCTCCATTAAAATCCAGTTTTCAGTCTCCAGTCTCCAGTAAAATCCAGTCTCCAGTCTCCAGTCTCCAACTCCAGTAAAATCCAGTCTCCAGTCTCCAGTAAAATCCAGTCTCCAGTCTCCAGTCTCCAGTAAAATCCAGTCTCCAGTCTCCAGTAAAATCCAGTCTCCAGAAAAATCCAGTATCCAGTCTCTAGTCTCCAGTCTCCAGTATCCAGTCTCTAGTAAAATCCAGTCTCCAGTCTCCAGTCTCCAGTAAAATCCAGTCTCCAGTCCCCTGTCTCTAGTAAAACCCAGTCTCCAGTCTCCAGTCTCCAGTTAAATCCAGTCTCCAGTAAAATCCAGTCTCCACTAAAATCCAGTCTCCAGTAAAATCCAGTCTCCAGTAAAATCCAGTCTCCAGTAAAATCCAGTCTCCAGTCTCCAGTAAAATCCAGTCTCCAGTCTCCAGTAAAATCCAGTCTGCAGTCTCCAATCTCCAGTAAAATCCTGTCTCCAGTAAATTCCAGTCTCCAGTCTCCAATAAAATCCAGTCTCCAGCCTCCAGTAAAATTCAGTCTCTTGTCTCAAGTCTGCAGTCTCCAGTCTCCAGTAAAATCCAGTCTCTAGTCTCCAGTAAAATCCAGTTTTCAGTCTCCAGTCTCCAGTAAAATCCAGTCTCCAGTCTCCAACTCCAGTAAAATCCAGTCTCCAGTCTCCAGTAAAATCCAGTCTCCCGTCTCCAGTAAAATCCAGTCTCCAGTAAAATCCAGTCTCCAGTCTCTAGTAAAATCCATTCTCGAGTAAAATCCAGTCTCCAGTAAAATCCAGTTCCAGTAAAATCCAGTCTCCAGTAAAATCCAGTCTCCAGTCTCCAGTAAAATCCAGTCTCCAGTAAAATCCAGTCTCCAGTCTCCAGTAAAATCCAGTCTCCAGTAGAATCCAGTCTCCAGCCTCCAGTAAAATCCAGTCTCCAGTCTCCAGTAAAATCCAGTCTCTAGTCTCCAGTAAAATCCAGTCTCTAGTCTCCAGTAAAATCCAGTCTCCAGTCTTCAGTCTCCAGTAAAATTCAGTCTCCAGTCTCCAGTAAAATCCAGTCTCCAGTCTCCAGTAAAATCCAGTCTCCAGTCTCCAGTAAAATCCAGTCTCCAATCTCCAGTAAAATCCTGTCTCCAGTAAATTCCAGTCTCCAGTCTCCAATAAAATCCAGTCTCCAGCCTCCAGTAAAATTCAGTCTCCAGTCTCAAGTCTCCAGTCTCCAGTCTCCAGTTAAATCCAGTCTCCAGTCTCCAGTAAAATGCAGTTTTCAGTCTCCAGTCTCCAGTAAAATCCAGTCTCCAGTCTCCAGTCTCCAACTCCAGTAAAATCCAGTCTCCAGTCTCCAACTCCAGTAAAATCCAGTCTCCAGTCTCCAGTAAAATCCAGTCCCCAGTAAAATCCAGTCTCCAGTCTCTAGTAAAATCCAGTCTCCAGTAAAATCCAGTCTCCAGTAAAATCCAGTTCCAGTAAAATCCAGTCTCCAGTAAAATCCAGTCTCCAGTAAAATACAGTCTCCAGTCTCCAATCTCCAGTAAAATACAGTCTCCAGTTAAATCCAGTCTCCAGTCTCCAGTAAAATCCAGTCTCTAGTCTCCAGTAAAATCCAGTCTCCAGTCTTCAGTAAAATCCAGTCTCCAGTCTCCAGTCTGCAGTAAAATCCAGTCTCCAGTCTCCAGTAAAATCCAGTCTCCAGTCTCCAGTAAAATCCAGTCTCCAGTAAAATCCAGTCTCCAGTCTCCAATAAAATCCAGTCTCCAGCCTCTAGTAAAATCCAGTCTCCAGTCTCAAGTCTGCAGTCTCCAGTAAAATCCAGTCTCAAGTCTCCATTAAAATCCAGTTTTCAGTCTCCAGTCTCCAGTAAAATCCAGTCTCCAGTCTCCAGTCTCCAACTCCAGTAAAATCCAGTCTCCAGTCTCCAGTAAAATCCAGTCTCCAGTCTCCAGTCTCCAGTAAAATCCAGTCTCCAGTCTCCAGTAAAATCCAGTCTCCAGAAAAATCCAGTATCCAGTCTCTAGTCTCCAGTCTCCAGTATCCAGTCTCTAGTAAAATCCAGTCTCCAGTCTCCAGTCTCCAGTAAAATCCAGTCTCCAGTCCCCTGTCTCTAGTAAAACCCAGTCTCCAGTCTCCAGTCTCCAGTAAAATCCAGTCTCCAGTCTCCAGTCTCCAGGAAAATCCAGTCTCCAGTTAAATCCAGTCTCCAGTAAAATCCAGTCTCCACTAAAATCCAGTCTCCAGTAAAATCCAGTCTCCAGTAAAATCCAGTCTCCAGTCTCCAGTAAAATCCAGTCTCCAGTCTCCAATCTACAGTAAAATCCTGTCTCCAGTAAATTCCACTCTCCAGTCTCCAATAAAATCCAGTCTCCAGCCTCCAGTAAAATCCAGTCTCCAGTCTCCAGTAAAATCCAGTTTTCAGTCTCCAGTCTCCAGTAAAATCCAGTCTCCAGTCTCCAACTCCAGTAAAATCCAGTCTCCAGTCTCCAGTAAAATCCAGTCTCCCGTCTCCAGTAAAATCCAGTCTCCAGTCTCTAGTAAAATCCATTCTCGAGTAAAATCCAGTCTCCAGTAAAATCCAGTTCCAGTAAAATCCAGTCTCCAGTCTCCAGTAAAATCCAGTCTCCAGTAAAATCCAGTCTCCAGTCTCCAATCTCCAGTAAAATACAGTCTCCAGTTAAATCCAGTCTCCAGTCTCCAGTAAAATCCAGTCTCCAGTCCCCAGTCTCCAGTAAAATCCAGTCTCCAGTCTCCAGTAAAATCCAGTCTTCAGTCTCCAGTAAAATCTAGTCTCCAGTAAAATCCAGTCTCCAGTAAAATCCAGTCTCCACTAAAATCCAGTCTCTAGTAAAATCCAGTCTCCAGTAAAATCCAGTCTCCAGTAAAATCCAGTCTCCAGTCTCCAGTCTCTAGTAAAATCCAGTCTCCAGTCTCTAGTTTCCAGTCTCCAGTGAAATCCAGCCTCCAGTCTCCAGTCTCCAGTATAATCCAGTCTCCAGTAAAATCCAGTCTCTAGTCTCCAGTCTCCAGTAAAATCCAGTCTCCAGTCTCCAGTAAAATCCAGTCTCCAGTCTCCAGTAAAATCCAGTCTCCAGTCTCCAGCCTCCAGTAAAATCCAGTCTCCAGTCTCCAGTAAAATCCACTCTCCAGTAAAATCCAGTCTCCAGTAAAATCCAGTCTCCAGTAAAATCAAGTCTCCAGTATAATATGGTCTCCAGTAAAATCCACTCTCCAGTAAAATCCAGTCTCCAGTCTCAAGTCTCCAATAAAATCCAGTCTCCAGCCTCTAGTAAAATCGAGCCTCCAGTCTCAAGTCTGCAGTCTCCAGTAAAATCCAGTCTCCAGTCTCCATTAAAATCCAGTTTTCAGTCTCCAGTCTCCAGTAAAATCCAGTCTCCAGTCTCCAGTCTCCAACTCCAGTAAAATCCAGTCTCCAGTCTCTAGTAAAATCCAGTCTCCAGTCTCCAGTCTCCAGTAAAATCCAGTCTCCAGTCTCCAGTAAAATCCAGTCTCCAGTAAAATCCAGTATCCAGTCTCTAGTCTCCAGTCTCCAGTATCCAGTCTCCAGTCTCCAGTAAAATCCAGTCTCCAGTCTCCAGTAAAATCCAGTCTCCAGTCCCCTGTCTCTAGTAAAACCCAGTCTCCAGTCTCCAGTCTCCAGTAAAATCCAGTCTCCAGTCTCCAGTCTCCAACTCCAGTAAAATCCAGTCTCCAGTCTCCAACTCCAGTAAAATCCAGTCTCCAGTCTCCAGTAAAATCCAGTCTCCCGTCTCTAGTAAAATCCAGTCTCCAGTAAAATCCAGTCTCCAGTAAAATCCAGTTCCAGTAAAATCCAGTCTCCAGTAAAATCCCGTCTCCAGTCTCCAGTAAAATCCAGTCTCCAGTAAAATCCAGTCTCCAGTCTCCAATCTCCAGTAAAATACAGTCTCCAGTTAAATCCAGTCTCCAGTCTCCAGTAAAATCCAGTCTCCAGTCCCCAGTCTCCAGTAAAGTCCAGTCTCCAGTCTCCAGTAAAATCCAGTCTCCAGTAAAATCCAGTCTCCACTAAAATCCAGTCTCCAGTAAAATCCAGTCTCCAGTAAAATCCAGTCTCCAGTAAAATCCAGTCTCCAGTATAACATGGTCCCCAGTAAAATCCAGTCTCCAGTCTCCAGTAAAATCCAGTTTCCAGTAAAATCCAGTCTCCAGTAAAATCCAGTCTCCAGTCCCCAGTCTCTAGTAAAACCCAGTCTCCAGTCTCCAGTAAAATCCAGTCTCCAGTCTCCAGTCTCCAGTAAAATCCAGTCTCCAGTAAAATTCAGTCTCCAGTTAAATCCAGTCTCCAGTAAAATCCAGTCTCCAGTAAAATCAAGTCTCCAGTCTCCAGTAAAATCCAGTCTCCAGTATAATATGGTGTCCAGTAAAATCCAGTCTCCAGTCTCCAGTAAAATCCAGTCTCCAGTCTCCAGTAAAATCCAGTCTCCAGTCCCCAGTCTCTAGTAAAACCCAGTCTCCAGTCTCCAGTCTCCAGTAAAATCCAGTCTCCAGTCTCCAGTAAAATCCAGTCTCCAGTAAAATCCAGTCTCCAGTAAAATCCAGTCTCCAGTGAAATCCAGTCTCCGGTCTCCAGTAAAATCCAGTAAAATCCAGTCTCCAGTCTTCAGGAAAATCCAGTCTCCAGTCTCCAGTAAAATCCAGTAAATTCCAGTCTCCAGTCTCCAGTCTCCAGTAAAATCCAGTCTCCAGTCTCCAGTAAAATCCAGACTCCGGTAAAATCCAGTCTCCAGTCTCCAGTAAAATCCAGTCTCCAGTCTCCAGTCTGCAGTAAAATTCAGTCTCCAGTCTCCAGTAAAATCCAGTCTCCAGTCTCCAGGCTCCAGTAAAATCCAGTCTCCAGTAAAATCCAGTCTCCAGTCTCCAATAAAATCCAGTCTCCAGCCTCTAGTAAAATCCAGTCTCCAGTCTCAAGTCTGCAGTCTCCAGTAAAATCCAGTCTCCAGTCTCCATTAAAATCCAGTTTTCAGTCTCCAGTCTCCAGTAAAATCCAGTCTCCAGTCTCCAGTCTCCAACTCCAGTAAAATCCAGTCTCCACTAAAATCCAGTCTCCAGTAAAATCCAGTCTCCAGTAAAATCCAGTCTCCGGTAAAATCCAGTCTCCAGTATAACATGGTCTGCAGTAAAATCCAGTCTCCAGTCTCCAGTAAAATCCAGTCTCCAGTAAAATCCAGTCTCCAGCCTCCAGTAAAATCCTGTCGTCTCAAGTCTCCAGTCTCCAGTTAAATCCAGTCTCCAGTAAAATGCAGTTTTCAGTCTCCAGTCTCCAGTAAAATCCAGTCTCCAGTCTCCAACTCCAGTAAAATCCAGTCTCCAGTCTCCAACTCCAGTAAAATCCAGTCTCCAGTCTCCAGTCTCCAGTAAAATCCAGTCTCCAGTAAAATCCAGTCTCCAGTCTCTAGTAAAATCCAGTCTCCAGTAAAATCCAGTTCCAGTAAAATCCAGTCTCCAGTAAAATCCAGTCTCCAGTAAAATACAGTCTCCAGTCTCCAATCTCCAGTAAAATACAGTCTCCAGTTAAATCCAGTCTCCAGTCTCCAGTAAAATCCAGTCTCTAGTCTCCAGTAAAATCCAGTCTCCAGTCTCCAGTCTCCAGTAAAATCCAGTCTCCAGTCTCCAGTCTGCAGTAAAATCCAGTCTCCAGCTCCAGTAAAATCCAGTCTCCGGTCTCCAGTAAAATCCAGTCTCCAGTAAAATCCAGTCTCCAGTCTCCAATAAAATCCAGTCTCCAGCCTCTAGTAAAATCCAGTCTCCAGTCTCAAGTCTGCAGTCTCCAGTAAAATCCAGTCTCAAGTCTCCATAAAAATCGAGTTTCCAGTCTCCAGTCTCCAGTAAAATCCAGTCTCCAGTCTCCAGTCTCCAACTCCAGTAAAATCCAGTCTCCAGTCTCCAGTAAAATCCAGTCTCCAGTCTCCAGTAAAATCCAGTCTCCAGTCTCCAGTAAAATCCAGTCTCCAGAAAAATCCAGTATCCAGTCTCTAGTCTCCAGTCTCCAGTATCCAGTCTCTAGTAAAATCCAGTCTCCAGTCTCCAGTCTCCAGTAAAATCCAGTCTCCAGTCCCCTGTCTCTAGTAAAACCCAGTCTCCAGTCTCCAGTCTCCAGTAAAATCCAGTCTCCAGTCTCCAGTCTCCAGGAAAATCCAGTCTCTAGTTAAATCCAGTCTCCAGTAAAATCCAGTCTCCACTAAAATCCAGTCTCCAGTAAAATCCAGTCTCCAGTCTCCAGTAAAATCCAGTCTCCAGTCTCCAATCTCCAGTAAAATCCTGTCTCCAGTAAATTCCAGTCTCCAGTCTCCAATAAAATCCAGTCTCCAGCCTCCAGTAAAATCCAGTCTCCAGTCTCCAGTAAAATCCAGTTTTCAGTCTCCAGTCTCCAGTAAAATCCAGTCTCCAGTCTCCAACTCCAGTAAAATCCAGTCTCCAGTCTCCAGTAAAATCCAGTCTCCCGTCTCCAGTAAAATCCAGTCTCCAGTAAAATCCAGTCTCCAGTCTCTAGTAAAATCCATTCTCGAGTAAAATCCAGGCTCCAGTAAAATCCAGTTCCAGTAAAATCCAGTCTCCAGTCTCCAGTAAAATCCAGTCTCCAGTAAAATCCAGTCTCCAGTCTCCAATCTCCAGTAAAATACAGTCTCCAGTTAAATCCAGTCTCCAGTCCCCAGTAAAATCCAGTCTCCAGTCCCCAGTCTCCAGTAAAATCCAGTCTCCAGTCTCCAGTAAAATCCAGTCTTCAGTCTCCAGTAAAATCTAGTCTCCAGTAAAATCCAGTCTCCAGTAAAATCCAGTCTCCAGCCTCCAGTAAAATCCAGTCTCCAGTCTCCAGTAAAATCCAGTCTCTAGTCTCCAGTAAAATCCAGTCTCCAGTAAATTCCAGTCTCCAGTCTCCAATAAAATCCAGTCTCCAGCCTCCAGTAAAATTCAGTCTCCAGTCTCAAGTCTCCAGTCTCCAGTCTCCAGTTAAATCCAGTCTCCAGTCTCCAGTAAAATGCAGTTTTCAGTCTCCAGTCTCCAGTAAAATCCAGTCTCCAGTCTCCAACTCCAGTAAAATCCAGTCTCCAGTCTCCAACTCCAGTAAAATCCAGTCTCCAGTCTCCAGTCTCCAGTAAAATCCAGTCTCCAGTAAAATCCAGTCTCCAGTCTCTAGTAAAATCCAGTCTCCAGTAAAATCCAGTCTCCAGTAAAATCCAGTTCCAGTAAAATCCAGTCTCCAGTAAAATCCAGTTTCCAGTAAAATACAGTCTCCAGTCTCCAATCTCCAGTAAAATACAGTCTCCAGTTAAATCCAGTCTCCAGTCTCCAGTAAAATCCAGTCTCTAGTCTCCAGTAAAATCCAGTCTCCAGTCTCCAGTCTCCAGTAAAATCCAGTCTCCAGTCTCCAGTCTCCAGTAAAATCCAGTCTCCAGTCTCCAGTCTGCAGTAAAATCCAGTCTCCAGTCTCCAGTAAAATCCAGTCTCCAGTCTCCAGTCTCCAGTAAAATCCAGTCTCCAGTCTCCAATAAAATCCAGTCTCCAGCCTCTAGTAAAATCCAGTCTCCAGTCTCAAGTCTGCAGTCTCCAGTAAAATCCAGTCTCAAGTCTCCATTAAAATCCAGTTTTCAGTCTCCAGTCTCCAGTAAAATCCAGTCTCCAGTCTCCAGTCTCCAACTCCAGTAAAATCCAGTCTCCAGTCTCCAGTAAAATCCAGTCTCCAGTCTCCAGTCTCCAGTAAAATCCAGTCTCCAGTCTCCAGTAAAATCCAGTCTCCAGAAAAATCCAGTATCCAGTCTCTAGTCTCCAGTCTCCAGTATCCAGTCTCTAGTAAAATCCAGTCTCCAGTCTCCAGTCTCCAGGAAAATCCAGTCTCCAGTTAAATCCAGTCTCCAGTAAAATCCAGTCTCCACTAAAATCCAGTCTCCAGTAAAATCCAGTCTCCAGTAAAATCCAGTCTCCAGTCTCCAGTAAAATCCAGTCTCCAGTCTCCAGTAAAATCCAGTCTGCAGTCTCCAATCTCCAGTAAAATCCTGTCTCCAGTAAATTCCAGTCTCCAGTCTCCAATAAAATCCAGTCTCCAGCCTCCAGTAAAATTCAGTCTCCAGTCTCAAGTCTGCAGTCTCCAGTCTCCAGTAAAATCCAGTCTCCAGTCTCCAGTAAAATCCAGTTTTCAGTCTCCAGTCTCCAGTAAAATCCAGTCTCCAGTCTCCAACTCCAGTAAAATCCAGTCTCAAGTCTCCAGTAAAATCCAGTCTCCCGTCTCCAGTAAAATCCAGTCTCCAGTAAAATCCAGTCTCCAGTCTCTAGTAAAATCCATTCTCGAGTAAAATCCAGTCTCCAGTAAAATCCAGTTCCAGTAAAATCCAGTCTCCAGTAAAATCCAGTCTCCAGTCTCCAGTAAAATCCAGTCTCCAGTAAAATCCAGTCTCCAGTAAAATCCAGTTTCCAGTAGAATCCAGTCTCCAGCCTCCAGTAAAATCCAGTCTCCAGTCTCCAGTAAAATCCAGTCTCTAGTCTCCAGTAAAATCCAGTCTCTAGTCTCCAGTAAAATCCAGTCTCCAGTCTTCAGTCTCCAGTAAAATCCAGTCTCCAGTCTCCAGTAAAATCCAGTCTCCAGTCTCCAGTAAAATCCAGTCTCCAGTCTCCAGTAAAATCCAGTCTCCAATCTCCAGTAAAATCCTGTCTCCAGTAAATTCCAGTCTCCAGTCTCCAATAAAATCCAGTCTCCAGCCTCCAATAAAATTCAGTCTCCAGTCTCAAGTCTCCAGTCTCCAGTTAAATCCAGTCTCCAGTCTCCAGTAAAATGCAGTTTTCAGTCTCCAGTCTCCAGTAAAATCCAGTCTCCAGTCTCCAGTCTCCAACTCCAGTAAAATCCAGTCTCCAGTCTCCAACTCCAGTAAAATCCAGTCTCCAGTCTCCAGTCTCCAGTAAAATCCAGTCCCCAGTAAAATCCAGTCTCCAGTCTCTAGTAAAATCCAGTCTCCAGTAAAATCCAGTCTCCAGTAAAATCCAGTTCCAGTAAAATCCAGTCTCCAGTAAAATCCAGTCTCCAGTAAAATACAGTCTCCAGTCTCCAATCTCCAGTAAAATACAGTCTCCAGTTAAATCCAGTCTCCAGTCTCCAGTAAAATCCAGTCTCTAGTCTCCAGTAAAATCCAGTCTCCAGTAAAATCCAGTCTCCAGTCTCCAGTCTGCAGTAAAATCCAGTCTCCAGTCTCCAGTAAAATCCAGTCTCCAGTCTCCAGTCTCCAGTAAAATCCAGTCTCCAGTAAAATCCAGTCTCCAGTCTCCAATAAAATCCAGTCTCCAGCCTCTAGTAAAATCCAGTCTCCAGTCTCAAGTCTGCAGTCTCCAGTAAAATCCAATCTCAAGTCTCCATTAAAATCCAGTTTTCAGTCTCCAGTCTCCAGTAAAATCCAGTCTCCAGTCTCCAGTCTCCAACTCCAGTAAAATCCAGTCTCCAGTCTCCAGTAAAATCCAGTCTCCAGTCTCCAGTCTCCAGTAAAATCCAGTCTCCAGTCTCCAGAAAAATCCAGTATCCAGTCTCTAGTCTCCAGTCTCCAGTATCCAGTCTCTAGTAAAATCCAGTCTCCAGTCTCCAGTCTCCAGTAAAATCCAGTCTCCAGTCCCCTGTCTCTAGTAAAACCCAGTCTCCAGTCTCCAGTCTCCAGTAAAATCCAGTCTCCAGTCTCCAGGAAAATCCAGTCTCCAGTTAAATCCAGTCTCCAGTAAAATCCAGTCTCCACTAAAATCCAGTCTCCAGTAAAATCCAGTCTCCAGTAAAATCCAGTCTCCAGTCTCCAGTAAAATCCAGTCTCCAGTCTCCAGTAAAATCCAGTCTCCAATCTCCAATCTCCAGTAAAATCCTGTCTCCAGTAAATTCCACTCTCCAGTCTCCAATAAAATCCAGTCTCCAGCCTCCAGTAAAATCCAGTCTCCAGTCTCCAGTAAAATCCAGTTTTCAGTCTCCAGTCTCCAGTAAAATCCAGTCTCCAGTCTCCAACTCCAGTAAAATCCAGTCTCCAGTCTCCAGTAAAATCCAGTCTCCCGTCTCCAGTAAAATCCAGTCTCCAGTAAAATCCAGTCTCCAGTCTCTAGTAAAATCCATTCTCGAGTAAAATCCAGTCTCCAGTAAAATCCAGTTCCAGTAAAATCCAGTCTCCAGTCTCCAGTAAAATCCAGTCTCCAGTAAAATCCAGTCTCCAGTCTCCAATCTCCAGTAAAATACAGTCTCCAGTTAAATCCAGTCTCCAGTAAAATCCAGTCTCCAGTCCCCAGTCTCCAGTAAAATCCAGTCTCCAGTCTCCAGTAAAATCCAGTCTTCAGTCTCCAGTAAAATCTAGTCTCCAGTAAAATCCAGTCTCCAGTAAAATCCAGTCTCCACTAAAATCCAGTCTCTAGTAAAATCCAGTCTCCAGTAAAATCCAGTCTCCAGTAAAATCCAGTCTCCAGTCTCTAGTAAAATCCAGTCTCCAGTAAAATCCAGTCTCTAGTCTCCAGTAAAATCCAGTCTCTAGTCTCCAGTAAAATCCAGTCTCCAGTCTTCAGTCTCCAGTAAAATCCAGTCTCCAGTAAAATCCAGTCTCCAGTCTCCAGTAAAATCCAGTCTCCAGTCTCCAGTAAAATCCAGTCTCCAATCTCCAGTAAAATCCTGTCTCCAGTAAATTCCAGTCTCCAGTCTCCAATAAAATCCAGTCTCCAGCCTCTAGTAAAATCGAGTCTCCAGTCTCAAGTCTGCAGTCTCCAGTAAAATCCAGTCTCCAGTCTCCATTAAAATCCAGTTTTCAGTCTCCAGTCTCCAGTAAAATCCAGTCTCCAGTCTCCAGTCTCCAACTCCTGTAAAATCCAGTCTCCAGTCTCCAACTCCAGTAAAATCCAGTCTCCAGTCTCCAGTAAAATCCAGTCCCCAGTAAAATCCAGTCTCCAGTCTCTAGTAAAATCCAGTCTCCAGTAAAATCCAGTCTCCAGTAAAATCCAGTTCCAGTAAAATCCAGTCTCCAGTAAAATCCAGTCTCCAGTAAAATACAGTCTCCAGTCTCCAATCTCCAGTAAAATACAGTCTCCAGTTAAATCCAGTCTCCAGTCTCCAGTAAAATCCAGTCTGTAGTCTCCAGTAAAATCCAGTCTCCAGTCTCCAGTAAAATCCAGTCTCCAGTCTCCAGTCTGCAGTAAAATCCAGTCTCCAGTCTCCAGTAAAATCCAGTCTCCAGTCTCCAGTCTCCAGTAAAATCCAGTCTCCAGTAAAATCCAGTCTCCAGTCTCCAATAAAATCCAGTCTCCAGCCTCTAGTAAAATCCAGTCTCCAGTCTCAAGTCTGCAGTCTCCAGTAAAATCCAGTCTCAAGTCTCCATTAAAATCCAGTTTTCAGTCTCCAGTCTCCAGTAAAATCCAGTCTCCAGTCTCCAACTCCAGTAAAATCCAGTCTCCAGTCTCCAGTAAAATCCAGTCTCCAGTCTCCAGTAAAATCCAGTCTCCAGTCTCCAGTAAAATCCAGTCTCCAGAAAAATCCAGTATCCAGTCTCTAGTCTCCAGTCTCCAGTATCCAGTCTCTAGTAAAATCCAGTCTCCAGTCTCCAGTCTCCAGTAAAATCCAGTCTCCAGTCCCCTGTCTCTAGTAAAACCCAGTCTCCAGTCTCCAGTCTCCAGTAAAATCCAGTCTCCAGTCTCCAGTCTCCAGGAAAATCCAGTCTCCAGTTAAATCCAGTCTCCAGTAAAATCCAGTCTCCAGTAAAATCCAGTCTCCAGTAAAATCCAGTCTCCAGTAAAATCCAGTCTCCAGTCTCCAGTAAAATCCAGTCTCCAGTCTCCAGTAAAATCCAGTCTCCAGTCTCCAATCTCCAGTAAAATCCTGTCTCCAGTAAATTCCACTCTCCAGTCTCCAATAAAATCCAGTCTCCAGCCTCCAGTAAAATCCAGTCTCCAGTCTCCAGTCTCCAACTCCAGTAAAATCCAGTCTCCGGTCTCCAACTCCAGTAAAATCCAATCTCCAGTCTCCAGTAAAATCCAGTCCCCAGTAAAATCCAGTCTCCAGTCTCTAGTAAAATCCAGTCTCCAGTAAAATCCAGTCTCCAGTAAAATCCAGTTCCAGTAAAATCCAGTCTCCAGTAAAATCCAGTCTCCAGTAAAATACAGTCTCCAGTCTCCAATCTCCAGTAAAATACAGTCTCCAGTTAAATCCAGTCTCCAGTCTCCAGTAAAATCCAGTCTCCAGTCTCCAGTAAAATCCAGTCTCCAGTCTCCAGTAAAATCCAGTCTCCAATCTCCAATCTCCAGTAAAATCCTGTCTCCAGTAAATTCCACTCTCCAGTCTCCAATAAAATCCAGTCTCCAGCCTCCAGTAAAATCCAGTCTCCAGTCTCCAGTAAAATCCAGTTTTCAGTCTCCAGTCTCCAGTAAAATCCAGTCTCCAGTCTCCAACTCCAGTAAAATCCAGTCTCCAGTCTCCAGTAAAATCCAGTCTCCCGTCTCCAGTAAAATCCAGTCTCCAGTAAAATCCAGTCTCCAGTCTCTAGTAAAATCCATTCTCGAGTAAAATCCAGTCTCCAGTAAAATCCAGTTCCAGTAAAATCCAGTCTCCAGTCTCCAGTAAAATCCAGTCTCCAGTAAAATCCAGTCTCCAGTCTCCAATCTCCAGTAAAATACAGTCTCCAGTTAAATCCAGTCTCCAGTAAAATCCAGTCTCCAGTCCCCAGTCTCCAGTAAAATCCAGTCTCCAGTCTCCAGTAAAATCCAGTCTTCAGTCTCCAGTAAAATCTAGTCTCCAGTAAAATCCAGTCTCCAGTAAAATCCAGTCTCCACTAAAATCCAGTCTCTAGTAAAATCCAGTCTCCAGTAAAATCCAGTCTCCAGTAAAATCCAGTCTCCAGTAAAATCCAGTCTCCAGTCTCTAGTAAAATCCAGTCTCCAGTAAAATCCAGTCTCCAGTCTCCAGTAAAATCCAGTCTCCAGCCTCCAGTAAAATCCAGTCTCCAGTCTCCAGTAAAATCCAGTCTCTAGTCTCCAGTAAAATCCAGTCTCTAGTCTCCAGTAAAATCCAGTCTCCAGTCTTCAGTCTCCAGTAAAATCCAGTCTCCAGTCTCCAGTAAAATCCAGTCTCCAGTCTCCAGTAAAATCCAGTCTCCAGTCTCCAGTAAAATCCAGTCTCCAATCTCCAGTAAAATCCTGTCTCCAGTAAATTCCAGTCTCCAGTCTCCAATAAAATCCAGTCTCCAGCCTCTAGTAAAATCGAGTCTCCAGTCTCAAGTCTGCAGTCTCCAGTAAAATCCAGTCTCCAGTCTCCATTAAAATCCAGTTTTCAGTCTCCAGTCTCCAGTAAAATCCAGTCTCCAGTCTCCAGTCTCCAACTCCTGTAAAATCCAGTCTCCAGTCTCCAACTCCAGTAAAATCCAGTCTCCAGTCTCTAGTAAAATCCAGTCTCCAGTAAAATCCAGTCTCCAGTAAAATCCAGTTCCAGTAAAATCCAGTCTCCAGTAAAATCCAGTCTCCAGTAAAATACAGTCTCCAGTCTCCAATCTCCAGTAAAATACAGTCTCCAGTTAAATCCAGTCTCCAGTCTCCAGTAAAATCCAGTCTGTAGTCTCCAGTAAAATCCAGTCTCCAGTCTCCAGTCTCCAGTAAAATCCAGTCTCCAGTCTCCAGTCTGCAGTAAAATCCAGTCTCCAGTCTCCAGTAAAATCCAGTCTCCAGTCTCCAGTCTCCAGTAAAATCCAGTCTCCAGTAAAATCCAGTCTCCAGTCTCCAATAAAATCCAGTCTCCAGCCTCTAGTAAAATCCAGTCTCCAGTCTCAAGTCTGCAGTCTCCAGTAAAATCCAGTCTCAAGTCTCCATTAAAATCCAGTTTTCAGTCTCCAGTCTCCAGTAAAATCCAGTCTCCAGTCTCCAGTCTCCAACTCCAGTAAAATCCAGTCTCCAGTCTCCAGTAAAATCCAGTCTCCAGTCTCCAGTCTCCAGTAAAATCCAGTCTCCAGTCTCCAGTAAAATCCAGTCTCCAGAAAAATCCAGTATCCAGTCTCTAGTCTCCAGTCTCCAGTATCCAGTCTCTAGTAAAATCCAGTCTCCAGTCTCCAGCCTCCAGTAAAATCCAGTCTCCAGTCCCCTGTCTCTAGTAAAACCCAGTCTCCAGTCTCCAGTCTCCAGTAAAATCCAGTCTCCAGTCTCCAGTCTCCAGGAAAATCCAGTCTCCAGTTAAATCCAGTCTCCAGTAAAATCCAGTCTCCACTAAAATCCAGTCTCCAGTAAAATCCAGTCTCCAGTAAAATCCAGTCTCCAGTAAAATCCAGTCTCCAGTCTCCAGTAAAATCCAGTCTCCAGTCTCCAGTAAAATCCAGTCTCCAGTCTCCAATCTCCAGTAAAATCCTGTCTCCAGTAAATTCCACTCTCCAGTCTCCAATAAAATCCAGTCTCCAGCCTCCAGTAAAATCCAGTCTCCAGTCTCCAGTCTCCAACTCCAGTAAAATCCAGTCTCCAGTCTCCAACTCCAGTAAAATCCAATCTCCAGTCTCCAGTAAAATCCAGTCCCCAGTAAAATCCAGTCTCCAGTCTCTAGTAAAATCCAGTCTCCAGTAAAATCCAGTCTCCAGTAAAATCCAGTTCCAGTAAAATCCAGTCTCCAGTAAAATCCAGTCTCCAGTAAAATACAGTCTCCAGTCTCCAATCTCCAGTAAAATACAGTCTCCAGTTAAATCCAGTCTCCAGTCTCCAGTAAAATCCAGTCTCTAGTCTCCAGTAAAATCCAGTCTCCAGTCTCCAGTAAAATCCAGTCTCCAGTCTCCAGTCTGCAGTAAAATCCAGTCTCCAGTCTCCAGTAAAATCCAGTCTCCAGTCTACAGTCTCCAGTAAAATCCAGTCTCCAGTAAAATCCAGTCTCCAGTCTCCAATAAAATCCAGTCTCCAGCCTCTAGTAAAATCCAGTCTCCAGTCTCAAGTCTGCAGTCTCCAGTAAAATCCAGTCTCAAGTCTCCATTAAAATCCAGTTTTCAGTCTCCAGTCTCCAGTAAAATCCAGTCTCCAGTCTCCAGTCTCCAACTCCAGTAAAATCCAGTCTCCAGTCTCCAGTAAAATCCAGTCTCCAGTCTCCAGTAAAATCCAGTCTCCAGTCTCCAGTAAAATCCAGTCTCCAGAAAAATCCAGTATCCAGTCTCTAGTCTCCAGTCTCCAGTATCCAGTCTCTAGTAAAATCCAGTCTCCAGTCTCCAGTCTCCAGTAAAATCCAGTCTCCAGTCCCCTGTCTGTAGTAAAACCCAGTCTCCAGTCTCCAGTCTCCAGTAAAATCCAGTCTCCAGTCTCCAGTCTCCAGGAAAATCCAGTCTCCAGTAAAATCCAGTCTCCAGTCTCCAATAAAATCCAGTCTCCAGCCTCTAGTAAAATCCAGTCTCCAGTCTCAAGTCTGCAGTCTCCAGTAAAATCCAGTCTCAAGTCTCCATTAAAATCGAGTTTTCAGTCTCCAGTCTCCAGTAAAATCCAGTCTCCAGTCTCCAGTCTCC
This sequence comes from Amblyomma mixtum, assembly GCF_055824585.1. Classification (NCBI taxonomy): domain Eukaryota; kingdom Metazoa; phylum Arthropoda; class Arachnida; order Ixodida; family Ixodidae; genus Amblyomma; species Amblyomma mixtum. The sequence continues at coordinate 89,374,131 of NC_143021.1, forward strand.
AACTCCAGTAAAATCCAGTCTCCAGTCTCCAGTAAAATCCAGTCTCCAGTCTCCAGTAAAATCCAGTCTCCAGTCTCCAGTAAAATCCAGTCTCCAGAAAAATCCAGTATCCAGTCTCTAGTCTCCAGTCTCCAGTATCCAGTCTCTAGTAAAATCCAGTCTCCAGTCTCCAATAAAATCCAGTCTCCAGCCTCTAGTAAAATCCAGTCTCCAGTCTCAAGTCTGCAGTCTCCAGTAAAATCCAGTCTCAAGTCTCCATTAAAATCGAGTTTTCAGTCTCCAGTCTCCAGTAAAATCCAGTCTCCAGTCTCCAGTCTCCAACTCCAGTAAAATCCAGTCTCCAGTCTCCAGTAAAATCCAGTCTCCAGTCTCCAGTAAAATCCAGTCTCCAGTCTCCAGTAAAATCCAGTCTCCAGAAAAATCCAGTATCCAGTCTCTAGTCTCCAGTCTCCAGTATCCAGTCTCTAGTAAAATCCAGTCTCCAGTCTCCAGTCTCCAGTAAAATCCAGTCTCCAGTCCCCTGTCTCTAGTAAAACCCAGTCTCCAGTCTCCAGTCTCCAGTAAAATCCAGTCTCCAGTCTCCAGTCTCCAGGAAAATCCAGTCTCTAGTTAAATCCAGTCTCCAGTAAAATCCAGTCTCCACTAAAATCCAGTCTCCAGTAAAATCCAGTCTCCAGTAAAATCCAGTCTCCAGTCTCCAGTAAAATCCAGTCTCCAGTCTCCAATCTCCAGTAAAATCCTGTCTCCAGTAAATTCCAGTCTCCAGTCTCCAATAAAATCCAGTCTCCAGCCTCCAGTAAAATCCAGTCTCCAGTCTCCAGTAAAATCCAGTTTTCAGTCTCCAGTCTCCAGTAAAATCCAGTCTCCAGTCTCCAACTCCAGTAAAATCCAGTCTCCAGTCTCCAGTAAAATCCAGTCTCCCGTCTCCAGTAAAATCCAGTCTCCAGTAAAATCCAGTCTCCAGTCTCTAGTAAAATCCATTCTCGAGTAAAATCCAGTCTCCAGTAAAATCCAGTTCCAGTAAAATCCAGTCTCCAGTAAAATCCAGTCTCCAGTCTCCAGTAAAATCCAGTCTCCAGTAAAATCCAGTCTCCAGTCTCCAATCTCCAGTAAAATACAGTCTCCAGTTAAATCCAGTCTCCAGTCTCCAGTAAAATCCAGTCTCCAGTCCCCAGTCTCCAGTAAAATCCAGTCTCCAGTCTCCAGTCTCCAGTAAAATCCAGTCTTCAGTCTCCAGTAAAATCTAGTCTCCAGTAAAATCCAGTCTCCAGTAAAATCCAGTCTCCAGCCTCCAGTAAAATCCAGTCTCCAGTCTCCAGTAAAATCCAGTCTCTAGTCTCGAGTAAAATCCAGTCTCCAGTAAATTCCAGTCTCCAGTCTCCAATAAAATCCAGTCTCCAGCCTCCAGTAAAATTCAGTCTCCAGTCTCAAGTCTCCAGTCTCCAGTTAAATCCAGTCTCCAGTCTCCAGTAAAATGCAGTTTTCAGTCTCCAGTCTCCAGTAAAATCCAGTCTCCAGTCTCCAACTCCAGTAAAATCCAGTCTCCAGTCTCCAACTCCAGTAAAATCCAGTCTCCAGTCTCCAGTCTCCAGTAAAATCCAGTCTCCAGTCTCTAGTAAAATCCAGTCTCCAGTAAAATCCAGTCTCCAGTAAAATCCAGTTCCAGTAAAATCCAGTCTCCAGTAAAATCCAGTTTCCAGTAAAATACAGTCTCCAGTCTCCAATCTCCAGTAAAATACAGTCTCCAGTTAAATCCAGTCTCCAGTCTCCAGTAAAATCCAGTCTCTAGTCTCCAGTAAAATCCAGTCTCCAGTCTCCAGTAAAATCCAGTCTCCAGTCTCCAGTCTGCAGTAAAATCCAGTCTCCAGTCTCCAGTAAAATCCAGTCTCCAGTCTCCAGTCTCCAGTAAAATCCAGTCTCCAGTCTCCAATAAAATCCAGTCTCCAGCCTCTAGTAAAATCCAGTCTGCAGTCTCAAGTCTGCAGTCTCCAGTAAAATCCAGTCTCAAGTCTCCATTAAAATCCAGTTTTCAGTCTCCAGTCTCCAGTAAAATCCAGTCTCCAGTCTCCAGTCTCCAACTCCAGTAAAATCCAGTCTCCAGTCTCCAGTAAAATCCAGTCTCCAGTCTCCAGTCTCCAGTAAAATCCAGTCTCCAGTCTCCAGTAAAATCCAGTCTCCAGAAAAATCCAGTATCCAGTCTCTAGTCTCCAGTCTCCAGTATCCAGTCTCTAGTAAAATCCAGTCTCCAGACTCCAGTCTCCAGGAAAATCCAGTCTCCAGTTAAATCCAGTCTCCAGTAAAATCCAGTCTCCACTAAAATCCAGTCTCCAGTAAAATCCAGTCTCCAGTAAAATCCAGTCTCCAGTAAAATCCAGTCTCCAGTCTCCAGTAAAATCCAGTCTCCAGTCTCCAGTAAAATCCAGTCTGCAGTCTCCAGTCTCCAGTAAAATCCTGTCTCCAGTAAATTCCAGTCTCCAGTCTCCAATAAAATCCAGTCTCCAGCCTCCAGTAAAATTCAGTCTCCAGTCTCAAGTCTGCAGTCTCCAGTCTCCAGTAAAATCCAGTCTCCAGTCTCCAGTAAAATACAGATTTCAGTCTCCAGTCTCCAGTAAAATCCAGTCTCCAGTCTCCAACTCCAGTAAAATCCAGTCTCAAGTCTCCAGTAAAATCCAGTCTCCCGTCTCCAGTAAAATCCAGTCTCCAGTAAAATCCAGTCTCCAGTCTCTAGTAAAATCCATTCTCGAGTAAAATCCAGTCTCCAGTAAAATCCAGTTCCAGTAAAATCCAGTCTCCAGTAAAATCCAGTCTCCAGTCTCCAGTAAAATCCAGTCTCCAGTAAAATCCAGTCTCCAGTCTCCAGTAAAATCCAGTCTCCAGTAGAATCCAGTCTCCAGCCTCCAGTAAAATCCAGTCTCCAGTCTCCAGTAAAATCCAGTCTCTAGTCTCCAGTAAAATCCAGTCTCTAGTCTCCAGTAAAATCCAGTCTCCAGTCTTCAGTCTCCAGTAAAATCCAGTCTCCAGTCTCCAGTAAAATCCAGTCTCCAGTCTCCAGTAAAATCCAGTCTCCAGTCTCCAGTAAAATCCAGTCTCCAATCTCCAGTAAAATCCTGTCTCCAGTAAATTCCAGTCTCCAGTCTCCAATAAAATCCAGTCTCCAGCCTCCAGTAAAATTCAGTCTCCAGTCTCCAGTTAAATCCAGTCTCCAGTCTCCAGTAAAATGCAGTTTTCAGTCTCCAGTCTCCAGTAAAATCCAGTCTCCAGTCTCCAGTCTCCAACTCCAGTAAAATCCAGTCTCCAGTCTCCAACTCCAGTAAAATCCAGTCTCCAGTCTCCAGTCTCCAGTAAAATCCAGTCCCCAGTAAAATCCAGTCTCCAGTCTCTAGTAAAATCCAGTCTCCAGTAAAATCCAGTCTCCAGTAAAATCCAGTTCCAGTAAAATCCAGTCTCCAGTAAAATCCAGTCTCCAGTAAAATACAGTCTCCAGTCTCCAATCTCCAGTAAAATACAGTCTCCAGTTAAATCCAGTCTCCAGTCTCCAGTAAAATCCAGTCTCTAGTCTCCAGTAAAATCCAGTCTCCAGTAAAATCCAGTCTCCAGTCTCCAGTCTGCAGTAAAATCCAGTCTCCAGTCTCCAGTAAAATCCAGTCTCCAGTCTCCAGTCTCCTGTAAAATCCAGTCTCCAGTAAAATCCAGTCTCCAGTCTCCAATAAAATCCAGTCTCCAGCCTCTAGTAAAATCCAGTCTCCAGTCTCAAGTCTGCAGTCTCCAGTAAAATCCAGTCTCAAGTCTCCATTAAAATCCAGTTTTCAGTCTCCAGTCTCCAGTAAAATCCAGTCTCCAGTCTCCAGTCTCCAACTCCAGTAAAATCCAGTCTCCAGTCTCCAGTAAAATCCAGTCTCCAGTCTCCAGTAAAATCCAGTCTCCAGTCTCCAGAAAAATCCAGTATCAGGTCTCTAGTCTCCAGTCTCCAGTATCCAGTCTCTAGTAAAATCCAGTCTCCAGTCTCCAGTAAAATCCAGTCTCCAGTCCCCTGTCTCTAGTAAAACCCAGTCTCCAGTCTCCAGTCTCCAGTAAAATCCAGTCTCCAGTCTCCAGGAAAATCCAGTCTCCAGTTAAATCCAGTCTCCAGTAAAATCCAGTCTCCACTAAAATCCAGTCTCCAGTAAAATCCAGTCTCCAGTAAAATCCAGTCTCCAGTAAAATCCAGTCTCCAGTCTCAAGTCTGCAGTCTCCAGTCTCCAGTAAAATCCAGTCTCCAGTCTCCAGTAAAATACAGATTTCAGTCTCCAGTCTCCAGTAAAATCCAGTCTCCAGTCTCCAACTCCAGTAAAATCCAGTCTCAAGTCTCCAGTAAAATCCAGTCTCCCGTCTCCAGTAAAATCCAGTCTCCAGTAAAATCCAGTCTCCAGTCTCTAGTAAAATCCATTCTCGAGTAAAATCCAGTCTCCAGTAAAATCCAGTTCCAGTAAAATCCAGTCTCCAGTAAAATCCAGTCTCCAGTCTCCAGTAAAATCCAGTCTCCAGTAAAATCCAGTCTCCAGTCTCCAGTAAAATCCAGTCTCCAGTAGAATCCAGTCTCCAGCCTCCAGTAAAATCCAGTCTCCAGTCTCCAGTAAAATCCAGTCTCTAGTCTCCAGTAAAATCCAGTCTCTAGTCTCCAGTAAAATCCAGTCTCCAGTCTTCAGTCTCCAGTAAAATCCAGTCTCCAGTCTCCAGTAAAATCCAGTCTCCAGTCTCCAGTAAAATCCAGTCTCCAGTCTCCAGTAAAATCCAGTCTCCAATCTCCAGTAAAATCCTGTCTCCAGTAAATTCCAGTCTCCAGTCTCCAATAAAATCCAGTCTCCAGCCTCCAGTAAAATTCAGTCTCCAGTCTCAAGTCTCCAGTCTCCAGTCTCCAGTTAAATCCAGTCTCCAGTCTCCAGTAAAATGCAGTTTTCAGTCTCCAGTCTCCAGTAAAATCCAGTCTCCAGTCTCCAGTCTCCAACTCCAGTAAAATCCAGTCTCCAGTCTCCAACTCCAGTAAAATCCAGTCTCCAGTCTCCAGTCTCCAGTAAAATCCAGTCCCCAGTAAAATCCAGTCTCCAGTCTCTAGTAAAATCCAGTCTCCAGTAAAATCCAGTCTCCAGTAAAATCCAGTTCCAGTAAAATCCAGTCTCCAGTAAAATCCAGTCTCCAGTAAAATACAGTCTCCAGTCTCCAATCTCCAGTAAAATACAGTCTCCAGTTAAATCCAGTCTCCAGTCTCCAGTAAAATCCAGTCTCTAGTCTCCAGTAAAATCCAGTCTCCAGTCTCCAGTCTGCAGTAAAATCCAGTCTCCAGTCTCCAGTAAAATCCAGTCTCCAGTCTCCAGTCTCCAGTAAAATCCAGTCTCCAGTAAAATCCAGTCTCCAGTCTCCAATAAAATCCAGTCTCCAGCCTCTAGTAAAATCCAGTCTCCAGTCTCAAGTCTGCAGTCTCCAGTAAAATCCAGTCTCAAGTCTCCATTAAAATCCAGTTTTCAGTCTCCAGTCTCCAGTAAAATCCAGTCTCCAGTCTCCAGTCTCCAACTCCAGTAAAATCCAGTCTCCAGTCTCCAGTAAAATCCAGTCTCCAGTCTCCAGTAAAATCCAGTCTCCAGTCTCCAGAAAAATCCAGTATCCAGTCTCTAGTCTCCAGTCTCCAGTATCCAGTCTCTAGTAAAATCCAGTCTCCAGTCTCCAGTCTCCAGTAAAATCCAGTCTCCAGTCCCCTGTCTCTAGTAAAACCCAGTCTCCAGTCTCCAGTCTCCAGTAAAATCCAGTCTCCAGTCTCCAGGAAAATCCAGTCTCCAGTTAAATCCAGTCTCCAGTAAAATCCAGTCTCCACTAAAATCCAGTCTCCAGTAAAATCCAGTCTCCAGTAAAATCCAGTCTCCAGTAAAATCCAGTCTCCAGTCTCCAGTAAAATCCAGTCTCCAGTCTCCAGTAAAATCCAGTCTCCAATCTCCAATCTCCAGTAAAATCCTGTCTCCAGTAAATTCCACTCTCCAGTCTCCAATAAAATCCAGTCTCCAGCCTCCAGTAAAATCCAGTCTCCAGTCTCCAGTAAAATCCAGTTTTCAGTCTCCAGTCTCCAGTAAAATCCAGTCTCCAGTCTCCAACTACAGTAAAATCCAGTCTTCAGTCTCCAGTAAAATCCAGTCTCCCGTCTCCAGTAAAATCCAGTCTCCAGTAAAATCCAGTCTCCAGTCTCTAGTAAAATCCATTCTCGAGTAAAATCCAGTCTCCAGTAAAATCCAGTTCCAGTAAAATCCAGTCTCCAGTCTCCAGTAAAATCCAGTCTCCAGTAAAATCCAGTCTCCAGTCTCCAATCTCCAGTAAAATACAGTCTCCAGTTAAATCCAGTCTCCAGTCTCCAGTAAAATCCAGTCTCCAGTCCCCAGTCTCCAGTAAAATCCAGTCTCCAGTCTCCAGTAAAATCCAGTCTTCAGTCTCCAGTAAAATCTAGTCTCCAGTAAAATCCAGTCTCCAGTAAAATCCAGTCTCCACTAAAATCCAGTCTCTAGTAAAATCCAGTCTCCAGTAAAATCCAGTCTCCAGTAAAATCCAGTCTCCAGTAAAATCCAGTCTCCAGTCTCTAGTAAAATCCAGTCTCCAGTAAAATCCAGTCTCCAGTCTCCAGTAAAATCCAGTCTCCAGTCTCCAGTAAAATCCAGTCTCCAGTCTCCAGTAAAATCCAGTCTCCAATCTCCAATCTCCAGTAAAATCCTGTCTCCAGTAAATTCCACTCTCCAGTCTCCAATAAAATCCAGTCTCCAGCCTCCAGTAAAATCCAGTCTCCAGTCTCCAGTAAAATCCAGTTTTCAGTCTCCAGTCTCCAGTAAAATCCAGTCTCCAGTCTCCAACTACAGTAAAATCCAGTCTTCAGTCTCCAGTAAAATCCAGTCTCCCGTCTCCAGTAAAATCCAGTCTCCAGTAAAATCCAGTCTCCAGTCTCTAGTAAAATCCATTCTCGAGTAAAATCCAGTCTCCAGTAAAATCCAGTTCCAGTAAAATCCAGTCTCCAGTCTCCAGTAAAATCCAGTCTCCAGTAAAATCCAGTCTCCAGTCTCCAATCTCCAGTAAAATACAGTCTCCAGTTAAATCCAGTCTCCAGTCTCCAGTAAAATCCAGTCTCCAGTCCCCAGTCTCCAGTAAAATCCAGTCTCCAGTCTCCAGTAAAATCCAGTCTTCAGTCTCCAGTAAAATCTAGTCTCCAGTAAAATCCAGTCTCCAGTAAAATCCAGTCTCCACTAAAATCCAGTCTCTAGTAAAATCCAGTCTCCAGTAAAATCCAGTCTCCAGTAAAATCCAGTCTCCAGTAAAATCCAGTCTCCAGTCTCTAGTAAAATCCAGTCTCCAGTAAAATCCAGTCTCCAGTCTCCAGTAAAATCCAGTCTCCAGTAGAATCCAGTCTCCAGCCTCCAGTAAAATCCAGTCTCCAGTCTCCAGTAAAATCCAGTCTCTAGTCTCCAGTAAAATCCAGTCTCTAGTCTCCAGTAAAATCCAGTCTCCAGTCTTCAGTCTCCAGTAAAATCCAGTCTCCAGTCTCCAGTAAAATCCAGTCTCCAGTCTCCAGTAAAATCCAGTCTCCAGTCTCCAGTAAAATCCAGTCTCCAATCTCCAGTAAAATCCTGTCTCCAGTAAATTCCAGTCTCCAGTCTCCAATAAAATCCAGTCTCCAGCCTCCAGTAAAATTCAGTCTCCAGTCTCAAGTCTCCAGTCTCCAGTCTCCAGTTAAATCCAGTCTCCAGTCTCCAGTAAAATGCAGTTTTCAGTCTCCAGTCTCCAGTAAAATCCAGTCTCCAGTCTCCAGTCTCCAACTCCAGTAAAATGCAGTCTCCAGTCTCCAACTCCAGTAAAATCCAGTCTCCAGTCTCCAGTCTCCAGTAAAATCCAGTCCCCAGTAAAATCCAGTCTCCAGTCTCTAGTAAAATCCAGTCTCCAGTAAAATCCAGTCTCCAGTAAAATACAGTCTCCAGTCTCCAATCTCCAGTAAAATACAGTCTCCAGTTAAATCCAGTCTCCAGTCTCCAGTAAAATCCAGTCTGTAGTCTCCAGTAAAATCCAGTCTCCAGTCTCCAGTCTCCAGTAAAATCCAGTCTCCAGTCTCCAGTCTCCAGTAAAATCCAGTCCCCAGTAAAATCCAGTCTCCAGTCTCTAGTAAAATCCAGTCTCCAGTAAAATCCAGTCTCCAGTAAAATACAGTCTCCAGTCTCCAATCTCCAGTAAAATACAGTCTCCAGTTAAATCCAGTCTCCAGTCTCCAGTAAAATCCAGTCTCTAGTCTCCAGTAAAATCCAGTCTCCAGTAAAATCCAGTCTCCAGTCTCCAGTCTGCAGTAAAATCCAGTCTCCAGTCTCCAGTAAAATCCAGTCTCCAGTCTCCAGTCTCCAGTAAAATCCAGTCTCCAGTAAAATCCAGTCTCCAGTCTCCAATAAAATCCAGTCTCCAGCCTCTAGTAAAATCCAGTCTCCAGTCTCAAGTCTGCAGTCTCCAGTAAAATCCAGTCTCAAGTCTCCATTAAAATCCAGTTTTCAGTCTCCAGTCTCCAGTAAAATCCAGTCTCCAGTCTCCAGTCTCCAACTCCAGTAAAATCCAGTCTCCAGTCTCCAGTAAAATCCAGTCTCCAGTCTCCAGTAAAATCCAGTCTCCAGTCTCCAGAAAAATCCAGTATCCAGTCTCTAGTCTCCAGTCTCCAGTATCCAGTCTCTAGTAAAATCCAGTCTCCAGTCTCCAGTCTCCAGTAAAATCCAGTCTCCAGTCCCCTGTCTCTAGTAAAACCCAGTCTCCAGTCTCCAGTCTCCAGTAAAATCCAGTCTCCAGTCTCCAGGAAAATCCAGTCTCCAGTTAAATCCAGTCTCCAGTAAAATCCAGTCTCCACTAAAATCCAGTCTCCAGTAAAATCCAGTCTCCAGTAAAATCCAGTCTCCAGTAAAATCCAGTCTCCAGTCTCAAGTCTGCAGTCTCCAGTCTCCAGTAAAATCCAGTCTCCAGTCTCCAGTAAAATACAGATTTCAGTCTCCAGTCTCCAGTAAAATCCAGTCTCCAGTCTCCAACTCCAGTAAAATCCAGTCTCAAGTCTCCAGTAAAATCCAGTCTCCCGTCTCCAGTAAAATCCAGTCTCCAGTAAAATCCAGTCTCCAGTCTCTAGTAAAATCCATTCTCGAGTAAAATCCAGTCTCCAGTAAAATCCAGTTCCAGTAAAATCCAGTCTCCAGTAAAATCCAGTCTCCAGTCTCCAGTAAAATCCAGTCTCCAGTAAAATCCAGTCTCCAGTCTCCAGTAAAATCCAGTCTCCAGTAGAATCCAGTCTCCAGCCTCCAGTAAAATCCAGTCTCCAGTCTCCAGTAAAATCCAGTCTCTAGTCTCCAGTAAAATCCAGTCTCTAGTCTCCAGTAAAATCCAGTCTCCAGTCTTCAGTCTCCAGTAAAATCCAGTCTCCAGTCTCCAGTAAAATCCAGTCTCCAGTCTCCAGTAAAATCCAGTCTCCAGTCTCCAGTAAAATCCAGTCTCCAATCTCCAGTAAAATCCTGTCTCCAGTAAATTCCAGTCTCCAGTCTCCAATAAAATCCAGTCTCCAGCCTCCAGTAAAATTCAGTCTCCAGTCTCAAGTCTCCAGTCTCCAGTCTCCAGTTAAATCCAGTCTCCAGTCTCCAGTAAAATGCAGTTTTCAGTCTCCAGTCTCCAGTAAAATCCAGTCTCCAGTCTCCAGTCTCCAACTCCAGTAAAATCCAGTCTCCAGTCTCCAACTCCAGTAAAATCCAGTCTCCAGTCTCCAGTCTCCAGTAAAATCCAGTCCCCAGTAAAATCCAGTCTCCAGTCTCTAGTAAAATCCAGTCTCCAGTAAAATCCAGTCTCCAGTAAAATCCAGTTCCAGTAAAATCCAGTCTCCAGTAAAATCCAGTCTCCAGTAAAATACAGTCTCCAGTCTCCAATCTCCAGTAAAATACAGTCTCCAGTTAAATCCAGTCTCCAGTCTCCAGTAAAATCCAGTCTCTAGTCTCCAGTAAAATCCAGTCTCCAGTAAAATCCAGTCTCCAGTCTCCAGTCTGCAGTAAAATCCAGTCTCCAGTCTCCAGTAAAATCCAGTCTCCAGTCTCCAGTCTCCAGTAAAATCCAGTCTCCAGTAAAATCCAGTCTCCAGTCTCCAATAAAATCCAGTCTCCAGCCTCTAGTAAAATCCAGTCTCCAGTCTCAAGTCTGCAGTCTCCAGTAAAATCCAGTCTCAAGTCTCCATTAAAATCCAGTTTTCAGTCTCCAGTCTCCAGTAAAATCCAGTCTCCAGTCTCCAGTCTCCAACTCCAGTAAAATCCAGTCTCCAGTCTCCAGTAAAATCCAGTCTCCAGTCTCCAGTAAAATCCAGTCTCCAGTCTCCAGAAAAATCCAGTATCCAGTCTCTAGTCTCCAGTCTCCAGTATCCAGTCTCTAGTAAAATCCAGTCTCCAGTCTCCAGTCTCCAGTAAAATCCAGTCTCCAGTCCCCTGTCTCTAGTAAAACCCAGTCTCCAGTCTCCAGTCTCCAGTAAAATCCAGTCTCCAGTCTCCAGGAAAATCCAGTCTCCAGTTAAATCCAGTCTCCAGTAAAATCCAGTCTCCACTAAAATCCAGTCTCCAGTAAAATCCAGTCTCCAGTAAAATCCAGTCTCCAGTAAAATCCAGTCTCCAGTCTCCAGTAAAATCCAGTCTCCAGTCTCCAGTGAATCCAGTCTCCAATCTCCAATCTCCAGTAAAATCCTGTCTCCAGTAAATTCCACTCTCCAGTCTCCAATAAAATCCAGTCTCCAGCCTCCAGTAAAATCCAGTCTCCAGTCTCCAGTAAAATCCAGTTTTCAGTCTCCAGTCTCCAGTAAAATCCAGTCTCCAGTCTCCAACTACAGTAAAATCCAGTCTTCAGTCTCCAGTAAAATCCAGTCTCCCGTCTCCAGTAAAATCCAGTCTCCAGTAAAATCCAGTCTCCAGTCTCTAGTAAAATCCATTCTCGAGTAAAATCCAGTCTCCAGTAAAATCCAGTTCCAGTAAAATCCAGTCTCCAGTCTCCAGTAAAATCCAGTCTCCAGTAAAATCCAGTCTCCAGTCTCCAATCTCCAGTAAAATACAGTCTCCAGTTAAATCCAGTCTCCAGTCTCCAGTAAAATCCAGTCTCCAGTCCCCAGTCTCCAGTAAAATCCAGTCTCCAGTCTCCAGTAAAATCCAGTCTTCAGTCTCCAGTAAAATCTAGTCTCCAGTAAAATCCAGTCTCCAGTAAAATCCAGTCTCCACTAAAATCCAGTCTCTAGTAAAATCCAGTCTCCAGTAAAATCCAGTCTCCAGTAAAATCCAGTCTCCAGTAAAATCCAGTCTCCAGTCTCTAGTAAAATCCAGTCTCCAGTAAAATCCAGTCTCCAGTCTCCAGTAAAATCCAGTCTCCAGTAGAATCCAGTCTCCAGCCTCCAGTAAAATCCAGTCTCCAGTCTCCAGTAAAATCCAGTCTCTAGTCTCCAGTAAAATCCAGTCTCTAGTCTCCAGTAAAATCCAGTCTCCAGTCTTCAGTCTCCAGTAAAATCCAGTCTCCAGTCTCCAGTAAAATCCAGTCTCCAGTCTCCAGTAAAATCCAGTCTCCAGTCTCCAGTAAAATCCAGTCTCCAATCTCCAGTAAAATCCTGTCTCCAGTAAATTCCAGTCTCCAGTCTCCAATAAAATCCAGTCTCCAGCCTCCAGTAAAATTCAGTCTCCAGTCTCAAGTCTCCAGTCTCCAGTCTCCAGTTAAATCCAGTCTCCAGTCTCCAGTAAAATGCAGTTTTCAGTCTCCAGTCTCCAGTAAAATCCAGTCTCCAGTCTCCAGTCTCCAACTCCAGTAAAATGCAGTCTCCAGTCTCCAACTCCAGTAAAATCCAGTCTCCAGTCTCCAGTAAAATCCAGTCCCCAGTAAAATCCAGTCTCCAGTCTCTAGTAAAATCCAGTCTCCAGTAAAATCCAGTCTCCAGTAAAATACAGTCTCCAGTCTCCAATCTCCAGTAAAATACAGTCTCCAGTTAAATCCAGTCTCCAGTCTCCAGTAAAATCCAGTCTGTAGTCTCCAGTAAAATCCAGTCTCCAGTCTCCAGTCTACAGTAAAATCCAGTCTCCAGTCTCCAGTCTGCAGTAAAATCCAGTCTCCAGTCTCCAGTAAAATCCAGTCTCCAGTCTCCAGCCTCCAGTAAAATCCAGTCTCCAGTAAAATCCAGTCTCCAGTAAAATCCAGTCTCCAGTCTCCAATAAAATCCAGTCTCCAGCCTCTAGTAAAATCCAGTTTTCAGTCTCCAGTCTCCAGTAAAATCCAGTCTCCAGTCTCCAGTCTCCAACTCCAGTAAAATCCAGTCTCCAGTCTCCAGTAAAATCCAGTCTCCAGTCTCCAGTCTCCAGTAAAATCCAGTCTCCAGTCTCCAGTAAAATCCAGTCTCCAGAAAAATCCAGTATCCAGTCTCTAGTCTCCAGTCTCCAGTATCCAGTCTCTAGTAAAATCCAGTCTCCAGTCTCCAGTCTCCAGTAAAATCCAGTCTCCAGTCCCCTGTCTCTAGTAAAACCCAGTCTCCAGTCTCCAGTCTCCAGTAAAATCCAGTCTCCAGTCTCCAGTCTCCAGGAAAATCCAGTCTCCAGTTAAATCCAGTCTCCAGTAAAATCCAGTCTCCACTAAAATCCAGTCTCCAGTAAAATCCAGTCTCCAGTAAAATCCATTCTCCAGTAAAATCCAGTCTCCAGTCTCCAGTAAAATCCAGTCTCCAGTCTCCAGTAAAATCCAGTCTCCAGTCTCCAATCTCCAGTAAAATCCTGTCTCCAGTAAATTCCACTCTCCAGTCTCCAATAAAATCCAGTCTCCAGCCTCCAGTAAAATCCAGTCTCCAGTCTCCAGTCTCCAACTCCAGTAAAATCCAGTCTCCAGTCTCCAACTCCAGTAAAATCCAATCTCCAGTCTCCAGTAAAATCCAGTCCCCAGTAAAATCCAGTCTCCAGTCTCTAGTAAAATCCAGTCTCCAGTAAAATCCAGTCTCCAGTAAAATCCAGTTCCAGTAAAATCCAGTCTCCAGTAAAATCCAGTCTCCAGTAAAATACAGTCTCCAGTCTCCAATCTCCAGTAAAATACAGTCTCCAGTTAAATCCAGTCTCCAGTCTCCAGTAAAATCCAGTCTCTAGTCTCCAGTAAAATCCAGTCTCCAGTCTCCAGTAAAATCCAGTCTCCAGTCTCCAGTCTGCAGTAAAATCCAGTCTCCAGTCTCCAGTAAAATCCAGTCTCCAGTCTACAGTCTCCAGTAAAATCCAGTCTCCAGTAAAATCCAGTCTCCAGTCTCCAATAAAATCCAGTCTCCAGCCTCTAGTAAAATCTAGTCTCCAGTCTCAAGTCTGCAGTCTCCAGTAAAATCCAGTCTCAAGTCTCCATTAAAATCCAGTTTTCAGTCTCCAGTCTCCAGTAAAATCCAGTCTCCAGTCTCCAACTCCAGTAAAATCCAGTCTCCAGTCTCCAGTAAAATCCAGTCTCCAGTCTCCAGTAAAATCCAGTCTCCAGAAAAATCCAGTATCCAGTCTCTAGTCTCCAGTCTCCAGTATCCAGTCTCTAGTAAAATCCAGTCTCCAGTCTCCAGTCTCCAGTAAAATCCAGTCTCCAATCCCCTGTCTCTAGTAAAACCCAGTCTCCAGTCTCCAGTCTCCAGTAAAATCCAGTCTCCAGTCTCCAGTCTCCAGGAAAATCCAGTCTCCAGTTAAATCCAGTCTCCAGTAAAATCCAGTCTCCAGTCTCCATTAAAATCCAGTTTTCAGTCTCCAGTCTCCAGTAAAATCCAGTCTCCAGTCTCCAGTCTCCAACTCCAGTAAAATCCAGTCTCCAGTCTCCAGTAAAATCCAGTCTCCAGTCTCCAGTAAAATCCAGTCTCCAGTCTCCAGAAAAATCCAGTATCCAGTCTCTAGTCTCCAGTCTCCAGTATCCAGTCTCTAGTAAAATCCAGTCTCCAGTCTCCAGTCTCCAGTAAAATCCAGTCTCCAGTCCCCTGTCTCTAGTAAAACCCAGTCTCCAGTCTCCAGTCTCCAGTAAAATCCAGTCTCCAGTCTCCAGGAAAATCCAGTCTCCAGTTAAATCCAGTCTCCAGTAAAATCCAGTCTCCACTAAAATCCAGTCTCCAGTAAAATCCAGTCTCCAGTAAAATCCAGTCTCCTGTAAAATCCAGTCTCCAGTCTCCAGTAAAATCCAGTCTCCAGTCTCCAGTAAAATCCAGTCTCCAATCTCCAATCTCCAGTAAAATCCTGTCTCCAGTAAATTCCACTCTCCAGTCTCCAATAAAATCCAGTCTCCAGCCTCCAGTAAAATCCAGTCTCCAGTCTCCAGTAAAATCCAGTTTTCAGTCTCCAGTCTCCAGTAAAATCCAGTCTCCAGTCTCCAACTCCAGTAAAATCCAGTCTTCAGTCTCCAGTAAAATCCAGTCTCCCGTCTCCAGTAAAATCCAGTCTCCAGTAAAATCCAGTCTCCAGTCTCTAGTAAAATCCATTCTCGAGTAAAATCCAGTCTCCAGTAAAATCCAGTTCCAGTAAAATCCAGTCTCCAGTCTCCAGTAAAATCCAGTCTCCAGTCTCCAATCTCCAGTAAAATACAGTCTCCAGTTAAATCCAGTCTCCAGTCTCCAGTAAAATCCAGTCTCCAGTCCCCAGTCTCCAGTAAAATCCAGTCTCCAGTCTCCAGTAAAATCCAGTCTTCAGTCTCCAGTAAAATCTAGTCTCCAGTAAAATCCAGTCTCCAGTAAAATCCAGTCTCCACTAAAATCCAGTCTCTAGTAAAATCCAGTCTCCAGTAAAATCCAGTCTCCAGTAAAATCCAGTCTCCAGTAAAATCCAGTCTCCAGTAAAATCCAGTCTCCAGTCTCTAGTAAAATCCAGTCTCCAGTAAAATCCAGTCTCCAGTCTCCAGTAAAATCCAGTCTCCAGTAGAATCCAGTCTCCAGCCTCCAGTAAAATCCAGTCTCCAGTCTCCAGTAAAATCCAGTCTCTAGTCTCCAGTAAAATCCAGTCTCTAGTCTCCAGTAAAATCCAGTCTCCAGTCTTCAGTCTCCAGTAAAATCCAGTCTCCAGTCTCCAGTAAAATCCAGTCTCCAGTCTCCAGTAAAATCCAGTCTCCAGTCTCCAGTAAAATCCAGTCTCCAATCTCCAGTAAAATCCTGTCTCCAGTAAATTCCAGTCTCCAGTCTCCAATAAAATCCAGTCTCCAGCCTCCAGTAAAATTCAGTCTCCAGTCTCAAGTCTCCAGTCTCCAGTTAAATCCAGTCTCCAGTCTCCAGTAAAATGCAGTTTTCAGTCTCCAGTCTCCAGTAAAATCCAGTCTCCAGTCTCCAGTCTCCAACTCCAGTAAAATCCAGTCTCCAGTCTCCAACTCCAGTAAAATCCAGTCTCCAGTCTCCAGTCTCCAGTAAAATCCAGTCCCCAGTAAAATCCAGTCTCCAGTCTCTAGTAAAATCCAGTCTCCAGTAAAATCCAGTCTCCAGTAAAATACAGTCTCCAGTCTCCAATCTCCAGTAAAATACAGTCTCCAGTTAAATCCAGTCTCCAGTCTCCAGTAAAATCCAGTCTGTAGTCTCCAGTAAAATCCAGTCTCCAGTCTCCAGTCTCCAGTAAAATCCAGTCTCCAGTCTCCAGTCTGCAGTAAAATCCAGTCTCCAGTCTCCAGTAAAATCCAGTCTCCAGTCTCCAGTCTCCAGTAAAATCCAGTCTCCAGTAAAATCCAGTCTCCAGTAAAATCCAGTCTCCAGTAAAATCCAGTCTCCAGTCTCCAATAAAATCCAGTCTCCAGCCTCTAGTAAAATCCAGTTTTCAGTCTCCAGTCTCCAGTAAAATCCAGTCTCCAGTCTCCAGTCTCCAACTCCAGTAAAATCCAGTCTCCAGTCTCCAGTAAAATCCAGTCTCCAGTCTCCAGTCTCCAGTAAAATCCAGTCTCCAGTCTCCAGTAAAATCCAGTCTCCAGAAAAATCCAGTATCCAGTCTCTAGTCTCCAGTCTCCAGTATCCAGTCTCTAGTAAAATCCAGTCTCCAGTCTCCAGTCTCCAGTAAAATCCAGTCTCCAGTCCCCTGTCTCTAGTAAAACCCAGTCTCCAGTCTCCAGTCTCCAGTAAAATCCAGTCTCCAGTCTCCAGTCTCCAGGAAAATCCAGTCTCCAGTTAAATCCAGTCTCCAGTAAAATCCAGTCTCCACTAAAATCCAGTCTCCAGTAAAATCCAGTCTCCAGTAAAATCCAGTCTCCAGTAAAATCCAGTCTCCAGTCTCCAGTAAAATCCAGTCTCCAGTCTCCAGTAAAATCCAGTCTCCAGTCTCCAATCTCCAGTAAAATCCTGTCTCCAGTAAATTCCACTCTCCAGTCTCCAATAAAATCCAGTCTCCAGCCTCCAGTAAAATCCAGTCTCCAGTCTCCAGTCTCCAACTCCAGTAAAATCCAGTCTCCAGTCTCCAACTCCAGTAAAATCCAATCTCCAGTCTCCAGTAAAATCCAGTCCCCAGTAAAATCCAGTCTCCAGTCTCTAGTAAAATCCAGTCTCCAGTAAAATCCAGTCTCCAGTAAAATCCAGTTCCAGTAAAATCCAGTCTCCAGTAAAATCCAGTCTCCAGTAAAATACAGTCTCCAGTCTCCAATCTCCAGTAAAATACAGTCTCCAGTTAAATCCAGTCTCCAGTCTCCAGTAAAATCCAGTCTCTAGTCTCCAGTAAAATCCAGTCTCCAGTCTCCAGTAAAATCCAGTCTCCAGTCTCCAGTCTGCAGTAAAATCCAGTCTCCAGTCTCCAGTAAAATCCAGTCTCCAGTCTACAGTCTCCAGTAAAATCCAGTCTCCAGTAAAATCCAGTCTCCAGTCTCCAATAAAATCCAGTCTCCAGCCTCTAGTAAAATCTAGTCTCCAGTCTCAAGTCTGCAGTCTCCAGTAAAATCCAGTCTCAAGTCTCCATTAAAATCCAGTTTTCAGTCTCCAGTCTCCAGTAAAATCCAGTCTCCAGTCTCCAGTCTCCAACTCCAGTAAAATCCAGTCTCCAGTCTCCAGTAAAATCCAGTCTCCAGTCTCCAGTAAAATCCAGTCTCCAGTCTCCAGTAAAATCCAGTCTCCAGAAAAATCCAGTATCCAGTCTCTAGTCTCCAGTCTCCAGTATCCAGTCTCTAGTAAAATCCAGTCTCCAGTCTCCAGTAAAATCCAGTCTCCAATCCCCTGTCTCTAGTAAAACCCAGTCTCCAGTCTCCAGTCTCCAGTAAAATCCAGTCTCCAGTCTCCAGTCTCCAGGAAAATCCAGTCTCCAGTTAAATCCAGTCTCCAGTAAAATCCAGTCTCCACTAAAATCCAGTCTCCAGTAAAATCCAGTCTCCAGTAAAATCCAGTCTCCAGTAAAATCCAGTCTCCAGTCTCCAGTAAAATCCAGTCTCCAGTCTCCAGTAAAATCCAGTCTCCAGTCTCCAATCTCCAGTAAAATCCTGTCTCCAGTAAATTCCACTCTCCAGTCTCCAATAAAATCCAGTCTCCAGCCTCTAGTAAAATCCAGTCTCCAGTCTCCAGTAAAATCCAGTTTTCAGTCTCCAGTCTCCAGTAAAATCCAGTCTCCAGTCTCCAACTCCAGTAAAATCCAGTCTCCAGTCTCCAGTAAAATCCAGTCTCCCGTCTCCAGTAAAATCCAGTCTCCCGTCTCCAGTAAAATCCAGTCTCCAGTAAAATCCAGTCTCCAGTCTCTAGTAAAATCCATTCTCGAGTAAAATCCAGTCTCCAGTAAAATCCAGTTCCAGTAAAATCCAGTTCCAGTAAAATCCAGTCTCCAGTAAAATCCAGTCTCCAGTAAAATCCAGTCTCCAGTCTCCAATCTCCAGTAAAATACAGTCTCCAGTTAAATCCAGTCTCCAGTCTCGAGTAAAATCCAGTCTCCAGTCCCCAGTCTCCAGTAAAATCCAGTCTCCAGTCTCCAGTCTCCAGTAAAATCCAGTCTTCAGTCTCCAGTAAAATCTAGTCTCCAGTAAAATCCAGTCTCCAGTAAAATCCAGTCTCCACTAAAATCCAGTCTCTAGTAAAATCCAGTCTCCAGTAAAATCCAGTCTCCAGTAAAATCCAGTCTCCAGTCTCCAGTCTCTAGTAAAATCCAGTCTCCAGTCTCTAGTTTCCAGTCTCCAGTAAAATCCAGCCTCCAGTCTCCAGTCTCCAGTATAATCCAGTCTCCAGTAAAATCCAGTCTCTAGTATCCAGTCTCCAGTAAAATCCAGTCTCCGGTCTCCAGTAAAATCCAGTCTCCAGTCTCCAGTAAAATCCAGTCTCCAGTCTCCAGCCTCCAGTAAAATCCAGTCTCCAGTCTCAAGTCTCCATTAAAATCCAGTCTCCAGTAAAATCCAGTCTCCAGTCTCCAGTAAAATCCAGTCTCCAGTTTCCAGTCTCCAATAAAATCCAGTCTCCAGCCTCTAGTAAAATCGAGTCTCCAGTCTCAAGTCTGCAGTCTCCAGTAAAATCCAGTCTCCAGTCTCCATTAAAATCCAGTTTTCAGTCTCCAGTCTCCAGTAAAATCCAGTCTCCAGTCTCCAGTCTCCAACTCCAGTAAAATCCAGTCTCCAGTCTCCAACTCCAGTAAAATCCAGTCTCCAGTCTCCAGTCTCCAGTAAAATCCAGTCCCCAGTAAAATCCAGTCTCCAGTCTCTAGTAAAATCCAGTCTCCAGTAAAATCCAGTTCCAGTAAAATCCAGTCTCCAGTAAAATCCAGTCTCCAGTAAAATACAGTCTCCAGTCTCCAATCTCCAGTAAAATACAGTCTCCAGTTAAATCCAGTCTCCAGTAAAATCCAGTCTGTAGTCTCCAGTAAAATCCAGTCTCCAGTCTCCAGTCTCCAGTAAAATCCAGTCTCCAGTCTCCAGTCTCCAGTAAAATCCAGTCTCCAGTCTCCAGTCTGCAGTAAAATCCAGTCTCCAGTCTCCAGTAAAATCCAGTCTCCAGTCTCCAGTCTCCAGTAAAATCCAGTCTCCAGTAAAATCCAGTCTCCAGTAAAATCCAGTCTCCAGTCTCCAATAAAATCCAGTCTCCAGCCTCTAGTAAAATCCAGTCTCCAGTCTCAAGTCTGCAGTCTCCAGTAAAATCCAGTCTCAAGTCTCCATTAAAATCCAGTTTTCAGTCTCCAGTCCCCAGTAAAATCCAGTCTCCAGTCTCCAGTCTCCAACTCCAGTAAAATCCAGTCTCCAGTCTCCAGTAAAATCCAGTCTCCAGTCTCCAGTCTCCAGTAAAATCCAGTCTCCAGTCTCCAGTCTCCAGGAAAATCCAGTCTCCAGTTAAATCCAGTCTCCAGTAAAATCCAGTCTCCACTAAAATCCAGTCTCCAGTAAAATCCAGTCTCCAGTAAAATCCAGTCTCCAGTAAAATCCAGTCTCCAGTCTCCAGTAAAATCCAGTCTCCAGTCTCCAGTAAAATCCAGTCTCCAGTCTCCAATCTCCAGTAAAATCCTGTCTCCAGTAAATTCCACTCTCCAGTCTCCAATAAAATCCAGTCTCCAGCCTCCAGTAAAATCCAGTCTCCAGTCTCCAGTCTCCAACTCCAGTAAAATCCAGTCTCCAGTCTCCAACTCCAGTAAAATCCAATCTCCAGTCTCCAGTAAAATCCAGTCCCCAGTAAAATCCAGTCTCCAGTCTCTAGTAAAATCCAGTCTCCAGTAAAATCCAGTCTCCAGTAAAATCCAGTTCCAGTAAAATCCAGTCTCCAGTAAAATCCAGTCTCCAGTAAAATACAGTCTCCAGTCTCCAATCTCCAGTAAAATACAGTCTCCAGTTAAATCCAGTCTCCAGTCTCCAGTAAAATCCAGTCTCTAGTCTCCAGTAAAATCCAGTCTCCAGTCTCCAGTAAAATCCAGTCTCCAGTCTCCAGTCTGCAGTAAAATCCAGTCTCCAGTCTCCAGTAAAATCCAGTCTCCAGTCTACAGTCTCCAGTAAAATCCAGTCTCCAGTAAAATCCAGTCTCCAGTCTCCAATAAAATCCAGTCTCCAGCCTCTAGTAAAATCTAGTCTCCAGTCTCAAGTCTGCAGTCTCCAGTAAAATCCAGTCTCAAGTCTCCATTAAAATCCAGTTTTCAGTCTCCAGTCTCCAGTAAAATCCAGTCTCCAGTCTCCAGTCTCCAACTCCAGTAAAATCCAGTCTCCAGTCTCCAGTAAAATCCAGTCTCCAGTCTCCAGTAAAATCCAGTCTCCAGTCTCCAGTAAAATCCAGTCTCCAGAAAAATCCAGTATCCAGTCTCTAGTCTCCAGTCTCCAGTATCCAGTCTCTAGTAAAATCCAGTCTCCAGTCTCCAGTAAAATCCAGTCTCCAATCCCCTGTCTCTAGTAAAACCCAGTCTCCAGTCTCCAGTCTCCAGTAAAATCCAGTCTCCAGTCTCCAGTCTCCAGGAAAATCCAGTCTCCAGTTAAATCCAGTCTCCAGTAAAATCCAGTCTCCACTAAAATCCAGTCTCCAGTAAAATCCAGTCTCCAGTAAAATCCAGTCTCCAGTAAAATCCAGTCTCCAGTCTCCAGTAAAATCCAGTCTCCAGTCTCCAGTAAAATCCAGTCTCCAGTCTCCAATCTCCAGTAAAATCCTGTCTCCAGTAAATTCCACTCTCCAGTCTCCAATAAAATCCAGTCTCCAGCCTCTAGTAAAATCCAGTCTCCAGTCTCCAGTAAAATCCAGTTTTCAGTCTCCAGTCTCCAGTAAAATCCAGTCTCCAGTCTCCAACTCCAGTAAAATCCAGTCTCCAGTCTCCAGTAAAATCCAGTCTCCCGTCTCCAGTAAAATCCAGTCTCCCGTCTCCAGTAAAATCCAGTCTCCAGTAAAATCCAGTCTCCAGTCTCTAGTAAAATCCATTCTCGAGTAAAATCCAGTCTCCAGTAAAATCCAGTTCCAGTAAAATCCAGTTCCAGTAAAATCCAGTCTCCAGTAAAATCCAGTCTCCAGTAAAATCCAGTCTCCAGTCTCCAATCTCCAGTAAAATACAGTCTCCAGTTAAATCCAGTCTCCAGTCTCGAGTAAAATCCAGTCTCCAGTCCCCAGTCTCCAGTAAAATCCAGTCTCCAGTCTCCAGTCTCCAGTAAAATCCAGTCTTCAGTCTCCAGTAAAATCTAGTCTCCAGTAAAATCCAGTCTCCAGTAAAATCCAGTCTCCACTAAAATCCAGTCTCTAGTAAAATCCAGTCTCCAGTAAAATCCAGTCTCCAGTAAAATCCAGTCTCCAGTCTCCAGTCTCTAGTAAAATCCAGTCTCCAGTCTCTAGTTTCCAGTCTCCAGTAAAATCCAGCCTCCAGTCTCCAGTCTCCAGTATAATCCAGTCTCCAGTAAAATCCAGTCTCTAGTATCCAGTCTCCAGTAAAATCCAGTCTCCGGTCTCCAGTAAAATCCAGTCTCCAGTCTCCAGTAAAATCCAGTCTCCAGTCTCCAGCCTCCAGTAAAATCCAGTCTCCAGTCTCAAGTCTCCATTAAAATCCAGTCTCCAGTAAAATCCAGTCTCCAGTCTCCAGTAAAATCCAGTCTCCAGTTTCCAGTCTCCAATAAAATCCAGTCTCCAGCCTCTAGTAAAATCGAGTCTCCAGTCTCAAGTCTGCAGTCTCCAGTAAAATCCAGTCTCCAGTCTCCATTAAAATCCAGTTTTCAGTCTCCAGTCTCCAGTAAAATCCAGTCTCCAGTCTCCAGTCTCCAACTCCAGTAAAATCCAGTCTCCAGTCTCCAACTCCAGTAAAATCCAGTCTCCAGTCTCCAGTCTCCAGTAAAATCCAGTCCCCAGTAAAATCCAGTCTCCAGTCTCTAGTAAAATCCAGTCTCCAGTAAAATCCAGTTCCAGTAAAATCCAGTCTCCAGTAAAATCCAGTCTCCAGTAAAATACAGTCTCCAGTCTCCAATCTCCAGTAAAATACAGTCTCCAGTTAAATCCAGTCTCCAGTAAAATCCAGTCTGTAGTCTCCAGTAAAATCCAGTCTCCAGTCTCCAGTCTCCAGTAAAATCCAGTCTCCAGTCTCCAGTCTCCAGTAAAATCCAGTCTCCAGTCTCCAGTCTGCAGTAAAATCCAGTCTCCAGTCTCCAGTAAAATCCAGTCTCCAGTCTCCAGTCTCCAGTAAAATCCAGTCTCCAGTAAAATCCAGTCTCCAGTAAAATCCAGTCTCCAGTCTCCAATAAAATCCAGTCTCCAGCCTCTAGTAAAATCCAGTCTCCAGTCTCAAGTCTGCAGTCTCCAGTAAAATCCAGTCTCAAGTCTCCATTAAAATCCAGTTTTCAGTCTCCAGTCCCCAGTAAAATCCAGTCTCCAGTCTCCAGTCTCCAACTCCAGTAAAATCCAGTCTCCAGTCTCCAGTAAAATCCAGTCTCCAGTCTCCAGTCTCCAGTAAAATCCAGTCTCCAGTCTCCAGTAAAATCCAGTCTCCAGAAAAATCCAGTATCCAGTCTCCAGTATCCAGTCTCTAGTAAAATCCAGTCTCCAGTCTCCAGTCTCCAGTAAAATCCAGTCTCCAGTCCCCTGTCTCTAGTAAAACCCAGTCTCCAGTCTCCAGTCTCCAGTAAAATCCAGTCTCCAGTCTCCAGTCTCCAGGAAAATCCAGTCTCCAGTTAAATCCAGTCTCCAGTAAAATCCAGTCTCCACTAAAATCCAGTCTCCAGTAAAATCCAGTCTCCAGTAAAATCCAGTCTCCAGTAAAATCCAGTCTCCAGTCTCCAGTAAAATCCAGTCTCCAGTCTCCAGTAAAATCCAGTCTCCAGTCTCCAATCTCCAGTAAAATCCTGTCTCCAGTAAATTCCACTCTCCAGTCTCCAATAAAATCCAGTCTCCAGCCTCCAGTAAAATCCAGTCTCCAGTCTCCAACTCCAGTAAAATCCAGTCTCCAGTCTCCAACTCCAGTAAAATCCAATCTCCAGTCTCCAGTCTCCAGCCTCCAGTAAAATTCAGTCTCCAGTCTCAAGTCTGCAGTCTCCAGTCTCCAGTAAAATCCAGTCTCCAGTCTCCAGTAAAATACAGTTTTCAGTCTCCAGTCTCCAGTAAAATCCAGTCTCCAGTCTCCAACTCCAGTAAAATCCAGTCTCAAGTCTCCAGTAAAATCCAGTCTCCCGTCTCCAGTAAAATCCAGTCTCCAGTAAAATCCAGTCTCCAGTCTCTAGTAAAATCCATTCTCGAGTAAAATCCAGTCTCCAGTAAAATCCAGTTCCAGTAAAATCCAGTCTCCAGTAAAATCCAGTCTCCAGTCTCCAGTAAAATCCAGTCTCCAGTAAAATCCAGTCTCCAGTCTCCAGTAAAATCCAGCCTCCAGTAGAATCCAGTCTCCAGCCTCCAGTAAAATCCAGTCTCCAGTCTCCAGTAAAATCCAGTCTCTAGTCTCCAGTAAAATCCAGTCTCTAGTCTCCAGTAAAATCCAGTCTCCAGTCTTCAGTCTCCAGTAAAATCCAGTCTCCAGTCTCCAGTAAAATCCAGTCTCCAGTCTCCAGTAAAATCCAGTCTCCAGTCTCCAGTAAAATCCAGTCTCCAATCTCCAGTAAAATCCTGTCTCCAGTAAATTCCAGTCTCCAGTCTCCAATAAAATCCAGTCTCCAGCCTCCAGTAAAATTCAGTCTCCAGTCTCAAGTCTCCAGTCTCCAGTCTCCAGTTAAATCCAGTCTCCAGTCTCCAGTAAAATGCAGTTTTCAGTCTCCAGTCTCCAGTAAAATCCAGTCTCCAGTCTCCAACTCCAGTAAAATCCAGTCTCCAGTCTCCAACTCCAGTAAAATCCAGTCTCCAGTCTCCAGTCTCCAGTAAAATCCAGTCCCCAGTAAAATCCAGTCTCCAGTCTCTAGTAAAATCCAGTCTCCAGTAAAATCCAGTCTCCAGTAAAATCCAGTTCCAGTAAAATCCAGTCTCCAGTAAAATCCAGTCTCCAGTAAAATACAGTCTCCAGTTAAATCCAGTCTCCAGTCTCCAGTAAAATCCAGTCTCTAGTCTCCAGTAAAATCCAGTCTCCAGTAAAATCCAGTCTCCAGTCTCCAGTCTGCAGTAAAATCCAGTCTCCAGTCTCCAGTAAAATCCAGTCTCCAGTCTCCAGTCTCCAGTAAAATCCAGTCTCCAGTAAAATCCAGTCTCCAGTCTCCAATAAAATCCAGTCTCCAGCCTCTAGTAAAATCCAGTCTCCAGTCTCAAGTCTGCAGTCTCCAGTAAAATCCAGTCTCAAGTCTCCATTAAAATCCAGTTTTCAGTCTCCAGTCTCCAGTAAAATCCAGTCTCCAGTCTCCAGTCTCCAACTCCAGTAAAATCCAGTCTCCAGTCTCCAGTAAAATCCAGTCTCCAGTCTCCAGTCTCCAGTAAAATCCAGTCTCCAGTATCCAGAAAAATCCAGTATCCAGTCTCTAGTCTCCAGTCTCCAGTATCCAGTCTCTAGTAAAATCCAGTCTCCAGTCTCCAGTCTCCAGTAAAATCCAGTCTCCAGTCCCCTGTCTCTAGTAAAACCCAGTCTCCAGTCTCCAGTCTCCAGTAAAATCCAGTCTCCAGTCTCCAGGAAAATCCAGTCTCCAGTTAAATCCAGTCTCCAGTAAAATCCAGTCTCCACTAAAATCCAGTCTCCAGTAAAATCCAGTCTCCAGTAAAATCCAGTCTCCAGTAAAATCCAGTCTCCAGTCTCCAGTAAAATCCAGTCTCCAGTCTCCAGTAAAATCCAGTCTCCAATCTCCAATCTCCAGTAAAATCCTGTCTCCAGTAAATTCCACTCTCCAGTCTCCAATAAAATCCAGTCTCCAGCCTCCAGTAAAATCCAGTCTCCAGTCTCCATTAAAATCCAGTTTTCAGTCTCCAGTCTCCAGTAAAATCCAGTCTCCAGTCTCCAGTCTCCAGGAAAATCCAGTCTCCAGTTAAATCCAGTCTCCAGTAAAATCCAGTCTCCAGTAAAATCCAGTCTCCAGTAAAATCCAGTCTCCAGTCTCCAGTAAAATCCAGTCTCCAGTCTCCAGTAAAATCCAGTCTCCAGTCTCCAATCTCCAGTAAAATCCTGTCTCCAGTAAATTCCACTCTCCAGTCTCCAATAAAATCCAGTCTCCAGCCTCCAGTAAAATCCAGTCTCCAGTCTCCAGTAAAATCCAGTTTTCAGTCTCCAGTCTCCAGTAAAATCCAGTCTCCAGTCTCCAACTCCAGTAAAATCCAGTCTCCAGTCTCCAGTAAAATCCAGTCTCCCGTCTCCAGTAAAATCCAGTCTCCCGTCTCCAGTAAAATCCAGTCTCCAGTAAAATCCAGTCTCCAGTCTCTAGTAAAATCCATTCTCGAGTAAAATCCAGTCTCCAGTAAAATCCAGTTCCAGTAAAATCCAGTTCCAGTAAAATCCAGTCTCCAGTAAAATCCAGTCTCCAGTAAAATCCAGTCTCCAGTCTCCAATCTCCAGTAAAATACAGTCTCCAGTTAAATCCAGTCTCCAGTCTGCAGTAAAATCCAGTCTCCAGTCCCCAGTCTCCAGTAAAATCCAGTCTCCAGTCTCCAGTCTCCAGTAAAATCCAGTCTTCAGTCTCCAGTAAAATCTAGTCTCCAGTAAAATCCAGTCTCCAGTAAAATCCAGTCTCCACTAAAATCCAGTCTCTAGTAAAATCCAGTCTCCAGTAAAATCCAGTCTCCAGTAAAATCCAGTCTCCAGTCTCCAGTCTCTAGTAAAATCCAGTCTCCAGTCTCTAGTTTCCAGTCTCCAGTAAAATCCAGCCTCCAGTCTCCAGTCTCCAGTATAATCCAGTCTCCAGTAAAATCCAGTCTCTAGTATCCAGTCTCCAGTAAAATCCAGTCTCCGGTCTCCAGTAAAATCCAGTCTCCAGTCTCCAGTAAAATCCAGTCTCCAGTCTCCAGCCTCCAGTAAAATCCAGTCTCCAGTCTCAAGTCTCCATTAAAATCCAGTCTCCAGTAAAATCCAGTCTCCAGTCTCCAGTAAAATCCAGTCTCCAGTTTCCAGTCTCCAATAAAATCCAGTCTCCAGCCTCTAGTAAAATCGAGTCTCCAGTCTCAAGTCTGCAGTCTCCAGTAAAATCCAGTCTCCAGTCTCCATTAAAATCCAGTTTTCAGTCTCCAGTCTCCAGTAAAATCCAGTCTCCAGTCTCCAGTCTCCAACTCCAGTAAAATCCAGTCTCCAGTCTCCAACTCCAGTAAAATCCAGTCTCCAGTCTCCAGTCTCCAGTAAAATCCAGTCCCCAGTAAAATCCAGTCTCCAGTCTCTAGTAAAATCCAGTCTCCAGTAAAATCCAGTCTCCAGTAAAATCCAGTTCCAGTAAAATCCAGTCTCCAGTAAAATCCAGTCTCCAGTAAAATACAGTCTCCAGTCTCCAATCTCCAGTAAAATACAGTCTCCAGTTAAATCCAGTCTCCAGTAAAATCCACTCTGTAGTCTCCAGTAAAATCCAGTCTCCAGTCTCCAGTCTCCAGTAAAATCCAGTCTCCAGTCTCCAGTCTGCAGTAAAATCCAGTCTCCAGTCTCCAGTAAAATCCAGTCTCCAGTCTCCAGTCTCCAGTAAAATCCAGTCTCCAGTAAAATCCAGTCTCCAGTAAAATCCAGTCTCCAGTCTCCAATAAAATCCAGTCTCCAGCCTCTAGTAAAATCCAGTCTCCAGTCTCAAGTCTGCAGTCTCCAGTAAAATCCAGTCTCAAGTCTCCATTAAAATCCAGTTTTCAGTCTCCAGTCTCCAGTAAAATCCAGTCTCCAGTCTCCAGTCTCCAACTCCAGTAAAATCCAGTCTCCAGTCTCCAGTAAAATCCAGTCTCCAGTCTCCAGTCTCCAGTAAAATCCAGTCTCCAGTCTCCAGTAAAATCCAGTCTCCAGAAAAATCCAGTATCCAGTCTCCAGTATCCAGTCTCTAGTAAAATCCAGTCTCCAGTCTCCAGTCTCCAGTAAAATCCAGTCTCCAGTCCCCTGTCTCTAGTAAAACCCAGTCTCCAGTCTCCAGTCTCCAGTAAAATCCAGTCTCCAGTCTCCAGTCTCCAGGAAAATCCAGTCTCCAGTTAAATCCAGTCTCCAGTAAAATCCAGTCTCCACTAAAATCCAGTCTCCAGTAAAATCCAGTCTCCAGTAAAATCCAGTCTCCAGTAAAATCCAGTCTCCAGTCTCCAGTAAAATCCAGTCTCCAGTCTCCAGTAAAATCCAGTCTCCAGTCTCCAATCTCCAGTAAAATCCTGTCTCCAGTAAATTCCACTCTCCAGTCTCCAATAAAATCCAGTCTCCAGCCTCCAGTAAAATCCAGTCTCCAGTCTCCAGTCTCCAACTCCAGTAAAATCCAGTCTCCAGTCTCCAACTCCAGTAAAATCCAATCTCCAGTCTCCAGTCTCCAGCCTCCAGTAAAATTCAGTCTCCAGTCTCAAGTCTGCAGTCTCCAGTCTCCAGTAAAATCCAGTCTCCAGTCTCCAGTAAAATACAGTTTTCAGTCTCCAGTCTCCAGTAAAATCCAGTCTCCAGTCTCCAACTCCAGTAAAATCCAGTCTCAAGTCTCCAGTAAAATCCAGTCTCCCGTCTCCAGTAAAATCCAGTCTCCAGTAAAATCCAGTCTCCAGTCTCTAGTAAAATCCATTCTCGAGTAAAATCCAGTCTCCAGTAAAATCCAGTTCCAGTAAAATCCAGTCTCCAGTAAAATCCAGTCTCCAGTCTCCAGTAAAATCCAGTCTCCAGTAAAATCCAGTCTCC
This sequence comes from Amblyomma mixtum, assembly GCF_055824585.1. Lineage (NCBI taxonomy): Eukaryota > Metazoa > Arthropoda > Arachnida > Ixodida > Ixodidae > Amblyomma > Amblyomma mixtum. The sequence goes on from NC_143021.1 coordinate 89,401,727, forward strand.
AGTCTCCAGTAAAATCCAGTCTCCAGTAGAATCCAGTCTCCAGCCTCCAGTAAAATCCAGTCTCCAGTCTCCAGTAAAATCCAGTCTCTAGTCTCCAGTAAAATCCAGTCTCTAGTCTCCAGTAAAATCCAGTCTCCAGTCTTCAGTCTCCAGTAAAATCCAGTCTCCAGTCTCCAGTAAAATCCAGTCTCCAGTCTCCAGTAAAATCCAGTCTCCAGTCTCCAGTAAAATCCAGTCTCCAATCTCCAGTAAAATCCTGTCTCCAGTAAATTCCAGTCTCCAGTCTCCAATAAAATCCAGTCTCCAGCCTCCAGTAAAATTCAGTCTCCAGTCTCAAGTCTCCAGTCTCCAGTCTCCAGTCTCCAGTTAAATCCAGTCTCCAGTCTCCAGTAAAATGCAGTTTTCAGTCTCCAGTCTCCAGTAAAATCCAGTCTCCAGTCTCCAACTCCAGTAAAATCCAGTCTCCAGTCTCCAACTCCAGTAAAATCCAGTCTCCAGTCTCCAGTCTCCAGTAAAATCCAGTCCCCAGTAAAATCCAGTCTCCAGTCTCTAGTAAAATCCAGTCTCCAGTAAAATCCAGTCTCCAGTAAAATCCAGTTCCAGTAAAATCCAGTCTCCAGTAAAATCCAGTCTCCAGTAAAATACAGTCTCCAGTCTCCAATCTCCAGTAAAATACAGTCTCCAGTTAAATCCAGTCTCCAGTCTCCAGTAAAATCCAGTCTCTAGTCTCCAGTAAAATCCAGTCTCCAGTAAAATCCAGTCTCCAGTCTCCAGTCTGCAGTAAAATCCAGTCTCCAGTCTCCAGTAAAATCCAGTCTCCAGTCTCCAGTCTCCAGTAAAATCCAGTCTCCAGTAAAATCCAGTCTCCAGTCTCCAATAAAATCCAGTCTCCAGCCTCTAGTAAAATCCAGTCTCCAGTCTCAAGTCTGCAGTCTCCAGTAAAATCCAGTCTCAAGTCTCCATTAAAATCCAGTTTTCAGTCTCCAGTCTCCAGTAAAATCCAGTCTCCAGTCTCCAGTCTCCAACTCCAGTAAAATCCAGTCTCCAGTCTCCAGTAAAATCCAGTCTCCAGTCTCCAGTCTCCAGTAAAATCCAGTCTCCAGTATCCAGAAAAATCCAGTATCCAGTCTCTAGTCTCCAGTCTCCAGTATCCAGTCTCTAGTAAAATCCAGTCTCCAGTCTCCAGTCTCCAGTAAAATCCAGTCTCCAGTCCCCTGTCTCTAGTAAAACCCAGTCTCCAGTCTCCAGTCTCCAGTAAAATCCAGTCTCCAGTCTCCAGGAAAATCCAGTCTCCAGTTAAATCCAGTCTCCAGTAAAATCCAGTCTCCACTAAAATCCAGTCTCCAGTAAAATCCAGTCTCCAGTAAAATCCAGTCTCCAGTAAAATCCAGTCTCCAGTCTCCAGTAAAATCCAGTCTCCAGTCTCCAGTAAAATCCAGTCTCCAATCTCCAATCTCCAGTAAAATCCTGTCTCCAGTAAATTCCACTCTCCAGTCTCCAATAAAATCCAGTCTCCAGCCTCCAGTAAAATCCAGTCTCCAGTCTCCATTAAAATCCAGTTTTCAGTCTCCAGTCTCCAGTAAAATCCAGTCTCCAGTCTCCAACTCCAGTAAAATCCAGTCTCCAGTCTCCAGTAAAATCCAGTCTCCCGTCTCCAGTAAAATCCAGTCTCCAGTCTCTAGTAAAATCCATTCTCGAGTAAAATCCAGTCTCCAGTAAAATCCAGTTCCAGTAAAATCCAGTCTCCAGTCTCCAGTAAAATCCAGTCTCCAGTAAAATCCAGTCTGTAGTCTCCAGTAAAATCCAGTCTCCAGCCTCCAGGCTCCAGTAAAATCCAGTCTCCAGTCTCCAGTCTGCAGTAAAATCCAGTCTCCAGTCTCCAGTAAAATCCAGTCTCCAGTCTCCAGTCTCCAGTAAAATCCAGTCTCCAGTAAAATCCAGTCTCCAGTCTCCAATAAAATCCAGTCTCCAGCCTCTAGTAAAATCCAGTCTCCAGTCTCAAGTCTGCAGTCTCCAGTAAAATCCAGTCTCAAGTCTCCATTAAAATCCAGTTTTCAGTCTCCAGTCTCCAGTAAAATCCAGTCTCCAGTCTCCAGTCTCCAACTCCAGTAAAATCCAGTCTCCAGTCTCCAGTAAAATCCAGTCTCCAGGCTCCAGTCTCCAGTAAAATCCAGTCTCCAGTATCCAGAAAAATCCAGTATCCAGTCTCTAGTCTCCAGTCTCCAGTATCCAGTCTCTAGTAAAATCCAGTCTCCAGTCTCCAGTCTCCAGTAAAATCCAGTCTCCAGTCCCCTGTCTCTAGTAAAACCCAGTCTCCAGTCTCCAGTCTCCAGTAAAATCCAGTCTCCAGTCTCCAGGAAAATCCAGTCTCCAGTAAAATCCAGTCTCCACTAAAATCCAGTCTCCAGTAAAATCCAGTCTCCAGTAAAATCCAGTCTCCAGTAAAATCCAGTCTCCAGTCTCCAGTAAAATCCAGTCTCCAGTCTCCAGTAAAATCCAGTCTCCAATCTCCAATCTCCAGTAAAATCCTGTCTCCAGTAAATTCCACTCTCCAGTCTCCAATAAAATCCAGTCTCCAGCCTCCAGTAAAATCCAGTCTCCAGTCTCCATTAAAATCCAGTTTTCAGTCTCCAGTCTCCAGTAAAATCCAGTCTCCAGTCTCCAACTCCAGTAAAATCCAGTCTCCAGTCTCCAGTAAAATCCAGTCTCCCGTCTCCAGTAAAATCCAGTCTCCAGTAAAATGCAGTCTCCAGTCTAGTAAAATCCATTCTCGAGTAAAATCCAGTCTCCAGTAAAATCCAGTTCCAGTAAAATCCAGTCTCCAGTCTCCAGTAAAATCCAGTCTCCAGTAAAATCCAGTCTGTAGTCTCCAGTAAAATCCAGTCTCCAGCCTCCAGTCTCCAGTAAAATCCAGTCTCCAGTCTCCAGTCTGCAGTAAAATCCAGTCTCCAGTCTCCAGTAAAATCCAGTCTCCAGTCTCCAGTCTCCAGTAAAATCCAGTCTCCAGTAAAATCCAGTCTCCAGTCTCCAATAAAATCCAGTCTCCAGCCTCTAGTAAAATCCAGTCTCCAGTCTCAAGTCTGCAGTCTCCAGTAAAATCCAGTCTCAAGTCTCCATTAAAATCCAGTTTTCAGTCTCCAGTCTCCAGTAAAATCCAGTCTCCAGTCTCCAGTCTCCAACTCCAGTAAAATCCAGTCTCCAGTCTCCAGTAAAATCCAGTCTCCAGTCTCCAGTCTCCAGTAAAATCCAGTCTCCAGTATCCAGAAAAATCCAGTATCCAGTCTCTAGTCTCCAGTCTCCAGTATCCAGTCTCTAGTAAAATCCAGTCTCCAGTCTCCAGTCTCCAGTAAAATCCAGTCTCCAGTCCCCTGTCTCTAGTAAAACCCAGTCTCCAGTCTCCAGTCTCCAGTAAAATCCAGTCTCCAGTCTCCAGGAAAATCCAGTCTCCAGTTAAATCCAGTCTCCAGTAAAATCCAGTCTCCACTAAAATCCAGTCTCCAGTAAAATCCAGTCTCCAGTAAAACCCAGTCTCCAGTAAAATCCAGTCTCCAGTCTCCAGTAAAATCCAGTCTCCAGTCTCCAGTAAAATCCAGTCTCCAATCTCCAATCTCCAGTAAAATCCTGTCTCCAGTAAATTCCACTCTCCAGTCTCCAATAAAATCCAGTCTCCAGCCTCCAGTAAAATCCAGTCTCCAGTCTCCAGTAAAATCCAGTTTTCAGTCTCCAGTCTCCAGTAAAATCCAGTCTCCAGTCTCCAACTCCAGTAAAATCCAGTCTCCAGTCTCCAGTAAAATCCAGTCTCCCGTCTCCAGTAAAATCCAGTCTCCAGTAAAATCCAGTCTCCAGTCTCTAGTAAAATCCATTCTCGAGTAAAATCCAGTCTCCAGTAAAATCCAGTTCCAGTAAAATCCAGTCTCCAGTCTCCAGTAAAATCCAGTCTCCAGTAAAATCCAGTCTCCAGTCTCCAATCTCCAGTAAAATACAGTCTCCAGTTAAATCCAGTCTCCAGTCTCCAGTAAAATCCAGTCTCCAGTCCCCAGTCTCCAGTAAAATCCAGTCTCCAGTCTCCAGAAAAATCCAGTCTTCAGTCTCCAGTAAAATCTAGTCTCCAGTAAAATCCAGTCTCCAGTAAAATCCAGTCTCCACTAAAATCCAGTCTGTAGTAAAATCCAGTCTCCAGTAAAATCCAGTCTCCAGTAAAATCCAGTCTCCAGTAAAATCCAGTCTCCAGTAAAATCCAGTCTCCAGTCTCTAGTAAAATCCAGTCTCCAGTAAAATCCAGTCTCCAGTCTCCAGTAAAATCCAGTCTCCAGTAGAATCCAGTCTCCAGCCTCCAGTAAAATCCAGTCTCCAGTCTCCAGTAAAATCCAGTCTCTAGTCTCCAGTAAAATCCAGTCTCTAGTCTCCAGTAAAATCCAGTCTCCAGTCTTCAGTCTCCAGTAAAATCCAGTCTCCAGTCTCCAGTAAAATCCAGTCTCCAGTCTCCAGTAAAATCCAGTCTCCAGTCTCCAGTAAAATCCAGTCTCCAATCTCCAGTAAAATCCTGTCTCCAGTAAATTCCAGTCTCCAGTCTCCAATAAAATCCAGTCTCCAGCCTCCAGTAAAATTCAGTCTCCAGTCTCAAGTCTCCAGTCTCCAGTCTCCAGTTAAATCCAGTCTCCAGTCTCCAGTAAAATGCAGTTTTCAGTCTCCAGTCTCCAGTAAAATCCAGTCTCCAGTCTCCAGTCTCCAACTCCAGTAAAATCCAGTCTCCAGTCTCCAACTCCAGTAAAATCCAGTCTCCAGTCTCCAGTCTCCAGTAAAATCCAGTCCCCAGTAAAATCCAGTCTCCAGTCTCTAGTAAAATCCGGTCTCCAGTAAAATCCAGTCTCCAGTAAAATCCAGTTCCAGTAAAATCCAGTCTCCAGTAAAATCCAGTCTCCAGTCTCTAGTAAAATCCATTCTCGAGTAAAATCCAGTCTCCAGTAAAATCCAGTTCCAGTAAAATCCAGTCTCCAGTCTCCAGTAAAATCCAGTCTCCAGTAAAATCCAGTCTGTAGTCTCCAGTAAAATCCAGTCTCCAGCCTCCAGGCTCCAGTAAAATCCAGTCTCCAGTCTCCAGTCTGCAGTAAAATCCAGTCTCCAGTCTCCAGTAAAATCCAGTCTCCAGTCTCCAGTCTCCAGTAAAATCCAGTCTCCAGTAAAATCCAGTCTCCAGTCTCCAATAAAATCCAGTCTCCAGCCTCTAGTAAAATCCAGTCTCCAGTCTCAAGTCTGCAGTCTCCAGTAAAATCCAGTCTCAAGTCTCCATTAAAATCCAGTTTTCAGTCTCCAGTCTCCAGTAAAATCCAGTCTCCAGTCTCCAGTCTCCAACTCCAGTAAAATCCAGTCTCCAGTCTCCAGTAAAATCCAGTCTCCAGGCTCCAGTCTCCAGTAAAATCCAGTCTCCAGTATCCAGAAAAATCCAGTATCCAGTCTCTAGTCTCCAGTCTCCAGTATCCAGTCTCTAGTAAAATCCAGTCTCCAGTCTCCAGTCTCCAGTAAAATCCAGTCTCCAGTCCCCTGTCTCTAGTAAAACCCAGTCTCCAGTCTCCAGTCTCCAGTAAAATCCAGTCTCCAGTCTCCAGGAAAATCCAGTCTCCAGTTAAATCCAGTCTCCAGTAAAATCCAGTCTCCACTAAAATCCAGTCTCCAGTAAAATCCAGTCTCCAGTAAAATCCAGTCTCCAGTAAAATCCAGTCTCCAGTCTCCAGTAAAATCCAGTCTCCAGTCTCCAGTAAAATCCAGTCTCCAATCTCCAATCTCCAGTAAAATCCTGTCTCCAGTAAATTCCACTCTCCAGTCTCCAATAAAATCCAGTCTCCAGCCTCCAGTAAAATCCAGTCTCCAGTCTCCATTAAAATCCAGTTTTCAGTCTCCAGTCTCCAGTAAAATCCAGTCTCCAGTCTCCAACTCCAGTAAAATCCAGTCTCCAGTCTCCAGTAAAATCCAGTCTCCCGTCTCCAGTAAAATCCAGTCTCCAGTAAAATGCAGTCTCCAGTCTCTAGTAAAATCCATTCTCGAGTAAAATCCAGTCTCCAGTAAAATCCAGTTCCAGTAAAATCCAGTCTCCAGTCTCCAGTAAAATCCAGTCTCCAGTAAAATCCAGTCTGTAGTCTCCAGTAAAATCCAGTCTCCAGCCTCCAGTCTCCAGTAAAATCCAGTCTCCAGTCTCCAGTCTGCAGTAAAATCCAGTCTCCAGTCTCCAGTAAAATCCAGTCTCCAGTCTCCAGTCTCCAGTAAAATCCAGTCTCCAGTAAAATCCAGTCTCCAGTCTCCAATAAAATCCAGTCTCCAGCCTCTAGTAAAATCCAGTCTCCAGTCTCAAGTCTGCAGTCTCCAGTAAAATCCAGTCTCAAGTCTCCATTAAAATCCAGTTTTCAGTCTCCAGTCTCCAGTAAAATCCAGTCTCCAGTCTCCAGTCTCCAACTCCAGTAAAATCCAGTCTCCATTCTCCAGTAAAATCCAGTCTCCAGTCTCCAGTCTCCAGTAAAATCCAGTCTCCAGTATCCAGAAAAATCCAGTATCCAGTCTCTAGTCTCCAGTCTCCAGTATCCAGTCTCTAGTAAAATCCAGTCTCCAGTCTCCAGTCTCCAGTAAAATCCAGTCTCCAGTCCCCTGTCTCTAGTAAAACCCAGTCTCCAGTCTCCAGTCTCCAGTAAAATCCAGTCTCCAGTCTCCAGGAAAATCCAGTCTCCAGTTAAATCCAGTCTCCAGTAAAATCCAGTCTCCACTAAAATCCAGTCTCCAGTAAAATCCAGTCTCCAGTAAAACCCAGTCTCCAGTAAAATCCAGTCTCCAGTCTCCAGTAAAATCCAGTCTCCAGTCTCCAGTAAAATCCAGTCTCCAATCTCCAATCTCCAGTAAAATCCTGTCTCCAGTAAATTCCACTCTCCAGTCTCCAATAAAATCCAGTCTCCAGCCTCCAGTAAAATCCAGTCTCCAGTCTCCAGTAAAATCCAGTTTTCAGTCTCCAGTCTCCAGTAAAATCCAGTCTCCAGTCTCCAACTCCAGTAAAATCCAGTCTCCAGTCTCCAGTAAAATCCAGTCTCCCGTCTCCAGTAAAATCCAGTCTCCAGTAAAATCCAGTCTCCAGTCTCTAGTAAAATCCATTCTCGAGTAAAATCCAGTCTCCAGTAAAATCCAGTTCCAGTAAAATCCAGTCTCCAGTCTCCAGTAAAATCCAGTCTCCAGTAAAATCCAGTCTCCAGTCTCCAATCTCCAGTAAAATACAGTCTCCAGTTAAATCCAGTCTCCAGTCTCCAGTAAAATCCAGTCTCCAGTCCCCAGTCTCCAGTAAAATCCAGTCTCCAGTCTCCAGAAAAATCCAGTCTTCAGTCTCCAGTAAAATCTAGTCTCCAGTAAAATCCAGTCTCCAGTAAAATCCAGTCTCCACTAAAATCCAGTCTGTAGTAAAATCCAGTCTCCAGTAAAATCCAGTCTCCAGTAAAATCCAGTCTCCAGTAAAATCCAGTCTCCAGTAAAATCCAGTCTCCAGTCTCTAGTAAAATCCAGTCTCCAGTAAAATCCAGTCTCCAGTCTCCAGTAAAATCCAGTCTCCAGTAGAATCCAGTCTCCAGCCTCCAGTAAAATCCAGTCTCCAGTCTCCAGTAAAATCCAGTCTCTAGTCTCCAGTAAAATCCAGTCTCTAGTCTCCAGTAAAATCCAGTCTCCAGTCTTCAGTCTCCAGTAAAATCCAGTCTCCAGTCTCCAGTAAAATCCAGTCTCCAGTCTCCAGTAAAATCCAGTCTCCAGTCTCCAGTAAAATCCAGTCTCCAATCTCCAGTAAAATCCTGTCTCCAGTAAATTCCAGTCTCCAGTCTCCAATAAAATCCAGTCTCCAGCCTCCAGTAAAATTCAGTCTCCAGTCTCAAGTCTCCAGTCTCCAGTCTCCAGTTAAATCCAGTCTCCAGTCTCCAGTAAAATGCAGTTTTCAGTCTCCAGTCTCCAGTAAAATCCAGTCTCCAGTCTCCAGTCTCCAACTCCAGTAAAATCCAGTCTCCAGTCTCCAACTCCAGTAAAATCCAGTCTCCAGTCTCCAGTCTCCAGTAAAATCCAGTCCCCAGTAAAATCCAGTCTCCAGTCTCTAGTAAAATCCGGTCTCCAGTAAAATCCAGTCTCCAGTAAAATCCAGTTCCAGTAAAATCCAGTCTCCAGTAAAATCCAGTCTCCAGTAAAATACAGTCTCCAGTCTCCAATCTCCAGTAAAATACAGTCTCCAGTTAAATCCAGTCTCCAGTCTCCAGTAAAATCCAGTCTGTAGTCTCCAGTAAAATCCAGTCTCCAGTCTCCAGTAAAATCCAGTCTCCAGTCTCCAGTCTGCAGTAAAATCCAGTCTCCAGTCTCCAGTAAAATCCAGTCTCCAGTCTCCAGTCTCCAGTAAAATCCAGTCTCCAGTAAAATCCAGTCTCCAGTAAAATCCAGTCTCCAGTCTCCAATAAAATCCAGTCTCCAGCCTCTAGTAAAATCCAGTTTTCAGTCTCCAGTCTCCAGTAAAATCCAGTCTCCAGTCTCCAGTCTCCAACTCCAGTAAAATCCAGTCTCCAGTCTCCAGTAAAATCCAGTCTCCAGTCTCCAGTCTCCAGTAAAATCCAGTCTCCAGTCTCCAGTAAAATCCAGTCTCCAGAAAAATCCAGTATCCAGTCTCTAGTCTCCAGTCTCCAGTATCCAGTCTCTAGTAAAATCCAGTCTCCAGTCTCCAGTCTCCAGTAAAATCCAGTCTCCAGTCCCCTGTCTCTAGTAAAACCCAGTCTCCAGTCTCCAGTCTCCAGTAAAATCCAGTCTCCAGTCTCCAGTCTCCAGGAAAATCCAGTCTCCAGTTAAATCCAGTCTCCAGTAAAATCCAGTCTCCACTAAAATCCAGTCTCCAGTAAAATCCAGTCTCCAGTAAAATCCAGTCTCCAGTAAAATCCAGTCTCCAGTCTCCAGTAAAATCCAGTCTCCAGTCTCCAGTAAAATCCAGTCTCCAGTCTCCAATCTCCAGTAAAATCCTGTCTCCAGTAAATTCCACTCTCCAGTCTCCAATAAAATCCAGTCTCCAGCCTCCAGTAAAATCCAGTCTCCAGACTCCAGTCTCCAACTCCAGTAAAATCCAGTCTCCAGTCTCCAACTCCAGTAAAATCCAATCTCCAGTCTCCAGTAAAATCCAGTCCCCAGTAAAATCCAGTCTCCAGTCTCTAGTAAAATCCAGTCTCCAGTAAAATCCAGTCTCCAGTAAAATCCAGTTCCAGTAAAATCCAGTCTCCAGTAAAATCCAGTCTCCAGTAAAATACAGTCTCCAGTAAAATCCAGTCTCCAGTCTCCAGTAAAATCCAGTCTCCAGTCTCCAATCTCCAGTAAAATCCTGTCTCCAGTAAATTCCACTCTCCAGTCTCCAATAAAATCCAGTCTCCAGCCTCCAGTAAAATCCAGTCTCCAGTCTCCAGTAAAATCCAGTTTTCAGTCTCCAGTCTCCAGTAAAATCCAGTCTCCAGTCTCCAACTCCAGTAAAATCCAGTCTCCAGTCTCCAGTAAAATCCAGTCTCCCGTCTCCAGTAAAATCCAGTCTCCCGTCTCCAGTAAAATCCAGTCTCCAGTAAAATCCAGTCTCCAGTCTCTAGTAAAATCCATTCTCGAGTAAAATCCAGTCTCCAGTAAAATCCAGTTCCAGTAAAATCCAGTCTCCAGTCTCCAGTAAAATCCAGTCTCCAGTAAAATCCAGTCTCCAGTCTCCAATCTCCAGTAAAATACAGTCTCCAGTTAAATCCAGTCTCCAGTCTCCAGTAAAATCCAGTCTCCAGTCCCCAGTCTCCAGTAAAATACAGTCTCCAGTTAAATCCAGTCTCCAGTCCCCAGTCTCCAGTAAATTCCAGTCTCCAGTCTCCAGTAAAATCCAGTCTTCGGTCTCCAGTAAAATCTAGTCTCCAGTAAAATCCAGTCTCCAGTAAAATCCAGTCTCCACTAAAATCCAGTCTCTAGTAAAATCCAGTCTCCAGTAAAATCCAGTCTCCAGTAAAATCCAGTCTCCAGTAAAATCCAGTCTCCAGTAAAATCCAGTCTCCAGTCTCTAGTAAAATCCAGTCTCCAGTAAAATCCAGTCTCCAGTCTCCAGTAAAATCCAGTCTCCAGTAGAATCCAGTCTCCAGCCTCCAGTAAAATCCAGTCTCCAATCTCCAGTAAAATCCAGTCTCTAGTCTCCAGTAAAATCCAGTCTCTAGTCTCCAGTAAAATCCAGTCTCCAGTCTTCAGTCTCCAGTAAAATCCAGTCTCCAGTCTCCAGTAAAATCCAGTCTCCAGTCTCCAGTAAAATCCAGTCTCCAGTCTCCAGTAAAATCCAGTCTCCAATCTCCAGTAAAATCCTGTCTCCAGTAAATTCCAGTCTCCAGTCTCCAATAAAATCCAGTCTCCAGCCTCCAGTAAAATTCAGTCTCCAGTCTCAAGTCTCCAGTCTCCAGTCTCCAGTTAAATCCAGTCTCCAGTCTCCAGTAAAATGCAGTTTTCAGTCTCCAGTCTCCAGTAAAATCCAGTCTCCAGTCTCCAGTCTCCAACTCCAGTAAAATCCAGTCTCCAGTCTCCAACTCCAGTAAAATCCAGTCTCCAGTCTCCAGTCTCCAGTAAAATCCAGTCCCCAGTAAAATCCAGTCTCTAGTAAAATCCAGTCTCCAGTAAAATCCAGTCTCCAGTAAAATCCAGTTCCAGTAAAATCCAGTCTCCAGTAAAATCCAGTCTCCAGTAAAATACAGTCTCCAGTCTCCAATCTCCAGTAAAATACAGTATCCAGTTAAATCCAGTCTCCAGTCTCCAGTAAAATCCAGTCTGTAGTCTCCAGTAAAATCCAGTCTCCAGTCTCCAGTCTCCAGTAAAATCCAGTCTCCAGTCTCCAGTCTGCAGTAAAATCCAGTCTCCAGTCTCCAGTAAAATCCAGTCTCCAGTCTCCAGTAAAATCCAGTCTCCAGTAAAATCCAGTCTCCAGTCTCCAATAAAATCCAGTCTCCAGCCTCTAGTAAAATCCAGTTTTCAGTCTCCAGTCTCCAGTAAAATCCAGTCTCCAGTCTCCAGTCTCCAACTCCAGTAAAATCCAGTCTCCAGTCTCCAGTAAAATCCAGTCTCCAGTCTCCAGTCTCCAGTAAAATCCAGTCTCCAGTCTCCAGTAAAATCCAGTCTCCAGAAAAATCCAGTATCCAGTCTCTAGTCTCCAGTCTCCAGTATCCAGTCTCTAGTAAAATCCAGTCTCCAGTAAAACCCAGTCTCCAGTAAAATCCAGTCTCCAGTCTCCAGTAAAATCCAGTCTCCAGTCTCCAGTAAAATCCAGTCTCCAATCTCCAATCTCCAGTAAAATCCTGTCTCCAGTAAATTCCACTCTCCAGTCTCCAATAAAATCCAGTCTCCAGCCTCCAGTAAAATCCAGTCTCCAGTCTCCAGTAAAATCCAGTTTTCAGTCTCCAGTCTCCAGTAAAATCCAGTCTCCAGTCTCCAACTCCAGTAAAATCCAGTCTCCAGTCTCCAGTAAAATCCAGTCTCCCGTCTCCAGTAAAATCCAGTCTCCAGTAAAATCCAGTCTCCAGTCTCTAGTAAAATCCATTCTCGAGTAAAATCCAGTCTCCAGTAAAATCCAGTTCCAGTAAAATCCAGTCTCCAGTCTCCAGTAAAATCCAGTCTCCAGTAAAATCCAGTCTCCAGTCTCCAATCTCCAGTAAAATACAGTCTCCAGTTAAATCCAGTCTCCAGTCTCCAGTAAAATCCAGTCTCCAGTCCCCAGTCTCCAGTAAAATCCAGTCTCCAGTCTCCAGAAAAATCCAGTCTTCAGTCTCCAGTAAAATCTAGTCTCCAGTAAAATCCAGTCTCCAGTAAAATCCAGTCTCCACTAAAATCCAGTCTGTAGTAAAATCCAGTCTCCAGTAAAATCCAGTCTCCAGTAAAATCCAGTCTCCAGTAAAATCCAGTCTCCAGTAAAATCCAGTCTCCAGTCTCTAGTAAAATCCAGTCTCCAGTAAAATCCAGTCTCCAGTCTCCAGTAAAATCCAGTCTCCAGTAGAATCCAGTCTCCAGCCTCCAGTAAAATCCAGTCTCCAGTCTCCAGTAAAATCCAGTCTCTAGTCTCCAGTAAAATCCAGTCTCTAGTCTCCAGTAAAATCCAGTCTCCAGTCTTCAGTCTCCAGTAAAATCCAGTCTCCAGTCTCCAGTAAAATCCAGTCTCCAGTCTCCAGTAAAATCCAGTCTCCAATCTCCAGTAAAATCCTGTCTCCAGTAAATTCCAGTCTCCAGTCTCCAATAAAATCCAGTCTCCAGCCTCCAGTAAAATTCAGTCTCCAGTCTCAAGTCTCCAGTCTCCAGTCTCCAGTTAAATCCAGTCTCCAGTCTCCAGTAAAATGCAGTTTTCAGTCTCCAGTCTCCAGTAAAATCCAGTCTCCAGTCTCCAGTCTCCAACTCCAGTAAAATCCAGTCTCCAGTCTCCAACTCCAGTAAAATCCAGTCTCCAGTCTCCAGTCTCCAGTAAAATCCAGTCCCCAGTAAAATCCAGTCTCCAGTCTCTAGTAAAATCCGGTCTCCAGTAAAATCCAGTCTCCAGTAAAATCCAGTTCCAGTAAAATCCAGTCTCCAGTAAAATCCAGTCTCCAGTAAAATACAGTCTCCAGTCTCCAATCTCCAGTAAAATACAGTCTCCAGTTAAATCCAGTCTCCAGTCTCCAGTAAAATCCAGTCTGTAGTCTCCAGTAAAATCCAGTCTCCAGTCTCCAGTAAAATCCAGTCTCCAGTCTCCAGTCTGCAGTAAAATCCAGTCTCCAGTCTCCAGTAAAATCCAGTCTCCAGTCTCCAGTCTCCAGTAAAATCCAGTCTCCAGTAAAATCCAGTCTCCAGTAAAATCCAGTCTCCAGTCTCCAATAAAATCCAGTCTCCAGCCTCTAGTAAAATCCAGTTTTCAGTCTCCAGTCTCCAGTAAAATCCAGTCTCCAGTCTCCAGTCTCCAACTCCAGTAAAATCCAGTCTCCAGTCTCCAGTAAAATCCAGTCTCCAGTCTCCAGTAAAATCCAGTCTCCAGAAAAATCCAGTATCCAGTCTCTAGTCTCCAGTCTCCAGTATCCAGTCTCTAGTAAAATCCAGTCTCCAGTCTCCAGTCTCCAGTAAAATCCAGTCTCCAGTCCCCTGTCTCTAGTAAAACCCAGTCTCCAGTCTCCAGTCTCCAGTAAAATCCAGTCTCCAGTCTCCAGTCTCCAGGAAAATCCAGTCTCCAGTTAAATCCAGTCTCCAGTAAAATCCAGTCTCCACTAAAATCCAGTCTCCAGTAAAATCCAGTCTCCAGTAAAATCCAGTCTCCAGTAAAATCCAGTCTCCAGTCTCCAGTAAAATCCAGTCTCCAGTCTCCAGTAAAATCCAGTCTCCAGTCTCCAATCTCCAGTAAAATCCTGTCTCCAGTAAATTCCACTCTCCAGTCTCCAATAAAATCCAGTCTCCAGCCTCCAGTAAAATCCAGTCTCCAGACTCCAGTCTCCAACTCCAGTAAAATCCAGTCTCCAGTCTCCAACTCCAGTAAAATCCAATCTCCAGTCTCCAGTAAAATCCAGTCCCCAGTAAAATCCAGTCTCCAGTCTCTAGTAAAATCCAGTCTCCAGTAAAATCCAGTCTCCAGTAAAATCCAGTTCCAGTAAAATCCAGTCTCCAGTAAAATCCAGTCTCCAGTAAAATACAGTCTCCAGTAAAATCCAGTCTCCAGTCTCCAGTAAAATCCAGTCTCCAGTCTCCAGTAAAATCCAGTCTCCAGTCTCCAATCTCCAGTAAAATCCTGTCTCCAGTAAATTCCACTCTCCAGTCTCCAATAAAATCCAGTCTCCAGCCTCCAGTAAAATCCAGTCTCCAGTCTCCAGTAAAATCCAGTTTTCAGTCTCCAGTCTCCAGTAAAATCCAGTCTCCAGTCTCCAACTCCAGTAAAATCCAGTCTCCAGTCTCCAGTAAAATCCAGTCTCCCGTCTCCAGTAAAATCCAGTCTCCCGTCTCCAGTAAAATCCAGTCTCCAGTAAAATCCAGTCTCCAGTCTCTAGTAAAATCCATTCTCGAGTAAAATCCAGTCTCCAGTAAAATCCAGTTCCAGTAAAATCCAGTCTCCAGTCTCCAGTAAAATCCAGTCTCCAGTAAAATCCAGTCTCCAGTCTCCAATCTCCAGTAAAATACAGTCTCCAGTTAAATCCAGTCTCCAGTCTCCAGTAAAATCCAGTCTCCAGTCCCCAGTCTCCAGTAAAATACAGTCTCCAGTTAAATCCAGTCTCCAGTCCCCAGTCTCCAGTAAATTCCAGTCTCCAGTCTCCAGTAAAATCCAGTCTTCGGTCTCCAGTAAAATCTAGTCTCCAGTAAAATCCAGTCTCCAGTAAAATCCAGTCTCCACTAAAATCCAGTCTCTAGTAAAATCCAGTCTCCAGTAAAATCCAGTCTCCAGTAAAATCCAGTCTCCAGTAAAATCCAGTCTCCAGTAAAATCCAGTCTCCAGTCTCTAGTAAAATCCAGTCTCCAGTAAAATCCAGTCTCCAGTCTCCAGTAAAATCCAGTCTCCAGTAGAATCCAGTCTCCAGCCTCCAGTAAAATCCAGTCTCCAATCTCCAGTAAAATCCAGTCTCTAGTCTCCAGTAAAATCCAGTCTCTAGTCTCCAGTAAAATCCAGTCTCCAGTCTTCAGTCTCCAGTAAAATCCAGTCTCCAGTCTCCAGTAAAATCCAGTCTCCAGTCTCCAGTAAAATCCAGTCTCCAGTCTCCAGTAAAATCCAGTCTCCAATCTCCAGTAAAATCCTGTCTCCAGTAAATTCCAGTCTCCAGTCTCCAATAAAATCCAGTCTCCAGCCTCCAGTAAAATTCAGTCTCCAGTCTCAAGTCTCCAGTCTCCAGTCTCCAGTTAAATCCAGTCTCCAGTCTCCAGTAAAATGCAGTTTTCAGTCTCCAGTCTCCAGTAAAATCCAGTCTCCAGTCTCCAGTCTCCAACTCCAGTAAAATCCAGTCTCCAGTCTCCAACTCCAGTAAAATCCAGTCTCCAGTCTCCAGTCTCCAGTAAAATCCAGTCCCCAGTAAAATCCAGTCTCTAGTAAAATCCAGTCTCCAGTAAAATCCAGTCTCCAGTAAAATCCAGTTCCAGTAAAATCCAGTCTCCAGTAAAATCCAGTCTCCAGTAAAATACAGTCTCCAGTCTCCAATCTCCAGTAAATATACAGTATCCATGTTAAATCCAGTCTCCAGTCTCCAGTAAAATCCAGTCTGTAGTCTCCAGTAAAATCCAGTCTCCAGTCTCCAGTCTCCAGTAAAATCCAGTCTCCAGTCTCCAGTCTGCAGTAAAATCCAGTCTCCAGTCTCCAGTAAAATCCAGTCTCCAGTCTCCAGTCTCCAGTAAAATCCAGTCTCCAGTAAAATCCAGTCTCCAGTCTCCAATAAAATCCAGTCTCCAGCCTCTAGTAAAATCCAGTTTTCAGTCTCCAGTCTCCAGTAAAATCCAGTCTCCAGTCTCCAGTCTCCAACTCCAGTAAAATCCAGTCTCCAGTCTCCAGTAAAATCCAGTCTCCAGTCTCCAGTCTCCAGTAAAATCCAGTCTCCAGTCTCCAGTAAAATCCAGTCTCCAGAAAAATCCAGTATCCAGTCTCTAGTCTCCAGTCTCCAGTATCCAGTCTCTAGTAAAATCCAGTCTCCAGTCTCCAGTAAAATCCAGTCTCCAGTCCCCTGTCTCTAGTAAAACCCAGTCTCCAGTCTCCAGTAAAATCCAGTCTCCAGTCTCCAGTAAAATCCAGTCTCCAGTCTCCAGTCTGCAGTAAAATCCAGTCTCCAGTCTCCAGTAAAATCCAGTCTCCAGTCTACAGTCTCCAGTAAAATCCAGTCTCCAGTAAAATCCAGTCTCCAGTCTCCAATAAAATCCAGTCTCCAGCCTCTAGTAAAATCCAGTCTCCAGTCTCAAGTCTGCAGTCTCCAGTAAAATCCAGTCTCAAGTCTCCATTAAAATCCAGTTTTCAGTCTCCAGTCTCCAGTAAAATCCAGTCTCCAGTCTCCAGTCTCCAACTCCAGTAAAATCCAGTCTCCAGTCTCCAGTAAAATCCAGTCTCCAGTCTCCAGTAAAATCCAGTCTCCAGAAAAATCCAGTATCCAGTCTCTAGTCTCCAGTCTCCAGTATCCAGTCTCTAGTAAAATCCAGTCTCCAGTCTCCAGTCTCCAGTAGAATCCAGTCTCCAGCCTCCAGTAAAATCCAGTCTCCAGTCTCCAGTAAAATCCAGTCTCTAGTCTCCAGTAAAATCCAGTCTCTAGTCTCCAGTAAAATCCAGTCTCCAGTCTTCAGTCTCCAGTAAAATCCAGTCTCCAGTCTCCAGTAAAATCCAGTCTCCAGTCTCCAGTAAAATCCAGTCTCCAGTCTCCAGTAAAATCCAGTCTCCAATCTCCAGTAAAATCCTGTCTCCAGTAAATTCCAGTCTCCAGTCTCCAATAAAATCCAGTCTCCAGCCTCCAGTAAAATTCAGTCTCCAGTCTCAAGTCTCCAGTCTCCAGTTAAATCCAGTCTCCAGTCTCCAGTAAAATGCAGTTTTCAGTCTCCAGTCTCCAGTAAAATCCAGTCTCCAGTCTCCAGTCTCCAACTCCAGTAAAATCCAGTCTCCAGTCTCCAACTCCAGTAAAATCCAGTCTCCAGTCTCCAGTCTCCAGTAAAATCCAGTCCCCAGTAAAATCCAGTCTCCAGTCTCTAGTAAAATCCAGTCTCCAGTAAAATCCAGTCTCCAGTAAAATACAGTCTCCAGTCTCCAATCTCCAGTAAAATACAGTCTCCAGTTAAATCCAGTCTCCAGTCTCCAGTAAAATCCAGTCTGTAGTCTCCAGTAAAATCCAGTCTCCAGTCTCCAGTCTCCAGTAAAATCCAGTCTCCAGTCTCCAGTCTGCAGTAAAATCCAGTCTCCAGTCTCCAGTAAAATCCAGTCTCCAGTCTCCAGTCTCCAGTAAAATCCAGTCTCCAGTAAAATCCAGTCTCCAGTAAAATCCAGTCTCCAGTAAAATCCAGTCTCCAGTCTCCAATAAAATCCAGTCTCCAGCCTCTAGTAAAATCCAGTTTTCAGTCTCCAGTCTCCAGTAAAATCCAGTCTCCAGTCTCCAGTCTCCAACTCCAGTAAAATCCAGTCTCCAGTCTCCAGTAAAATCCAGTCTCCAGTCTCCAGTCTCCAGTAAAATCCAGTCTCCAGTCTCCAGTAAAATCCAGTCTCCAGAAAAATCCAGTATCCAGTCTCTAGTCTCCAGTCTCCAGTATCCAGTCTCTAGTAAAATCCAGTCTCCAGTCTCCAGTCTCCAGTAAAATCCAGTCTCCAGTCCCCTGTCTCTAGTAAAACCCAGTCTCCAGTCTCCAGTCTCCAGTAAAATCCAGTCTCCAGTCTCCAGTCTCCAGGAAAATCCAGTCTCCAGTTAAATCCAGTCTCCAGTAAAATCCAGTCTCCACTAAAATCCAGTCTCCAGTAAAATCCAGTCTCCAGTAAAATCCAGTCTCCAGTAAAATCCAGTCTCCAGTCTCCAGTAAAATCCAGTCTCCAGTCTCCAGTAAAATCCAGTCTCCAGTCTCCAATCTCCAGTAAAATCCTGTCTCCAGTAAATTCCACTCTCCAGTCTCCAATAAAATCCAGTCTCCAGCCTCCAGTAAAATCCAGTCTCCAGTCTCCAGTCTCCAACTCCAGTAAAATCCAGTCTCCAGTCTCCAACTCCAGTAAAATCCAATCTCCAGTCTCCAGTAAAATCCAGTCCCCAGTAAAATCCAGTCTCCAGTCTCTAGTAAAATCCAGTCTCCAGTAAAATCCAGTCTCCAGTAAAATCCAGTTCCAGTAAAATCCAGTCTCCAGTAAAATCCAGTCTCCAGTAAAATACAGTCTCCAGTCTCCAATCTCCAGTAAAATACAGTCTCCAGTTAAATCCAGTCTCCAGTCTCCAGTAAAATCCAGTCTCTAGTCTCCAGTAAAATCCAGTCTCCAGTCTCCAGTAAAATCCAGTCTCCAGTCTCCAGTCTGCAGTAAAATCCAGTCTCCAGTCTCCAGTAAAATCCAGTCTCCAGTCTACAGTCTCCAGTAAAATCCAGTCTCCAGTAAAATCCAGTCTCCAGTCTCCAATAAAATCCAGTCTCCAGCCTCTAGTAAAATCTAGTCTCCAGTCTCAAGTCTGCAGTCTCCAGTAAAATCCAGTCTCAAGTCTCCATTAAAATCCAGTTTTCAGTCTCCAGTCTCCAGTAAAATCCAGTCTCCAGTCTCCAGTCTCCAACTCCAGTAAAATCCAGTCTCCAGTCTCCAGAAAAATCCAGTATCCAGTCTCTAGTCTCCAGTCTCCAGTATCCAGTCTCTAGTAAAATCCAGTCTCCAGTCTCCAGTAAAATCCAGTCTCCAATCCCCTGTCTCTAGTAAAACCCAGTCTCCAGTCTCCAGTCTCCAGTAAAATCCAGTCTCCAGTCTCCAGTCTCCAGGAAAATCCAGTCTCCAGTTAAATCCAGTCTCCAGTAAAATCCAGTCTCCACTAAAATCCAGTCTCCAGTAAAATCCAGTCTCCAGTAAAATCCAGTCTCCAGTAAAATCCAGTCTCCAGTCTCCAGTAAAATCCAGTCTCCAGTCTCCAGTAAAATCCAGTCTCCAGTCTCCAATCTCCAGTAAAATCCTGTCTCCAGTAAATTCCACTCTCCAGTCTCCAATAAAATCCAGTCTCCAGCCTCCAGTAAAATCCAGTCTCCAGTCTCCAGTAAAATCCAGTTTTCAGTCTCCAGTCTCCAGTAAAATCCAGTCTCCAGTCTCCAACTCCAGTAAAATCCAGTCTCCAGTCTCCAGTAAAATCCAGTCTCCCGTCTCCAGTAAAATCCAGTCTCCCGTCTCCAGTAAAATCCAGTCTCCAGTAAAATCCAGTCTCCAGTCTCTAGTAAAATCCATTCTCGAGTAAAATCCAGTCTCCAGTAAAATCCAGTTCCAGTAAAATCCAGTTCCAGTAAAATCCAGTCTCCAGTAAAATCCAGTCTCCAGTAAAATCCAGTCTCCAGTCTCCAATCTCCAGTAAAATACAGTCTCCAGTTAAATCCAGTCTCCAGTCTCCAGTAAAATCCAGTCTCCAGTCCCCAGTCTCCAGTAAAATCCAGTCTCCAGTCTCCAGTCTCCAGTAAAATCCAGTCTTCAGTCTCCAGTAAAATCTAGTCTCCAGTAAAATCCAGTCTCCAGTAAAATCCAGTCTCCACTAAAATCCAGTCTCTAGTAAAATCCAGTCTCCAGTAAAATCCAGTCTCCAGTAAAATCCAGTCTCCAGTCTCCAGTCTCTAGTAAAATCCAGTCTCCAGTCTCTAGTTTCCAGTCTCCAGTAAAATCCAGCCTCCAGTCTCCAGTCTCCAGTATAATCCAGTCTCCAGTAAAATCCAGTCTCTAGTATCCAGTCTCCAGTAAAATCCAGTCTCCGGTCTCCAGTAAAATCCAGTCTCCAGTCTCCAGTAAAATCCAGTCTCCAGTCTCCAGCCTCCAGTAAAATCCAGTCTCCAGTCTCAAGTCTCCATTAAAATCCAGTCTCCAGTAAAATCCAGTCTCCAGTCTCCAGTAAAATCCAGTCTCCAGTTTCCAGTCTCCAATAAAATCCAGTCTCCAGCCTCTAGTAAAATCGAGTCTCCAGTCTCAAGTCTGCAGTCTCCAGTAAAATCCAGTCTCCAGTCTCCATTAAAATCCAGTTTTCAGTCTCCAGTCTCCAGTAAAATCCAGTCTCCAGTCTCCAACTCCAGTAAAATCCAGTCTCCAGTCTCCAACTCCAGTAAAATCCAGTCTCCAGTCTCCAGTCTCCAGTAAAATCCAGTCCCCAGTAAAATCCAGTCTCCAGTCTCTAGTAAAATCCAGTCTCCAGTAAAATCCAGTTCCAGTAAAATCCAGTCTCCAGTAAAATCCAGTCTCCAGTAAAATACAGTCTCCAGTCTCCAATCTCCAGTAAAATACAGTCTCCAGTTAAATCCAGTCTCCAGTAAAATCCAGTCTGTAGTCTCCAGTAAAATCCAGTCTCCAGTCTCCAGTCTCCAGTAAAATCCAGTCTCCAGTCTCCAGTCTCCAGTAAAATCCAGTCTCCAGTCTCCAGTCTGCAGTAAAATCCAGTCTCCAGTCTCCAGTAAAATCCAGTCTCCAGTCTCCAGTCTCCAGTAAAATCCAGTCTCCAGTAAAATCCAGTCTCCAGTAAAATCCAGTCTCCAGTCTCCAATAAAATCCAGTCTCCAGCCTCTAGTAAAATCCAGTCTCCAGTCTCAAGTCTGCAGTCTCCAGTAAAATCCAGTCTCAAGTCTCCATTAAAATCCAGTTTTCAGTCTCCAGTCTCCAGTAAAATCCAGTCTCCAGTCTCCAGTCTCCAACTCCAGTAAAATCCAGTCTCCAGTCTCCAGTAAAATCCAGTCTCCAGTCTCCAGTCTCCAGTAAAATCCAGTCTCCAGTCTCCAGTAAAATCCAGTCTCCAGAAAAATCCAGTCTCCAGAAAAATCCAGTATCCAGTCTCCAGTATCCAGTCTCTAGTAAAATCCAGTCTCCAGTCTCCAGTCTCCAGTAAAATCCAGTCTCCAGTCCCCTGTCTCTAGTAAAACCCAGTCTCCAGTCTCCAGTCTCCAGTAAAATCCAGTCTCCAGTCTCCAGTCTCCAGGAAAATCCAGTCTCCAGTTAAATCCAGTCTCCAGTAAAATCCAGTCTCCACTAAAATCCAGTCTCCAGTAAAATCCAGTCTCCAGTAAAATCCAGTCTCCAGTAAAATCCAGTCTCCAGTCTCCAGTAAAATCCAGTCTCCAGTCTCCAGTAAAATCCAGTCTCCAGTCTCCAATCTCCAGTAAAATCCTGTCTCCAGTAAATTCCACTCTCCAGTCTCCAATAAAATCCAGTCTCCAGCCTCCAGTAAAATCCAGTCTCCAGTCTCCAGTCTCCAACTCCAGTAAAATCCAGTCTCCAGTCTCCAACTCCAGTAAAATCCAATCTCCAGTCTCCAGTCTCCAGCCTCCAGTAAAATTCAGTCTCCAGTCTCAAGTCTGCAGTCTCCAGTCTCCAGTAAAATCCAGTCTCCAGTCTCCAGTAAAATACAGTTTTCAGTCTCCAGTCTCCAGTAAAATCCAGTCTCCAGTCTCCAACTCCAGTAAAATCCAGTCTCAAGTCTCCAGTAAAATCCAGTCTCCCGTCTCCAGTAAAATCCAGTCTCCAGTAAAATCCAGTCTCCAGTCTCTAGTAAAATCCATTCTCGAGTAAAATCCAGTCTCCAGTAAAATCCAGTTCCAGTAAAATCCAGTCTCCAGTAAAATCCAGTCTCCAGTCTCCAGTAAAATCCAGTCTCCAGTAAAATCCAGTCTCCAGTCTCCAGTAAAATCCAGTCTCCAGTAGAATCCAGTCTCCAGCCTCCAGTAAAATCCAGTCTCCAGTCTCCAGTAAAATCCAGTCTCTAGTCTCCAGTAAAATCCAGTCTCTAGTCTCCAGTAAAATCCAGTCTCCAGTCTTCAGTCTCCAGTAAAATCCAGTCTCCAGTCTCCAGTAAAATCCAGTCTCCAGTCTCCAGTAAAATCCAGTCTCCAGTCTCCAGTAAAATCCAGTCTCCAATCTCCAGTAAAATCCTGTCTCCAGTAAATTCCAGTCTCCAGTCTCCAATAAAATCCAGTCTCCAGCCTCCAGTAAAATTCAGTCTCCAGTCTCAAGTCTCCAGTCTCCAGTCTCCAGTTAAATCCAGTCTCCAGTCTCCAGTAAAATGCAGTTTTCAGTCTCCAGTCTCCAGTAAAATCCAGTCTCCAGTCTCCAACTCCAGTAAAATCCAGTCTCCAGTCTCCAACTCCAGTAAAATCCAGTCTCCAGTCTCCAGTCTCCAGTAAAATCCAGTCCCCAGTAAAATCCAGTCTCCAGTCTCTAGTAAAATCCAGTCTCCAGTAAAATCCAGTCTCCAGTAAAATCCAGTTCCAGTAAAATCCAGTCTCCAGTAAAATCCAGTCTCCAGTAAAATACAGTCTCCAGTCTCCAATCTCCAGTAAAATACAGTCTCCAGTTAAATCCAGTCTCCAGTCTCCAGTAAAATCCAGTCTCTAGTCTCCAGTAAAATCCAGTCTCCAGTAAAATCCAGTCTCCAGTCTCCAGTCTGCAGTAAAATCCAGTCTCCAGTCTCCAGTAAAATCCAGTCTCCAGTCTCCAGTCTCCAGTAAAATCCAGTCTCCAGTAAAATCCAGTCTCCAGTCTCCAATAAAATCCAGTCTCCAGCCTCTAGTAAAATCCAGTCTCCAGTCTCAAGTCTGCAGTCTCCAGTAAAATCCAGTCTCAAGTCTCCATTAAAATCCAGTTTTCAGTCTCCAGTCTCCAGTAAAATCCAGTCTCCAGTCTCCAGTCTCCAACTCCAGTAAAATCCAGTCTCCAGTCTCCAGTAAAATCCAGTCTCCAGTCTCCAGTCTCCAGTAAAATCCAGTCTCCAGTATCCAGAAAAATCCAGTATCCAGTCTCTAGTCTCCAGTCTCCAGTATCCAGTCTCTAGTAAAATCCAGTCTCCAGTCTCCAGTCTCCAGTAAAATCCAGTCTCCAGTCCCCTGTCTCTAGTAAAACCCAGTCTCCAGTCTCCAGTCTCCAGTAAAATCCAGTCTCCAGTCTCCAGGAAAATCCAGTCTCCAGTTAAATCCAGTCTCCAGTAAAATCCAGTCTCCACTAAAATCCAGTCTCCAGTAAAATCCAGTCTCCAGTAAAATCCAGTCTCCAGTAAAATCCAGTCTCCAGTCTCCAGTAAAATCCAGTCTCCAGTCTCCAGTAAAATCCAGTCTCCAATCTCCAATCTCCAGTAAAATCCTGTCTCCAGTAAATTCCACTCTCCAGTCTCCAATAAAATCCAGTCTCCAGCCTCCAGTAAAATCCAGTCTCCAGTCTCCATTAAAATCCAGTTTTCAGTCTCCAGTCTCCAGTAAAATCCAGTCTCCAGTCTCCAGTCTCCAGGAAAATCCAGTCTCCAGTTAAATCCAGTCTCCAGTAAAATCCAGTCTCCACTAAAATCCAGTCTCCAGTAAAATCCAGTCTCCAGTAAAATCCAGTCTCCAGTAAAATCCAGTCTCCAGTCTCCAGTAAAATCCAGTCTCCAGTCTCCAGTAAAATCCAGTCTCCAGTCTCCAATCTCCAGTAAAATCCTGTCTCCAGTAAATTCCACTCTCCAGTCTCCAATAAAATCCAGTCTCCAGCCTCCAGTAAAATCCAGTCTCCAGTCTCCAGTAAAATCCAGTTTTCAGTCTCCAGTCTCCAGTAAAATCCAGTCTCCAGTCTCCAACTCCAGTAAAATCCAGTCTCCAGTCTCCAGTAAAATCCAGTCTCCCGTCTCCAGTAAAATCCAGTCTCCCGTCTCCAGTAAAATCCAGTCTCCAGTAAAATCCAGTCTCCAGTCTCTAGTAAAATCCATTCTCGAGTAAAATCCAGTCTCCAGTAAAATCCAGTTCCAGTAAAATCCAGTTCCAGTAAAATCCAGTCTCCAGTAAAATCCAGTCTCCAGTAAAATCCAGTCTCCAGTCTCCAATCTCCAGTAAAATACAGTCTCCAGTTAAATCCAGTCTCCAGTCTGCAGTAAAATCCAGTCTCCAGTCCCCAGTCTCCAGTAAAATCCAGTCTCCAGTCTCCAGTCTCCAGTAAAATCCAGTCTTCAGTCTCCAGTAAAATCTAGTCTCCAGTAAAATCCAGTCTCCAGTAAAATCCAGTCTCCACTAAAATCCAGTCTCTAGTAAAATCCAGTCTCCAGTAAAATCCAGTCTCCAGTAAAATCCAGTCTCCAGTCTCCAGTCTCTAGTAAAATCCAGTCTCCAGTCTCTAGTTTCCAGTCTCCAGTAAAATCCAGCCTCCAGTCTCCAGTCTCCAGTATAATCCAGTCTCCAGTAAAATCCAGTCTCTAGTATCCAGTCTCCAGTAAAATCCAGTCTCCGGTCTCCAGTAAAATCCAGTCTCCAGTCTCCAGTAAAATCCAGTCTCCAGTCTCCAGCCTCCAGTAAAATCCAGTCTCCAGTCTCAAGTCTCCATTAAAATCCAGTCTCCAGTAAAATCCAGTCTCCAGTCTCCAGTAAAATCCAGTCTCCAGTTTCCAGTCTCCAATAAAATCCAGTCTCCAGCCTCTAGTAAAATCGAGTCTCCAGTCTCAAGTCTGCAGTCTCCAGTAAAATCCAGTCTCCAGTCTCCATTAAAATCCAGTTTTCAGTCTCCAGTCTCCAGTAAAATCCAGTCTCCAGTCTCCAGTCTCCAACTCCAGTAAAATCCAGTCTCCAGTCTCCAACTCCAGTAAAATCCAGTCTCCAGTCTCCAGTCTCCAGTAAAATCCAGTCCCCAGTAAAATCCAGTCTCCAGTCTCTAGTAAAATCCAGTCTCCAGTAAAATCCAGTCTCCAGTAAAATCCAGTTCCAGTAAAATCCAGTCTCCAGTAAAATCCAGTCTCCAGTAAAATACAGTCTCCAGTCTCCAATCTCCAGTAAAATACAGTCTCCAGTTAAATCCAGTCTCCAGTAAAATCCAGTCTGTAGTCTCCAGTAAAATCCAGTCTCCAGTCTCCAGTCTCCAGTAAAATCCAGTCTCCAGTCTCCAGTCTGCAGTAAAATCCAGTCTCCAGTCTCCAGTAAAATCCAGTCTCCAGTCTCCAGTCTCCAGTAAAATCCAGTCTCCAGTAAAATCCAGTCTCCAGTAAAATCCAGTCTCCAGTCTCCAATAAAATCCAGTCTCCAGCCTCTAGTAAAATCCAGTCTCCAGTCTCAAGTCTGCAGTCTCCAGTAAAATCCAGTCTCAAGTCTCCATTAAAATCCAGTTTTCAGTCTCCAGTCTCCAGTAAAATCCAGTCTCCAGTCTCCAGTCTCCAACTCCAGTAAAATCCAGTCTCCAGTCTCCAGTAAAATCCAGTCTCCAGTCTCCAGTCTCCAGTAAAATCCAGTCTCCAGTCTCCAGTAAAATCCAGTCTCCAGAAAAATCCAGTATCCAGTCTCCAGTATCCAGTCTCTAGTAAAATCCAGTCTCCAGTCTCCAGTCTCCAGTAAAATCCAGTCTCCAGTCCCCTGTCTCTAGTAAAACCCAGTCTCCAGTCTCCAGTCTCCAGTAAAATCCAGTCTCCAGTCTCCAGTCTCCAGGAAAATCCAGTCTCCAGTTAAATCCAGTCTCCAGTAAAATCCAGTCTCCACTAAAATCCAGTCTCCAGTAAAATCCAGTCTCCAGTAAAATCCAGTCTCCAGTAAAATCCAGTCTCCAGTCTCCAGTAAAATCCAGTCTCCAGTCTCCAGTAAAATCCAGTCTCCAGTCTCCAATCTCCAGTAAAATCCTGTCTCCAGTAAATTCCACTCTCCAGTCTCCAATAAAATCCAGTCTCCAGCCTCCAGTAAAATCCAGTCTCCAGTCTCCAGTCTCCAACTCCAGTAAAATCCAGTCTCCAGTCTCCAACTCCAGTAAAATCCAATCTCCAGTCTCCAGTCTCCAGCCTCCAGTAAAATTCAGTCTCCAGTCTCAAGTCTGCAGTCTCCAGTCTCCAGTAAAATCCAGTCTCCAGTCTCCAGTAAAATACAGTTTTCAGTCTCCAGTCTCCAGTAAAATCCAGTCTCCAGTCTCCAACTCCAGTAAAATCCAGTCTCAAGTCTCCAGTAAAATCCAGTCTCCCGTCTCCAGTAAAATCCAGTCTCCAGTAAAATCCAGTCTCCAGTCTCTAGTAAAATCCATTCTCGAGTAAAATCCAGTCTCCAGTAAAATCCAGTTCCAGTAAAATCCAGTCTCCAGTAAAATCCAGTCTCCAGTCTCCAGTAAAATCCAGTCTCCAGTAAAATCCAGTCTCCAGTCTCCAGTAAAATCCAGTCTCCAGTAGAATCCAGTCTCCAGCCTCCAGTAAAATCCAGTCTCCAGTCTCCAGTAAAATCCAGTCTCTAGTCTCCAGTAAAATCCAGTCTCTAGTCTCCAGTAAAATCCAGTCTCCAGTCTTCAGTCTCCAGTAAAATCCAGTCTCCAGTCTCCAGTAAAATCCAGTCTCCAGTCTCCAGTAAAATCCAGTCTCCAGTCTCCAGTAAAATCCAGTCTCCAATCTCCAGTAAAATCCTGTCTCCAGTAAATTCCAGTCTCCAGTCTCCAATAAAATCCAGTCTCCAGCCTCCAGTAAAATTCAGTCTCCAGTCTCAAGTCTCCAGTCTCCAGTCTCCAGTTAAATCCAGTCTCCAGTCTCCAGTAAAATGCAGTTTTCAGTCTCCAGTCTCCAGTAAAATCCAGTCTCCAGTCTCCAACTCCAGTAAAATCCAGTCTCCAGTCTCCAACTCCAGTAAAATCCAGTCTCCAGTCTCCAGTCTCCAGTAAAATCCAGTCCCCAGTAAAATCCAGTCTCCAGTCTCTAGTAAAATCCAGTCTCCAGTAAAATCCAGTCTCCAGTAAAATCCAGTTCCAGTAAAATCCAGTCTCCAGTAAAATCCAGTCTCCAGTAAAATACAGTCTCCAGTCTCCAATCTCCAGTAAAATACAGTCTCCAGTTAAATCCAGTCTCCAGTCTCCAGTAAAATCCAGTCTCTAGTCTCCAGTAAAATCCAGTCTCCAGTAAAATCCAGTCTCCAGTCTCCAGTCTGCAGTAAAATCCAGTCTCCAGTCTCCAGTAAAATCCAGTCTCCAGTCTCCAGTCTCCAGTAAAATCCAGTCTCCAGTAAAATCCAGTCTCCAGTCTCCAATAAAATCCAGTCTCCAGCCTCTAGTAAAATCCAGTCTCCAGTCTCAAGTCTGCAGTCTCCAGTAAAATCCAGTCTCAAGTCTCCATTAAAATCCAGTTTTCAGTCTCCAGTCTCCAGTAAAATCCAGTCTCCAGTCTCCAGTCTCCAACTCCAGTAAAATCCAGTCTCCAGTCTCCAGTAAAATCCAGTCTCCAGTCTCCAGTCTCCAGTAAAATCCAGTCTCCAGTATCCAGAAAAATCCAGTATCCAGTCTCTAGTCTCCAGTCTCCAGTATCCAGTCTCTAGTAAAATCCAGTCTCCAGTCTCCAGTCTCCAGTAAAATCCAGTCTCCAGTCCCCTGTCTCTAGTAAAACCCAGTCTCCAGTCTCCAGTCTCCAGTAAAATCCAGTCTCCAGTCTCCAGGAAAATCCAGTCTCCAGTTAAATCCAGTCTCCAGTAAAATCCAGTCTCCACTAAAATCCAGTCTCCAGTAAAATCCAGTCTCCAGTAAAATCCAGTCTCCAGTAAAATCCAGTCTCCAGTCTCCAGTAAAATCCAGTCTCCAGTCTCCAGTAAAATCCAGTCTCCAATCTCCAATCTCCAGTAAAATCCTGTCTCCAGTAAATTCCACTCTCCAGTCTCGAATAAAATCCAGTCTCCAGCCTCCAGTAAAATCCAGTCTCCAGTCTCCATTAAAATCCAGTTTTCAGTCTCCAGTCTCCAGTAAAATCCAGTCTCCAGTCTCCAACTCCAGTAAAATCCAGTCTCCAGTCTCCAGTAAAATCCAGTCTCCCGTCTCCAGTAAAATCCAGTCTCCAGTAAAATCCAGTCTCCAGTCTCTAGTAAAATCCATTCTCGAGTAAAATCCAGTCTCCAGTAAAATCCAGTTCCAGTAAAATCCAGTCTCCAGTCTCCAGTAAAATCCAGTCTCCAGTAAAATCCAGTCTGTAGTCTCCAGTAAAATCCAGTCTCCAGCCTCCAGTCTCCAGTAAAATCCAGTCTCCAGTCTCCAGTCTGCAGTAAAATCCAGTCTCCAGTCTCCAGTAAAATCCAGTCTCCAGTCTCCAGTCTCCAGTAAAATCCAGTCTCCAGTAAAATCCAGTCTCCAGTCTCCAATAAAATCCAGTCTCCAGCCTCTAGTAAAATCCAGTCTCCAGTCTCAAGTCTGCAGTCTCCAGTAAAATCCAGTCTCAAGTCTCCATTAAAATCCAGTTTTCAGTCTCCAGTCTCCAGTAAAATCCAGTCTCCAGTCTCCAGTCTCCAACTCCAGTAAAATCCAGTCTCCAGTCTCCAGTAAAATCCAGTCTCCAGGCTCTAGTCTCCAGTAAAATCCAGTCTCCAGTATCCAGAAAAATCCAGTATCCAGTCTCTAGTCTCCAGTCTCCAGTATCCAGTCTCAAGTAAAATCCAGTCTCCAGTCTCCAGTCTCCAGTAAAATCCAGTCTCCAGTCCCCTGTCTCTAGTAAAACCCAGTCTCCAGTCTCCAGTCTCCAGTAAAATCCAGTCTCCAGTCTCCAGGAAAATCCAGTCTCCAGTTAAATCCAGTCTCCAGTAAAATCCAGTCTCCACTAAAATCCAGTCTCCAGTAAAATCCAGTCTCCAGTAAAATCCAGTCTCCAGTAAAATCCAGTCTCCAGTCTCCAGTAAAATCCAGTCTCCAGTCTCCAGTAAAATCCAGTCTCCAATCTCCAATCTCCAGTAAAATCCTGTCTCCAGTAAATTCCACTCTCCAGTCTCCAATAAAATCCAGTCTCCAGCCTCCAGTAAAATCCAGTCTCCAGTCTCCATTAAAATCCAGTTTTCAGTCTCCAGTCTCCAGTAAAATCCAGTCTCCAGTCTCCAACTCCAGTAAAATCCAGTCTCCAGTCTCCAGTAAAATCCAGTCTCCCGTCTCCAGTAAAATCCAGTCTCCAGTAAAATCCAGTCTCCAGTCTCTAGTAAAATCCATTCTCGAGTAAAATCCAGTCTCCAGTAAAATCCAGTTCCAGTAAAATCCAGTCTCCAGTCTCCAGTAAAATCCAGTCTCCAGTAAAATCCAGTCTGTAGTCTCCAGTAAAATCCAGTCTCCAGCCTCCAGTCTCCAGTAAAATCCAGTCTCCAGTCTCCAGTCTGCAGTAAAATCCAGTCTCCAGTCTCCAGTAAAATCCAGTCTCCAGTCTCCAGTCTCCAGTAAAATCCAGTCTCCAGTCTCCAATAAAATCCAGTCTCCAGCCTCTAGTAAAATCCAGTCTCCAGTCTCAAGTCTGCAGTCTCCAGTAAAATCCAGTCTCAAGTCTCCATTAAAATCCAGTTTTCAGTCTCCAGTCTCCAGTAAAATCCAGTCTCCAGTCTCCAGTCTCCAACTCCAGTAAAATCCAGTCTCCAGTCTCCAGTAAAATCCAGTCTCCAGTCTCCAGTCTCCAGTAAAATCCAGTCTCCAGTATCCAGAAAAATCCAGTATCCAGTCTCTAGTCTCCAGTCTCCAGTATCCAGTCTCTAGTAAAATCCAGTCTCCAGTCTCCAGTCTCCAGTAAAATCCAGTCTCCAGTCCCCTGTCTCTAGTAAAACCCAGTCTCCAGTCTCCAGTCTCCAGTAAAATCCAGTCTCCAGTCTCCAGGAAAATCCAGTCTCCAGTTAAATCCAGTCTCCAGTAAAATCCAGTCTCCACTAAAATCCAGTCTCCAGTAAAATCCAGTCTCCAGTAAAACCCAGTCTCCAGTAAAATCCAGTCTCCAGTCTCCAGTAAAATCCAGTCTCCAGTCTCCAGTAAAATCCAGTCTCCAATCTCCAATCTCCAGTAAAATCCTGTCTCCAGTAAATTCCACTCTCCAGTCTCCAATAAAATCCAGTCTCCAGCCTCCAGTAAAATCCAGTCTCCAGACTCCAGTAAAATCCAGTTTTCAGTCTCCAGTCTCCAGTAAAATCCAGTCTCCAGTCTCCAACTCCAGTAAAATCCAGTCTCCAGTCTCCAGTAAAATCCAGTCTCCCGTCTCCAGTAAAATCCAGTCTCCAGTAAAATCCAGTCTCCAGTCTCTAGTAAAATCCATTCTCGAGTAAAATCCAGTCTCCAGTAAAATCCAGTTCCAGTAAAATCCAGTCTCCAGTCTCCAGTAAAATCCAGTCTCCAGTAAAATCCAGTCTCCAGTCTCCAATCTCCAGTAAAATACAGTCTCCAGTTAAATCCAGTCTCCAGTCTCCAGTAAAATCCAGTCTCCAGTCCCCAGTCTCCAGTAAAATCCAGTCTCCAGTCTCCAGTAAAATCCAGTCTTCAGTCTCCAGTAAAATCTAGTCTCCAGTAAAATCCAGTCTCCAGTAAAATCCAGTCTCCACTAAAATCCAGTCTGTAGTAAAATCCAGTCTCCAGTAAAATCCAGTCTCCAGTAAAATCCAGTCTCCAGTAAAATCCAGTCTCCAGTAAAATCCAGTCTCCAGTCTCTAGTAAAATCCAGTCTCCAGTAAAATCCAGTCTCCAGTCTCCAGTAAAATCCAGTCTCCAGTAGAATCCAGTCTCCAGCCTCCAGTAAAATCCAGTCTCCAGTCTCCAGTAAAATCCAGTCTCTAGTCTCCAGTAAAATCCAGTCTCTAGTCTCCAGTAAAATCCAGTCTCCAGTCTTCAGTCTCCAGTAAAATCCAGTCTCCAGTCTCCAGTAAAATCCAGTCTCCAGTCTCCAGTAAAATCCAGTCTCCAGTCTCCAGTAAAATCCAGTCTCCAATCTCCAGTAAAATCCTGTCTCCAGTAAATTCCAGTCTCCAGTCTCCAATAAAATCCAGTCTCCAGCCTCCAGTAAAATTCAGTCTCCAGTCTCAAGTCTCCAGTCTCCAGTCTCCAGTTAAATCCAGTCTCCAGTCTCCAGTAAAATGCAGTTTTCAGTCTCCAGTCTCCAGTAAAATCCAGTCTCCAGTCTCCAGTCTCCAACTCCAGTAAAATCCAGTCTCCAGTCTCCAACTCCAGTAAAATCCAGTCTCCAGTCTCCAGTCTCCAGTAAAATCCAGTCCCCAGTAAAATCCAGTCTCCAGTCTCTAGTAAAATCCGGTCTCCAGTAAAATCCAGTCTCCAGTAAAATCCAGTTCCAGTAAAATCCAGTCTCCAGTAAAATCCAGTCTCCAGTAAAATACAGTCTCCAGTCTCCAATCTCCAGTAAAATACAGTCTCCAGTTAAATCCAGTCTCCAGTCTCCAGTAAAATCCAGTCTGTAGTCTCCAGTAAAATCCAGTCTCCAGTCTCCAGTAAAATCCAGTCTCCAGTCTCCAGTCTGCAGTAAAATCCAGTCTCCAGTCTCCAGTAAAATCCAGTCTCCAGTCTCCAGTCTCCAGTAAAATCCAGTCTCCAGTAAAATCCAGTCTCCAGTAAAATCCAGTCTCCAGTCTCCAATAAAATCCAGTCTCCAGCCTCTAGTAAAATCCAGTTTTCAGTCTCCAGTCTCCAGTAAAATCCAGTCTCCAGTCTCCAGTCTCCAACTCCAGTAAAATCCAGTCTCCAGTCTCCAGTAAAATCCAGTCTCCAGTCTCCAGTCTCCAGTAAAATCCAGTCTCCAGTCTCCAGTAAAATCCAGTCTCCAGAAAAATCCAGTATCCAGTCTCTAGTCTCCAGTCTCCAGTATCCAGTCTCTAGTAAAATCCAGTCTCCAGTCTCCAGTCTCCAGTAAAATCCAGTCTCCAGTCCCCTGTCTCTAGTAAAACCCAGTCTCCAGTCTCCAGTCTCCAGTAAAATCCAGTCTCCAGTCTCCAGTCTCCAGGAAAATCCAGTCTCCAGTTAAATCCAGTCTCCAGTAAAATCCAGTCTCCACTAAAATCCAGTCTCCAGTAAAATCCAGTCTCCAGTAAAATCCAGTCTCCAGTCTCCAGTAAAATCCAGTCTCCAGTCTCCAGTAAAATCCAGTCTCCAGTCTCCAATCTCCAGTAAAATCCTGTCTCCAGTAAATTCCACTCTCCAGTCTCCAATAAAATCCAGTCTCCAGCCTCCAGTAAAATCCAGTCTCCAGACTCCAGTCTCCAACTCCAGTAAAATCCAGTCTCCAGTCTCCAACTCCAGTAAAATCCAATCTCCAGTCTCCAGTAAAATCCAGTCCCCAGTAAAATCCAGTCTCCAGTCTCTAGTAAAATCCAGTCTCCAGTAAAATCCAGTCTCCAGTAAAATCCAGTTCCAGTAAAATCCAGTCTCCAGTAAAATCCAGTCTCCAGTAAAATACAGTCTCCAGTAAAATCCAGTCTCCAGTCTCCAGTAAAATCCAGTCTCCAGTCTCCAGTAAAATCCAGTCTCCAGTCTCCAATCTCCAGTAAAATCCTGTCTCCAGTAAATTCCACTCTCCAGTCTCCAATAAAATCCAGTCTCCAGCCTCCAGTAAAATCCAGTCTCCAGTCTCCAGTAAAATCCAGTTTTCAGTCTCCAGTCTCCAGTAAAATCCAGTCTCCAGTCTCCAACTCCAGTAAAATCCAGTCTCCAGTCTCCAGTAAAATCCAGTCTCCCGTCTCCAGTAAAATCCAGTCTCCCGTCTCCAGTAAAATCCAGTCTCCAGTAAAATCCAGTCTCCAGTCTCTAGTAAAATCCATTCTCGAGTAAAATCCAGTCTCCAGTAAAATCCAGTTCCAGTAAAATCCAGTCTCCAGTCTCCAGTAAAATCCAGTCTCCAGTAAAATCCAGTCTCCAGTCTCCAATCTCCAGTAAAATACAGTCTCCAGTTAAATCCAGACTCCAGTCTCCAGTAAAATCCAGTCTCCAGTCCCCAGTCTCCAGTAAAATACAGTCTCCAGTTAAATCCAGTCTCCAGTCCCCAGTCTCCAGTAAATTCCAGTCTCCAGTCTCCAGTAAAATCCAGTCTTCGGTCTCCAGTAAAATCTAGTCTCCAGTAAAATCCAGTCTCCAGTAAAATCCAGTCTCCACTAAAATCCAGTCTCTAGTAAAATCCAGTCTCCAGTAAAATCCAGTCTCCAGTAAAATCCAGTCTCCAGTAAAATCCAGTCTCCAGTAAAATCCAGTCTCCAGTCTCTAGTAAAATCCAGTCTCCAGTAAAATCCAGTCTCCAGTCTCCAGTAAAATCCAGTCTCCAGTAGAATCCAGTCTCCAGCCTCCAGTAAAATCCAGTCTCCAATCTCCAGTAAAATCCAGTCTCTAGTCTCCAGTAAAATCCAGTCTCTAGTCTCCAGTAAAATCCAGTCTCCAGTCTTCAGTCTCCAGTAAAATCCAGTCTCCAGTCTCCAGTAAAATCCAGTCTCCAGTCTCCAGTAAAATCCAGTCTCCAGTCTCCAGTAAAATCCAGTCTCCAATCTCCAGTAAAATCCTGTCTCCAGTAAATTCCAGTCTCCAGTCTCCAATAAAATCCAGTCTCCAGCCTCCAGTAAAATTCAGTCTCCAGTCTCAAGTCTCCAGTCTCCAGTCTCCAGTTAAATCCAGTCTCCAGTCTCCAGTAAAATGCAGTTTTCAGTCTCCAGTCTCCAGTAAAATCCAGTCTCCAGTCTCCAGTCTCCAACTCCAGTAAAATCCAGTCTCCAGTCTCCAACTCCAGTAAAATCCAGTCTCCAGTCTCCAGTCTCCAGTAAAATCCAGTCCCCAGTAAAATCCAGTCTCTAGTAAAATCCAGTCTCCAGTAAAATCCAGTCTCCAGTAAAATCCAGTTCCAGTAAAATCCAGTCTCCAGTAAAATCCAGTCTCCAGTAAAATACAGTCTCCAGTCTCCAATCTCCAGTAAAATACAGTATCCAGTTAAATCCAGTCTCCAGTCTCCAGTAAAATCCAGTCTGTAGTCTCCAGTAAAATCCAGTCTCCAGTCTCCAGTCTCCAGTAAAATCCAGTCTCCAGTCTCCAGTCTGCAGTAAAATCCAGTCTCCAGTCTCCAGTAAAATCCAGTCTCCAGTCTCCAGTCTCCAGTAAAATCCAGTCTCCAGTAAAATCCAGTCTCCAGTCTCCAATAAAATCCAGTCTCCAGCCTCTAGTAAAATCCAGTTTTCAGTCTCCAGTCTCCAGTAAAATCCAGTCTCCAGTCTCCAGTCTCCAACTCCAGTAAAATCCAGTCTCCAGTCTCCAGTAAAATCCAGTCTCCAGTCTCCAGTCTCCAGTAAAATCCAGTCTCCAGTCTCCAGTAAAATCCAGTCTCCAGTCTCCAGTAAAATCCAGTCTCCAGAAAAATCCAGTATCCAGTCTCTAGTCTCCAGTCTCCAGTATCCAGTCTCTAGTAAAATCCAGTCTCCAGTCTCCAGTCTCCAGTAAAATCCAGTCTCCAGTCCCCTGTCTCTAGTAAAACCCAGTCTCCAGTCTCCAGTAAAATCCAGTCTCCAGTCTCCAGTCTCCAGTAAAATCCAGTCTCCAGTCTCCAGTCTGCAGTAAAATCCAGTCTCCAGTCTCCAGTAAAATCCAGTCTCCAGTCTACAGTCTCCAGTAAAATCCAGTCTCCAGTAAAATCCAGTCTCCAGTCTCCAATAAAATCCAGTCTCCAGCCTCTAGTAAAATCCAGTCTCCAGTCTCAAGTCTGCAGTCTCCAGTAAAATCCAGTCTCAAG
The DNA here is from genome assembly GCF_055824585.1 of Amblyomma mixtum. Classification (NCBI taxonomy): domain Eukaryota; kingdom Metazoa; phylum Arthropoda; class Arachnida; order Ixodida; family Ixodidae; genus Amblyomma; species Amblyomma mixtum. Next base: position 89,435,797 of record NC_143021.1, read on the forward strand.
TCTCCATTAAAATCCAGTTTTCAGTCTCCAGTCTCCAGTAAAATCCAGTCTCCAGTCTCCAGTCTCCAACTCCAGTAAAATCCAGTCTCCAGTCTCCAGTAAAATCCAGTCTCCAGTCTCCAGTAAAATCCAGTCTCCAGAAAAATCCAGTATCCAGTCTCTAGTCTCCAGTCTCCAGTATCCAGTCTCTAGTAAAATCCAGTCTCCAGTCTCCAGTCTCCAGTAAAATCCAGTCTCCAGTCCCCTGTCTCTAGTAAAACCCAGTCTCCAGTCTCCAGTCTCCAGTAAAATCCAGTCTCCAGTCTCCAGTCTCCAGGAAAATCCAGTCTCCAGTTAAATCCAGTCTCCAGTAAAATCCAGTCTCCACTAAAATCCAGTCTCCAGTAAAATCCAGTCTCCAGTAAAATCCAGTCTCCAGTCTCCAGTAAAATCCAGTCTCCAGTCTCCAGTAAAATCCAGTCTCCAGTCTCCAATCTCCAGTAAAATCCTGTCTCCAGTAAATTCCACTCTCCAGTCTCCAATAAAATCCAGTCTCCAGCCTCCAGTAAAATCCAGTCTCCAGTCTCCAGTAAAATCCAGTTTTCAGTCTCCAGTCTCCAGTAAAATCCAGTCTCCAGTCTCCAACTCCAGTAAAATCCAGTCTCCAGTCTCCAGTAAAATCCAGTCTCCCGTCTCCAGTAAAATCCAGTCTCCCGTCTCCAGTAAAATCCAGTCTCCAGTAAAATCCAGTCTCCAGTCTCTAGTAAAATCCATTCTCGAGTAAAATCCAGTCTCCAGTAAAATCCAGTTCCAGTAAAATCCAGTCTCCAGTCTCCAGTAAAATCCAGTCTCCAGTAAAATCCAGTCTCCAGTCTCCAATCTCCAGTCTCCAGTAAAATCCAGTCTCCAGTCTCCAGGAAAATCCAGTCTCCAGTTAAATCCAGTCTCCAGTAAAATCCAGTCTCCACTAAAATCCAGTCTCCAGTAAAATCCAGTCTCCAGTAAAACCCAGTCTCCAGTAAAATCCAGTCTCCAGTCTCCAGTAAAATCCAGTCTCCAGTCTCCAGTAAAATCCAGTCTCCAATCTCCAATCTCCAGTAAAATCCTGTCTCCAGTAAATTCCACTCTCCAGTCTCCAATAAAATCCAGTCTCCAGCCTCCAGTAAAATCCAGTCTCCAGTCTCCAGTAAAATCCAGTTTTCAGTCTCCAGTCTCCAGTAAAATCCAGTCTCCAGTCTCCAACTCCAGTAAAATCCAGTCTCCAGTCTCCAGTAAAATCCAGTCTCCCGTCTCCAGTAAAATCCAGTCTCCAGTAAAATCCAGTCTCCAGTCTCTAGTAAAATCCATTCTCGAGTAAAATCCAGTCTCCAGTAAAATCCAGTTCCAGTAAAATCCAGTCTCCAGTCTCCAGTAAAATCCAGTCTCCAGTAAAATCCAGTCTCCAGTCTCCAATCTCCAGTAAAATACAGTCTCCAGTTAAATCCAGTCTCCAGTCTCCAGTAAAATCCAGTCTCCAGTCCCCAGTCTCCAGTAAAATCCAGTCTCCAGTCTCCAGTAAAATCCAGTCTTCAGTCTCCAGTAAAATCTAGTCTCCAGTAAAATCCAGTCTCCAGTAAAATCCAGTCTCCACTAAAATCCAGTCTGTAGTAAAATCCAGTCTCCAGTAAAATCCAGTCTCCAGTAAAATCCAGTCTCCAGTAAAATCCAGTCTCCAGTAAAATCCAGTCTCCAGTCTCTAGTAAAATCCAGTCTCCAGTAAAATCCAGTCTCCAGTCTCCAGTAAAATCCAGTCTCCAGTAGAATCCAGTCTCCAGCCTCCAGTAAAATCCAGTCTCCAGTCTCCAGTAAAATCCAGTCTCTAGTCTCCAGTAAAATCCAGTCTCTAGTCTCCAGTAAAATCCAGTCTCCAGTCTTCAGTCTCCAGTAAAATCCAGTCTCCAGTCTCCAGTAAAATCCAGTCTCCAGTCTCCAGTAAAATCCAGTCTCCAGTCTCCAGTAAAATCCAGTCTCCAATCTCCAGTAAAATCCTGTCTCCAGTAAATTCCAGTCTCCAGTCTCCAATAAAATCCAGTCTCCAGCCTCCAGTAAAATTCAGTCTCCAGTCTCAAGTCTCCAGTCTCCAGTCTCCAGTTAAATCCAGTCTCCAGTCTCCAGTAAAATGCAGTTTTCAGTCTCCAGTCTCCAGTAAAATCCAGTCTCCAGTCTCCAGTCTCCAACTCCAGTAAAATCCAGTCTCCAGTCTCCAACTCCAGTAAAATCCAGTCTCCAGTCTCCAGTCTCCAGTAAAATCCAGTCCCCATTAAAATCCAGTCTCCAGTCTCTAGTAAAATCCGGTCTCCAGTAAAATCCAGTCTCCAGTAAAATCCAGTTCCAGTAAAATCCAGTCTCCAGTAAAATCCAGTCTCCAGTAAAATACAGTCTCCAGTCTCCAATCTCCAGTAAAATACAGTCTCCAGTTAAATCCAGTCTCCAGTCTCCAGTAAAATCCAGTCTGTAGTCTCCAGTAAAATCCAGTCTCCAGTCTCCAGTAAAATCCAGTCTCCAGTCTCCAGTCTGCAGTAAAATCCAGTCTCCAGTCTCCAGTAAAATCCAGTCTCCAGTCTCCAGTCTCCAGTAAAATCCAGTCTCCAGTAAAATCCAGTCTCCAGTAAAATCCAGTCTCCAGTCTCCAATAAAATCCAGTCTCCAGCCTCTAGTAAAATCCAGTTTTCAGTCTCCAGTCTCCAGTCTCCAGTCTCCAACTCCAGTAAAATCCAGTCTCCAGTCTCCAGTAAAATCCAGTCTCCAGTCTCCAGTCTCCAGTAAAATCCAGTCTCCAGTCTCCAGTAAAATCCAGTCTCCAGAAAAATCCAGTATCCAGTCTCTAGTCTCCAGTCTCCAGTATCCAGTCTCTAGTAAAATCCAGTCTCCAGTCTCCAGTCTCCAGTAAAATCCAGTCTCCAGTCCCCTGTCTCTAGTAAAACCCAGTCTCCAGTCTCCAGTCTCCAGTAAAATCCAGTCTCCAGTCTCCAGTCTCCAGGAAAATCCAGTCTCCAGTTAAATCCAGTCTCCAGTAAAATCCAGTCTCCACTAAAATCCAGTCTCCAGTAAAATCCAGTCTCCAGTAAAATCCAGTCTCCAGTAAAATCCAGTCTCCAGTCTCCAGTAAAATCCAGTCTCCAGTCTCCAGTAAAATCCAGTCTCCAGTCTCCAATCTCCAGTAAAATCCTGTCTCCAGTAAATTCCACTCTCCAGTCTCCAATAAAATCCAGTCTCCAGCCTCCAGTAAAATCCAGTCTCCAGACTCCAGTCTCCAACTCCAGTAAAATCCAGTCTCCAGTCTCCAACTCCAGTAAAATCCAATCTCCAGTCTCCAGTAAAATCCAGTCCCCAGTAAAATCCAGTCTCCAGTCTCTAGTAAAATCCAGTCTCCAGTAAAATCCAGTCTCCAGTAAAATCCAGTTCCAGTAAAATCCAGTCTCCAGTAAAATCCAGTCTCCAGTAAAATACAGTCTCCAGTAAAATCCAGTCTCCAGTCTCCAGTAAAATCCAGTCTCCAGTCTCCAGTAAAATCCAGTCTCCAGTCTCCAATCTCCAGTAAAATCCTGTCTCCAGTAAATTCCACTCTCCAGTCTCCAATAAAATCCAGTCTCCAGCCTCCAGTAAAATCCAGTCTCCAGTCTCCAGTAAAATCCAGTTTTCAGTCTCCAGTCTCCAGTAAAATCCAGTCTCCAGTCTCCAACTCCAGTAAAATCCAGTCTCCAGTCTCCAGTAAAATCCAGTCTCCCGTCTCCAGTAAAATCCAGTCTCCCGTCTCCAGTAAAATCCAGTCTCCAGTAAAATCCAGTCTCCAGTCTCTAGTAAAATCCATTCTCGAGTAAAATCCAGTCTCCAGTAAAATCCAGTTCCAGTAAAATCCAGTCTCCAGTCTCCAGTAAAATCCAGTCTCCAGTAAAATCCAGTCTCCAGTCTCCAATCTCCAGTAAAATACAGTCTCCAGTTAAATCCAGTCTCCAGTCTCCAGTAAAATCCAGTCTCCAGTCCCCAGTCTCCAGTAAAATACAGTCTCCAGTTAAATCCAGTCTCCAGTCCCCAGTCTCCAGTAAATTCCAGTCTCCAGTCTCCAGTAAAATCCAGTCTTCGGTCTCCAGTAAAATCTAGTCTCCAGTAAAATCCAGTCTCCAGTAAAATCCAGTCTCCACTAAAATCCAGTCTCTAGTAAAATCCAGTCTCCAGTAAAATCCAGTCTCCAGTAAAATCCAGTCTCCAGTAAAATCCAGTCTCCAGTAAAATCCAGTCTCCAGTCTCTAGTAAAATCCAGTCTCCAGTAAAATCCAGTCTCCAGTCTCCAGTAAAATCCAGTCTCCAGTAGAATCCAGTCTCCAGCCTCCAGTAAAATCCAGTCTCCAATCTCCAGTAAAATCCAGTCTCTAGTCTCCAGTAAAATCCAGTCTCTAGTCTCCAGTAAAATCCAGTCTCCAGTCTTCAGTCTCCAGTAAAATCCAGTCTCCAGTCTCCAGTAAAATCCAGTCTCCAGTCTCCAGTAAAATCCAGTCTCCAGTCTCCAGTAAAATCCAGTCTCCAATCTCCAGTAAAATCCTGTCTCCAGTAAATTCCAGTCTCCAGTCTCCAATAAAATCCAGTCTCCAGCCTCCAGTAAAATTCAGTCTCCAGTCTCAAGTCTCCAGTCTCCAGTCTCCAGTTAAATCCAGTCTCCAGTCTCCAGTAAAATGCAGTTTTCAGTCTCCAGTAAAATCCAGTCTCCAGTCTCCAGTCTCCAACTCCAGTAAAATCCAGTCTCCAGTCTCCAACTCCAGTAAAATCAAGTCTCCAGTCTCCAGTCTCCAGTAAAATCCAGTCCCCAGTAAAATCCAGTCTCTAGTAAAATCCAGTCTCCAGTAAAATCCAGTCTCCAGTAAAATCCAGTTCCAGTAAAATCCAGTCTCCAGTAAAATCCAGTCTCCAGTAAAATACAGTCTCCAGTCTCCAATCTCCAGTAAAATACAGTATCCAGTTAAATCCAGTCTCCAGTCTCCAGTAAAATCCAGTCTGTAGTCTCCAGTAAAATCCAGTCTCCAGTCTCCAGTCTCCAGTAAAATCCAGTCTCCAGTCTCCAGTCTGCAGTAAAATCCAGTCTCCAGTCTCCAGTAAAATCCAGTCTCCAGTCTCCAGTCTCCAGTAAAATCCAGTCTCCAGTAAAATCCAGTCTCCAGTCTCCAATAAAATCCAGTCTCCAGCCTCTAGTAAAATTCAGTTTTCAGTCTCCAGTCTCCAGTAAAATCCAGTCTCCAGTCTCCAGTCTCCAACTCCAGTAAAATCCAGTCTCCAGTCTCCAGTAAAATCCAGTCTCCAGTCTCCAGTAAAATCCAGTCTCCAGTCTCCAGTAAAATCCAGTCTCCAGAAAAATCCAGTATCCAGTCTCTAGTCTCCAGTCTCCAGTATCCAGTCTCTAGTAAAATCCAGTCTCCAGTCTCCAGTCTCCAGTAAAATCCAGTCTCCAGTCCCCTGTCTCTAGTAAAACCCAGTCTCCAGTCTCCAGTAAAATCCAGTCTCCAGTCTCCAGTCTCCAGTAAAATCCAGTCTCCAGTCTCCAGTCTGCAGTAAAATCCAGTCTCCAGTCTCCAGTAAAATCCAGTCTCCAGTCTACAGTCTCCAGTAAAATCCAGTCTCCAGTAAAATCCAGTCTCCAGTCTCCAATAAAATCCAGTCTCCAGCCTCTAGTAAAATCCAGTCTCCAGTCTCAAGTCTGCAGTCTCCAGTAAAATCCAGTCTCAAGTCTCCATTAAAATCCAGTTTTCAGTCTCCAGTCTCCAGTAAAATCCAGTCTCCAGTCTCCAGTCTCCAACTCCAGTAAAATCCAGTCTCCAGTCTCCAGTAAAATCCAGTCTCCAGTCTCCAGTAAAATCCAGTCTCCAGAAAAATCCAGTATCCAGTCTCTAGTCTCCAGTCTCCAGTATCCAGTCTCTAGTAAAATCCAGTCTCCAGTCTCCAGTCTCCAGTAAAATCCAGTCTCCAGTCCCCTGTCTCTAGTAAAACCCAGTCTCCAGTCTCCAGTCTCCAGTAAAATCCAGTCTCCAGTCTCCAGTCTCCAGGAAAATCCAGTCTCCAGTTAAATCCAGTCTCCAGTAAAATCCAGTCTCCACTAAAATCCAGTCTCCAGTAAAATCCAGTCTCCAGTAAAATCCAGTCTCCAGTCTCCAGTAAAATCCAGTCTCCAGTCTCCAGTAAAATCCAGTCTCCAGTCTCCAATCTCCAGTAAAATCCTGTCTCCAGTAAATTCCACTCTCCAGTCTCCAATAAAATCCAGTCTCCAGCCTCCAGTAAAATCCAGTCTCCAGTCTCCAGTAAAATCCAGTTTTCAGTCTCCAGTCTCCAACTCCAGTAAAATCCAGTCTCCAGTCTCCAGTAAAATCCAGTCTCCCGTCTCCAGTAAAATCCAGTCTCCCGTCTCCAGTAAAATCCAGTCTCCAGTAAAATCCAGTCTCCAGTCTCTAGTAAAATCCATTCTCGAGTAAAATCCAGTCTCCAGTAAAATCCAGTTCCAGTAAAATCCAGTCTCCAGTCTCCAGTAAAATCCAGTCTCCAGTAAAATCCAGTCTCCAGTCTCCAATCTCCAGTAAAATACAGTCTCCAGTTAAATCCAGTCTCCAGTCTCCAGTAAAATCCAGTCTCCAGTCCCCAGTCTCCAGTAAAATACAGTCTCCAGTTAAATCCAGTCTCCAGTCTCCAGTAAAATCCAGTCTCCAGTCCCCAGTCTCCAGTAAATTCCAGTCTCCAGTCTCCAGTAAAATCCAGTCTTCAGTCTCCAGTAAAATCTAGTCTCCAGTAAAATCCAGTCTCCAGTAAAATCCAGTCTCCACTAAAATCCAGTCTCTAGTAAAATCCAGTCTCCAGTAAAATCCAGTCTCCAGTAAAATCCAGTCTCCAGTAAAATCCAGTCTCCAGTCTCTAGTAAAATCCAGTCTCCAATCTCCAGTAAAATCCTGTCTCCAGTAAATTCCAGTCTCCAGTCTCCAATAAAATCCAGTCTCCAGCCTCTAGTAAAATCGAGTCTCCAGTCTCAAGTCTGCAGTCTCCAGTAAAATCCAGTCTCCAGTCTCCATTAAAATCCAGTTTTCAGTCTCCAGTCTCCAGTAAAATCCAGTCTCCAGTCTCCAGTCTCCAACTCCTGTAAAATCCAGTCTCCAGTCTCCAACTCCAGTAAAATCCAGTCTCCAGTCTCCAGTAAAATCCAGTCCCCAGTAAAATCCAGTCTCCAGTCTCTAGTAAAATCCAGTCTCCAGTAAAATCCAGTCTCCAGTAAAATCCAGTTCCAGTAAAATCCAGTCTCCAGTAAAATCCAGTCTCCAGTAAAATACAGTCTCCAGTCTCCAATCTCCAGTAAAATACAGTCTCCAGTTAAATCCAGTCTCCAGTCTCCAGTAAAATCCAGTCTGTAGTCTCCAGTAAAATCCAGTCTCCAGTCTCCAGTCTCCAGTAAAATCCAGTCTCCAGTCTCCAGTCTCCAGTAAAATCCAGTCTCCAGTAAAATCCAGTCTCCAGTCTCCAATAAAATCCAGTCTCCAGCCTCTAGTAAAATCCAGTCTCCAGTATCAAGTCTGCAGTCTCCAGTAAAATCCAGTCTCAAGTCTCCATTAAAATCCAGTTTTCAGTCTCCAGTCTCCAAGAAAATCCAGTCTCCAGTCTCCAGTCTCCAACTCCAGTAAAATCCAGTCTCCAGTCTCCAGTAAAATCCAGTCTCCAGTCTCCAGTCTCCAGTAAAATCCAGTCTCCAGTCTCCAGTAAAATCCACTCTCCAGAAAAATCCAGTATCCAGTCTCTAGTCTCCAGTCTCCAGTATCCAGTCTCTAGTAAAATCCAGTCTCCAGTCTCCAGTCTCCAGTAAAATCCAGTCTCCAGTCCCCTGTCTCTAGTAAAACCCAGTCTCCAGTCTCCAGTCTCCAGTAAAATCCAGTCTCCAGTCTCCAGTCTCCAGGAAAATCCAGTCTCCAGTTAAATCCAGTCTCCAGTAAAATCCAGTCTCCACTAAAATCCAGTCTCCAGTAAAATCCAGTCTCCAGTAAAATCCAGTCTCCAGTAAAATCCAGTCTCCAGTCTCCAGTAAAATCCAGTCTCCAGTCTCCTGTAAAATCCAGTCTCCAGACTCCAATCTCCAGTAAAATCCTGTCTCCAGTAAATTCCACTCTGCAGTCTCCAATAAAATCCAGTCTCCAGCCTCCAGTAAAATCCAGTCTCCAGTCTCCAGTCTCCAACTCCAGTAAAATCCAGTCTCCAGTCTCCAACTCCAGTAAAATCCAATCTCCAGTCTCCAGTAAAATCCAGTCCCCAGTAAAATCCAGTCTCCAGTCTCTAGTAAAATCCAGTCTCCAGTAAAATCCAGTCTCCAGTAAAATCCAGTTCCAGTAAAATCCAGTCTCCAGTAAAATCCAGTCTCCAGTAAAATACAGTCTCCAGTCTCCAATCTCCAGTAAAATACAGTCTCCAGTTAAATCCAGTCTCCAGTCTCCAGTAAAATCCAGTCTCCAGTCTCCAGTAAAATCCAGTCTCCAGTCTCCAGTAAAATCCAGTCTCCAATCTCCAATCTCCAGTAAAATCCTGTCTCCAGTAAATTCCACTCTCCAGTCTCCAATAAAATCCAGTCTCCAGCCTCCAGTAAAATCCAGTCTCCAGTCTCCAGTAAAATCCAGTTTTCAGTCTCCAGTCTCCAGTAAAATCCAGTCTCCAGTCTCCAACTCCAGTAAAATCCAGTCTCCAGTCTCCAGTAAAATCCAGTCTCCCGTCTCCAGTAAAATCCAGTCTCCAGTAAAATCCAGTCTCCAGTCTCTAGTAAAATCCATTCTCGAGTAAAATCCAGTCTCCAGTAAAATCCAGTTCCAGTAAAATCCAGTCTCCAGTAAAATCCAGTCTCCAGTAAAATCCAGTCTCCAGTCTCCAATCTCCAGTAAAATACAGTCTCCAGTAAAATCCAGTCTCCAGTCCCCAGTCTCCAGTAAAATCCAGTCTCCAGTCTCCAGTAAAATCCAGTCTTCAGTCTCCAGTAAAATCTAGTCTCCAGTAAAATCCAGTCTCCAGTAAAATCCAGTCTCCACTAAAATCCAGTCTCTAGTAAAATCCAGTCTCCAGTAAAATCCAGTCTCCAGTAAAATCCAGTCTCCAGTAAAATCCAGTCTCCAGTCTCTAGTAAAATCCAGTCTCCAGTAAAATCCAGTCTCCAGTCTCCAGTAAAATCCAGTCTCCAGTAGAATCCAGTCTCCAGCCTCCAGTAAAATCCAGTCTCCAGTCTCCAGTAAAATCCAGTCTCTAGTCTCCAGTAAAATCCAGTCTCTAGTCTCCAGTAAAATCCAGTCTCCAGTCTTCAGTCTCCAGTAAAATCCAGTCTCCAGTCTCCAGTAAAATCCAGTCTCCAGTCTCCAGTAAAATCCAGTCTCCAGTCTCCAGTAAAATCCAGTCTCCAATCTCCAGTAAAATCCTGTCTCCAGTAAATTCCAGTCTCCAGTCTCCAATAAAATCCAGTCTCCAGCCTCTAGTAAAATCGAGTCTCCAGTCTCAAGTCTGCAGTCTCCAGTAAAATCCAGTCTCCAGTCTCCATTAAAATCCAGTTTTCAGTCTCCAGTCTCCAGTAAAATCCAGTCTCCAGTCTCCAGTCTCCAACTCCTGTAAAATCCAGTCTCCAGTCTCCAACTCCAGTAAAATCCAGTCTCCAGTCTCCAGTAAAATCCAGTCCCCAGTAAAATCCAGTCTCCAGTCTCTAGTAAAATCCAGTCTCCAGTAAAATCCAGTCTCCAGTAAAATCCAGTTCCAGTAAAATCCAGTCTCCAGTAAAATCCAGTCTCCAGTAAAATACAGTCTCCAGTCTCCAATCTCCAGTAAAATACAGTCTCCAGTTAAATCCAGTCTCCAGTCTCCAGTAAAATCCAGTCTGTAGTCTCCAGTAAAATCCAGTCTCCAGTCTCCAGTCTCCAGTAAAATCCAGTCTCCAGTCTCCAGTCTGCAGTAAAATCCAGTCTGCAGTCTCCAGTAAAATCCAGTCTCCAGTCTCCAGTCTCCAGTAAAATCCAGTTCCAGTAAAATCCAGTCTCCAGTCTCCAGTAAAATCCAGTCTCCAGTAAAATCCAGTCTCCAGTCTCCAATCTCCAGTAAAATACAGTCTCCAGTTAAATCCAGTCTCCAGTCTCCAGTAAAATCCAGTCTCCAGTCCCCAGTCTCCAGTAAAATACAGTCTCCAGTTAAATCCAGTCTCCAGTCTCCAGTAAAATCCAGTCTCCAGTCCCCAGTCTCCAGTAAATTCCAGTCTCCAGTCTCCAGTAAAATCCAGTCTTCAGTCTCCAGTAAAATCTAGTCTCCAGTAAAATCCAGTCTCCAGTAAAATCCAGTCTCCACTAAAATCCAGTCTCTAGTAAAATCCAGTCTCCAGTAAAATCCAGTCTCCAGTAAAATCCAGTCTCCAGTAAAATCCAGTCTCCAGTAAAATCCAGTCTCCAGTCTCTAGTAAAATCCAGTCTCCAATCTCCAGTAAAATCCTGTCTCCAGTAAATTCCAGTCTCCAGTCTCCAATAAAATCCAGTCTCCAGCCTCTAGTAAAATCGAGTCTCCAGTCTCAAGTCTGCAGTCTCCAGTAAAATCCAGTCTCCAGTCTCCATTAAAATCCAGTTTTCAGTCTCCAGTCTCCAGTAAAATCCAGTCTCCAGTCTCCAGTCTCCAACTCCTGTAAAATCCAGTCTCCAGTCTCCAACTCCAGTAAAATCCAGTCTCCAGTCTCCAGTAAAATCCAGTCCCCAGTAAAATCCAGTCTCCAGTCTCTAGTAAAATCCAGTCTCCAGTAAAATCCAGTCTCCAGTAAAATCCAGTTCCAGTAAAATCCAGTCTCCAGTAAAATCCAGTCTCCAGTAAAATACAGTCTCCAGTCTCCAATCTCCAGTAAAATACAGTCTCCAGTTAAATCCAGTCTCCAGTCTCCAGTAAAATCCAGTCTGTAGTCTCCAGTAAAATCCAGTCTCCAGTCTCCAGTCTCCAGTAAAATCCAGTCTCCAGTCTCCAGTCTCCAGTAAAATCCAGTCTCCAGTAAAATCCAGTCTCCAGTCTCCAATAAAATCCAGTCTCCAGCCTCTAGTAAAATCCAGTCTCCAGTATCAAGTCTGCAGTCTCCAGTAAAATCCAGTCTCAAGTCTCCATTAAAATCCAGTTTTCAGTCTCCAGTCTCCAAGAAAATCCAGTCTCCAGTCTCCAGTCTCCAACTCCAGTAAAATCCAGTCTCCAGTCTCCAGTAAAATCCAGTCTCCAGTCTCCAGTCTCCAGTAAAATCCAGTCTCCAGTCTCCAGTAAAATCCACTCTCCAGAAAAATCCAGTATCCAGTCTCTAGTCTCCAGTCTCCAGTATCCAGTCTCTAGTAAAATCCAGTCTCCAGTCTCCAGTCTCCAGTAAAATCCAGTCTCCAGTCCCCTGTCTCTAGTAAAACCCAGTCTCCAGTCTCCAGTCTCCAGTAAAATCCAGTCTCCAGTCTCCAGTCTCCAGGAAAATCCAGTCTCCAGTTAAATCCAGTCTCCAGTAAAATCCAGTCTCCACTAAAATCCAGTCTCCAGTAAAATCCAGTCTCCAGTAAAATCCAGTCTCCAGTAAAATCCAGTCTCCAGTCTCCAGTAAAATCCAGTCTCCAGTCTCCAGTAAAATCCAGTCTCCAGTCTCCAATCTCCAGTAAAATCCTGTCTCCAGTAAATTCCACTCTCCAGTCTCCAATAAAATCCAGTCTCCAGCCTCCAGTAAAATCCAGTCTCCAGTCTCCAGTCTCCAACTCCAGTAAAATCCAGTCTCCAGTCTCCAACTCCAGTAAAATCCAATCTCCAGTCTCCAGTAAAATCCAGTCCCCAGTAAAATCCAGTCTCCAGTCTCTAGTAAAATCCAGTCTCCAGTAAAATCCAGTCTCCAGTAAAATCCAGTTCCAGTAAAATCCAGTCTCCAGTAAAATCCAGTCTCCAGTAAAATACAGTCTCCAGTCTCCAATCTCCAGTAAAATACAGTCTCCAGTTAAATCCAGTCTCCAGTCTCCAGTAAAATCCAGTCTCCAGTCTCCAGTAAAATCCAGTCTCCAGTCTCCAGTAAAATCCAGTCTCCAATCTCCAATCTCCAGTAAAATCCTGTCTCCAGTAAATTCCACTCTCCAGTCTCCAATAAAATCCAGTCTCCAGCCTCCAGTAAAATCCAGTCTCCAGTCTCCAGTAAAATCCAGTTTTCAGTCTCCAGTCTCCAGTAAAATCCAGTCTCCAGTCTCCAACTCCAGTAAAATCCAGTCTCCAGTCTCCAGTAAAATCCAGTCTCCCGTCTCCAGTAAAATCCAGTCTCCAGTAAAATCCAGTCTCCAGTCTCTAGTAAAATCCATTCTCGAGTAAAATCCAGTCTCCAGTAAAATCCAGTTTCAGTAAAATCCAGTCTCCAGTCTCCAGTAAAATCCAGTCTCCAGTAAAATCCAGTCTCCAGTCTCCAATCTCCAGTAAGATACAGTCTCCAGTTAAATCCAGTCTCCAGTAAAATGCAGTCTCCAGTCCCCAGTCTCCAGTAAAATCCAGTCTCCAGTCTCCAGTAAAATCCAGTCTTCAGTCTCCAGTAAAATCTAGTCTCCAGTAAAATCCAGTCTCCAGTAAAATCCAGTCTCCACTAAAATCCAGTCTCTAGTAAAATCCAGTCTCCAGTAAAATCCAGTCTCCAGTAAAATCCAGTCTCCAGTCTCTAGTAAAATCCAGTCTCCAGTAAAATCCAGTCTCCAGTCTCCAGTAAAATCCAGTCTCCAGAAGAATCCAGTCTCCAGCCTCCAGTAAAATCCAGTCTCCAGTCTCCAGTAAAATCCAGTCTCTAGTCTCCAGTAAAATCCAGTCTCTAGTCTCCAGTAAAATCCAGTCTCCAGTCTTCAGTCTCCAGTAAAATCCAGTCTCCAGTCTCCAGTAAAATCCAGTCTCCAGTCTCCAGTAAAATCCAGTCTCCAGTCTCCAGTAAAATCCAGTCTCCAATCTCCAGTAAAATCCTGTCTCCAGTAAATTCCAGTCTCCAGTCTCCAATAAAATCCAGTCTCCAGCCTCTAGTAAAATCGAGTCTCCAGTCTCAAGTCTGCAGTCTCCAGTAAAATCCAGTCTCCAGTCTCCATTAAAATCCAGTTTTCAGTCTCCAGTCTCCAGTAAAATCCAGTCTCCAGTCTCCAGTCTCCAACTCCTGTAAAATCCAGTCTCCAGTCTCCAACTCCAGTAAAATCCAGTCTCCAGTCTCCAGTAAAATCCAGTCCCCAGTAAAATCTAGTCTCCAGTCTCTAGTAAAATCCAGTCTCCAGTAAAATCCAGTCTCCAGTAAAATCCAGTTCCAGTAAAATCCAGTCTCCAGTAAAATCCAGTCTCCAGTAAAATACAGTCTCCAGTCTCCAATCTCCAGTAAAATACAGTCTCCAGTTAAATCCAGTCTCCAGTCTCCAGTAAAATCCAGTCTGTAGTCTCCAGTAAAATCCAGTCTCCAGTCTCCAGTCTCCAGTAAAATCCAGTCTCCAGTCTCCAGTCTGCAGTAAAATCCAGTCTGCAGTCTCCAGTAAAATCCAGTCTCCAGTCTCCAGTCTCCAGTAAAATCCAGTCTCCAGTAAAATCCAGTCTCCAGTCTCCAATAAAATCCAGTCTCCAGCCTCTAGTAAAATCCAGTTTTCAGTCTCCAGTCTCCAGTAAAATCCAGTCTCCAGTCTCCAGTCTCCAACTCCAGTAAAATCCAGTCTCCAGTCTCCAGTAAAATCCAGTCTCCAGTCTCCAGTCTCCAGTAAAATCCAGTCTCCAGTCTCCAGTAAAATCCAGTCTCCAGAAAAATCCAGTATCCAGTCTCTAGTCTCCAGTCTCCAGTATCCAGTCTCTAGTAAAATCCAGTCTCCAGTCTCCAGTCTCCAGTAAAATCCAGTCTCCAGTCCCCTGTCTCTAGTAAAACCCAGTCTCCAGTCTCCAGTAAAATCCAGTCTCCAGTCTCCAGTCTCCAGTAAAATCCAGTCTCCAGTCTCCAGTCTGCAGTAAAATCCAGTCTCCAGTCTCCAGTAAAATCCAGTCTCCAGTCTACAGTCTCCAGTAAAATCCAGTCTCCAGTAAAATCCAGTCTCCAGTCTCCAATAAAATCCAGTCTCCAGCCTCTAGTAAAATCCAGTCTCCAGTCTCAAGTCTGCAGTCTCCAGTAAAATCCAGTCTCAAGTCTCCATTAAAATCCAGTTTTCAGTCTCCAGTCTCCAGTAAAATCCAGTCTCCAGTCTCCAGTCTCCAACTCCAGTAAAATCCAGTCTCCAGTCTCCAGTAAAATCCAGTCTCCAGTCTCCAGTAAAATCCAGTCTCCAGTCTCCAGTAAAATCCAGTCTCCAGAAAAATCCAGTATCCAGTCTCTAGTCTCCAGTCTCCAGTATCCAGTCTCTAGTAAAATCCAGTCTCCAGTCTCCAGTCTCCAGTAAAATCCAGTCTCCAGTCCCCTGTCTCTAGTAAAACCCAGTCTCCAGTCTCCAGTCTCCAGTAAAATCCAGTCTCCAGTCTCCAGTCTCCAGGAAAATCCAGTCTCCAGTTAAATCCAGTCTCCAGTAAAATCCAGTCTCCACTAAAATCCAGTCTCCAGTAAAATCCAGTCTCCAGTAAAATCCAGTCTCCAGTCTCCAGTAAAATCCAGTCTCCAGTCTCCAGTAAAATCCAGTCTCCAGTCTCCAATCTCCAGTAAAATCCTGTCTCCAGTAAATTCCACTCTCCAGTCTCCAATAAAATCCAGTCTCCAGCCTCCAGTAAAATCCAGTCTCCAGTCTCCAGTAAAATCCAGTTTTCAGTCTCCAGTCTCCAGTAAAATCCAGTCTCCAGTCTCCAACTCCAGTAAAATCCAGTCTCCAGTCTCCAGTAAAATCCAGTCTCCCGTCTCCAGTAAAATCCAGTCTCCCGTCTCCAGTAAAATCCAGTCTCCAGTAAAATCCAGTCTCCAGTCTCTAGTAAAATCCATTCTCGAGTAAAATCCAGTCTCCAGTAAAATCCAGTTCCAGTAAAATCCAGTCTCCAGTCTCCAGTAAAATCCAGTCTCCAGTAAAATCCAGTCTCCAGTCTCCAATCTCCAGTAAAATACAGTCTCCAGTTAAATCCAGTCTCCAGTCTCCAGTAAAATCCAGTCTCCAGTCCCCAGTCTCCAGTAAAATACAGTCTCCAGTTAAATCCAGTCTCCAGTCTCCAGTAAAATCCAGTCTCCAGTCCCCAGTCTCCAGTAAATTCCAGTCTCCAGTCTCCAGTAAAATCCAGTCTTCAGTCTCCAGTAAAATCTAGTCTCCAGTAAAATCCAGTCTCCAGTAAAATCCAGTCTCCACTAAAATCCAGTCTCTAGTAAAATCCAGTCTCCAGTAAAATCCAGTCTCCAGTAAAATCCAGTCTCCAGTAAAATCCAGTCTCCAGTAAAATCCAGTCTCCAGTCTCTAGTAAAATCCAGTCTCCAATCTCCAGTAAAATCCTGTCTCCAGTAAATTCCAGTCTCCAGTCTCCAATAAAATCCAGTCTCCAGCCTCTAGTAAAATCGAGTCTCCAGTCTCAAGTCTGCAGTCTCCAGTAAAATCCAGTCTCCAGTCTCCATTAAAATCGAGTTTTCAGTCTCCAGTCTCCAGTAAAATCCAGTCTCCAGTCTCCAGTCTCCAACTCCTGTAAAATCCAGTCTCCAGTCTCCAACTCCAGTAAAATCCAGTCTCCAGTCTCCAGTAAAATCCAGTCCCCAGTAAAATCCAGTCTCCAGTCTCTAGTAAAATCCAGTCTCCAGTAAAATCCAGTTCCAGTAAAATCCAGTCTCCAGTAAAATCCAGTCTCCAGTAAAATACAGTCTCCAGTCTCCAATCTCCAGTAAAGTACAGTCTCCAGTTAAATCCAGTCTCCAGTCTCCAGTAAAATCCAGTCTGTAGTCTCCAGTAAAATCCAGTCTCCAGTCTCCAGTCTCCAGTAAAATCCAGTCTCCAGTCTCCAGTCTGCAGTAAAATCCAGTCTCCAGTCTCCAGTAAAATCCAGTCTCCAGTCTCCAGTCTCCAGTAAAATCCAGTCTCCAGTAAAATCCAGTCTCCAGTCTCCAATAAAATCCAGTCTCCAGCCTCTAGTAAAATCCAGTCTCCAGTCTCAAGTCTGCAGTCTCCAGTAAAATCCAGTCTCAAGTCTCCATTAAAATCCAGTTTTCAGTCTCCAGTCTCCAGTAAAATCCAGTCTCCAGTCTCCAGTCTCCAACTCCAGTAAAATCCAGTCTCCAGTCTCCAGTAAAATCCAGTCTCCAGTCTCCAGTCTCCAGTAAAATCCAGTCTCCAGTCTCCAGTAAAATCCAGTCTCCAGAAAAATCCAGTATCCAGTCTCTAGTCTCCAGTCTCCAGTATCCAGTCTCTAGTAAAATCCAGTCTCCAGTCTCCAGTCTCCAGTAAAATCCAGTCTCCAGTCCCCTGTCTCTAGTAAAACCCAGTCTCCAGTCTCCAGTCTCCAGTAAAATCCAGTCTCCAGTCTCCAGTCTCCAGGAAAATCCAGTCTCCAGTTAAATCCAGTCTCCAGTAAAATCCAGTCTCCACTAAAATCCAGTCTCCAGTAAAATCCAGTCTCCAGTAAAATCCAGTCTCCAGTCTCCAATCTCCAGTAAAATCCTGTCTCCAGTAAATTCCACTCTCCAGTCTCCAATAAAATCCAGTCTCCAGCCTCCAGTAAAATCCAGTCTCCAGTCTCCAGTCTCCAACTCCAGTAAAATCCAGTCTCCAGTCTCCAACTCCAGTAAAATCCAATCTCCAGTCTCCAGTAAAATCCAGTCCCCAGTAAAATCCAGTCTCCAGTCTCTAGTAAAATCCAGTCTCCAGTAAAATCCAGTCTCCAGTAAAATCCAGTTCCAGTAAAATCCAGTCTCCAGTAAAATCCAGTCTCCAGTAAAATACAGTCTCCAGTCTCCAATCTCCAGTAAAATACAGTCTCCAGTAAAATCCAGTCTCCAGTCTCCAGTAAAATCCAGTCTCCAGTCTCCAGTAAAATCCAGTCTCCAGTCTCCAGTAAAATCCAGTCTCCAATCTCCAATCTCCAGTAAAATCCTGTCTCCAGTAAATTCCACTCTCCAGTCTCCAATAAAATCCAGTCTCCAGCCTCCAGTAAAATCCAGTCTCCAGTCTCCAGTAAAATCCAGTTTTCAGTCTCCAGTCTCCAGTAAAATCCAGTCTCCAGTCTCCAACTCCAGTAAAATCCAGTCTCCAGTCTCCAGTAAAATCCAGTCTCCCGTCTCCAGTAAAATCCAGTCTCCAGTAAAATCCAGTCTCCAGTCTCTAGTAAAATCCATTCTCGAGTAAAATCCAGTCTCCAGTAAAATCCAGTTCCAGTAAAATCCAGTCTCCAGTCTCCAGTAAAATCCAGTCTCCAGTAAAATCCAGTCTCCAGTCTCCAATCTCCAGTAAAATACAGTCTCCAGTTAAATCCAGTCTCCAGTAAAATCCAGTCTCCAGTCCCCAGTCTCCAGTAAAATCCAGTCTCCAGTCTCCAGTAAAATCCAGTCTTCAGTCTCCAGTAAAATCCAGTCTCCAGTCTCCAGTAAAATCCAGTCTCCAGTCTCCAGTAAAATCCTGTCTCCAGTAAATTCCAGTCTCCAGTCTCCAATAAAATCCAGTCTCCAGCCTCTAGTAAAATCGAGTCTCCAGTCTCAAGTCTGCAGTCTCCAGTAAAATCCAGTCTCCAGTCTCCATTAAAATCCAGTTTTCAGTCTCCAGTCTCCAGTAAAATCCAGTCTCCAGTCTCCAGTCTCCAACTCCTGTAAAATCCAGTCTCCAGTCTCCAACTCCAGTAAAATCCAGTCTCCAGTCTCCAGTAAAATCCAGTCCCCAGTAAAATCCAGTCTCCAGTCTCTAGTAAAATCCAGTCTCCAGTAAAATCCAGTCTCCAGTAAAATCCAGTTCCAGTAAAATCCAGTCTCCAGTAAAATCCAGTCTCCAGTAAAATACAGTCTCCAGTCTCCAATCTCCAGTAAAATACAGTCTCCAGTTAAATCCAGTCTCCAGTCTCCAGTAAAATCCAGTCTGTAGTCTCCAGTAAAATCCAGTCTCCAGTCTCCAGTCTCCAGTAAAATCCAGTCTCCAGTCTCCAGTCTGCAGTAAAATCCAGTCTCCAGTCTCCAGTAAAATCCAGTCTCCAGTCTCCAGTCTCCAGTAAAATCCAGTCTCCAGTAAAATCCAGTCTCCAGTCTCCAATAAAATCCAGTCTCCAGCCTCTAGTAAAATCCAGTCTCCAGTCTCAAGTCTGCAGTCTCCAGTAAAATCCAGTCTCAAGTCTCCATTAAAATCCAGTTTTCAGTCTCCAGTCTCCAGTAAAATCCAGTCTCCAGTCTCCAGTCTCCAACTCCAGTAAAATCCAGTCTCCAGTCTCCAGTAAAATCCAGTCTCCAGTCTCCAGTAAAATCCAGTCTCCAGTCTCCAGTAAAATCCAGTCTCCAGAAAAATCCAGTATCCAGTCTCTAGTCTCCAGTCTCCAGTATCCAGTCTCTAGTAAAATCCAGTCTCCAGTCTCCAGTCTCCAGTAAAATCCAGTCTCCAGTCCCCTGTCTCTAGTAAAACCCAGTCTCCAGTCTCCAGTCTCCAGTAAAATCCAGTCTCCAGTCTCCAGTCTCCAGGAAAATCCAGTCTCCAGTTAAATCCAGTCTCCAGTAAAATCCAGTCTCCACTAAAATCCAGTCTCCAGTAAAATCCAGTCTCCAGTAAAATCCAGTCTCCAGTAAAATCCAGTCTCCAGTCTCCAGTAAAATCCAGTCTCCAGTCTCCAGTAAAATCCAGTCTCCAGTCTCCAATCTCCAGTAAAATCCTGTCTCCAGTAAATTCCACTCTCCAGTCTCCAATAAAATCCAGTCTCCAGCCTCCAGTAAAATCCAGTCTCCAGTCTCCAGTCTCCAACTCCAGTAAAATCCAGTCTCCAGTCTCCAACTCCAGTAAAATCCAATCTCCAGTCTCCAGTAAAATCCAGTCCCCAGTAAAATCCAGTCTCCAGTCTCTAGTAAAATCCAGTCTCCAGTAAAATCCAGTCTCCAGTAAAATCCAGTTCCAGTAAAATCCAGTCTCCAGTAAAATCCAGTCTCCAGTAAAATACAGTCTCCAGTCTCCAATCTCCAGTAAAATACAGTCTCCAGTTAAATCCAGTCTCCAGTCTCCAGTAAAATCCAGTCTCTAGTCTCCAGTAAAATCCAGTCTCCAGTCTCCAGTAAAATCCAGTCTCCAGTCTCCAGTCTGCAGTAAAATCCAGTCTCCAGTCTCCAGTAAAATCCAGTCTCCAGTCTACAGTCTCCAGTAAAATCCAGTCTCCAGTAAAATCCAGTCTCCAGTCTCCAATAAAATCCAGTCTCCAGCCTCTAGTAAAATCCAGTCTCCAGTCTCAAGTCTGCAGTCTCCAGTGAAATCCAGTCTCAAGTCTCCATTAAAATCCAGTTTTCAGTCTCCAGTCTCCAGTAAAATCCAGTCTCCAGTCTCCAGTCTCCAACTCCAGTAAAATCCAGTCTCCAGTCTCCAGTAAAATCCAGTCTCCAGTCTCCAGTAAAATCCAGTCTCCAGAAAAATCCAGTATCCAGTCTCTAGTCTCCAGTCTCCAGTATCCAGTCTCTAGTAAAATCCAGTCTCCAGTCTCCAGTCTCCAGTAAAATCCAGTCTCCAGTCCCCTGTCTCTAGTAAAACCCAGTCTCCAGTCTCCAGTCTCCAGTAAAATCCAGTCTCCAGTCTCCAGTCTCCAGGAAAATCCAGTCTCCAGTAAAATCCAGTCTCCAGTCTCCAATAAAATCCAGTCTCCAGCCTCTAGTAAAATCCAGTCTCCAGTCTCAAGTCTGCAGTCTCCAGTAAAATCCAGTCTCAAGTCTCCATTAAAATCGAGTTTTCAGTCTCCAGTCTCCAGTAAAATCCAGTCTCCAGTCTCCAGTCTCCAACTCCAGTAAAATCCAGTCTCCAGTCTCCAGTAAAATCCAGTCTCCAGTCTCCAGTAAAATCCAGTCTCCAGTCTCCAGTAAAATCCAGTCTCCAGAAAAATCCAGTATCCAGTCTCTAGTCTCCAGTCTCCAGTATCCAGTCTCTAGTAAAATCCAGTCTCCAATAAAATCCAGTCTCCAGCCTCTAGTAAAATCCAGTCTCCAGTCTCAAGTCTGCAGTCTCCAGTAAAATCCAGTCTCAAGTCTCCATTAAAATCGAGTTTTCAGTCTCCAGTCTCCAGTAAAATCCAGTCTCCAGTCTCCAGTCTCCAACTCCAGTAAAATCCAGTCTCCAGTCTCCAGTAAAATCCAGTCTCCAGTCTCCAGTAAAATCCAGTCTCCAGTCTCCAGTAAAATCCAGTCTCCAGAAAAATCCAGTATCCAGTCTCTAGTCTCCAGTCTCCAGTATCCAGTCTCTAGTAAAATCCAGTCTCCAGTCTCCAGTCTCCAGTAAAATCCAGTCTCCAGTCCCCTGTCTCTAGTAAAACCCAGTCTCCAGTCTCCAGTCTCCAGTAAAATCCAGTCTCCAGTCTCCAGTCTCCAGGAAAATCCAGTCTCTAGTTAAATCCAGTCTCCAGTAAAATCCAGTCTCCACTAAAATCCAGTCTCCAGTAAAATCCAGTCTCCAGTAAAATCCAGTCTCCAGTCTCCAGTAAAATCCAGTCTCCAGTCTCCAATCTCCAGTAAAATCCTGTCTCCAGTAAATTCCAGTCTCCAGTCTCCAATAAAATCCAGTCTCCAGCCTCCAGTAAAATCCAGTCTCCAGTCTCCAGTAAAATCCAGTTTTCAGTCTCCAGTCTCCAGTAAAATCCAGTCTCCAGTCTCCAACTCCAGTAAAATCCAGTCTCCAGTCTCCAGTAAAATCCAGTCTCCCGTCTCCAGTAAAATCCAGTCTCCAGTAAAATCCAGTCTCCAGTCTCTAGTAAAATCCATTCTCGAGTAAAATCCAGTCTCCAGTAAAATCCAGTTCCAGTAAAATCCAGTCTCCAGTAAAATCCAGTCTCCAGTCTCCAGTAAAATCCAGTCTCCAGTAAAATCCAGTCTCCAGTCTCCAATCTCCAGTAAAATACAGTCTCCAGTTAAATCCAGTCTCCAGTCTCCAGTAAAATCCAGTCTCCAGTCCCCAGTCTCCAGTAAAATCCAGTCTCCAGTCTCCAGTCTCCAGTAAAATCCAGTCTTCAGTCTCCAGTAAAATCTAGTCTCCAGTAAAATCCAGTCTCCAGTAAAATCCAGTCTCCAGCCTCCAGTAAAATCCAGTCTCCAGTCTCCAGTAAAATCCAGTCTCTAGTCTCCAGTAAAATCCAGTCTCCAGTAAATTCCAGTCTCCAGTCTCCAATAAAATCCAGTCTCCAGCCTCCAGTAAAATTCAGTCTCCAGTCTCAAGTCTCCAGTCTCCAGTCTCCAGTTAAATCCAGTCTCCAGTCTCCAGTAAAATGCAGTTTTCAGTCTCCAGTCTCCAGTAAAATCCAGTCTCCAGTCTCCAACTCCAGTAAAATCCAGTCTCCAGTCTCCAACTCCAGTAAAATCCAGTCTCCAGTCTCCAGTAAAATCCAGTCTCCAGTAAAATCCAGTCTCCAGTCTCTAGTAAAATCCAGTCTCCAGTAAAATCCAGTCTCCAGTAAAATCCAGTTCCAGTAAAATCCAGTCTCCAGTAAAATCCAGTTTCCAGTAAAATACAGTCTCCAGTCTCCAATCTCCAGTAAAATACAGTCTCCAGTTAAATCCAGTCTCCAGTCTCCAGTAAAATCCAGTCTCTAGTCTCCAGTAAAATCCAGTCTCCAGTCTCCAGTCTCCAGTAAAATCCAGTCTCCAGTCTCCAGTCTGCAGTAAAATCCAGTCTCCAGTCTCCAGTAAAATCCAGTCTCCAGTCTCCAGTCTCCAGTAAAATCCAGTCTCCAGTCTCCAATAAAATCCAGTCTCCAGCCTCTAGTAAAATCCAGTCTCCAGTCTCAAGTCTGCAGTCTCCAGTAAAATCCAGTCTCAAGTCTCCATTAAAATCCAGTTTTCAGTCTCCAGTCTCCAGTAAAATCCAGTCTCCAGTCTCCAGTCTCCAACTCCAGTAAAATCCAGTCTCCAGTCTCCAGTAAAATCCAGTCTCCAGTCTCCAGTCTCCAGTAAAATCCAGTCTCCAGTCTCCAGTAAAATCCAGTCTCCAGAAAAATCCAGTATCCAGTCTCTAGTCTCCAGTCTCCAGTATCCAGTCTCTAGTAAAATCCAGTCTCCAGACTCCAGTCTCCAGGAAAATCCAGTCTCCAGTTAAATCCAGTCTCCAGTAAAATCCAGTCTCCACTAAAATCCAGTCTCCAGTAAAATCCAGTCTCCAGTAAAATCCAGTCTCCAGTAAAATCCAGTCTCCAGTCTCCAGTAAAATCCTGTCTCCAGTAAATTCCAGTCTCCAGTCTCCAATAAAATCCAGTCTCCAGCCTCCAGTAAAATTCAGTCTCCAGTCTCCAGTCTCCAGTAAAATCCAGTCTCCAGTAAAATCCAGTCTCCAGTCTCCAATAAAATCCAGTCTCCAGCCTCTAGTAAAATCCAGTCTCCAGTCTCAAGTCTGCAGTCTCCAGTAAAATCCAGTCTCAAGTCTCCATTAAAATCCAGTTTTCAGTCTCCAGTCTCCAGTAAAATCCAGTCTCCAGTCTCCAGTCTCCAACTCCAGTAAAATCCAGTCTCCAGTCTCCAGTAAAATCCAGTCTCCAGTCTCCAGTAAAATCCAGTCTCCAGTCTCCAGTAAAATCCAGTCTCCAGAAAAATCCAGTATCCAGTCTCTAGTCTCCAGTCTCCAGTATCCAGTCTCTAGTAAAATCCAGTCTCCAGTCTCCAGTCTCCAGTAAAATCCAGTCTCCAGTCCCCTGTCTCTAGTAAAACCCAGTCTCCAGTCTCCAGTCTCCAGTAAAATCCAGTCTCCAGTCTCCAGTCTCCAGGAAAATCCAGTCTCCAGTTAAATCCAGTCTCCAGTAAAATCCAGTCTCCACTAAAATCCAGTCTCCAGTAAAATCCAGTCTCCAGTAAAATCCAGTCTCCAGTAAAATCCAGTCTCCAGTCTCCAGTAAAATCCAGTCTCCAGTCTCCAGTAAAATCCAGTCTCCAGTCTCCAATCTCCAGTAAAATCCTGTCTCCAGTAAATTCCACTCTCCAGTCTCCAATAAAATCCAGTCTCCAGCCTCCAGTAAAATCCAGTCTCCAGTCTCCAGTCTCCAACTCCAGTAAAATCCAGTCTCCAGTCTCCAACTCCAGTAAAATCCAATCTCCAGTCTCCAGTAAAATCCAGTCCCCAGTAAAATCCAGTCTCCAGTCTCTAGTAAAATCCAGTCTCCAGTAAAATCCAGTCTCCAGTAAAATCCAGTTCCAGTAAAATCCAGTCTCCAGTAAAATCCAGTCTCCAGTAAAATACAGTCTCCAGTTAAATCCAGTCTCCAGTCTCCAGTAAAATCCAGTCTCTAGTCTCCAGTAAAATCCAGTCTCCAGTCTCCAGTAAAATCCAGTCTCCAGTCTCCAGTCTGCAGTAAAATCCAGTCTCCAGTCTCCAGTAAAATCCAGTCTCCAGTCTACAGTCTCCAGTAAAATCCAGTCTCCAGTAAAATCCAGTCTCCAGTCTCCAATAAAATCCAGTCTCCAGCCTCTAGTAAAATCCAGTCTCCAGTCTCAAGTCTGCAGTCTCCAGTGAAATCCAGTCTCAAGTCTCCATTAAAATCCAGTTTTCAGTCTCCAGTCTCCAGTAAAATCCAGTCTCCAGTCTCCAGTCTCCAACTCCAGTAAAATCCAGTCTCCAGTCTCCAGTAAAATCCAGTCTCCAGTCTCCAGTAAAATCCAGTCTCCAGTCTCCAGTAAAATCCAGTCTCCAGAAAAATCCAGTATCCAGTCTCTAGTCTCCAGTCTCCAGTATCCAGTCTCTAGTAAAATCCAGTCTCCAGTCTCCAGTCTCCAGTAAAATCCAGTCTCCAGTCCCCTGTCTCTAGTAAAACCCAGTCTCCAGTCTCCAGTCTCCAGTAAAATCCAGTCTCCAGTCTCCAGTCTCCAGGAAAATCCAGTCTCCAGTAAAATCCAGTCTCCAGTCTCCAATAAAATCCAGTCTCCAGCCTCTAGTAAAATCCAGTCTCCAGTCTCAAGTCTGCAGTCTCCAGTAAAATCCAGTCTCAAGTCTCCATTAAAATCGAGTTTTCAGTCTCCAGTCTCCAGTAAAATCCAGTCTCCAGTCTCCAGTCTCCAACTCCAGTAAAATCCAGTCTCCAGTCTCCAGTAAAATCCAGTCTCCAGTCTCCAGTAAAATCCAGTCTCCAGAAAAATCCAGTATCCAGTCTCTAGTCTCCAGTCTCCAGTATCCAGTCTCTAGTAAAATCCAGTCTCCAATAAAATCCAGTCTCCAGCCTCTAGTAAAATCCAGTCTCCAGTCTCAAGTCTGCAGTCTCCAGTAAAATCCAGTCTCAAGTCTCCATTAAAATCGAGTTTTCAGTCTCCAGTCTCCAGTAAAATCCAGTCTCCAGTCTCCAGTCTCCAACTCCAGTAAAATCCAGTCTCCAGTCTCCAGTAAAATCCAGTCTCCAGTCTCCAGTAAAATCCAGTCTCCAGTCTCCAGTAAAATCCAGTCTCCAGAAAAATCCAGTATCCAGTCTCTAGTCTCCAGTCTCCAGTATCCAGTCTCTAGTAAAATCCAGTCTCCAGTCTCCAGTCTCCAGTAAAATCCAGTCTCCAGTCCCCTGTCTCTAGTAAAACCCAGTCTCCAGTCTCCAGTCTCCAGTAAAATCCAGTCTCCAGTCTCCAGTCTCCAGGAAAATCCAGTCTCTAGTTAAATCCAGTCTCCAGTAAAATCCAGTCTCCACTAAAATCCAGTCCCCAGTAAAATCCAGTCTCCAGTAAAATCCAGTCTCCAGTCTCCAGTAAAATCCAGTCTCCAGTCTCCAATCTCCAGTAAAATCCTGTCTCCAGTAAATTCCAGTCTCCAGTCTCCAATAAAATCCAGTCTCCAGCCTCCAGTAAAATCCAGTCTCCAGTCTCCAGTAAAATCCAGTTTTCAGTCTCCAGTCTCCAGTAAAATCCAGTCTCCAGTCTCCAACTCCAGTAAAATCCAGTCTCCAGTCTCCAGTAAAATCCAGTCTCCCGTCTCCAGTAAAATCCAGTCTCCAGTAAAATCCAGTCTCCAGTCTCTAGTAAAATCCATTCTCGAGTAAAATCCAGTCTCCAGTAAAATCCAGTTCCAGTAAAATCCAGTCTCCAGTAAAATCCAGTCTCCAGTCTCCAGTAAAATCCAGTCTCCAGTAAAATCCAGTCTCCAGTCTCCAATCTCCAGTAAAATACAGTCTCCAGTTAAATCCAGTCTCCAGTCTCCAGTAAAATCCAGTCTCCAGTCCCCAGTCTCCAGTAAAATCCAGTCTCCAGTCTCCAGTCTCCAGTAAAATCCAGTCTTCAGTCTCCAGTAAAATCTAGTCTCCAGTAAAATCCAGTCTCCAGTAAAATCCAGTCTCCAGCCTCCAGTAAAATCCAGTCTCCAGTCTCCAGTAAAATCCAGTCTCTAGTCTCCAGTAAAATCCAGTCTCCAGTAAATTCCAGTCTCCAGTCTCCAATAAAATCCAGTCTCCAGCCTCCAGTAAAATTCAGTCTCCAGTCTCAAGTCTCCAGTCTCCAGTCTCCAGTTAAATCCAGTCTCCAGTCTCCAGTAAAATGCAGTTTTCAGTCTCCAGTCTCCAGTAAAATCCAGTCTCCAGTCTCCAACTCCAGTAAAATCCAGTCTCCAGTCTCCAACTCCAGTAAAATCCAGTCTCCAGTCTCCAGTCTCCAGTAAAATCCAGTCTCCAGTAAAATCCAGTCTCCAGTCTCTAGTAAAATCCAGTCTCCAGTAAAATCCAGTCTCCAGTAAAATCCAGTTCCAGTAAAATCCAGTCTCCAGTAAAATCCAGTTTCCAGTAAAATACAGTCTCCAGTCTCCAATCTCCAGTAAAATACAGTCTCCAGTTAAATCCAGTCTCCAGTCTCCAGTAAAATCCAGTCTCTAGTCTCCAGTAAAATCCAGTCTCCAGTCTCCAGTCTCCAGTAAAATCCAGTCTCCAGTCTCCAGTCTGCAGTAAAATCCAGTCTCCAGTCTCCAGTAAAATCCAGTCTCCAGTCTCCAGTCTCCAGTAAAATCCAGTCTCCAGTCTCCAATAAAATCCAGTCTCCAGCCTCTAGTAAAATCCAGTCTCCAGTCTCAAGTCTGCAGTCTCCAGTAAAATCCAGTCTCAAGTCTCCATTAAAATCCAGTTTTCAGTCTCCAGTCTCCAGTAAAATCCAGTCTCCAGTCTCCAGTCTCCAACTCCAGTAAAATCCAGTCTCCAGTCTCCAGTAAAATCCAGTCTCCAGTCTCCAGTCTCCAGTAAAATCCAGTCTCCAGTCTCCAGTAAAATCCAGTCTCCAGAAAAATCCAGTATCCAGTCTCTAGTCTCCAGTCTCCAGTATCCAGTCTCTAGTAAAATCCAGTCTCCAGACTCCAGTCTCCAGGAAAATCCAGTCTCCAGTTAAATCCAGTCTCCAGTAAAATCCAGTCTCCACTAAAATCCAGTCTCCAGTAAAATCCAGTCTCCAGTAAAATCCAGTCTCCAGTAAAATCCAGTCTCCAGTCTCCAGTAAAATCCTGTCTCCAGTAAATTCCAGTCTCCAGTCTCCAATAAAATCCAGTCTCCAGCCTCCAGTAAAATTCAGTCTCCAGTCTCAAGTCTGCAGTCTCCAGTCTCCAGTAAAATCCAGTCTCCAGTCTCCAGTAAAATACAGATTTCAGTCTCCAGTCTCCAGTAAAATCCAGTCTCCAGTCTCCAACTCCAGTAAAATCCAGTCTCAAGTCTCCAGTAAAATCCAGTCTCCCGTCTCCAGTAAAATCCAGTCTCCAGTAAAATCCAGTTCCAGTAAAATCCAGTCTCCAGTAAAATCCAGTCTCCAGTCTCCAGTAAAATCCAGTCTCCAGTAGAATCCAGTCTCCAGCCTCCAGTAAAATCCAGTCTCCAGTCTCCAGTAAAATCCAGTCTCTAGTCTCCAGTAAAATCCAGTCTCTAGTCTCCAGTAAAATCCAGTCTCCAGTCTTCAGTCTCCAGTAAAATCCAGTCTCCAGTCTCCAGTAAAATCCAGTCTCCAGTCTCCAGTAAAATCCAGTCTCCAGTCTCCAGTAAAATCCAGTCTCCAATCTCCAGTAA
This sequence comes from Amblyomma mixtum, assembly GCF_055824585.1. Classification (NCBI taxonomy): domain Eukaryota; kingdom Metazoa; phylum Arthropoda; class Arachnida; order Ixodida; family Ixodidae; genus Amblyomma; species Amblyomma mixtum. The sequence continues at coordinate 89,462,857 of NC_143021.1, forward strand.
AATCCTGTCTCCAGTAAATTCCAGTCTCCAGTCTCCAATAAAATCCAGTCTCCAGCCTCCAGTAAAATTCAGTCTCCAGTCTCAAGTCTCCAGTCTCCAGTCTCCAGTTAAATCCAGTCTCCAGTCTCCAGTAAAATGCAGTTTTCAGTCTCCAGTCTCCAGTAAAATCCAGTCTCCAGTCTCCAGTCTCCAACTCCAGTAAAATCCAGTCTCCAGTCTCCAACTCCAGTAAAATCCAGTCTCCAGTCTCCAGTAAAATCCAGTCCCCAGTAAAATCCAGTCTCCAGTCTCTAGTAAAATCCAGTCTCCAGTAAAATCCAGTCTCCAGTAAAATCCAGTTCCAGTAAAATCCAGTCTCCAGTAAAATCCAGTCTCCAGTAAAATACAGTCTCCAGTCTCCAATCTCCAGTAAAATACAGTCTCCAGTTAAATCCAGTCTCCAGTCTCCAGTAAAATCCAGTCTCTAGTCTCCAGTAAAATCCAGTCTCCAGTAAAATCCAGTCTCCAGTCTCCAGTCTGCAGTAAAATCCAGTCTCCAGTCTCCAGTAAAATCCAGTCTCCAGTCTCCAGTCTCCAGTAAAATCCAGTCTCCAGTCTCCAATAAAATCCAGTCTCCAGCCTCTAGTAAAATCCAGTCTCCAGTCTCAAGTCTGCAGTCTCCAGTAAAATCCAGTCTCAAGTCTCCATTAAAATCCAGTTTTCAGTCTCCAGTCTCCAGTAAAATCCAGTCTCCAGTCTCCAACTCCAGTAAAATCCAGTCTCCAGTCTCCAGTAAAATCCAGTCTCCAGTCTCCAGTAAAATCCAGTCTCCAGTCTCCAGAAAAATCCAGTATCCAGTCTCTAGTCTCCAGTCTCCAGTATCCAGTCTCTAGTAAAATCCAGTCTCCAGTCTCCAGTCTCCAGTAAAATCCAGTCTCCAGTCCCCTGTCTCTAGTAAAACCCAGTCTCCAGTCTCCAGTCTCCAGTAAAATCCAGTCTCCAGTCTCCAGGAAAATCCAGTCTCCAGTTAAATCCAGTCTCCAGTAAAATCCAGTCTCCACTAAAATCCAGTCTCCAGTAAAATCCAGTCTCCAGTAAAATCCAGTCTCCAGTAAAATCCAGTCTCCAGTCTCCAGTAAAATCCAGTCTCCAGTCTCCAGTAAAATCCAGTCTCCAATCTCCAATCTCCAGTAAAATCCTGTCTCCAGTAAATTCCACTCTCCAGTCTCCAATAAAATCCAGTCTCCAGCCTCCAGTAAAATCCAGTCTCCAGTCTCCAGTAAAATCCAGTTTTCAGTCTCCAGTCTCCAGTAAAATCCAGTCTCCAGTCTCCAACTCCAGTAAAATCCAGTCTTCAGTCTCCAGTAAAATCCAGTCTCCCGTCTCCAGTAAAATCCAGTCTCCAGTAAAATCCAGTCTCCAGTCTCTAGTAAAATCCATTCTCGAGTAAAATCCAGTCTCCAGTAAAATCCAGTTCCAGTAAAATCCAGTCTCCAGTCTCCAGTAAAATCCAGTCTCCAGTCTCCAATCTCCAGTAAAATACAGTCTCCAGTTAAATCCAGTCTCCAGTCTCCAGTAAAATCCAGTCTCCAGTCCCCAGTCTCCAGTAAAATCCAGTCTCCAGTCTCCAGTAAAATCCAGTCTTCAGTCTCCAGTAAAATCTAGTCTCCAGTAAAATCCAGTCTCCAGTAAAATCCAGTCTCCACTAAAATCCAGTCTCTAGTAAAATCCAGTCTCCAGTAAAATCCAGTCTCCAGTAAAATCCAGTCTCCAGTAAAATCCAGTCTCCAGTAAAATCCAGTCTCCAGTCTCTAGTAAAATCCAGTCTCCAGTAAAATCCAGTCTCCAGTCTCCAGTAAAATCCAGTCTCCAGTAGAATCCAGTCTCCAGCCTCCAGTAAAATCCAGTCTCCAGTCTCCAGTAAAATCCAGTCTCTAGTCTCCAGTAAAATCCAGTCTCTAGTCTCCAGTAAAATCCAGTCTCCAGTCTTCAGTCTCCAGTAAAATCCAGTCTCCAGTCTCCAGTAAAATCCAGTCTCCAGTCTCCAGTAAAATCCAGTCTCCAGTCTCCAGTAAAATCCAGTCTCCAATCTCCAGTAAAATCCTGTCTCCAGTAAATTCCAGTCTCCAGTCTCCAATAAAATCCAGTCTCCAGCCTCCAGTAAAATTCAGTCTCCAGTCTCAAGTCTCCAGTCTCCAGTCTCCAGTTAAATCCAGTCTCCAGTCTCCAGTAAAATGCAGTTTTCAGTCTCCAGTCTCCAGTAAAATCCAGTCTCCAGTCTCCAGTCTCCAACTCCAGTAAAATCCAGTCTCCAGTCTCCAACTCCAGTAAAATCCAGTCTCCAGTCTCCAGTCTCCAGTAAAATCCAGTCCCCAGTAAAATCCAGTCTCCAGTCTCTAGTAAAATCCAGTCTCCAGTAAAATCCAGTCTCCAGTAAAATACAGTCTCCAGTCTCCAATCTCCAGTAAAATACAGTCTCCAGTTAAATCCAGTCTCCAGTCTCCAGTAAAATCCAGTCTGTAGTCTCCAGTAAAATCCAGTCTCCAGTCTCCAGTCTCCAGTAAAATCCAGTCTCCAGTCTCCAGTCTGCAGTAAAATCCAGTCTCCAGTCTCCAGTAAAATCCAGTCTCCAGTCTCCAGTCTCCAGTAAAATCCAGTCTCCAGTAAAATCCAGTCTCCAGTAAAATCCAGTCTCCAGTAATATCCAGTCTCCAGTCTCCAATAAAATCCAGTCTCCAGCCTCTAGTAAAATCCAGTTTTCAGTCTCCAGTCTCCAGTAAAATCCAGTCTCCAGTCTCCAACTCCAGTAAAATCCAGTCTCCAGTCTCCAGTAAAATCCAGTCTCGAGTCTCCAGTCTCCAGTAAAATCCAGTCTCCAGTCTCCAGTAAAATCCAGTCTCCAGAAAAATCCAGTATCCAGTCTCTAGTCTCCAGTCTCCAGTATCCAGTCTCTAGTAAAATCCAGTCTCCAGTCTCCAGTCTCCAGTAAAATCCAGTCTCCAGTCCCCTGTCTCTAGTAAAACCCAGTCTCCAGTCTCCAGTCTCCAGTAAAATCCAGTCTCCAGTCTCCAGTCTCCAGGAAAATCCAGTCTCCAGTTAAATCCAGTCTCGAGTAAAATCCAGTCTCCACTAAAATCCAGTCTCCAGTAAAATCCAGTCTCCAGTAAAATCCAGTCTCCAGTAAAATCCAGTCTCCAGTCTCCAGTAAAATCCAGTCTCCAGTCTCCAGTAAAATCCAGTCTCCAGTCTCCAATCTCCAGTAAAATCCTGTCTCCAGTAAATTCCACTCTCCAGTCTCCAATAAAATCCAGTCTCCAGCCTCCAGTAAAATCCAGTCTCCAGTCTCCAGTCTCCAACTCCAGTAAAATCCAGTCTCCAGTCTCCAACTCCAGTAAAATCCAATCTCCAGTCTCCAGTAAAATCCAGTCCCCAGTAAAATCCAGTCTCCAGTCTCTAGTAAAATCCAGTCTCCAGTAAAATCCAGTCTCCAGTAAAATCCAGTTCCAGTAAAATCCAGTCTCCAGTAAAATCCAGTCTCCAGTAAAATACAGTCTCCAGTCTCCAATCTCCAGTAAAATACAGTCTCCAGTTAAATCCAGTCTCCAGTCTCCAGTAAAATCCAGTCTCTAGTCTCCAGTAAAATCCAGTCTCCAGTCTCCAGTAAAATCCAGTCTCCAGTCTCCAGTCTGCAGTAAAATCCAGTCTCCAGTCTCCAGTAAAATCCAGTCTCCAGTCTACAGTCTCCAGTAAAATCCAGTCTCCAGTAAAATCCAGTCTCCAGTCTCCAATAAAATCCAGTCTCCAGCCTCTAGTAAAATCTAGTCTCCAGTCTCAAGTCTGCAGTCTCCAGTAAAATCCAGTCTCAAGTCTCCATTAAAATCCAGTTTTCAGTCTCCAGTCTCCAGTAAAATCCAGTCTCCAGTCTCCAGTCTCCAACTCCAGTAAAATCCAGTCTCCAGTCTCCAGTAAAATCCAGTCTCCAGTCTCCAGTAAAATCCAGTCTCCAGTCTCCAGTAAAATCCAGTCTCCAGAAAAATCCAGTATCCAGTCTCTAGTCTCCAGTCTCCAGTATCCAGTCTCTAGTAAAATCCAGTCTCCAGTCTCCAGTCTCCAGTAAAATCCAGTCTCCAATCCCCTGTCTCTAGTAAAACCCAGTCTCCAGTCTCCAGTCTCCAGTAAAATCCAGTCTCCAGTCTCCAGTCTCCAGGAAAATCCAGTCTCCAGTTAAATCCAGTCTCCAGTAAAATCCAGTCTCCAGTCTCCAGTCTCCAACTCCAGTAAAATCCAGTCTCCAGTCTCCAGTAAAATCCAGTCTCCAGTCTCCAGTAAAATCCAGTCTCCAGTCTCCAGAAAAATCCAGTATCCAGTCTCTAGTCTCCAGTCTCCAGTATCCAGTCTCTAGTAAAATCCAGTCTCCAGTCTCCAGTCTCCAGTAAAATCCAGTCTCCAGTCCCCTGTCTCTAGTAAAACCCAGTCTCCAGTCTCCAGTCTCCAGTAAAATCCAGTCTCCAGTCTCCAGGAAAATCCAGTCTCCAGTTAAATCCAGTCTCCAGTAAAATCCAGTCTCCACTAAAATCCAGTCTCCAGTAAAATCCAGTCTCCAGTAAAATCCAGTCTCCAGTAAAATCCAGTCTCCAGTCTCCAGTAAAATCCAGTCTCCAGTCTCCAGTAAAATCCAGTCTCCAATCTCCAATCTCCAGTAAAATCCTGTCTCCAGTAAATTCCACTCTCCAGTCTCCAATAAAATCCAGTCTCCAGCCTCCAGTAAAATCCAGTCTCCAGTCTCCAGTAAAATCCAGTTTTCAGTCTCCAGTCTCCAGTAAAATCCAGTCTCCAGTCTCCAACTCCAGTAAAATCCAGTCTTCAGTCTCCAGTAAAATCCAGTCTCCCGTCTGCAGTAAAATCCAGTCTCCAGTAAAATCCAGTCTCCAGTCTCTAGTAAAATCCATTCTCGAGTAAAATCCAGTCTCCAGTAAAATCCAGTTCCAGTAAAATCCAGTCTCCAGTCTCCAGTAAAATCCAGTCTCCAGTAAAATCCAGTCTCCAGTCTCCAATCTCCAGTAAAATACAGTCTCCAGTTAAATCCAGTCTCCAGTCTCCAGTAAAATCCAGTCTCCAGTCCCCAGTCTCCAGTAAAATCCAGTCTCCAGTCTCCAGTAAAATCCAGTCTTCAGTCTCCAGTAAAATCTAGTCTCCAGTAAAATCCAGTCTCCAGTAAAATCCAGTCTCCACTAAAATCCAGTCTCTAGTAAAATCCAGTCTCCAGTAAAATCCAGTCTCCAGTAAAATCCAGTCTCCAGTAAAATCCAGTCTCCAGTAAAATCCAGTCTCCAGTCTCTAGTAAAATCCAGTCTCCAGTAAAATCCAGTCTCCAGTCTCCAGTAAAATCCAGTCTCCAGTAGAATCCAGTCTCCAGCCTCCAGTAAAATCCAGTCTCCAGTCTCCAGTAAAATCCAGTCTCTAGTCTCCAGTAAAATCCAGTCTCTAGTCTCCAGTAAAATCCAGTCTCCAGTCTTCAGTCTCCAGTAAAATCCAGTCTCCAGTCTCCAGTAAAATCCAGTCTCCAGTCTCCAGTAAAATCCAGTCTCCAGTCTCCAGTAAAATCCAGTCTCCAATCTCCAGTAAAATCCTGTCTCCAGTAAATTCCAGTCTCCAGTCTCCAATAAAATCCAGTCTCCAGCCTCCAGTAAAATTCAGTCTCCAGTCTCAAGTCTCCAGTCTCCAGTCTCCAGTTAAATCCAGTCTCCAGTCTCTAGTAAAATGCAGTTTTCAGTCTCCAGTCTCCAGTAAAATCCAGTCTCCAGTCTCCAGTCTCCAACTCCAGTAAAATCCAGTCTCCAGTCTCCAACTCCAGTAAAATCCAGTCTCCAGTCTCCAGTCTCCAGTAAAATCCAGTCCCCAGTAAAATCCAGTCTCCAGTCTCTAGTAAAATCCAGTCTCCAGTAAAATCCAGTCTCCAGTAAAATACAGTCTCCAGTCTCCAATCTCCAGTAAAATACAGTCTCCAGTTAAATCCAGTCTCCAGTCTCCAGTAAAATCCAGTCTGTAGTCTCCAGTAAAATCCAGTCTCCAGTCTCCAGTCTCCAGTAAAATCCAGTCTCCAGTCTCCAGTCTGCAGTAAAATCCAGTCTCCAGTCTCCAGTAAAATCCAGTCTCCAGTCTCCAGTCTCCAGTAAAATCCAGTCTCCAGTAAAATCCAGTCTCCAGTAAAATCCAGTCTCCAGTAAAATCCAGTCTGCAGTCTCCAATAAAATCCAGTCTCCAGCCTCTAGTAAAATCCAGTTTTCAGTCTCCAGTCTCCAGTAAAATCCAGTCTCCAGTCTCCAGTCTCCAACTCCAGTAAAATCCAGTCTCCAGTCTCCAGTAAAATCCAGTCTCCAGTCTCCAGTAAAATCCAGTCTCCAGTCTCCAGTTAAATCCAGTCTCCAGTCTCTAGTAAAATGCAGTTTTCAGTCTCCAGTCTCCAGTAAAATCCAGTCTCCAGTCTCCAGTCTCCAACTCCAGTAAAATCCAGTCTCCAGTCTCCAACTCCAGTAAAATCCAGTCTCCAGTCTCCAGTCTCCAGTAAAATCCAGTCCCCAGTAAAATCCAGTCTCCAGTCTCTAGTAAAATCCAGTCTCCAGTAAAATCCAGTCTCCAGTAAAATACAGTCTCCAGTCTCCAATCTCCAGTAAAATACAGTCTCCAGTTAAATCCAGTCTCCAGTCTCCAGTAAAATCCAGTCTGTAGTCTCCAGTAAAATCCAGTCTCCAGTCTCCAGTCTCCAGTAAAATCCAGTCTCCAGTCTCCAGTCTGCAGTAAAATCCAGTCTCCAGTCTCCAGTAAAATCCAGTCTCCAGTCTCCAGTCTCCAGTAAAATCCAGTCTCCAGTAAAATCCAGTCTCCAGTAAAATCCAGTCTCCAGTAAAATCCAGTCTCCAGTCTCCAATAAAATCCAGTCTCCAGCCTCTAGTAAAATCCAGTTTTCAGTCTCCAGTCTCCAGTAAAATCCAGTCTCCAGTCTCCAGTCTCCAACTCCAGTAAAATCCAGTCTCCAGTCTCCAGTAAAATCCAGTCTCCAGTCTCCAGTCTCCAGTAAAATCCAGTCTCCAGTCTCCAGTAAAATCCAGTCTCCAGAAAAATCCAGTATCCAGTCTCTAGTCTCCAGTCTCCAGTATCCAGTCTCTAGTAAAATCCAGTCTCCAGTCTCCAGTCTCCAGTAAAATCCAGTCTCCAGTCCCCTGTCTCTAGTAAAACCCAGTCTCCAGTCTCCAGTCTCCAGTAAAATCCAGTCTCCAGTCTCCAGTCTCCAGGAAAATCCAGTCTCCAGTTAAATCCAGTCTCCAGTAAAATCCAGTCTCCACTAAAATCCAGTCTCCAGTAAAATCCAGTCTCCAGTAAAATCCAGTCTCCAGTAAAATCCAGTCTCCAGTCTCCAGTAAAATCCAGTCTCCAGTCTCCAGTAAAATCCAGTCTCCAGTCTCCAATCTCCAGTAAAATCCTGTCTCCAGTAAATTCCACTCTCCAGTCTCCAATAAAATCCAGTCTCCAGCCTCCAGTAAAATCCAGTCTCCAGTCTCCAGTCTCCAACTCCAGTAAAATCCAGTCTCCAGTCTCCAACTCCAGTAAAATCCAATCTCCAGTCTCCAGTAAAATCCAGTCCCCAGTAAAATCCAGTCTCCAGTCTCTAGTAAAATCCAGTCTCCAGTAAAATCCAGTCTCCAGTAAAATCCAGTTCCAGTAAAATCCAGTCTCCAGTAAAATACAGTCTCCAGTCTCCAATCTCCAGTAAAATACAGTCTCCAGTTAAATCCAGTCTCCAGTCTCCAGTAAAATCCAGTCTCTAGTCTCCAGTAAAATCCAGTCTCCAGTCTCCAGTAAAATCCAGTCTCCAGTCTCCAGTCTGCAGTAAAATCCAGTCTCCAGTCTCCAGTAAAATCCAGTCTCCAGTCTACAGTCTCCAGTAAAATCCAGTCTCCAGTAAAATCCAGTCTCCAGTCTCCAATAAAATCCAGTCTCCAGCCTCTAGTAAAATCTAGTCTCCAGTCTCAAGTCTGCAGTCTCCAGTAAAATCCAGTCTCAAGTCTCCATTAAAATCCAGTTTTCAGTCTCCAGTCTCCAGTAAAATCCAGTCTCCAGTCTCCAGTCTCCAACTCCAGTAAAATCCAGTCTCCAGTAAAATCCAGTCTCCAGTCTCCAGGAAAATCCAGTCTCCAGTCTCCAGTAAAATCCAGTCTCCAGAAAAATCCAGTATCCAGTCTCTAGTCTCCAGTCTCCAGTATCCAGTCTCTAGTAAAATCCAGTCTCCAGTCTCCAGTCTCCAGTAAAATCCAGTCTCCAATCCCCTGTCTCTAGTAAAACCCAGTCTCCAGTCTCCAGTCTCCAGTAAAATCCAGTCTCCAGTCTCCAGTCTCCAGGAAAATCCAGTCTCCAGTTAAATCCAGTCTCCAGTAAAATCCAGTCTCCACTAAAATCCAGTCTCCAGTAAAATCCAGTCTCCAGTAAAATCCAGTCTCCAGTAAAATCCAGTCTCCAGTCTCCAGTAAAATCCAGTCTCCAGTAAAATCCAGTCTCCAGTCTCCAATCTCCAGTAAAATCCTGTCTCCAGTAAATTCCACTCTCCAGTCTCCAATAAAATCCAGTCTCCAGCCTCCAGTAAAATCCAGTCTCCAGTCTCCAGTAAAATCCAGTTTTCAGTCTCCAGTCTCCAGTAAAATCCAGTCTCCAGTCTCCAACTCCAGTAAAATCCAGTCTCCAGTCTCCAGTAAAATCCAGTCTCCCGTCTCCAGTAAAATCCAGTCTCCCGTCTCCAGTAAAATCCAGTCTCCAGTAAAATCCAGTCTCCAGTCTCTAGTAAAATCCATTCTCGAGTAAAATCCAGTCTCCAGTAAAATCCAGTTCCAGTAAAATCCAGTTCCAGTAAAATCCAGTCTCCAGTAAAATCCAGTCTCCAGTAAAATCCAGTCTCCAGTCTCCAATCTCCAGTAAAATACAGTCTCCAGTTAAATCCAGTCTCCAGTCTCCAGTAAAATCCAGTCTCCAGTCCCCAGTCTCCAGTAAAATCCAGTCTCCAGTCTCCAGTCTCCAGTAAAATCCAGTCTTCAGTCTCCAGTAAAATCTAGTCTCCAGTAAAATCCAGTCTCCAGTAAAATCCAGTCTCCACTAAAATCCAGTCTCTAGTAAAATCCAGTCTCCAGTAAAATCCAGTCTCCAGTAAAATCCAGTCTCCAGTCTCCAGTCTCTAGTAAAATCCAGTCTCCAGTCTCAAGTCTCATTTAAAATCCAGTCTACAGTAAAATCCAGTCTCCAGTCTCCAGTAAAATCCAGTCTCCAGTTTCCAGTCTCCAATAAAATCCAGTCTCCAGCCTCTAGTAAAATCGAGTCTCCAGTCTCAAGTCTGCAGTCTCCAGTAAAATCCAGTCTCCAGTCTCCATTAAAATCCAGTTTTCAGTCTCCAGTCTCCAGTAAAATCCAGTCTCCAGTCTCCAGTCTCCAACTCCAGTAAAATCCAGTCTCCAGTCTCCAACTCCAGTAAAATCCAGTCTCCAGTCTCCAGTCTCCAGTAAAATCCAGTCCCCAGTAAAATCCAGTCTCCAGTCTCTAGTAAAATCCAGTCTCCAGTAAAATCCAGTCTCCAGTAAAATCCAGTTCCAGTAAAATCCAGTCTCCAGTAAAATCCAGTCTCCAGTAAAATACAGTCTCCAGTCTCCAATCTCCAGTAAAATACAGTCTCCAGTTAAATCCAGTCTCCAGTCTCCAGTAAAATCCAGTCTGTAGTCTCCAGTAAAATCCAGTCTCCAGTCTCCAGTAAAATCCAGTCTCCAGTCTCCAGTCTGCAGTAAAATCCAGTCTCCAGTCTCCAGTAAAATCCAGTCTCCAGTCTCCAGTCTCCAGTAAAATCCAGTCTCCAGTAAAATCCAGTCTCCAGTAAAATCCAGTCTCCAGTCTCCAATAAAATCCAGTCTCCAGCCTCTAGTAAAATCCAGTTTCCAGTCTCAAGTCTGCAGTCTCCAGTAAAATCCAGTCTCAAGTCTCCATTAAAATCCAGTTTTCAGTCTCCAGTCTCCAGTAAAATCCAGTCTCCAGTCTCCAGTCTCCAACTCCAGTAAAATCCAGTCTCCAGTCTCCAGTCTCCAGTAAAATCCAGTCTCCAGAAAAATCCAGTATCCAGTCTCCAGTATCCAGTCTCTAGTAAAATCCAGTCTCCAGTCTCCAGTCTCCAGTAAAATCCAGTCTCCAGTCCCCTGTCTCTAATAAAACCCAGTCTCCAGTCTCCAGTCTCCAGTAAAATCCAGTCTCCAGTCTCCAGTCTCCAGGAAAATCCAGTCTCCAGTTAAATCCAGTCTCCAGTAAAATCCAGTCTCCACTAAAATCCAGTCTCCAGTAAAATCCAGTCTCCAGTAAAATCCAGTCTCCAGTAAAATCCAGTCTCCAGTCTCCAGTAAAATCCAGTCTCCAGTCTCCAGTAAAATCCAGTCTCCAGTCTCCAATCTCCAGTAAAATCCTGTCTCCAGTAAATTCCACTCTCCAGTCTCCAATAAAATCCAGTCTCCAGCCTCCAGTAAAATCCAGTCTCCAGTCTCCAACTCCAGTAAAATCCAGTCTCCAGTCTCCAACTCCAGTAAAATCCAATCTCCAGTCTCCAGTCTCCAGCCTCCAGTAAAATTCAGTCTCCAGTCTCAAGTCTGCAGTCTCCAGTCTCCAGTAAAATCCAGTCTCCAGTCTCCAGTAAAATACAGTTTTCAGTCTCCAGTCTCCAGTAAAATCCAGTCTCCAGTCTCCAACTCCAGTAAAATCCAGTCTCAAGTCTCCAGTAAAATCCAGTCTCCCGTCTCCAGTAAAATCCAGTCTCCAGTAAAATCCAGTCTCCAGTCTCTAGTAAAATCCATTCTCGAGTAAAATCCAGTCTCCAGTAAAATCCAGTTCCAGTAAAATCCAGTCTCCAGTAAAATCCAGTCTCCAGTCTCCAGTAAAATCCAGTCTCCAGTAAAATCCAGTCTCCACTCTCCAGTAAAATCCAGTCTCCAGTAGAATCCAGTCTCCAGCCTCCAGTAAAATCCAGTCTCCAGTCTCCAGTAAAATCCAGTCTCTAGTCTCCAGTAAAATCCAGTCTCTAGTCTCCAGTAAAATCCAGTCTCCAGTCTTCAGTCTCCAGTAAAATCCAGTCTCCAGTCTCCAGTAAAATCCAGTCTCCAGTCTCCAGTAAAATCCAGTCTCCAGTCTCCAGTAAAATCCAGTCTCCAATCTCCAGTAAAATCCTGTCTCCAGTAAATTCCAGTCTCCAGTCTCCAATAAAATCCAGTCTCCAGCCTCCAGTAAAATTCAGTCTCCAGTCTCAAGTCTCCAGTCTCCAGTCTCCAGTTAAATCCAGTCTCCAGTCTCCAGTAAAATGCAGTTTTCAGTCTCCAGTCTCCAGTAAAATCCAGTCTCCAGTCTCCAGTCTCCAACTCCAGTAAAATCCAGTCTCCAGTCTCCAGTCTCCAGTAAAATCCAGTCCCCAGTAAAATCCAGTCTCCAGTCTCTAGTAAAATCCAGTCTCCAGTAAAATCCAGTCTCCAGTAAAATCCAGTTCCAGTAAAATCCAGTCTCCAGTAAAATCCAGTCTCCAGTAAAATACAGTCTCCAGTCTCCAATCTCCAGTAAAATACAGTCTCCAGTTAAATCCAGTCTCCAGTCTCCAGTAAAATCCAGTCTCTAGTCTCCAGTAAAATCCAGTCTCCAGTAAAATCCAGTCTCCAGTCTCCAGTCTGCAGTAAAATCCAGTCTCCAGTCTCCAGTAAAATCCAGTCTCCAGTAAAATCCAGTCTCCAGTCTCCAGTAAAATCCAGTCTCCAGTAAAATCCAGTCTCCAGTCTCCAATAAAATCCAGTCTCCAGCCTCTAGTAAAATCCAGTCTCCAGTCTCAAGTCTGCAGTCTCCAGTAAAATCCAGTCTCAAGTCTCCATTAAAATCCAGTTTTCAGTCTCCAGTCTCCAGTAAAATCCAGTCTCCAGTCTCCAGTCTCCAACTCCAGTAAAATCCAGTCTCCAGTCTCCAGTAAAATCCAGTCTCCAGTCTCCAGTCTCCAGTAAAATCCAGTCTCCAGTATCCAGAAAAATCCAGTATCCAGTCTCTAGTCTCCAGTCTCCAGTCTTCAGTCTCCAGTAAAATCCAGTCTCCAGTCTCCAGTCTCCAGTAAAATCCAGTCTCCAGTCCCCTGTCTCTAGTAAAACCCAGTCTCCAGTCTCCAGTCTCCAGTAAAATCCAGTCTCCAGTCTCCAGGAAAATCCAGTCTCCAGTTAAATCCAGTCTCCAGTAAAATCCAGTCTCCACTAAAATACAGTCTCCAGTAAAATCCAGTCTCCAGTAAAATCCAGTCTCCAGTAAAATCCAGTCTCCAGTCTCCAGTAAAATCCAGTCTCCAGTCTCCAGTAAAATCCAGTCTCCAATCTCCAATCTCCAGTAAAATCCTGTCTCCAGTAAATTCCACTCTCCAGTCTCCAATAAAATCCAGTCTCCAGCCTCCAGTAAAATCCAGTCTCCAGTCTCCATTAAAATCCAGTTTTCAGTCTCCAGTCTCCAGTAAAATCCAGTCTCCAGTCTCCAACTCCAGTAAAATCCAGTCTCCAGTCTCCAGTAAAATCCAGTCTCCCGTCTCCAGTAAAATCCAGTCTCCAGTAAAATCCAGTCTCCAGTCTCTAGTAAAATCCATTCTCGAGTAAAATCCAGTCTCCAGTAAAATCCAGTTCCAGTAAAATCCAGTCTCCAGTCTCCAGTAAAATCCAGTCTCCAGTAAAATCCAGTCTGTAGTCTCCAGTAAAATCCAGTCTCCAGCCTCCAGTCTCCAGTAAAATCCAGTCTCCAGTCTCCAGTCTGCAGTAAAATCCAGTCTCCAGTCTCCAGTAAAATCCAGTCTCCAGTAAAATCCAGTCTCCAGTCTCCAATAAAATCCAGTCTCCAGCCTCTAGTAAAATCCAGTCTCCAGTCTCAAGTCTGCAGTCTCCAGTAAAATCCAGTCTCAAGTCTCCATTAAAATCCAGTTTTCAGTCTCCAGTCTCCAGTAAAATCCAGTCTCCAGTCTCCAATAAAATCCAGTCTCCAGCCTCTAGTAAAATCCAGTCTCCAGTCTCAAGTCTGCAGTCTCCAGTAAAATCCAGTCTCAAGTCTCCATTAAAATCCAGTTTTCAGTCTCCAGTCTCCATTAAAATCCAGTCTCCAGTCTCCAGTCTCCAACTCCAGTAAAATCCAGTCTCCAGTCTCCAGTAAAATCCAGTCTCCAGTCTCCAGTCTCCAGTAAAATCCAGTCTCCAGTATCCAGAAAAATCCAGTATCCAGTCTCTAGTCTCCAGTCTCCAGTATCCAGTCTCTAGTAAAATCCAGTCTCCAGTCTCCAGTCTCCAGTAAAATCCAGTCTCCAGTCCCCTGTCTCTAGTAAAACCCAGTCTCCAGTCTCCAGTCTCCAGTAAAATCCAGTCTCCAGTCTCCAGGAAAATCCAGTCTCCAGTTAAATCCAGTCTCCAGTAAAATCCAGTCTCCACTAAAATCCAGTCTCCAGTAAAATCCAGTCTGCAGTAAAATCCAGTCTCCAGTAAAATCCAGTCTCCAGTCTCCAGTAAAATCCAGTCTCCAGTCTCCAGTATAATCCAGTCTCCAATCTCCAATCTCCAGTAAAATCCTGTCTCCAGTAAATTCCACTCTCCAGTCTCCAATAAAATCCAGTCTCCAGCCTCCAGTAAAATCCAGTCTCCAGTCTCCAGTAAAATCCAGTTTTCAGTCTCCAGTCTCCAGTAAAATCCAGTCTCCAGTCTCCAACTCCAGTAAAATCCAGTCTCCAGTCTCCAGTAAAATCCAGTCTCCCGTCTCCAGTAAAATCCAGTCTCCAGTAAAATCCAGTCTCCAGTCTCTAGTAAAATCCATTCTCGAGTAAAATCCAGTCTCCAGTAAAATCCAGTTCCAGTAAAATCCAGTCTCCAGTCTCCAGTAAAATCCAGTCTCCAGTAAAATCCAGTCTCCAGTCTCCAATCTCCAGTAAAATACAGTCTCCAGTTAAATCCAGTCTCCAGTCTCCAGTAAAATCCAGTCTCCAGTCCCCAGTCTCCAGTAAAATCCAGTCTCCAGTCTCCAGTAAAATCCAGTCTTCAGTCTCCAGTAAAATCTAGTCTCCAGTAAAATCCAGTCTCCAGTAAAATCCAGTCTCCACTAAAATCCAGTCTGTAGTAAAATCCAGTCTCCAGTAAAATCCAGTCTCCAGTAAAATCCAGTCTCCAGTAAAATCCAGTCTCCAGTAAAATCCAGTCTCCAGTAAAATCCAGTCTCCAGTCTCCAGTAAAATCCAGTCTCCAGTAGAATCCAGTCTCCAGCCTCCAGTAAAATCCAGTCTCCAGTCTCCAGTAAAATCCAGTCTCTAGTCTCCAGTAAAATCCAGTCTCTAGTCTCCAGTAAAATCCAGTCTCCAGTCTTCAGTCTCCAGTAAAATCCAGTCTCCAGTCTCCAGTAAAATCCAGTCTCCAGTCTCCAGTAAAATCCAGTCTCCAGTCTCCAGTAATATCCAGTCTCCAATCTCCAGTAAAATCCTGTCTCCAGTAAATTCCAGTCTCCAGTCTCCAATAAAATCCAGTCTCCAGCCTCCAGTAAAATTCAGTCTCCAGTCTCAAGTCTCCAGTCTCCAGTCTCCAGTTAAATCCAGTCTCCAGTCTCCAGTAAAATGCAGTTTTCAGTCTCCAGTCTCCAGTAAAATCCAGTCTCCAGTCTCCAGTCTCCAACTCCAGTAAAATCCAGTCTCCAGTCTCCAACTCCAGTAAAATCCAGTCTCCAGTCTCCAGTCTCCAGTAAAATCCAGTCCCCAGTAAAATGCAGTCTCCAGTCTCTAGTAAAATCCGGTCTCCAGTAAAATCCAGTCTCCAGTAAAATCCAGTTCCAGTAAAATCCAGTCTCCAGTAAAATCCAGTCTCCAGTAAAATACAGTCTCCAGTCTCCAATCTCCAGTAAAATACAGTCTCCAGTTAAATCCAGTCTCCAGTCTCCAGTAAAATCCAGTCTGTAGTCTCCAGTAAAATCCAGTCTCCAGTCTCCAGTAAAATCCAGTCTCCAGTCTCCAGTCTGCAGTAAAATCCAGTCTCCAGTCTCCAGTAAAATCCAGTCTCCAGTCTCCAGTCTCCAGTAAAATCCAGTCTCCAGTAAAATCCAGTCTCCAGTAAAATCCAGTCTCCAGTCTCCAATAAAATCCAGTCTCCAGCCTCTAGTAAAATCCAGTTTTCAGTCTCCAGTCTCCAGTAAAATCCAGTCTCCAGTCTCCAGTCTCCAACTCCAGTAAAATCCAGTCTCCAGTCTCCAGTAAAATCCAGTCTCCAGTCTCCAGTCTCCAGTAAAATCCAGTCTCCAGTCTCCAGTAAAATCCAGTCTCCAGAAAAATCCAGTATCCAGTCTCTAGTCTCCAGTCTCCAGTATCCAGTCTCTAGTAAAATCCAGTCTCCAGTCTCCAGTCTCCAGTAAAATCCAGTCTCCAGTCCCCTGTCTCTAGTAAAACCCAGTCTCCAGTCTCCAGTCTCCAGTAAAATCCAGTCTCCAGTCTCCAGTCTCCAGGAAAATCCAGTCTCCAGTTAAATCCAGTCTCCAGTAAAATCCAGTCTCCACTAAAATCCAGTCTCCAGTAAAATCCAGTCTCCAGTAAAATCCAGTCTCCAGTAAAATCCAGTCTCCAGTCTCCAGTAAAATCCAGTCTCCAGTCTCCAGTAAAATCCAGTCTCCAGTCTCCAATCTCCAGTAAAATCCTGTCTCCAGTAAATTCCACTCTCCAGTCTCCAATAAAATCCAGTCTCCAGCCTCCAGTAAAATCCAGTCTCCAGTCTCCAGTCTCCAACTCCAGTAAAATCCAGTCTCCAGTCTCCAACTCCAGTAAAATCCAATCTCCAGTCTCCAGTAAAATCCAGTCCCCAGTAAAATCCAGTCTCCAGTCTCTAGTAAAATCCAGTCTCCAGTAAAATCCAGTCTCCAGTAAAATCCAGTTCCAGTAAAATCCAGTCTCCAGTAAAATCCAGTCTCCAGTAAAATACAGTCTCCAGTCTCCAATCTCCAGTAAAATACAGTCTCCAGTTAAATCCAGTCTCCAGTCTCCAGTAAAATCCAGTCTCTAGTCTCCAGTAAAATCCAGTCTCCAGTCTCCAGTAAAATCCAGTCTCCAGTCTCCAGTCTGCAGTAAAATCCAGTCTCCAGTCTCCAGTAAAATCCAGTCTCCAGTCTACAGTCTCCAGTAAAATCCAGTCTCCAGTCTCCAATAAAATCCAGTCTCCAGCCTCTAGTAAAATCCAGTCTCCAGTCTCAAGTCTGCAGTCTCCAGTAAAATCCAGTGTCAAGTCTCCATTAAAATCCAGTTTTCAGTCTCCAGTCTCCAGTAAAATCCAGTCTCCAGTCTCCAGTCTCCAACTCCAGTAAAATCCAGTCTCCAGTCTCCAGTAAAATCCAGTCTCCAGTCTCCAGTAAAATCCAGTCTCCAGTCTCCAGTAAAATCCAGTCTCCAGAAAAATCCAGTATCCAGTCTCTAGTCTCCAGTCTCCAGTATCCAGTCTCTAGTAAAATCCAGTCTCCAGTCTCCAGTCTCCAGTAAAATCCAGTCTCCAGTCCCCTGTCTCTAGTAAAACCCAGTCTCCAGTCTCCAGTCTCCAGTAAAATCCAGTCTCCAGTCTCCAGTCTCCAGGAAAATCCAGTCTCCAGTTAAATCCAGTCTCCAGTAAAATCCAGTCTCCACTAAAATCCAGTCTCCAGTAAAATCCAGTCTCCAGTAAAATCCAGTCTCCAGTCTCCAGTAAAATCCAGTCTCCAGTCTCCAGTAAAATCCAGTCTCCAGTCTCCAATCTCCAGTAAAATCCTGTCTCCAGTAAATTCCACTCTCCAGTCTCCAATAAAATCCAGTCTCCAGCCTCCAGTAAAATCCAGTCTCCAGTAAAATCCAGTTTTCAGTCTCCAGTCTCCAGTAAAATCCAGTCTCCAGTCTCCAACTCCAGTAAAATCCAGTCTCCAGTCTCCAGTAAAATCCAGTCTCCCGTCTCCAGTAAAATCCAGTCTCCCGTCTCCAGTAAAATCCAGTCTCCAGTAAAATCCAGTCTCCAGTGTCTAGTAAAATCCATTCTCGAGTAAAATCCAGTCTCCAGTAAAATCCAGTTCCAGTAAAATCCAGTCTCCAGTCTCCAGTAAAATCCAGTCTCCAGTCCCCAGTCTCCAGTAAAATACAGTCTCCAGTTAAATCCAGTCTCCAGTCCCCAGTCTCCAGTAAATTCCAGTCTCCAGTCTCCAGTAAAATCCAGTCTTCAGTCTCCAGTAAAATCTAGTCTCCAGTAAAATCCAGTCTCCAGTAAAATCCAGTCTCCACTAAATTCCAGTCTCTAGTAAAATCCAGTCTCCAGTAAAATCCAGTCTCCAGTAAAATCCAGTCTCCAGTAAAATCCAGTCTCCAGTAAAATCCAGTCTCCAGTCTCTAGTAAAATCCAGTCTCCAGTAAAATCCAGTCTCCAGTCTCCAGTAAAATCCAGTCTCCAGTAGAATCCAGTCTCCAGCCTCCAGTAAAATCCAGTCTCCAGTCTCCAGTAAAATCCAGTCTCTAGTCTCCAGTAAAATCCAGTCTCTAGTCTCCAGTAAAATCCAGTCTCCAGTCTTCAGTCTCCAGTAAAATCCAGTCTCCAGTCTCCAGTAAAATCCAGTCTCCAGTCTCCAGTAAAATCCAGTCTCCAGTCTCCAGTAAAATCCAGTCTCCAATCTCCAGTAAAATCCTGTCTCCAGTAAATTCCAGTCTCCAGTCTCCAATAAAATCCAGTCTCCAGCCTCCAGTAAAATTCAGCCTCCAGTCTCAAGTCTCCAGTCTCCAGTCTCCAGTTAAATCCAGTCTCCAGTCTCCAGTAAAATGCAGTTTTCAGTCTCCAGTCTCCAGTAAAATCCAGTCTCCAGTCTCCAGTCTCCAACTCCAGTAAAATCCAGTCTCCAGTCTCCAACTCCAGTAAAATCCAGTCTCCAGTCTCCAGTCTCCAGTAAAATCCAGTCCCCAGTAAAATCCAGTCTCTAGTAAAATCCAGTCTCCAGTAAAATCCAGTCTCCAGTAAAATCCAGTTCCAGTAAAATCCAGTCTCCAGTAAAATCCAGTCTCCAGTAAAATACAGTCTCCAGTCTCCAATCTCCAGTAAAATACAGTATCCAGTTAAATCCAGTCTCCAGTCTCCAGTAAAATCCAGTCTGTAGTCTCCAGTAAAATCCAGTCTCCAGTCTCCAGTCTCCAGTAAAATCCAGTCTCCAGTCTCCAGTCTGCAGTAAAATCCAGTCTCCAGTCTCCAGTAAAATCCAGTCTCCAGTCTCCAGTCTCCAGTAAAATCCAGTCTCCAGTAAAATCCAGTCTCCAGTAAAATCCAGTCTCCAGTCTCCAATAAAATCCAGTCTCCAGCCTCTAGTAAAATCCAGTTTTCAGTCTCCAGTCTCCAGTAAAATCCAGTCTCCAGTCTCCAGTCTCCAACTCCAGTAAAATCCAGTCTCCAGTCTCCAGTAAAATCCAGTCTCCAGTCTCCAGTCTCCAGTAAAATCCAGTCTCCAGTCTCCAGTAAAATCCAGTCTCCAGAAAAATCCAGTATCCAGTCTCTAGTCTCCAGTCTCCAGTATCCAGTCTCTAGTAAAATCCAGTCTCCAGTCTCCAGTCTCCAGTAAAATCCAGTCTCCAGTCCCCTGTCTCTAGTAAAACCCAGTCTCCAGTCTCCAGTAAAATCCAGTCTCCAGTCTCCAGTAAAATCCAGTCTCCAGTCTCCAGTCTGCAGTAAAATCCAGTCTCCAGTCTCCAGTAAAATCCAGTCTCCAGTCTACAGTCTCCAGTAAAATCCAGTCTCCAGTAAAATCCAGTCTCCAGTCTCCAATAAAATCCAGTCTCCAGCCTCTAGTAAAATCCAGTCTCCAGTCTCAAGTCTGCAGTCTCCAGTAAAATCCAGTCTCAAGTCTCCATTAAAATCCAGTTTTCAGTCTCCAGTCTCCAGTAAAATCCAGTCTCCAGTCTCCAGTCTCCAACTCCAGTAAAATCCAGTCTCCAGTCTCCAGTAAAATCCAGTCTCCAGTCTCCAGTAAAATCCAGTCTCCAGTCTCCAGTAAAATCCAGTCTCCAGAAAAATCCAGTATCCAGTCTCTAGTCTCCAGTCTCCAGTATCCAGTCTCTAGTAAAATCCAGTCTCCAGTCTCCAGTCTCCAGTAAAATCCAGTCTCCAGTCCCCTGTCTCTAGTAAAACCCAGTCTCCAGTCTCCAGTCTCCAGTAAAATCCAGTCTCCAGTCTCCAGTCTCCAGGAAAATCCAGTCTCCAGTTAAATCCAGTCTCCAGTAAAATCCAGTCTCCACTAAAATCCAGTCTCCAGTAAAATCCAGTCTCCAGTAAAATCCAGTCTCCAGTCTCCAGTAAAATCCAGTCTCCAGTCTCCAGTAAAATCCAGTCTCCAGTCTCCAATCTCCAGTAAAATCCTGTCTCCAGTAAATTCCACTCTCCAGTCTCCAATAAAATCCAGTCTCCAGCCTCCAGTAAAATCCAGTCTCCAGTCTCCAGTAAAATCCAGTTTTCAGTCTCCAGTCTCCAGTAAAATCCAGTCTCCAGTCTCCAACTCCAGTAAAATCCAGTCTCCAGTCTCCAGTAAAATCCAGTCTCCCGTCTCCAGTAAAATCCAGTCTCCCGTCTCCAGTAAAATCCAGTCTCCAGTAAAATCCAGTCTCCAGTCTCTAGTAAAATCCATTCTCGAGTAAAATCCAGTCTCCAGTAAAATCCAGTTCCAGTAAAATCCAGTCTCCAGTCTCCAGTAAAATCCAGTCTCCAGTAAAATCCAGTCTCCAGTCTCCAATCTCCAGTAAAATACAGTCTCCAGTTAAATCCAGTCTCCAGTCTCCAGTAAAATCCAGTCTCCAGTCCCCAGTCTCCAGTAAAATACAGTCTCCAGTTAAATCCAGTCTCCAGTCTCCAGTAAAATCCAGTCTCCAGTCCCCAGTCTCCAGTAAATTCCAGTCTCCAGTCTCCAGTAAAATCCAGTCTTCAGTCTCCAGTAAAATCTAGTCTCCAGTAAAATCCAGTCTCCAGTAAAATCCAGTCTCCACTAAAATCCAGTCTCTAGTAAAATCCAGTCTCCAGTAAAATCCAGTCTCCAGTAAAATCCAGTCTCCAGTAAAATCCAGTCTCCAGTAAAATCCAGTCTCCAGTCTCTAGTAAAATCCAGTCTCCAGTAAAATCCAGTCTCCAGTCTCCAGTAAAATCCAGTCTCCAGTAGAATCCAGTCTCCAGCCTCCAGTAAAATCCAGTCTCCAGTCTCCAGTAAAATCCAGTCTCTAGTCTCCAGTAAAATCCAGTCTCTAGTCTCCAGTAAAATCCAGTCTCCGGTCTTCAGTCTCCAGTAAAATCCAGTCTCCAGTCTCCAGTAAAATCCAGTCTCCAGTCTCCAGTAAAATCCAGTCTCCAGTCTCCAGTAAAATCCAGTCTCCAATCTCCAGTAAAATCCTGTCTCCAGTAAATTCCAGTCTCCAGTCTCCAATAAAATCCAGTCTCCAGCCTCCAGTAAAATTCAGTCTCCAGTCTCAAGTCTCCAGTCTCCAGTCTCCAGTTAAATCCAGTCTCCAGTCTCCAGTAAAATGCAGTTTTCAGTCTCCAGTCTCCAGTAAAATCCAGTCTCCAGTCTCCAGTCTCCAACTCCAGTAAAATCCAGTCTCCAGTCTCCAACTCCAGTAAAATCCAGTCTCCAGTCTCCAGTCTCCAGTAAAATCCAGTCCCCAGTAAAATCCAGTCTCTAGTAAAATCCAGTCTCCAGTAAAATCCAGTCTCCAGTAAAATCCAGTGCCAGTAAAATCCAGTCTCCAGTAAAATCCAGTCTCCAGTAAAATACAGTCTCCAGTCTCCAATATCCAGTAAAATACAGTCTCCAGTTAAATCCAGTCTCCAGTCTCCAGTAAAATCCAGTCTGTAGTCTCCAGTAAAATCCAGTCTCCAGTCTCCAGTAAAATCCAGTCTCCAGTCTCCAGTCTGCAGTAAAATCCAGTCTCCAGTCTCCAGTAAAATCCAGTCTCCAGTCTCCAGTCTCCAGTAAAATCCAGTCTCCAGTAAAATCCAGTCTCCAGTAAAATCCAGTCTCCAGTCTCCAATAAAATCCAGTCTCCAGCCTCTAGTAAAATCCAGTTTTCAGTCTCCAGTCTCCAGTAAAATCCAGTCTCCAGTCTCCAGTCTCCAACTCCAGTAAAATCCAGTCTCCAGTCTCCAGTAAAATCCAGTCTCCAGTCTCCAGTCTCCAGTAAAATCCAGTCTCCAGTCTCCAGTAAAATCCAGTCTCCAGAAAAATCCAGTATCCAGTCTCTAGTCTCCAGTCTCCAGTATCCAGTCTCTAGTAAAATCCAGTCTCCAGTCTCCAGTCTCCAGTAAAATCCAGTCTCCAGTCCCCTGTCTCTAGTAAAACCCAGTCTCCAGTCTCCAGTAAAATCCAGTCTCCAGTCTCCAGTCTCCAGGAAAATCCAGTCTCCAGTTAAATCCAGTCTCCAGTAAAATCCAGTCTCCACTAAAATCCAGTCTCCAGTAAAATCCAGTCTCCAGTAAAATCCAGTCTCCAGTAAAATCCAGTCTCCAGTCTCCAGTAAAATCCAGTCTCCAGTCTCCAATCTCCAGTAAAATCCTGTCTCCAGTAAATTCCACTCTCCAGTCTCCAATAAAATCCAGTCTCCAGCCTCCAGTAAAATCCAGTCTCCAGTCTCCAACTCCAGTAAAATCCAGTCTCCAGTCTCCAACTCCAGTAAAATCCAATCTCCAGTCTCCAGTAAAATCCAGTCCCCAGTAAAATCCAGTCTCCAGTCTCTAGTAAAATCCAGTCTCCAGTAAAATCCAGTCTCCAGTAAAATCCAGTTCCAGTAAAATCCAGTCTCCAGTAAAATACAGTCTCCAGTAAAATACAGTCTCCAGTCTCCAATCTCCAGTAAAATACAGTCTCCAGTTAAATCCAGTCTCCAGTCTCCAGTAAAATCCAGTCTCTAGTCTCCAGTAAAATCCAGTCTCCAGTCTCCAGTAAAATCCAGTCTCCAGTCTCCAGTCTGCAGTAAAATCCAGTCTCCAGTCTCCAGTAAAATCCAGTCTCCAGTCTACAGCCTCCAGTAAAATCCAGTCTCCAGTAAAATCCAGTCTCCAGTCTCCAATAAAATCCAGTCTCCAGCCTCTAGTAAAATCCAGTCTCCAGTCTCAAGTCTGCAGTCTCCAGTAAAATCCAGTCTCAAGTCTCCATTAAAATCCAGTTTTCAGTCTCCAGTCTCCAGTAAAATCCAGTCTCCAGTCTCCAGTCTCCAACTCCAGTAAAATCCAGTCTCCAGTCTCCAGTAAAATCCAGTCTCCAGTCTCCAGTAAAATCCAGTCTCCAGTCTCCAGTAAAATCCAGTCTCCAGAAAAATCCAGTATCCAGTCTCTAGTCTCCAGTCTCCAGTATCCAGTCTCTAGTAAAATCCAGTCTCCAGTCTCCAGTCTCCAGTAAAATCCAGTCTCCAGTCCCCTGTCTCTAGTAAAACCCAGTCTCCAGTCTCCAGTCTCCAGTAAAATCCAGTCTCCAGTCTCCAGTCTCCAGGAAAATCCAGTCTCCAGTTAAATCCAGTCTCCAGTAAAATCCAGTCTCCACTAAAATCCAGTCTCCAGTAAAATCCAGTCTCCAGTAAAATCCAGTCTCCAGTCTCCAGTAAAATCCAGTCTCCAGTCTCCAGTAAAATCCAGTCTCCAGTCTCCAATCTCCAGTAAAATCCTGTCTCCAGTAAATTCCACCCTCCAGTCTCCAATAAAATCCAGTCTCCAGCCTCCAGTAAAATCCAGTCTCCAGTCTCCAGTAAAATCCAGTTTTCAGTCTCCAGTCTCCTGTAAAATCCAGTCTCCAGTCTCCAACTCCAGTAAAATCCAGTCTCCAGTCTCCAGTAAAATCCAGTCTCCCGTCTCCAGTAAAATCCAGTCTCCCGTCTCCAGTAAAATCCAGTCTCCAGTCTCTAGTAAAATCCATTCTCGAGTAAAATCCAGTCTCCAGTAAAATCCAGTTCCAGTAAAATCCAGTCTCCAGTCTCCAGTAAAATCCAGTCTCCAGTAAAATCCAGTCTCCAGTCTCCAATCTCCAGTAAAATACAGTCTCCAGTTAAATCCAGTCTCCAGTCTCCAGTAAAATCCAGTCTCCAGTCCCCAGTCTCCAGTAAAATCCAGTCTCCAGTCTCCAGTCTCCAGTAAAATCCAGTCTTCAGTCTCCAGTAAAATCTAGTCTCCAGTAAAATCCAGTCTCCAGTAAAATCCAGTCTCCACTAAAATCCAGTCTCTAGTAAAATCCAGTCTCCAGTAAAATCCAGTCTCCAGTAAAATCCAGTCTCCAGTCTCCAGTCTCTAGTAAAATCCAGTCTCCAGTCTCTAGTTTCCAGTCTCCAGTAAAATCCAGCCTCCAGTCTCCAGTCTCCAGTATAATCCAGTCTCCAGTAAAATCCAGTCTCTAGTCTCCAGTCTCCAGTAAAATCCAGTCTCCAGTAAAATCCAGTCTCCAGTCTCCAATAAAATCCAGTCTCCAGCCTCTAGTAAAATCCAGTTTTCAGTCTCCAGTCTCCAGTAAAATCCAGTCTCCAGTCTCCAGTCTCCAACTCCAGTAAAATCCAGTCTCCAGTCTCCAGTAAAATCCAGTCTCCAGTCTCCAGTAAAATCCAGTCTCCAGTCTCCAGTAAAATCCAGTCTCCAGAAAAATCCAGTATCCAGTCTCTAGTCTCCAGTCTCCAGTATCCAGTCTCTAGTAAAATCCAGTCTCCAGTCTCCAGTCTCCAGTAAAATCCAGTCTCCAGTCCCCTGTCTCTAGTAAAACCCAGTCTCCAGTCTCCAGTCTCCAGTAAAATCCAGTCTCCAGTCTCCAGTCTCCAGGAAAATCCAGTCTCCAGTTAAATCCAGTCTCCAGTAAAATCCAGTCTCCACTAAAATCCAGTCTCCAGTAAAATCCAGTCTCCAGTAAAATCCAGTCTCCAGTCTCCAGTAAAATCCAGTCTCCAGTCTCCAATCTCCAGTAAAATCCTGTCTCCAGTAAATTCCACTCTCCAGTCTCCAATAAAATCCAGTCTCCAGCCTCCAGTAAAATCCAGTCTCCAGTCTCCAGTCTCCAACTCCAGTAAAATCCAGTCTCCAGTCTCCAACTCCAGTAAAATCCAATCTCCAGTCTCCAGTAAAATCCAGTCCCCAGTAAAATCCAGTCTCCAGTCTCTAGTAAAATCCAGTCTCCAGTAAAATCCAGTCTCCAGTAAAATCCAGTTCCAGTAAAATCCAGTCTCCAGTAAAATCCAGTCTCCAGTAAAATACAGTCTCCAGTCTCCAATCTCCAGTAAAATACAGTCTCCAGTTAAATCCAGTCTCCAGTCTCCAGTAAAATCCAGTCTCTAGTCTCAAGTAAAATCCAGTCTCCAGTCTCCAGTAAAATCCAGTCTCCAGTCTCCAGTCTGCAGTAAAATCCAGTCTCCAGTCTCCAGTAAAATCCAGTCTCCAGTCTACAGTCTCCAGTAAAATCCAGTCTCCAGTAAAATCCAGTCTCCAGTCTCCAATAAAATCCAGTCTCCAGCCTCTAGTAAAATCCAGTCTCCAGTCTCAAGTCTGCAGTCTCCAGTAAAATCCAGTCTCAAGTCTCCATTAAAATCCAGTTTTCAGTCTCCAGTCTCCAGTAAAATCCAGTCTCCAGTCTCCAGTCTCCAACTCCAGTAAAATCCAGTCTCCAGTCTCCAGTAAAATCCAGTCTCCAGTCTCCAGTAAAATCCAGTCTCCAGTCTCCAGTAAAATCCAGTCTCCAGAAAAATCCAGTATCCAGTCTCTAGTCTCCAGTCTCCAGTATCCAGTCTCTAGTAAAATCCAGTCTCCAGTCTCCAGTCTCCAGTAAAATCCAGTCTCCAGTCCCCTGTCTCTAGTAAAACCCAGTCTCCAGTCTCCAGTCTCCAGTAAAATCCAGTCTCCAGTCTCCAGTCTCCAGGAAAATCCAGTCTCCAGTTAAATCCAGTCTCCAGTAAAATCCAGTCTCCAGTCTCCAATCTCCAGTAAAATCCTGTCTCCAGTAAATTCCACTCTCCAGTCTCCAATAAAATCCAGTCTCCAGCCTCCAGTAAAATCCAGTCTCCAGTCTCCAGTAAAATCCAGTTTTCAGTCTCCAGTCTCCAGTAAAATCCAGTCTCCAGTCTCCAACTCCAGTAAAATCCAGTCTCCAGTCTCCAGTAAAATCCAGTCTCCCGTCTCCAGTAAAATCCAGTCTCCCGTCTCCAGTAAAATCCAGTCTCCAGTAAAATCCAGTCTCCAGTCTCTAGTAAAATCCATTCTCGAGTAAAATCCAGTCTCCAGTAAAATCCAGTTCCAGTAAAATCCAGTCTCCAGTCTCCAGTAAAATCCAGTCTCCAGTAAAATCCAGTCTCCAGTCTCCAATCTCCAGTAAAATACAGTCTCCAGTTAAATCCAGTCTCCAGTCTCCAGTAAAATCCAGTCTCCAGTCCCCAGTCTCCAGTAAAATCCAGTCTCCAGTCTCCAGTCTCCAGTAAAATCCAGTCTTCAGTCTCCAGAAAAATCTAGTCTCCAGTAAAATCCAGTCTCCAGTAAAATCCAGTCTCCACTAAAATCCAGTCTCTAGTAAAATCCAGTCTCCAGTAAAATCCAGTCTCCAGTAAAATCCAGTCTCCAGTCTCCAGTCTCTAGTAAAATCCAGTCTCCAGTCTCTAGTTTCCAGTCTCCAGTAAAATCCAGCCTCCAGTCTCCAGTCTCCAGTATAATCCAGTCTCCAGTAAAATCCAGTCTCTAGTCTCCAGTCTCCAGTAAAATCCAGTCTCCGGTCTCCAGTAAAATCCAGTCTCCAGTCTCCAGTAAAATCCAGTCTCCAGTCTCCAGCCTCCAGTAAAATCCAGTCTCCAGTCTCCAGTAAAATCCACTCTCCAGTAAAATCCAGTCTCCAGTAAAATCCAGTCTCCAGTAAAATCAAGTCTCCAGTATAATATGGTCTCCAGTAAAATCCAGTCTCCAGTAAAATCCAGTCTCCAGTCTCAAGTCTCCATTAAAATCCAGTCTCCAGTAAAATCCAGTCTCCAGTCTCCAGTAAAATCCAGTCTCCAGTCTCCAGTCTCCAATAAAATCCAGTCTCCAGCCTCTACTAAAATCGAGTCTCCAGTCTCAAGTCTGCAGTCTCCAGTAAAATCCAGTCTCCAGTCTCCATTAAAATCCAGTTTTCAGTCTCCAGTCTCCAGTAAAATCCAGTCTCCAGTCTCCAGTCTCCAACTCCAGTAAAATCCAGTCTCCAGTCTAAAGTAAAATCCAGTCTCCAGTCTCCAGTCTCCAGTAAAATCCAGTCTCCAGTCTCCAGTAAAATCCAGTCTCCAGTAAAATCCAGTATCCAGTCTCTAGTCTCCAGTCTCCAGTATCCAGTCTCCAGTCTCCACTAAAATCCAGTCTCCAGTCTCCAGTAAAATCCAGTCTCCAGTCCCCTGTCTCTAGTAAAACCCAGTCTCCAGTCTCCAGTCTCCAGTAAAATCCAGTCTCCAGTCTCCAGTCTCCAACTCCAGTAAAATCCAGTCTCCAGTCTCCAACTCCAGTCAAATCCAGTCTCCAGTCTCCAGTAAAATCCAGTCTCCAGTCTCCAGTAAAATCCAGTCTCCAGTCTCTAGTAAAATCCAGTCTCCAGTAAAATCCAGTCTCCAGTAAAATCCAGTTCCAGTAAAATCCAGTCTCCAGTAACATCCAGTCTCCAGTCTCCAGTAAAATCCAGTCTCCAGTAAAATCCAGTCTCCAGTCTCCAATCTCCAGTAAAATACAGTCTCCAGTTAAATCCAGTCTCCAGTCTCCAGTAAAATCCAGTCTCCAGTCCCCAGTCTCCAGTAAAGTCCAGTCTCCAGTCTCCAATAAAATCCAGTCTCCAGCCTCCAGTAAAATTCAGTCTCCAGTCTCAAGTCTCCAGTCTCCAGTCTCCAGTTAAATCCAGTCTCCAGTCTCCAGTAAAATGCAGTTTTCAGTCTCCAACTCCAGTAAAATCCAGTCCCCAGTAAAATCCAGTCTCCAGTCTCTAGTAAAATCCAGTCTCCAGTAAAATCCAGTCTCCAGTAAAATCCAGTTCCAGTAAAATCCAGTCTCCAGTAAAATCCAGTCTCCAGTAAAATACAGTCTCCAGTCTCCAATCTCCAGTAAAATACAGTCTCTAGTTAAATCCAGTCTCCAGTCTCCAGTAAAATCCAGTCTGTAGTCTCCAGTAAAATCCAGTCTCCAGTCTCCAGTCTCCAGTAAAATCCAGTCTCCAGTCTCCAGTCTGCAGTAAAATCCAGTCTCCAGTCTCCAGTAAAATCCAGTCTCCAGTCTCCAGTAAAATCCAGTCTCCAGTAAAATCCAGTCTCCAGTAAAATCCAGTCTCCAGTCTCCAATAAAATCCAGTCTCCAGCCTCTAGTAAAATCCAGTCTCCAGTCTCAAGTCTGCAGTCTCCAGTAAAATCCAGTCTCAAGTCTCCATTAAAATCCAGTTTTCAGTCTCCAGTCTCCAGTAAAATCCAGTCTCCAGTCTCCAGTCTCCAACTCCAGTAAACTCCAGTCTCCAGTCTCCAGTAAAATCCAGTCTCCAGTCTCCAGTCTCCAGTAAAATCCAGTCTCCAGTCTCCAGTAAAATACAGTCTCCAGAAAAATCCAGTATCCAGTCTCTAGTCTCCAGTCTCCAGTATCCAGTCTCTAGTAAAATCCAGTCTCCAGTCTCCAGTCTCCAGTAAAATCCAGTCTCCAGTCCCCTGTCTCTAGTAAAACCCAGTCTCCAGTCTCCAGTCTCCAGTAAAATCCAGTCTCCAGTCTCCAGTCTCCAGGAAAATCCAGTCTCCAGTTAAATCCAGTCTCCAGTAAAATCCAGTCTCCACTAAAATCCAGTCTCCAGTAAAATCCAGTCTCCAGTAAAATCCAGTCTCCAGTAAAATCCAGTCTCCAGTCTCCAGTAAAATCCAGTCTCCAGTCTCCAGTAAAATCCAGTCTCCAGTCTCCAATCTCCAGTAAAATCCTGTCTCCAGTAAATTCCCCTCTCCAGTCTCCAATAAAATCCAGTCTCCAGCCTCCAGTAAAATCCAGTCTCCAGTCTCCAGTCTCCAACTCCAGTAAAATCCAGTCTCCAGTCTCCAACTCCAGTAAAATCCAATCTCCAGTCTCCAGTAAAATCCAGTCCCCAGTAAAATCCAGTCTCCAGTCTCTAGTAAAATCCAGTCTCCAGTAAAATCCAGTCTCCAGTAAAATCCAGTTCCAGTAAAATCCAGTCTCCAGTAAAATCCAGTCTCCAGTAAAATACAGTCTCCAGTCTCCAATCTCCAGTAAAATACAGTCTCCAGTTAAATCCAGTCTCCAGTCTCCAGTAAAATCCAGTCTCTAGTCTCCAGTAAAATCCAGTCTCCAGTCTCCAGTAAAATGCAGTCTCCAGTCTCCAGTCTGCAGTAAAATCCAGTCTCCAGTCTCCAGTAAAATCCAGTCTCCAGTCTACAGTCTCCAGTAAAATCCAGTCTCCAGTAAAATCCAGTCTCCAGTCTCCAATAAAATCCAGTCTCCAGCCTCTAGTAAAATCCAGTCTCCAGTCTCAAGTCTGCAGTCTCCAGTAAAATCCAGTCTCAAGTCTCCATTAAAATCCAGTTTTCAGTCTCCAGTCTCCAGTAAAATCCAGTCTCCAGTCTCCAGTCTCCAACTCCAGTAAAATCCAGTCTCCAGTCTCCAGTAAAATCCAGTCTCCAGTCTCCAGTAAAATCCAGTCTCCAGTCTCCAGTAAAATCCAGTCTCCAGAAAAATCCAGTATCCAGTCTCTAGTCTCCAGTCTCCAGTATCCAGTCTCTAGTAAAATCCAGTCTCCAGTCTCCAGTCTCCAGTAAAATCCAGTCTCCAGTCCCCTGTCTCTAGTAAAACCCAGTCTCCAGTCTCCAGTCTCCAGTAAAATCCAGTCTCCAGTCTCCAGTCTCCAGGAAAATCCAGTCTCCAGTTAAATCCAGTCTCCAGTAAAATCCAGTCTCCACTAAAATCCAGTCTCCAGTAAAATCCAGTCTCCAGTAAAATCCAGTCTCCAGTAAAATCCAGTCTCCAGTCTCCAGTAAAATCCAGTCTCCAGTCTCCAGTAAAATCCAGTCTCCAGTCTCCAATCTCCAGTAAAATCCTGTCTCCAGTAAATTCCACTCTCCAGTCTCCAATAAAATCCAGTCTCCAGCCTCCAGTAAAATCCAGTCTCCAGTCTCCAGTAAAATCCAGTTTTCAGTCTCCAGTCTCCAGTAAAATCCAGTCTCCAGTCTCCAATAAAATCCAGTCTCCAGCCTCTAGTAAAATCCAGTCTCCAGTCTCAAGTCTGCAGTCTCCAGTAAAATCCAGTCTCAAGTCTCCATTAAAATCCAGTTTTCAGTCTCCAGTCTCCAGTCTCCAGTCTCCCACTCCAGTAAAATCCAGTCTCCAGTCTCCAGTAAAATCCAGTCTCCAGTCTCCAGTCTCCAGTAAAATCCAGTCTCCAGTAAAATCCAGTCTCCAGAAAAATCCAATATCCAGTCTCTAGTCTCCAGTCTCCAGTATCCAGTCTCTAGTAAAATCCAGTCTCCAGTCTCCAGTCTCCAGTAAAATCCAGTCTCCAGTCCCCTGTCTCTAGTAAAACCCAGTCTCCAGTCTCCAGTCTCCAGTAAAATCCAGTCTCCAGTCTCCAGTCTCCAGGAAAATCCAGTCTCCAGTTAAATCCAGTCTCCAGTAAAATCCAGTCTCCACTAAAATCCAGTCTCCAGTAAAATCCAGTCTCCAGCAAAATCCAGTCTCCAGTAAAATCCAGTCTCCAGTCTCCAGTAAAATCCAGTCTCCAGTCTCCAGTAAAATCCAGTCTCCAGTCTCCAATCTCCAGTAAAATCCTGTCTCCAGTAAATTCCACTCTCCAGTCTCCAATAAAATCCAGTCTCCAGCCTCCAGTAAAATCCAGTCTCCAGTCTCCAGTCTCCAACTCCAGTAAAATCCAGTCTCCAGTCTCCAACTCCAGTAAAATCCAATCTCCAGTCTCCAGTAAAATCCAGTCCCCAGTAAAATCCAGTCTCCAGTCTCTAGTAAAATCCAGTCTCCAGTAAAATCCAGTCTCCAGTAAAATCCAGTTCCAGTAAAATCCAGTCTCCAGTAAAATCCAGTCTCCAGTAAAATACAGTCTCCAGTCTCCAATCTCCAGTAAAATACAGTCTCCAGTTAAATCCAGTCTCCAGTCTCCAGTAAAATCCAGTCTCTAGTCTCCAGTAAAATCCAGTCTCCAGTAAAATCCAGTCTCCAGTCTCCAGTCTGCAGTAAAATCCAGTCTCCAGTCTCCAGTAAAATCCAGTCTCCAGTCTACAGTCTCCAGTAAAATCCAGTCTCCAGTAAAATCCAGTCTCCAGTCTCCAATAAAATCCAGTCTCCAGCCTGTAGTAAAATCCAGTCTCCAGTCTCAAGTCTGCAGTCTCCAGTAAAATCCAGTCTCAAGTCTCCATTAAAATCCAGTTTTCAGTCTCCAGTCTCCAGTAAAATCCAGTCTCCAGTCTCCAACTCCAGTAAAATCCAGTCTCCAGTCTCCAGTAAAATCCAGTCTCCAGTCTCCAGTAAAATCCAGTCTCCAGTCTCCAGTAAAATCCAGTCTCCAGAAAAATCCAGTATCCAGTCTCTAGTCTCCAGTCTCCAGTATCCAGTCTCTAGTAAAATCCAGTCTCCAGTCTCCAGTCTCCAGTAAAATCCAGTCTCCAGTCCCCTGTCTCTAGTAAAACCCAGTCTCCAGTCTCCAGTAAAATCCAGTCTCCAGTCTCCAGTCTCCAGGAAAATCCAGTCTCCAGTTAAATCCAGTCTCCAGTAAAATCCAGTCTCCACTAAAATCCAGTCTCCAGTAAAATCCAGTCTCCAGTAAAATCCAGTCTCCAGTCTCCAGTAAAATCCAGTCTCCAGTCTCCAGTAAAATCCAGTCTCCAGTCTCCAATCTCCAGTAAAATCCTGTCTCCAGTAAATTCCACTCTCCAGTCTCCAATAAAATCCAGTCTCCAGCCTCCAGTAAAATCCAGTCTCCAGTCTCCAACTCCAGTAAAATCCTGTCTCCAGTAAATTCCACTCTCCAGTCTCCAATAAAATCCAGTCTCCAGCCTCCAGTAAAATCCAGTCTCCAGTAAAATCCAGTCTCCAGTCTCCAGTAAAATCCAGTCTCCAGTCTCCAGTAAAATCCAGTCTCCAGTCTCCAATCTCCAGTAAAATCCTGTCTCCAGTAAATTCCACTCTCCAGTCTCCAATAAAATCCAGTCTCCAGCCTCCAGTAAAATCCAGTCTCCAGTCTCCAGTCTCCAACTCCAGTAAAATCCAGTCTCCAGTCGCCAACTCCAGTAAAATCCAATCTCCAGTCTCCAGTAAAATCCAGTCCCCAGTAAAATCCAGTCTCCAGTCTCTAGTAAAATCCAGTCTCCAGTAAAATCCAGTCTCCAGTAAAATCCAGTTCCAGTAAAATCCAGTCTCCAGTAAAATCCAGTCTCCAGTAAAATACAGTCTCCAGTCTCCAATCTCCAGTAAAATACAGTCTCCAGTTAAATCCAGTCTCCAGTCTCCAGTAAAATCCAGTCTCTAGTCTCCAGTAAAATCCAGTCTCCAGTCTCCAGTAAAATCCAGTCTCCAGTCTCCAGTCTGCAGTAAAATCCAGTCTCCAGTCTCCAGTAAAATCCAGTCTCCAGTCTACAGTCTCCAGTAAAATCCAGTCTCCAGTAAAATCCAGTCTCCAGTCTCCAATAAAATCCAGTCTCCAGCCTCTAGTAAAATCCAGTCTCCAGTCTCAAGTCTGCAGTCTCCAGTAAAATCCAGTCTCAAGTCTCCATTAAAATCCAGTTTTCAGTCTCCAGTCTCCAGTAAAATCCAGTCTCCAGTCTCCAGTCTCCAACTCCAGTAAAATCCAGTCTCCAGTCTCCAGTAAAATCCAGTCTCCAGTCTCCAGTAAAATCCAGTCTCCAGTCTCCAGTAAAATCCAGTCTCCAGAAAAATCCAGTATCCAGTCTCTAGTCTCCAGTCTCCAGTATCCAGTCTCTAGTAAAATCCAGTCTCCAGTCTCCAGTCTCCAGTAAAATCCAGTCTCCAGTCCCCTGTCTCTAGTAAAACCCAGTCTCCAGTCTCCAGTCTCCAGTAAAATCCAGTCTCCAGTCTCCAGTCTCCAGGAAAATCCAGTCTCCAGTTAAATCCAGTCTCCAGTAAAATCCAGTCTCCACTAAAATCCAGTCTCCAGTAAAATCCAGTCTCCAGTAAAATCCAGTCTCCAGTAAAATCCAGTCTCCAGTCTCCAGTAAAATCCAGTCTCCAGTCTCCAGTAAAATCCAGTCTCCAGTCTCCAATCTCCAGTAAAATCCTGTCTCCAGTAAATTCCACTCTCCAGTCTCCAATAAAATCCAGTCTCCAGCCTCCAGTAAAATCCAGTCTCCAGTCTCCAGTAAAATCCAGTTTTCAGTCTCCAGTCTCCAGTAAAATCCAGTCTCCAGTCTCCAATAAAATCCAGTCTCCAGCCTCTAGTAAAATCCAGTCTCCAGTCTCAAGTCTGCAGTCTCCAGTAAAATCCAGTCTCAAGTCTCCATTAAAATCCAGTTTTCAGTCTCCAGTCTCCAGTCTCCAGTCTCCCACTCCAGTAAAATCCAGTCTCCAGTCTCCAGTAAAATCCAGTCTCCAGTCTCCAGTCTCCAGTAAAATCCAGTCTCCAGTAAAATCCAGTCTCCAGAAAAATCCAATATCCAGTCTCTAGTCTCCAGTCTCCAGTATCCAGTCTCTAGTAAAATCCAGTCTCCAGTCTCCAGTCTCCAGTAAAATCCAGTCTCCAGTCCCCTGTCTCTAGTAAAACCCAGTCTCCAGTCTCCAGTCTCCAGTAAAATCCAGTCTCCAGTCTCCAGTCTCCAGGAAAATCCAGTCTCCAGTTAAATCCAGTCTCCAGTAAAATCCAGTCTCCACTAAAATCCAGTCTCCAGTAAAATCCAGTCTCCAGTAAAATCCAGTCTCCAGTAAAATCCAGTCTCCAGTCTCCAGTAAAATCCAGTCTCCAGTCTCCAGTAAAATCCAGTCTCCAGTCTCCAATCTCCAGTAAAATCCTGTCTCCAGTAAATTCCACTCTCCAGTCTCCAATAAAATCCAGTCTCCAGCCTCCAGTAAAATCCAGTCTCCAGTCTCCAGTCTCCAACTCCAGTAAAATCCAGTCTCCAGTCTCCAACTCCAGTAAAATCCAATCTCCAGTCTCCAGTAAAATCCAGTCTCCAGTCTCTAGTAAAATCCAGTCTCCAGTAAAATCCAGTCTCCAGTAAAATCCAGTCTCCAGTAAAATCCAGTCTCCAGTAAAATACAGTCTCCAGTCTCCAATCTCCAGTAAAATACAGTCTCCAGTTAAATCCAGTCTCCAGTCTCCAGTAAAATCCAGTCTCTAGTCTCCAGTAAAATCCAGTCTCCAGTAAAATCCTGTCTCCAGTCTGCAGTAAAATCCAGTCTCCAGTCTCCAGTAAAATCCAGTCTCCAGTCTACAGTCTCCAGTAAAATCCAGTCTCCAGTAAAATCCAGTCTCCAGTCTCCAATAAAATCCAGTCTCCAGCCTCTAGTAAAATCCAGTCTCCAGTCTCAAGTCTGCAGTCTCCAGTAAAATCCAGTCTCAAGTCTCCATTAAAATCCAGTTTTCAGTCTCCAGTCTCCAGTAAAATCCAGTCTCCAGTCTCCAACTCCAGTAAAATCCAGTCTCCAGTCTCCAGTAAAATCCAGTCTCCAGTCTCCAGTAAAATCCAGTCTCCAGTCTCCAGTAAAATCCAGTCTCCAGAAAAATCCAGTATCCAGTCTCTAGTCTCCAGTCTCCAGTATCCAGTCTCTAGTAAAATCCAGTCTCCAGTCTCCAGTAAAATCCAGTCTCCAGTCCCCTGTCTCTAGTAAAACCCAGTCTCCAGTCTCCAGTAAAATCCAGTCTCCAGTCTCCAGTCTCCAGGAAAATCCAGTCTCCAGTTAAATCCAGTCTCCAGTAAAATCCAGTCTCCACTAAAATCCAGTCTCCAGTAAAATCCAGTCTCCAGTAAAATCCAGTCTCCAGTCTCCAGTAAAATCCAGTCTCCAGTCTCCAATCTCCAGTAAAATCCTGTCTCCAGTAAATTCCACTCTCCAGTCTCCAATAAAATCCAGTCTCCAGCCTCCAGTAAAATCCAGTCTCCAGTCTCCAGTAAAATCCAGTTTTCAGTCTCCAGTCTCCAGTAAAATCCAGTCTCCAGTCTCCAACTCCAGTAAAATCCAGTCTCCAGTCTCCAGTAAAATCCAGTCTCCCGTCTCCAGTAAAATCCAGTCTCCCGTCTCCAGTAAAATCCAGTCTCCAGTAAAATCCAGTCTCCAGTCTCTAGTAAAATCCATTCTCGAGTAAAATCCAGTCTCCAGTAAAATCCAGTTCCAGTAAAATCCAGTCTCCAGTCTCCAGTAAAATCCAGTCTCCAGTAAAATCCAGTCTCCAGTCTCCAATCTCCAGTAAAATACAGTCTCCAGTTAAATCCAGTCTCCAGTCTCCAGTAAAATCCAGTCTCCAGTCTCCAGTAAAATCCAGTCTCCAGTCTCCAGTAAAATCCAGTCTTCAGTCTCCAGTAAAATCTAGTCTCCAGTAAAATCCAGTCTCCAGTAAAATCCAGTCTCCACTAAAATCCAGTCTCTAGTAAAATCCAGTCTCCAGTAAAATCCAGTCTCCAGTAAAATCCAGTCTCCAGTCTCCAGTCTCTAGTAAAATCCAGTCTCCAGTCTCTAGTTTCCAGTCTCCAGTAAAATCCAGCCTCCAGTCTCCAGTCTCCAGTATAATCCAGTCTCCAGTAAAATCCAGTCTCTAGTCTCCAGTCTCCAGTAAAATCCAGTCTCCGGTCTCCAGTAAAATCCAGTCTCCAGTCTCCAGTAAAATCCAGTCTCCAGTCTCCAGCCTCCAGTAAAATCCAGTCTCCAGTCTGCAGTAAAATCCACTCTCCAGTAAAATCCAGTCTCCAGTAAAATCCAGTCTCCAGTCTCCAGTCTCTAGTAAAATCCAGTCTCCAGTCTCTAGTTTCCAGTCTCCAGTAAAATCCAGCCTCCAGTCTCCAGTCTCCAGTATAATCCAGTCTCCAGTAAAATCCAGTCTCTAGTCTCCAGTCTCCAGTAAAATCCAGTCTCCGGTCTCCAGTAAAATCCAGTCTCCAGTCTCCAGTAAAATCCAGTCTCCAGTCTCCAGCCTCCAGTAAAATCCAGTCTCCAGTCTGCAGTAAAATCCACTCTCCAGTAAAATCCAGTCTCCAGTAAAATCCAGTCTCCAGTAAAATCAAGTCTCCAGTATAATATGGTCTCCAGTAAAATCCAGTCTCCAGTAAAATCCAGTCTCGAGTCTCAAGTCTCCATTAAAATCCAGTCTCCAGTAAAATCCAGTCTCCAGTCTCCAGTAAAATCCAGTCTCCAGTCTCCAGTCTCCAATAAAATCCAGTCTCCAGCCTCTAGTAAAATCGAGTCTCCAGTCTCAAGTCTGCAGTCTCCAGTAAAATCCAGTCTCCAGTCTCCATTAAAATCCAGTTTTCAGTCTCCAGTCTCCAGTAAAATCCAGTCTCCAGTCTCCAGTCTCCAACTCCAGTAAAATCCAGTCTCCAGTCTCCAGTAAAATCCAGTCTCCAGTCTCCAACTCCAGTAAAATCCAGTCTCCAGTCTCCAACTCCAGTAAAATCCAGTCTCCAGTCTCCAGTAAAATCCAGTCTCCAGTCTCCAGTAAAATCCAGTCTCCAGTCTCCAATCTCCAGTAAAATCCTGTCTCCAGTAAATTCCACTCTCCAGTCTCCAATAAAATCCAGTCTCCAGCCTCCAGTAAAATCCAGTCTCCAGTCTCCAGTAAAATCCAGTTTTCAGTCTCCAGTCTCCAGTAAAATCCAGTCTCCAGTCTCCAATAAAATCCAGTCTCCAGCCTCTAGTAAAATCCAGTCTCCAGTCTCAAGTCTGCAGTCTCCAGTAAAATCCAGTCTCAAGTCTCCATTAAAATCCAGTTTTCAGTCTCCAGTCTCCAGTCTCCAGTCTCCCACTCCAGTAAAATCCAGTCTCCAGTCTCCAGTAAAATCCAGTCTCCAGTCTCCAGTCTCCAGTAAAATCCAGTCTCCAGTAAAATCCAGTCTCCAGAAAAATCCAATATCCAGTCTCTAGTCTCCAGTCTCCAGTATCCAGTCTCTAGTAAAATCCAGTCTCCAGTCTCCAGTCTCCAGTAAAATCCAGTCTCCAGTCCCCTGTCTCTAGTAAAACCCAGTCTCCAGTCTCCAGTCTCCAGTAAAATCCAGTCTCCAGTCTCCAGTCTCCAGGAAAATCCAGTCTCCAGTTAAATCCAGTCTCCAGTAAAATCCAGTCTCCACTAAAATCCAGTCTCCAGTAAAATCCAGTCTCCAGTAAAATCCAGTCTCCAGTAAAATCCAGTCTCCAGTCTCCAGTAAAATCCAGTCTCCAGTCTCCAATCTCCAGTAAAATCCTGTCTCCAGTAAATTCCACTCTCCAGTCTCCAATAAAATCCAGTCTCCAGCCTCCAGTAAAATCCAGTCTCCAGTCTCCAGTCTCCAACTCCAGTAAAATCCAGTCTCCAGTCTCCAACTCCAGTAAAATCCAATCTCCAGTCTCCAGTAAAATCCAGTCCCCAGTAAAATCCAGTCTCCAGTCTCTAGTAAAATCCAGTCTCCAGTAAAATCCAGTCTCCAGTAAAATCCAGTTCCAGTAAAATCCAGTCTCCAGTAAAATCCAGTCTCCAGTAAAATACAGTCTCCAGTCTCCAATCTCCAGTAAAATAGTCTCCAGTTAAATCCAGTCTCCAGTCTCCAGTAAAATCCAGTCTCTAGTCTCCAGTAAAATCCAGTCTCCAGTAAAATCCAGTCTCCAGTCTCCAGTCTGCAGTAAAATCCAGTCTCCAGTCTCCAGTAAAATCCAGTCTCCAGTCTACAGTCTCCAGTAAAATCCAGTCTCCAGTAAAATCCAGTCTCCAGTCTCCAATAAAATCCAGTCTCCAGCCTCTAGTAAAATCCAGTCTCCAGTCTCAAGTCTGCAGTCTCCAGTAAAATCCAGTCTCAAGTCTCCATTAAAATCCAGTTTTCAGTCTCCAGTCTCCAGTAAAATCCAGTCTCCAGTCTCCAACTCCAGTAAAATCCAGTCTCCAGTCTCCAGTAAAATCCAGTCTCCAGTCTCCAGTAAAATCCAGTCTCCAGTCTCCAGTAAAATCCAGTCTCCAGAAAAATCCAGTATCCAGTCTCTAGTCTCCAGTCTCCAGTATCCAGTCTCTAGTAAAATCCAGTCTCCAGTCTCCAGTCTCCAGTAAAATCCAGTCTCCAGTCCCCTGTCTCTAGTAAAACCCAGTCTCCAGTCTCCAGTAAAATCCAGTCTCCAGTCTCCAGTCTCCAGGAAAATCCAGTCTCCAGTTAAATCCAGTCTCCAGTAAAATCCAGTCTCCACTAAAATCCAGTCTCCAGTAAAATCCAGTCTCCAGTAAAATCCAGTCTCCAGTCTCCAGTAAAATCCAGTCTCCAGTCTCCAATCTCCAGTAAAATCCTGTCTCCAGTAAATTCCACTCTCCAGTCTCCAATAAAATCCAGTCTCCAGCCTCCAGTAAAATCCAGTCTCCAGTCTCCAGTAAAATCCAGTTTTCAGTCTCCAGTCTCCAGTAAAATCCAGTCTCCAGTCTCCAACTCCAGTAAAATCCAGTCTCCAGTCTCCAGTAAAATCCAGTCTCCCGTCTCCAGTAAAATCCAGTCTCCCGTCTCCAGTAAAATCCAGTCTCCAGTAAAATCCAGTCTCCAGTCTCTAGTAAAATCCATTCTCGAGTAAAATCCAGTCTCCAGTAAAATCCAGTTCCAGTAAAATCCAGTCTCCAGTCTCCAGTAAAATCCAGTCTCCAGTAAAATCCAGTCTCCAGTCTCCAATCTCCAGTAAAATACAGTCTCCAGTTAAATCCAGTCTCCAGTCTCCAGTAAAATCCAGTCTCCAGTCCCCAGTCTCCAGTAAAATCCAGTCTCCAGTAAAATCCAGTCTCCACTAAAATCCAGTCTCTAGTAAAATCCAGTCTCCAGTAAAATCCAGTCTCCAGTAAAATCCAGTCTCCAGTCTCCAGTCTCTAGTAAAATCCAGTCTCCAGTCTCCAGTAAAATCCAGCCTCCAGTCTCCAGTCTCCAGTATAATCCAGTCTCCAGTAAAATCCAGTCTCTAGTCTCCAGTCTCCAGTAAAATCCAGTCTCCGGTCTCCAGTAAAATCCAGTCTCCAGTCTCCAGTAAAATCCAGTCTCCAGTCTCCAGCCTCCAGTAAAATCCAGTCTCCAGTCTGCAGTAAAATCCACTCTCCAGTAAAATCCAGTCTCCAGTCTCCAGTCTCTAGTAAAATCCAGTCTCCAGTCTCTAGTTTCCAGTCTCCAGTAAAATCCAGCCTCCAGTCTCCAGTCTCCAGTATAATCCAGTCTCCAGTAAAATCCAGTCTCTAGTCTCCAGTCTCCAGTAAAATCCAGTCTCCGGTCTCCAGTAAAATCCAGTCTCCAGTCTCCAGTAAAATCCAGTCTCCAGTCTCCAGCCTCCAGTAAAATCCAGTCTCCAGTCTGCAGTAAAATCCACTCTCCAGTAAAATCCAGTCTCCAGTAAAATCCAGTCTCCAGTAAAATCAAGTCTCCAGTATAATATG
Source organism: Amblyomma mixtum (assembly GCF_055824585.1). Classification (NCBI taxonomy): domain Eukaryota; kingdom Metazoa; phylum Arthropoda; class Arachnida; order Ixodida; family Ixodidae; genus Amblyomma; species Amblyomma mixtum. Next base: position 89,501,419 of record NC_143021.1, read on the forward strand.
GTCTCCAGTAAAATCCAGTCTCCAGTAAAATCCAGTCTCGAGTCTCAAGTCTCCATTAAAATCCAGTCTCCAGTAAAATCCAGTCTCCAGTCTCCAGTAAAATCCAGTCTCCAGTCTCCAGTCTCCAATAAAATCCAGTCTCCAGCCTCTAGTAAAATCGAGTCTCCAGTCTCAAGTCTGCAGTCTCCAGTAAAATCCAGTCTCCAGTCTCCATTAAAATCCAGTTTTCAGTCTCCAGTCTCCAGTAAAATCCAGTCTCCAGTCTCCAGTCTCCAACTCCAGTAAAATCCAGTCTCCAGTCTCCAGTAAAATCCAGTCTCCAGTCTCCAACTCCAGTAAAATCCAGTCTCCAGTCTCCAACTCCAGTAAAATCCAGTCTCCAGTCTCCAGTAAAATCCAGTCTCCAGTCTCCAGTAAAATCCAGTCTCCAGTCTCTAGTAAAATCCAGTCTCCAGTAAAATCCAGTTCCAGTAAAATCCAGTCTCCAGTAAAATCCAGTCTCCAGTAAAATCCAGTGTCCAGTAAAATCCAGTCTCCAGTCTCCAATCTCCAGTAAAATACAGTCTCCAGTTAAATCCAGTCTCCAATCTCCAGTAAAATCCAGTCTCCAGTCCCCAGTCTCCAGTAAAGTCCAGTCTCCAGTCTCCAGTAAAATCCAGTCTCCAGTAAAATCCAGTCTCCACTAAAATCCAGTCTCCAGTAAAATCCAGTCTCCAGTATAACATGGTCCCCAGTAAAATCCAGTCTCCAGTCTCCAGTAAAATCCAGTTTCCAGTAAAATCCAGTCTCCAGTAAAATCCAGTCTCCAGTCCCCAGTCTCTAGTAAAACCCAGTCTCCAGTCTCCAGTAAAATCCAGTCTCCAGTCTCCAGTCTCCAGTAAAATCCAGTCTCCAGTAAAATTCAGTCTCCAGTTAAATCCAGTCTCCAGTAAAATCCAGTCTCCAGTAAAATCAAGTCTCCAGTCTCCAGTAAAATCCAGTCTCCAGTATAATATGGTGTCCAGTAAAATCCAGTCTCCAGTCTCCAGTAAAATCCAGTCTCCAGTCCCCAGTCTCTAGTAAAACCCAGTCTCCAGTCTCCAGTCTCCAGTAAAATCCAGTCTCCAGTCTCCAGTAAAATCCAGTCTCCAGTAAAATCCAGTCTCCAGTAAAATCCAGTCTCCAGTGAAATCCAGTCTCCGGTCTCCAGTAAAATCCAGTAAAATCCAGTAAAATCCAGTCTCCAGTCTTCAGTAAAATCCAGTCTCCAGTCTCCAGTAAAATCCAGTAAAATCCAGTCTCCAGTCTCCAGTCTCCAGTAAAATCCAGTCTCCAGTCTCCAGTTAAATCCAGACTCCGGTAAAATCCAGTCTCCAGTCTCCAGTAAAATCCAGTTTCTAGTCTCCAGAAAAATCCAGTCTCTAGTCTCCAGTAAAATCCAGTCACTAGTCTCCAGTAAAATCCAGTCTCCAGTCTCCAGTAAAATCCAGTCTCCAGTCTCCAGTCTGCAGTAAAATTCAGTCTCCAGTCTCCAGTAAAATCCAGTCTCCAGTCTCCAGGCTCCAGGAAAATCCAGTCTCCAGTAAAATCCAGTCTCCAGTCTCCAATAAAATCCAGTCTCCAGCCTCTAGTAAAATCCAGTCTCCAGTCTCAAGTCTGCAGTCTCCAGTAAAATCCAGTCTCCAGAATCCATTAAAATCCAGTTTTCAGTCTCCAGTCTCCAGTAAAATCCAGTCTCCAGTCTCCAGTCTCCAACTCCAGTAAAATCCAGTCTCCACTAAAATCCAGTCTCCAGTAAAATCCAGTCTCCAGTAAAATCCAGTCTCCAGTATAACATGGTCTCCAGTAAAATCCAGTCTCCAGTCTCCAGTAAAATCCAGTCTCCAGCCTCCAGTAAAATCCAGTCGTCTCAAGTCTCCAGTCTCCAGTTAAATCCAGTCTCCAGTAAAATGCAGTTTTCAGTCTCCAGTCTCCAGTAAAATCCAGTCTCCAGTCTCCAGTCTCCAACTCCAGTAAAATCCAGTCTCCAGTCTCCAACTCCAGTAAAATCCAGTCTCCAGTCTCCAGTCTCCAGTAAAATCCAGTCTCCAGTAAAATCCAGTCTCCAGTCTCTAGTAAAATCCAGTCTCCAGTAAAATCCAGTCTCCAGTAAAATCCAGTTCCAGTAAAATCCAGTCTCCAGTAAAATCCAGTCTCCAGTAAAATACAGTCTCCAGTCTCCAATCTCCAGTAAAATACAGTCTCCAGTTAAATCCAGTCTCCAGTCTCCAGTAAAATCCAGTCTCTAGTCTCCAGTAAAATCCAGTCTCCAGTCTCCAGTCTCCAGTAAAATCCAGTCTCCAGTCTCCAGTCTGCAGTAAAATCCAGTCTCCAGTCTCCAGTAAAATCCATTCTCCAGTCTCCAGTAAAATCCAGTCTCCAGTAAAATCCAGTCTCCAGTCTCCAATAAAATCCAGTCTCCAGCCTCTAGTAAAATCCAGTCTCCAGTCTCAAGTCTGCAGTCTCCAGTAAAATCCAGTCTCAAGTCTCCATTAAAATCCAGTTTTCAGTCTCCAGTCTCCAGTAAAATCCAGTCTCCAGTCTCCAGTCTCCAACTCCAGTAAAATCCAGTCTCCAGTCTCCAGTAAAATCCAGTCTCCAGTCTCAAGTAAAATCCAGTCTCCAGAAAAATCCAGCATCCAGTCTCTAGTCTCCAGTCTCCAGTATCCAGTCTCTAGTAAAATCCAGTCTCCAGTCTCCAGTCTCCAGTAAAATCCAGTCTCCAGTCCCCTGTCTCTAGTAAAACCCAGTCTCCAGTCTCCAGTCTCCAGTAAAATCCAGTCTCCAGTCTCCAGTCTCCAGAAAAATCCAGTCTCTAGTTAAATCCAGTCTCCAGTAAAATCCAGTCTCCACTAAAATCCAGTCTCCAGTAAAATCCAGTCTCCAGTAAAATCCAGTCTCCAGTCTCCAGTAAAATCCAGTCTCCAGTCTCCAGTAAAATCCAGTCTCCAGTCTCCAATCTCCAGTAAAATCCTGTCTCCAGTAAATTCCAGTCTCCAGTCTCCAATAAAATCCAGTCTCCAGCCTCCAGTAAAATCCAGTCTCCAGTCTCCAGTAAAATCCAGTTTTCAGTCTCCAGTCTCCAGTAAAATCCAGTCTCCAGTCTCCAACTCCAGTAAAATCCAGTCTCCAGTCTCCAGTAAAATCCAGTCTCCCGTCTCCAGTAAAATCCAGTCTCCAGTAAAATCCAGTCTCCAGTCTCTAGTAAAATCCATTCTCGAGTAACATCCAGTCTCCAGTAAAATCCAGTTCCAGTAAAATCCAGTCTCCAGTAAAATCCAGTCTCCAGTCTCCAGTAAAATCCAGTCTCCAGTAAAATCCAGTCTCCAGTCTCCAATCTCCAGTAAAATACAGTCTCCAGTTAAATCCAGTCTCCAGTCTCCAGTAAAATCCAGTCTCCAGTCCCCAGTCTCCAGTAAAATCCAGTCTCCAGTCTCCAGTAAAATCCAGTCTTCAGTCTCCAGTAAAATCTAGTCTCCAGTAAAATCCAGTCTCCAGTAAAATCCAGTCTCCAGCCTCCAGTAAAATCCAGTCTCCAGTCTCCAGTAAAATCCAGTCTCTAGTCTCCAGTAAAATCCAGTCTCTAGTCTCCAGTAAAATCCAGTCTCCAGTCTTCAGTCTCCAGTAAAATCCAGTCTCCAGTCTCCAGTAAAATCCAGTCTCCAGTCTCCAGTAAAATCCAGTCTCCAGTCTCCAGTAAAATCCAGTCTCCAATCTTCAGTAAAATCCTGTCTCCAGTAAATTCCAGTCTCCAGTCTCCAATAAAATCCAGTCTCCAGCCTCCAGTAAAATTCAGTCTCCAGTCTCAAGTCTCCAGTCTCCAGTCTCCAGTTAAATCCAGTCTCCAGTCTCCAGTAAAATGCAGTTTTCAGTCTCTAGTCTCCAGTAAAATCCAGTCTCCAGTCTCCAACTCCAGTAAAATCCAGTCTCCAGTCTCCAACTCCAGTAAAATCCAGTCTCCAGTCTCCAGTCTCCAGTAAAATCCAGTCTCCAGTAAAATCCAGTCTCCAGTCTCTAGTAAAATCCAGTCTCCAGTAAAATCCAGTCTCCAGTAAAATCCAGTTCCAGTAAAATCCAGTCTCCAGTAAAATCCAGTTTCCAGTAAAATACAGTCTCCAGTCTCCAATCTCCATTAAAATACAGTCTCCAGTTAAATCCAGTCTCCAGTCTCCAGTAAAATCCAGTCTCTAGTCTCCAGTAAAATCCAGTCTCCAGTCTCCAGTCTCCAGTAAAATCCAGTCTCCAGTCTCCAGTCTGCAGTAAAATCCAGTCTCCAGTCTCCAGTAAAATCCAGTCTCCAGTCTCCAATAAAATCCAGTCTCCAGCCTCTAGTAAAATCCAGTCTCCAGTCTCAAGTCTGCAGTCTCCAGTAAAATCCAGTCTCAAATCTCCATTAAAATCCAGTTTTCAGTCTCCAGTCTCCAGTAAAATCCAGTCTCCAGTCTCCAGTCTCCAACTCCAGTAAAATCCAGTCTCCAGTCTCCAGTAAAATCCAGTCTCCAGTCTCCAGTAAAATCCAGTCTCCTGAAAAATCCAGTATCCAGTCTCTAGTCTCCAGTCTCCAGTATCCAGTCTCTAGTAAAATCCAGTCTCCAGTCTCCAGTAAAATCCAGTCTCCAGTCCCCTGTCTCTAGTAAAACCCAGTCTCCAGTCTCCAGTAAAATCCAGTCTCCAGTCTCCAGTCTCCAGGAAAATCCAGTCTCCAGTTAAATCCAGTCTCCAGTAAAATCCAGTCTCCACTAAAATCCAGCCTCCAGTAAAATCCAGTCTCCAGTAAAATCCAGTCTCCAGTCTCCAATCTCCAGTAAAATACAGTCTCCAGTTAAATCCAGTCTCCAGTCTCCAGTAAAATCCAGTCTCCAGTCCCCAGTCTCCAGTAAAATCCAGTCTCCAGTCTCCAGTCTCCAGTAAAATCCAGTCTTCAGTCCCCAGTAAAATCTAGTCTCCAGTAAAATCCAGTCTCCAGTAAAATCCAGTCTCCACTAAAATCCAGTCTCTAGTAAAATCCAGTCTCCAGTAAAATCCAGTCTCCAGTAAAATCCAGTCTCCAGTCTCCAGTCTCTAGTAATATCCAGTCTCCAGTCTCTAGTTTCCAGTCTCCAGTAAAATCCAGCCTCCAGTCTCCAGTCTCCAGTATAATCCAGTCTCCAGTAAAATCCAGTCTCTAGTCTCCAGTCTCCAGTAAAATCCAGTCTCCGGTCTCCAGTAAAATCCAGTCTCCAGTCTCCAGTAAAATCCAGTCTCCAGTCTCCAGCCTCCAGTAAAATCCAGTCTCCAGTCTCCAGTAAAATCCAGTCTCCAGTAAAATCCAGTCTCCAGTAAAATCCAGTCTCCAGTCTCAAGTCTCTAGTAAAATCCAGTCTCCAGTCTCTAGTTTCCAGTCTCCAGTAAAATCCAGCCTCCAGTCTCCAGTCTCCAGTATAATCCAGTCTCCAGTGAAATCCAGTCTCTAGTCTCCAGTCTCCAGTAAAATCCAGTCTCCGGTCTCCAGTAAAATCCAGTCTCCAGTCTCCAGTAAAATCCAGTCTCCAGTCTCCAGCCTCCAGTAAAATCCAGTCTCCAGTCTGCAGTAAAATCCACTCTCCAGTAAAATCCAGTCTCCAGTAAAATCCAGTCTCCAGTAAAATCAAGTCTCCAGTATAATATGGTCTCCAGTTAAATCCAGTCTCCAGTAAAATCCAGTCTCCAGTCTCAAGTCTCCATTAAAATCCAGTCTCCAGTAAAATCCAGTCTCCAGTCTCCAGTAAAATCCAGTCTCCAGTCTCCAGTCTCCAATAAAATCCAGTCTCCAGCCTCTAGTAAAATCGAGTCTCCAGTCTCAAGTCTGCAGTCTCCAGTAAAATCCAGTCTCCAGTCTCCATTAAAATCCAGTTTTCAGTCTCCAGTCTCCAGTAAAATCCAGTCTCCAGTCTCCAGTCTCCAACTCCAGTAAAATCCAGTCTCCAGTAAAATCCAGTCTCCAGTCTCCAACTCCAGTAAAATCCAGTCTCCAGTCTCCAACTCCAGTAAAATCCAGTCTCCAGTCTCCAGTAAAATCCAGTCTCCAGTCTCCAGTAAAATCCAGTCTCCAGTCTCTAGTAAAATCCAGTCTCCAGTAAAATCCAGTCTCCAGTAAAATCCAGTTCCAGTAAAATCCAGTCTCCAGTAAAATCCAGTCTCCAGTCTCCAGTAAAATCCAGTGTCCAGTAAAATCCAGTCTCCAGTCTCCAATCTCCAGTAAAATACAGTCTCCAGTTAAATCCTGTCTCCAATCTCCAGTAAAATCCAGTCCCCAGTCTCCAGTAAAGTCCAGTCTCCAGTCTCCAGTAAAATCCAGTCTCCAGTAAAATCCAGTCTCCACTAAAATCCAGTCTCCAGTAAAATCCAGTCTCCAGTAAAATCCAGTCTCCAGTAAAATCCAGTCTCCAGTATAACATGGTCCCCAGTAAAATCCAGTCTCCAGTCTCCAGTAAAATCCAGTTTCCAGTAAAATCCAGTCTCCAGTAAAATCCAGTCTCCAGTCCCCAGTCTCTAGTAAAACCCAGTCTCCAGTCTCCAGTAAAATCCAGTCTCCAGTCTCCAGTCTCCAGTAAAATCCAGTCTCCAGTAAAATTCAGTCTCCAGTTAAATCCAGTCTCCAGTAAAATCCAGTCTCCAGTAAAATCAAGTCTCCAGTCTCCAGTAAAATCCAGTCTCCAGTATAATATGGTGTCCAGTAAAATCCAGTCTCCAGTCTCCAGTAAAATCCAGTCTCCAGTCCCCAGTCTCTAGTAAAACCCAGTCTCCAGTCTCCAGTCTCCAGTAAAATCCAGTCTCCAGTCTCCAGTCTCCAGTAAAATCCAGTCTCCAGTAAAATCCAGTCTCCAGTAAAATCCAGTCTCCAGTAAAATCCAGTCTCCAGTGAAATCCAGTCTCCGGTCTCCAGTAAAATCCAGTAAAATCCAGTCTCCAGTCTTCAGTAAAATCCAGTCTCCAGTCTCCAGTAAAATCCAGTAAAATCCAGTCTCCAGTCTCCAGTAAAATCCAGTCTCCAGTCTCCAGTAAAATCCAGACTCCGGTAAAATCCGGTCTCCAGTCTCCAGTAAAATCCAGTTTCTAGTCTCCAGAAAAATCCAGTCTCTAGTCTCCAGTAAAATCCAGTCACTAGTCTCCAGTAAAATCCAGTCTCCAGTCTCCAGTAAAATCCAGTCTCCAGTCTCCAGTCTGCAGTAAAATTCAGTCTCCAGTCTCCAGTAAAATCCAGTCTCCAGTCTCCAGGCTCCAGTAAAATCCAGTCTCCAGTAAAATCCAGTCTCCAGTCTCCAATAAAATCCAGTCTCCAGCCTCTAGTAAAATCCAGTCTCCAGTCTCAAGTCTGCAGTCTCCAGTAAAATCCAGTCTCCAGTCTCCATTAAAATCCAGTTTTCAGTCTCCAGTCTCCAGTAAAATCCAGTCTCCAGTCTCCAGTCTCCAACTCCAGTAAAATCCAGTCTCCACTAAAATCCAGTCTCCAGTAAAATCCAGTCTCCAGTAAAATCCAGTCTCCAGTATAACATGGTCTCCAGTAAAATCCAGTCTCCAGTCTCCAGTAAAATCCAGTCTCCAGCCTCCAGTAAAATCCAGTCGTCTCAAGTCTCCAGTCTCCAGTTAAATCCAGTCTCCAGTAAAATGCAGTTTTCAGTCTCCAGTCTCCAGTAAAATCCAGTCTCCAGTCTCCAGTCTCCAACTCCAGTAAAATCCAGTCTCCAGTCTCCAACTCCAGTAAAATCCAGTCTCCAGTCTCCAGTCTCCAGTAAAATCCAGTCTCCAGTAAAATCCAGTCTCCAGTCTCTAGTAAAATCCAGTCTCCAGTAAAATCCAGTCTCCAGTAAAATCCAGTTCCAGTAAAATCCAGTCTCCAGTAAAATCCAGTCTCCAGTAAAATACAGTCTCCAGTCTCCAATCTCCAGTAAAATACAGTCTCCAGTTAAATCCAGTCTCCAGTCTCCAGTAAAATCCAGTCTCTAGTCTCCAGTAAAATCCAGTCTCCAGTCTCCAGTAAAATCCAGTCTCCAGTCTCCAGTCTGCAGTAAAATCCAGTCTCCAATCTCCAGTAAAATCCATTCTCCAGTCTCCAGTAAAATCCAGTCTCCAGTAAAATCCAGTCTCCAGTCTCCAATAAAATCCAGTCTCCAGCCTCTAGTAAAATCCAGTCTCCAGTCTCAAGTCTGCAGTCTCCAGTAAAATCCAGTCTCAAGTCTCCATTAAAATCCAGTTTTCAGTCTCCAGTCTCCAGTAAAATCCAGTCTCCAGTCTCCAGTCTCCAACTCCAGTAAAATCCAGTCTCCAGTCTCCAGTAAAATCCAGTCTCCAGTCTCCAGTAAAATCCAGTCTCCAGTCTCCAGTAAAATCCAGTCTCCAGAAAAATCCAGCATCCAGTCTCTAGTCTCCAGTCTCCAGTATCCAGTCTCTAGTAAAATCCAGTCTCCAGTCTCCAGTCTCCAGTAAAATCCAGTCTCCAGTCCCCTGTCTCTAGTAAAACCCAGTCTCCAGTCTCCAGTCTCCAGTAAAATCCAGTCTCCAGTCTCCAGTCTCCAGAAAAATCCAGTCTCTAGTTAAATCCAGTCTCCAGTAAAATCCAGTCTCCACTAAAATCCATTCTCCAGTAAAATCCAGTCTCCAGTAAAATCCAGTCTCCAGTCTCCAGTAAAATCCAGTCTCCAGTCTCCAGTAAAATCCAGTCTCCAGTCTCCAATCTCCAGTAAAATCCTGTCTCCAGTAAATTCCAGTCTCCAATAAAATCCAGTCTCCAGCCTCCAGTAAAATCCAGTCTCCAGTCTCCAGTAAAATCCAGTTTTCAGTCTCCAGTCTCCAGTAAAATCCAGTCTCCAGTCTCCAACTCCAGTAAAATCCAGTCTCCAGTCTCCAGTAAAATCCAGTCTCCCGTCTCCAGTAAAATCCAGTCTCCAGTAAAATCCAGTCTCCAGTCTCTAGTAAAATCCATTCTCGAGTAAAATCCAGTCTCCAGTAAAATCCAGTTCCAGTAAAATCCAGTCTCCAGTAAAATCCAGTCTCCAGTCTCCAGTAAAATCCAGTCTCCAGTAAAATCCAGTCTCCAGTCTCCAATCTCCAGTAAAATACAGTCTCCAGTTAAATCCAGTCTCCAGTCTCCAGTAAAATCCAGTCTCCAGTCCCCAGTCTCCAGTAAAATCCAGTCTCCAGTCTCCAGTAAAATCCAGTCTTCAGTCTCCAGTAAAATCTAGTCTCCAGTAAAATCCAGTCTCCAGTAAAATCCAGTCTCCAGCCTCCAGTAAAATCCAGTCTCCAGTCTCCAGTAAAATCCAGTCTCTAGTCTCCAGTAAAATCCAGTCTCTAGTCTCCAGTAAAATCCAGTCTCCAGTCTCCAACTCCAGTAAAATCCAGTCTCCAGTCTCCAGTAAAATCCAGTCTCCAGTCTCCAGTAAAATCCAGTCTCCAGTCTCTAGTAAAATCCAGTCTCCAGTAAAATCCAGTCTCCAGTAAAATCCAGTCTCCAGTCTCCAGTAAAATACAGTCTCCAGTTAAATCCAGTCTCCAGTCGCCAGTAAAATCCAGTCTCCAGTCCCCAGTCTCCAGTAAAGTCCAGTCTCCAGTCTTCAGTAAAATCCAGTCTCCAGTAAAATCCAGTCTCCACTAAAATCCAGTCTCCAGTAAAATCCTGTCTCCAGTATAACATGGTCCCCAGTAAAATCCAGTCTCCAGTCTCCAGTAAAATCCAGTCTCCAGTCCCCAGTCTCTAGTAAAACCCAGTCTCCAGTCTCCAGTAAAATCCAGTCTCCAGTCTCCAGTAAAATCCAGTCTCCAGTAAAATTCAGTCTCCAGTTAAATCCAGTCTCCAGTAAAATCCAGTCTCCAGTAAAATCAAGTCTCCAGTCTCCAGTAAAATCCAGTCTCCAGTATAATATGGTGTCCAGTAAAATCCAGTCTCCAGTCTCCAGTAAAATCCAGTCTCCAGTCCCCAGTCTCTAGTAAAACCCAGTCTCCAGTCTCCAGTCTCCAGTAAAATCCAGTCTCCAGTAAAATCCAGTCTCCAGTAAAATCCAGTCTCCAGTGAAATCCAGTCTCCGGTCTCCAGTAAAATCCAGTAAAATCCAGTAAAATCCAGTCTCCAGTCTTCAGTAAAATCCAGTCTCCAGTCTCCAGTAAAATCCAGTAAAATCCAGTCTCCAGTCTCCAGTCTCCAGTAAAATCCAGTCTCCAGTCTCCAGTAAAATCCAGACTCCGGTAAAATCCAGTCTCCAGTCTCCAGTAAAATCCAGTCTCCAGTCTCCAGTCTCCAGTAAAATCCAGTCTCCAGTCTCCAGTCTCCAGAAAAATCCAGTCTCTAGTTAAATCCAGTCTCCAGTAAAATCCAGTCTCCACTAAAATCCATTCTCCAGTAAAATCCAGTCTCCAGTAAAATCCAGTCTCCAGTCTCCAGTAAAATCCAGTCTCCAGTCTCCAGTAAAATCCAGTCTCCAGTCTCCAATCTCCAGTAAAATCCTGTCTCCAGTAAATTCCAGTCTCCAATAAAATCCAGTCTCCAGCCTCCAGTAAAATCCAGTCTCCAGTCTCCAGTAAAATCCAGTTTTCAGTCTCCAGTCTCCAGTAAAATCCAGTCTCCAGTCTCCAACTCCAGTAAAATCCAGTCTCCAGTCTCCAGTAAAATCCAGTCTCCCGTCTCCAGTAAAATCCAGTCTCCAGTAAAATCCAGTCTCCAGTCTCTAGTAAAATCCATTCTCGAGTAAAATCCAGTCTCCAGTAAAATCCAGTTCCAGTAAAATCCAGTCTCCAGTAAAATCCAGTCTCCAGTCTCCAGTAAAATCCAGTCTCCAGTAAAATCCAGTCTCCAGTCTCCAATCTCCAGTAAAATACAGTCTCCAGTTAAATCCAGTCTCCAGTCTCCAGTAAAATCCAGTCTCCAGTCCCCAGTCTCCAGTAAAATCCAGTCTCCAGTCTCCAGTAAAATCCAGTCTTCAGTCTCCAGTAAAATCTAGTCTCCAGTAAAATCCAGTCTCCAGTAAAATCCAGTCTCCAGCCTCCAGTAAAATCCAGTCTCCAGTCTCCAGTAAAATCCAGTCTCTAGTCTCCAGTAAAATCCAGTCTCTAGTCTCCAGTAAAATCCAGTCTCCAGTCTCCAACTCCAGTAAAATCCAGTCTCCAGTCTCCAGTAAAATCCAGTCTCCAGTCTCCAGTAAAATCCAGTCTCCAGTCTCTAGTAAAATCCAGTCTCCAGTAAAATCCAGTCTCCAGTAAAATCCAGTCTCCAGTCTCCAGTAAAATACAGTCTCCAGTTAAATCCAGTCTCCAGTCGCCAGTAAAATCCAGTCTCCAGTCCCCAGTCTCCAGTAAAGTCCAGTCTCCAGTCTTCAGTAAAATCCAGTCTCCAGTAAAATCCAGTCTCCACTAAAATCCAGTCTCCAGTAAAATCCTGTCTCCAGTATAACATGGTCCCCAGTAAAATCCAGTCTCCAGTCTCCAGTAAAATCCAGTCTCCAGTCCCCAGTCTCTAGTAAAACCCAGTCTCCAGTCTCCAGTAAAATCCAGTCTCCAGTCTCCAGTAAAATCCAGTCTCCAGTAAAATTCAGTCTCCAGTTAAATCCAGTCTCCAGTAAAATCCAGTCTCCAGTAAAATCAAGTCTCCAGTCTCCAGTAAAATCCAGTCTCCAGTATAATATGGTGTCCAGTAAAATCCAGTCTCCAGTCTCCAGTAAAATCCAGTCTCCAGTCCCCAGTCTCTAGTAAAACCCAGTCTCCAGTCTCCAGTCTCCAGTAAAATCCAGTCTCCAGTAAAATCCAGTCTCCAGTAAAATCCAGTCTCCAGTGAAATCCAGTCTCCGGTCTCCAGTAAAATCCAGTAAAATCCAGTAAAATCCAGTCTCCAGTCTTCAGTAAAATCCAGTCTCCAGTCTCCAGTAAAATCCAGTAAAATCCAGTCTCCAGTCTCCAGTCTCCAGTAAAATCCAGTCTCCAGTCTCCAGTAAAATCCAGACTCCGGTAAAATCCAGTCTCCAGTCTCCAGTAAAATCCAGTTTCTAGTCTCCAGAAAAATGCAGTCTCTAGTCTCCAGTAAAATCCAGTCACTAGTCTCCAGTAAAATCCAGTCTCCAGTCTCCAGTAAAATCCAGTCTCCAGTCTCCAGTCTGCAGTAAAATTCAGTCTCCAGTCTCCAGTAAAATCCAGTCTCCAGGCTCCAGTAAAATCCAGTCTCCAGTAAAATCCAGTCTCCAGTCTCCAATAAAATCCAGTCTCCAGCCTCTAGTAAAATCCAGTCTCCAGTCTCCAGTCTCCAGTAAAATCCAGTCTCCAGTCTCCAGTAAAATCCAGACTCCGGTAAAATCCAGTCTCCAGTCTCCAGTAAAATCCAGTTTCTAGTCTCCAGAAAAATCCAGTCTCTAGTCTCCAGTAAAATCCAGTCACTAGTCTCCAGTAAAATCCAGTCTCCAGTCTCCAGTAAAATCCAGTCTCCAGTCTCCAGTCTGCAGTAAAATTCAGTCTCCAGTCTCCAGTAAAATCCAGTCTCCAGGCTCCAGTAAAATCCAGTCTCCAGTAAAATCCAGTCTCCAGTCTCCAATAAAATCCAGTCTCCAGCCTCTAGTAAAATCCAGTCTCCAGTCTCAAGTCTGCAGTCTCCAGTAAAATCCAGTCTCCAGTCTCCATTAAAATCCAGTTTTCAGTCTCCAGTCTCCAGTAAAATCCAGTCTCCAGTAAAATCCAGTCTCCAGTAAAATCCAGTCTCCAGTATAACATGGTCTCCAGTAAAATCCAGTCTCCAGTCTCCAGTAAAATCCAGTCTCCAATAAAATCCAGTCTCCAGCCTCCAGTAAAATCCAGTCGTCTCAAGTCTCCAGTCTCCAGTTAAATCCAGTCTCCAGCAAAATGCAGTTTTCAGTCTCCAGTCTCCAGTAAAATCCAGTCTCCAGTCTCCAGTCTCCAACTCCAGTAAAATCCAGTCTCCAGTCTCCAACTCCAGTAAAATCCAGTCTCCAGTCTCCAGTCTCCAGTAAAATCCAGTCTCCAGTAAAATCCAGTCTCCAGTCTCTAGTAAAATCCAGTCTCCAGTAAAATCCAGTCTCCAGTAAAATCCAGTTCCAGTAAAATCCAGTCTCCAGTAAAATCCAGTCTCCAGTAAAATACAGTCTCCAGTCTCCAATCTTCAGTAAAATACAGTCTCCAGTTAAATCCAGTCTCCAGTCTCCAGTAAAATCCAGTCTCTAGTCTCCAGTAAAATCCAGTCTCCAGTCTCCAGTCTCCAGTAAAATCCAGTCTCCAGTCTCCAGTCTGCAGTAAAATCCAGTCTCCAGTCTCCAGTAAAATCCATTCTCCAGTCTCCAGTAAAATCCAGTCTCCAGTAAAATCCAGTCTCCAGTCTCCAATAAAATCCAGTCTCCAGCCTCTAGTAAAATCCAGTCTCCAGTCTCAAGTCTGCAGTCTCCAGTAAAATCCAGTCTCAAGTCTCCATTAAAATCCAGTTTTCAGTCTCCAGTCTCCAGTAAAATCCAGTCTCCAGTCTCCAGTCTCCAACTCCAGTAAAATCCAGTCTCCAGTCTCCAGTAAAATCCAGTCTCCAGTCTCCAGTAAAATCCAGTCTGCAGTCTCCAGTAAAATCCAGTCTCCAGAAAAATCCAGTATCCAGTCTCTAGTCTCCAGTCTCCAGTATCCAGTCTCTAGTAAAATCCAGTCTCCAGTCTCCAGTCTCCAGTAAAATCCAGTCTCCAGTCCCCTGTCTCTAGTAAAACCCAGTCTCCAGTCTCCAGTCTCCAGTAAAATCCAGTCTCCAGTCTCCAGGAAAATCCAGTCTCTAGTTAAATCCAGTCTCCAGTAAAATCCAGTCTCCACTAAAATCCAGTCTCCAGTAAAATCCAGTCTCCAGTAAAATCCAGTCTCCAGTCTCCAGTAAAATCCAGTCTCCAGTCTCCAGTAAAATCCAGTCTCCAGTCTCCAATCTCCAGTAAAATCCTGTCTCCAGTAAATTCCAGTCTCCAGTCTCCAATAAAATCCGGTCTCCAGCCTCCAGTAAAATCCAGTCTCCAGTCTCCAGTAAAATCCAGTCTCCAGTCTCCAGTCTCCAGTAAAATCCAGTCTCCAGTCTCCAACTCCAGTAAAATCCAGTCTCCAGTCTCCAGTAAAATCCAGTCTCCCGTCTCCAGTAAAATCCAGTCTCCAGTAAAATCCAGTCTCCAGTCTCTAGTAAAATCCATTCTCGAGTAAAATCCAGTCTCCAGTAAAATCCAGTTCCAGTAAAATCCAGTCTCCAGTAAAATCCAGTCTCCAGTCTCCAGTAAAATCCAGTCTCCAGTAAAATCCAGTCTCCAGTCTCCAATCTCCAGTAAAATACAGTCTCCAGTTAAATCCAGTCTACAGTCTCCAGTAAAATCCAGTCTCCAGTCCCCAGTCTCCAGTAAAATCCAGTCTCCAGTCTCCAGTCTCCAGTAAAATCCAGTCTTCAGTCTCCAGTAAAATCTAGTCTCCAGTAAAATCCAGTCTCCAGTAAAATCCAGTCTCCAGCCTCCAGTAAAATCCAGTCTCCAGTCTCCAGTAAAATCCAGTCTCTAGTCTCCAGTAAAATCCAGTCTCTAGTCTCCAGTAAAATCCAGTCTCCAGTCTTCAGTCTCCAGTAAAATCCAGTCTCCAGTCTCCAGTAAAATCCAGTCTCCAGTCTCCAGTAAAATCCAGTCTCCAGTCTCCAGTAAAATCCTGTCTCCAGTAAATTCCAGTCTCCAGTCTCCAATAAAATCCAGTCTCCAGCCTCCAGTAAAATTCAGTCTCCAGTCTCAAGTCTCCAGTCTCCAGTCTCCAGTTAAATCCAGTCTCCAGTCTCCAGTAAAATGCAGTTTTCAGTCTCCAGGCTCCAGTAAAATCCAGTCTCCAGTTCCAACTCCAGTAAAATCCAGTCTCCAGTCTCCAACTCCAGTAAAATCCAGTCTCCAGTCTCCAGTCTCCAGTAAAATCCAGTCTCCAGTAAAATCCAGTCTCCAGTCTCTAGTAAAATCCAGTCTCCAGTAAAATCCAGTCTCCAGTAAAATCCAGTTCCAGTAAAATCCAGTCTCCAGTAAAATCCAGTTTCCAGTAAAATACAGTCTCCAGTCTCCAATCTCCAGTAAAATACAATCTCCAGTTAAATCCAGTCTCCAGTCTCCAGTAAAATCCAGTCTCTAGTCTCCAGTAAAATCCAGTCTCCAGTCTCCAGTCTCCAGTAAAATCCAGTCTCCAGTCTCCAGTCTGCAGTAAAATCCAGTCTCCAGTCTCCAGTAAAATCCAGTCTCCAGTCTCCAGTCTCCAGTAAAATCCAGTCTCCAGTCTCCAATAAAATCCAGTCTCCAGCCTCTAGTAAAATCCAGTCTCCAGTCTCCATTAAAATCCAGTTTTCAGTCTCCAGTCTCCAGTAAAATCCAGTCTCCAGTCTCCAGTCTCCAACTCCAGTAAAATCCAGTCTCCAGTCTCCAGTAAAATCCAGTCTCCAGTCTCCAGTCTCCAGTAAAATCCAGTCTCCAGTCTCCAGTAAAATCCAGTCTCCAGAAAAATCCAGTATCCAGTCTCTAGTCTCCAGTTTCCAGTATCCAGTCTCTAGTAAAATCCAGTCTCCAGTCTCCAGTAAAATCCAGTCTCCAGTCCCCTGTCTCTAGTAAAACCCAGTCTCCAGTCTCCAGTAAAATCCAGTCTCCAGTCTCCAGGAAAATCCAGTCTCCAGTTAAATCCAGTCTCCAGTAAAATCCAGTCTCCACTAAAATCCAGTCTCCAGTAAAATCCAGTCTCCAGTAAAATCCAGTCTCCAGTAAAATCCAGTCTCCAGTCTCCAGTAAAATCCAGTCTCCAGTCTCCAGTAAAATCCAGTCTGCAGTCTCCAATCTCCAGTAAAATCCTGTCTCCAGTAAATTCCAGTCTCCAGTCTCCAATAAAATCCAGTCTCCAGCCTCCAGTAAAATTCAGTCTCCAGTCTCAAGTCTGCAGTCTCCAGTCTCCAGTAAAATCCAGTCTCCAGTCTCCAGTAAAATCCAGTTTTCAGTCTCCAGTCTCCAGTAAAATCCAGTCTCCAGTCTCCAACTCCAGTAAAATCCAGTCTCAAGTCTCCAGTAAAATCCAGTCTCCCGTCTCCAGTAAAATCCAGTCTCCAGTAAAATCCAGTCTCCAGTCTCTAGTAAAATCCATTCTCGAGTAAAATCCAGTCTCCAGTAAAATCCAGTTCCAGTAAAATCCAGTCTCCAGTAAAATCCAGTCTCCAGTCTCCAGTAAAATCCAGTCTCCAGTAAAATCCAGTCTCCAGTCTCCAGTAAAATCCAGTCTCCAGTAGAATCCAGTCTCCAGCCTCCAGTAAAATCCAGTCTCCAGTCTCCAGTAAAATCCAGTCTCTAGTCTCCAGTAAAATCCAGTCTCTAGTCTCCAGTAAAATCCAGTCTCCAGTCTTCAGTCTCCAGTAAAATCCAGTCTCCAGTCTCCAGTAAAATCCAGTCTCCAGTCTCCAGTAAAATCCAGTCTCCAGTCTCCAGTAAAATCCAGTCTCCAATCTCCAGTAAAATCCTGTCTCCAGTAAATTCCAGTCTCCAGTCTCCAATAAAATCCAGTCTCCAGCCTCCAGTAAAATTCAGTCTCCAGTCTCAAGTCTCCAGTCTCCAGTCTCCAGTTAAATCCAGTCTCCAGTCTCCAGTAAAATGCAGTTTTCAGTCTCCAGTCTCCAGTAAAATCCAGTCTCCAGTCTCCAGTCTCCAAACTCCAGTAAAATCCAGTCTCCAGTCTCCAACTCCAGTAAAATCCAGTCTCCAGTCTCCAGTCTCCAGTAAAATCCAGTCCCCAGTAAAATCCAGTCTCCAGTCTCTAGTAAAATCCAGTCTCCAGTAAAATCCAGTCTCCAGTAAAATCCAGTTCCAGTAAAATCCAGTCTCCAGTAAAATACAGTCTCCAGTCTCCAATCTCCAGTAAAATACAGTCTCCAGTTAAATCCAGTCTCCAGTCTCCAGTAAAATGCAGTCTCTAGTCTCCAGTAAAATCCAGTCTCCAGTAAAATCCAGTCTCCAGTCTCCAGTCTGCAGTAAAATCCAGTCTCCAGTCTCCAGTAAAATCCAGTCTCCAGTCTCCAGTCTCCAGTAAAATCCAGTCTCCAGTAAAATCCAGTCTCCAGTCTCCAATAAAATCCAGTCTCCAGCCTCTAGTAAAATCCAGTCTCCAGTCTCAAGTCTGCAGTCTCCAGTAAAATCCAGTCTCAAGTCTCCATTAAAATCCAGTTTTCAGTCTCCAGTCTCCAGTAAAATCCAGTCTCCAGTCTCCAACTCCAGTAAAATCCAGTCTCCAGTCTCCAGTAAAATCCAGTCTCCAGTCTCCAGTCTCCAGTAAAATCCAGTCTCCAGTCTCCAGTAAAATCCAGTCTCCAGAAAAATCCAGTATCCAGTCTCTAGTCTCCAGTCTCCAGTATCCAGTCTCTAGTAAAATCCAGTCTCCAGTCTCCAGTCTCCAGTAAAATCCAGTCTCCAGTCCCCTGTCTCTAGTAAAACCCAGTCTCCAGTCTCCAGTAAAATCCAGTCTCCAGTCTCCAGTAAAATCCAGTCTCCAGTCTCCAGTAAAATCCAGTCTCCAGTAGAATCCAGTCTCCAGCCTCCAGTAAAATCCAGTCTCCAGTCTCCAGTAAAATCCAGTCTCTAGTCTCCAGTAAAATCCAGTCTCTAGTCTCCAGTAAAATCCAGTCTCCAGTCTTCAGTCTCCAGTAAAATCCAGTCTCCAGTCTCCAGTAAAATCCAGTCTCCAGTCTCCAGTAAAATCCAGTCTCCAGTCTCCAGTAAAATCCAGTCACCAATCTCCAGTAAAATCCTGTCTCCAGTAAATTCCAGTCTCCAGTCTCCAATAAAATCCAGTCTCCAGCCTCCAGTAAAATTCAGTCTCCAGTCTCAAGTCTCCAGTCTCCAGTCTCCAGTTAAATCCAGTCTCCAGTCTCCAGTAAAATGCAGTTTTCAGTCTCCAGTCTCCAGTAAAATCCAGTCTCCAGTCTCCAGTCTCCAACTCCAGTAAAATCCAGTCTCCAGTCTCCAACTCCAGTAAAATCCAGTCTCCAGTCTCCAGTCTCCAGTAAAATCCAGTCCCCAGTAAAATCCAGTCTCCAGTCTCTAGTAAAATCCAGTCTCCAGTAAAATCCAGTCTCCAGTAAAATCCAGTTCCAGTAAAATCCAGTCTCCAGTAAAATACAGTCTCCAGTCTCCAATCTCCAGTAAAATACAGTCTCCAGTTAAATCCAGTCTCCAGTCTCCAGTAAAATCCAGTCTCTAGTCTCCAGTAAAATCCAGTCTCCAGTAAAATCCAGTCTCCAGTCTCCAGTCTGCAGTAAAATCCAGTCTCCAGTCTCCAGTAAAATCCAGTCTCCAGTAAAATCCAGTCTCCAGTCTCCAATAAAATCCAGTTTCCGCCTCTAGTAAAATCCAGTCTCCAGTCTCAAGTCTGCAGTCTCCAGTAAAATCCAGTCTCAAGTCTCCATTAAAATCCAGTTTTCAGTCTCCAGTCTCCAGTAAAATCCAGTCTCCAGTCTCCAGTCTCCAACTCCAGTAAAATCCAGTCTCCAGTCTCCAGTAAAATCCAGTCTCCAGTCTCCAGTCTCCAGTAAAATCCAGTCTCCAGTCTCCAGTAAAATCCAGTCTCCAGAAAAATCCAGTATCCAGTCTCTAGTCTCCAGTCTCCAGTATCCAGTCTCTAGTAAAATCCAGTCTCCAGTCTCCAGTCTCCAGTAAAATCCAGTCTCCAGTCTCCAGTCTCCAGGAAAATCCAGTCTCCAGTTAAATCCAGTCTCCAGTAAAATCCAGTCTCCACTAAAATCCAGTCTCCAGTAAAATCCAGTCTCCAGTAAAATCCAGTCTCCAGTCTCCAGTAAAATCCAGTCTCCAGTCTCCAATCTCCAGTAAAATCCTGTCTCCAGTAAATTCCACTCTCCAGTCTCCAATAAAATCCAGTCTCCAGCCTCCAGTAAAATCCAGTCTCCAGTAAAATCCAGTTTTCAGTCTCCAGTCTCCAGTAAAATCCAGTCTCCAGTCTCCAACTCCAGTAAAATCCAGTCTCCAGTCTCCAGTAAAATCCAGTCTCCCGTCTCCAGTAAAATCCAGTCTCCAGTAAAATCCAGTCTCCAGTCTCTAGTAAAATCCATTCTCGAGTAAAATCCAGTCTCCAGTAAAATCCAGTTCTAGTAAAATCCAGTCTCCAGTCTCCAGTAAAATCCAGTCTCCAGTAAAATCCAGTCTCCAGTCTCCAATCTCCAGTAAAATACAGTCTCCAGTTAAATCCAGTCTCCAGTCTCCAGTAAAATCCAGACTCCAGTCCCCAGTCTCCAGTAAAATCCAGTCACCAGTCTCCAGTCTCCAGTAAAATCCAGTCTTCAGTCTCCAGTAAAATCTAGTCTCCAGTAAAATCCAGTCTCCAGTAAAATCCAGTCTCCACTAAAATCCAGTCTCTAGTAAAATCCAGTCTCCAGTAAAATCCAGTCTCCAGTAAAATCCAGTCTCCAGTAAAATCCAGTCTCCAGTAAAATCCAGTCTCCAGTCTCTAGTAAAATCCAGTCTCCAGTAAAATCCAGTCTCCAGTCTCCAGTAAAATCCAGTCTCCAGTAGAATCCAGTCTCCAGCCTCCAGTAAAATCCAGTCTCCAGTCTCCAGTAAAATCCAGTCTCTAGTCTCCAGTAAAATCCAGTCTCTAGTCTCCAGTAAAATCCAGTCTCCAGTCTTCAGTCTCCAGTAAAATCCAGTCTCCAGTCTCCAGTCAAAATCCAGTCTCCAGTCTCCAGTAAAATCCAGTCTCCAGTCTCCAGTAAAATCCAGTCTCCAATCTCCAGTAAAATCCTGTCTCCAGTAAATTCCAGTCTCCAGTCTCCAATAAAATCCAGTCTCCAGCCTCCAGTAAAATTCAGTCTCCAGTCTCAAGTCTCCAGTCTCCAGTCTCCAGTTAAATCCAGTCTCCAGTCTCCAGTAAAATGCAGTTTTCAGTCTCCAGTCTCCAGTAAAATCCAGTCTCCAGTCTCCAGTCTCCAACTCCAGTAAAATCCAGTCTCCAGTCTCCAACTCCAGTAAAATCCAGTCTCCAGTCTCCAGTCTCCAGTAAAATCCAGTCCCCAGTAAAATCCAGTCTCCAGTCTCTAGTAAAATCCAGTCTCCAGTAAAATCCAGTCTCCAGTAAAATCCAGTTCCAGTAAAATCCAGTCTCCAGTAAAATCCAGTCTCCAGTAAAATACAGTCTCCAGTCTCCAATCTCCAGTAAAATACAGTCTCCAGTTAAATCCAGTCTCCAGTCTCCAGTCTCCAGTAAAATCCAGTCTGTAGTCTCCAGTAAAATCCAGTCTCCAGTCTCCAGTCTCCAGTAAAATCCAGTCTCCAGTCTGCAGTAAAATCCAGTCTCCAGTCTCCAGTAAAATCCAGTCTCCAGTCTCCAGTCTCCAGTAAAATCCAGTCTCCAGTAAAATCCAGTCTCCAGTCTCCAATAAAATCCAGTCTCCAGCCTCTAGTAAAATCCAGTCTCCAGTCTCAAGTCTGCAGTCTCCAGTAAAATCCAGTCTCAAGTCTCCATTAAAATCCAGTTTTCAGTCTCCAGTCTCCAGTAAAATCCAGTCTCCAGTCTCCAGCTCCAACTCCAGTAAAATCCAGTCTCCAGTCTCCAGTAAAATCCAGTCTCCAGTCTCCAGTAAAATCCAGTCTCCAGTCTCCAGTAAAATCCAGTCTCCAGAAAAATCCAGTATCCAGTCTCTAGTCTCCAGGCTCCAGTATCCAGTCTCTAGTAAAATCCAGTCTCCAGTCCCCTGTCTCCAGGAAAATCCAGTCTCCAGTTAAATCCAGTCTCCAGTAAAATCCAGTCTCCACTAAAATCCAGTCTCCAGTAAAATCCAGTCTCCAGTAAAATCCAGTCTCCAGTAAAATCCAGTCTCCAGTCTCCAGTAAAATCCAGTCTCCAGTCTCCAGTAAAATCCAGTCTCCAGTCTCCAATCTCCAGTAAAATCCTGTCTCCAGTAAATTCCACTCTCCAGTCTCCAATAAAATCCAGTCTCCAGCCTCCAGTAAAATCCAGTCTCCAGTCTCCAGTAAAATCCAGTTTTCAGTCTCCAGTCTCCAGTAAAATCCAGTCTCCAGTCTCCAACTCCCGTAAAATCCAGTCTCCAGTCTCCAGTAAAATCCAGTCTCCCGTCTCCAGTAAAATCCAGTCTCCAGTAAAATCCAGTCTCCAGTCTCTAGTAAAATCCATTCTCGAGTAAAATCCAGTCTCCAGTAAAATCCAGTTCCAGTAAAATCCAGTCTCCAGTCTCCAGTAAAATCCAGTCTCCAGTAAAATCCAGTCTCCAGTCTCCAATCTCCAGTAAAATACAGTCTCCAGTTAAATCCAGTCTCCAGTCTCCAGTAAAATCCAGTCTCCAGTCCCCAGTCTCCAGTAAAATCCAGTCTCCAGTCTCCAGTCTCCAGTAAAATCCAGTCTTCAGTCTCCAGTAAAATCTAGTCTCCAGTAAAATCCAGTCTCCAGTAAAATCCAGTCTCCACTAAAATCCAGTCTCTAGTAAAATCCAGTCTCCAGTAAAATCCAGTCTCCAGTAAAATCCAGTCTCCAGTAAAATCCAGTCTCCAGTCTCCAGTCTCTAGTAAAATCCAGTCTCCAGTCTCTAGTTTCCAGTCTCCAGTAAAATCCAGCCTCCAGTCTCCAGTCTCCAGTATAATCCAGTCTCCAGTAAAATCCAGTCTCTAGTCTCCAGTCTCCAGTAAAATCCAGTCTCCAGTCTCCAGTAAAATCCAGTCTCCAGTCTCCAGTAAAATCCAGTCTCCAGTCTCCAGCCTCCAGTAAAATCCAGTCTCCAGTCTCCAGTAAAATCCACTCTCCAGTAAAATCCAGTCTCCAGTAAAATCCAGTCTCCAGTAAAATCAAGTCTCCAGTATAATATGGTCTCCAGTAAAATCCAGTCTCCAGTAAAATCCAGTCTCCAGTCTCAAGTCTCCATTAAAATCCAGTCTCCAGTAAAATCCAGTCTCCAGTCTCCAGTAAAATCCAGTCTCCAGTCTCCAGTCTCCAATAAAATCCAGTCTCCAGCCTCTAGTAAAATCGAGTCTCCAGTCTCAAGTCTGCAGTCTCCAGTAAAATCCAGTCTCCAGTCTCCAGTAAAATCCAGTCTCCAGTCTCCAGTCTCCAGTAAAATCCAGTCTCCAGTCTCCAGTAAAATCCAGTATCCAGTCTCTAGTCTCCAGTCTCCAGTATCCAGTCTGCAGTCTCCAGTAAAATCCAGTCTCCAGTCTCCAGTAAAATCCAGTCTCCAGTCCCCTGTCTCTAGTAAAACCCAGTCTCCAGTCTCCAGTCTCTAGTAAAATCCAGTCTCCAGTCTCCAACTCCAGTAAAATCCAGTCTCCAGTCTCCAGTAAAATCCAGTCTCCAGTCTCCAGCAAAATCCAGTCTCCAGTCTCTAGTAAAATCCAGTCTCCAGTAAAATCCAGTCTCCAGTAAAATCCAGTTCCAGTAAAATCCAGTCTCCAGTAAAATCCAGTCTCCAGTCTCCAGTAAAATCCAGTCTCCAGTAAAATCCAGTCTCCGGTCTCCAATCTCCAGTAAAATACAGTCTCCAGTTAAATCCAGTCTCCAGTCTCCAGTAAAATCCAATCTCCAGTCCCCAGTCTCCAGTAAAGTCCAGTCTCCAGTCTCCAGTAAAATCCAGTCTCCAGTAAAATCCAGTCTCCACTAAAATCCAGTCTCCAGTAAAATCCAGTCTCCAGTAAAATCCAGTCTCCAGTAAAATTTAGTCTCCAGTATAACATGGTCCCCAGTAAAATCCAGTCTCCAGTCTCCAGTAAAATCCAGTCTCCAGTAAAATCCAGTCTCCAGTAAAATCCAGTCTCCAGTCCCCAGTCTCTAGTAAAACCCAGTCTCCAGTCTCCAGTAAAATCCAGTCTCCAGTCTCCAGTAAAATCCAGTCTCCAGTAAAATTCAGTCTCCAGTTAAATCCAGTCTCGAGTAAAATCCAGTCTCCAGTAAAATCAAGTCTCCAGTCTCCAGTAAAATCCAGTCTCCAGTATAATATGGTGTCCAGTAAAATCCAGTCTCCAGTCTCCAGTAAAATCCAGTCTCCAGTCTCCAGTAAAATCCAGTCTCCAGTCCCCAGTCTCTAGTAAAACCCAGTCTCCAGTCTCCAGTCTCCAGTAAAATCCAGTCTCCAGTCTCCAGTCTCCAGTAAAATCCAGTCTCCAGTAAAATCCAGTCTCTAGTAAAATCCAGTCTCCAGTGAAATCCAGTCTCTGGTCTCCCGTAAAATCCAGTAAAATCCAGTAAAATCCAGTCTCCAGTCTCCAGTAAAATCCAGTCTCCAGTCTCCAGTAAAATCCAGTAAAATCCAGTCTCCAGTCTCCAGTCTCCAGTAAAATGCAGTCTCCAGTCTCCAGTAAAATCCAGACTCCGGTAAAATCCAGTCTCCAGTCTCCAGTAAAATCCAGTTTCTAGTCTCCAGAAAAATCCAGTCTCTAGTCTCCAGTAAAATCCAGTCACTAGTCTCCAGTAAAATCCAGTCTCCAGTCTCCAGTAAAATCCAGTCTCCAGTCTCCAGTATGCAGTAAAATTCAGTCTCCAGTCTCCAGTAAAATCCAGTCTCCAGTCTCCAGGCTCCAGTAAAGTCCAGTCTCCAGTAAAATCCAGTCTCCAGTCTCCAATAAAATCCAGTCTCCAGCCTCTAGTAAAATCCAGTCTCCAGTCTCAAGTCTGCAGTCTCCAGTAAAATCCAGTCTCCAGTCTCCATTAAAATCCAGTTTTCAGTCTCCAGTCTCCAGTAAAATCCAGTCTCCAGTCTCCAGTCTCCAACTCCAGTAAAATCCAGTCTACACTAAAATCCAGTCTCCAGTAAAATCCAGTCTCCAGTAAAATCCAGTCTCCAGTAAAATCCAGTCTCCAGTATAACATGGTCTCCAGTAAAATCCAGTCTCCAGTCTCCAGTAAAATCCAGTCTCCAGTAAAATCCAGTCTCCAGCCTCCAGTAAAATCCAGTCTCCAGTCTCAAGTCTCCAGTCTCCAGTTAAATCCAGTCTCCAGTAAAATGCAGTTTTCAGTCTCCAGTCTCCAGTAAAATCCAGTCTCTAGTCTCCAGTCTCCAACTCCAGTAAAATCCAGTCTCCAGTCTCCAACTCCAGTAAAATCCAGTCTCCAGTCTCCAGTCTCCAGTAAAATCCAGTCTCCAGTAAAATCCAGTTCCAGTAAAATCCAGTCTCCAGTAAAATACAGTCTCCAGTCTCCAATCTCCAGTAAAATACAGTCTCCAGTCTCCAGTAAAATCCAGTCTCTAGTCTCCAGTAAAATCCAGTCTCCAGTCTCCAGTCTCCAGTAAAATCCAGTCTCCAGTCTCTAGTCTGCAGTAAAATCCAGTCTCCAGTCTCCAGTAAAATCCAGTCTCCAGTCTCCAGTAAAATCCAGTCTCCAGTAAAATCCAGTCTCCAGTCTCCAATAAAATCCAGTCTCCAGCCTCTAGTAAAATCCAGTCTCCAGTCTCAAATCTGCAGTCTCCAGTAAAATCCAGTCTCAAGTCTCCATTAAAATCCAGTTTTCAGTCTCCAGTCTCCAGTAAAATCCAGTCTCCAGTCTCCAGTCTCCAACTCCAGTAAAATCCAGTCTCCAGTCTCCAGTAAAATCCAGTCTCCAGAAAAATCCAGTATCCAGTCTCTAGTCTCCAGTCTCCAGTATCCAGTCTCTAGTAAAATCCAGTCTCCAGTCTCCAGTAAAATCCAGTCTCCAGTCCCCTGTCTCTAGTAAAACCCAGTCTCCAGTCTCCAGTCTCCAGTAAAATCCAGTCTCCAGTCTCCAGTCTCCAGGAAAATCCAGTCTCTAGTTAAATCCAGTCTCCAGTAAAATCCAGTCTCCACTAAAATCCAGTCTCCAGTAAAATCCAGTCTCCAGTAAAATCCAGTCTCCAGTCTCCAGTAAAATCCAGTCTCCAGTCTCGAGTAAAATCCAGTCTCCAGTCTCCAATCTCCAGTAAAATCCTGTCTCCAGTAAAATCCAGTCTCCAGTAAAATCCAGTAAAATCCAGTCTCCAGTCTCCAGTAAAATCCAGTCTCCAGTCTCCAGTAAAATCCAGTAAAATCCAGTCTCCAGTCTCCAGTCTCCAGTAAAATGCAGTCTCCAGTCTCCAGTAAAATCCAGACTCCGGTAAAATCCAGTCTCCAGTCTCCAGTAAAATCCAGTTTCTAGTCTCCAGAAAAATCCAGTCTCTAGTCTCCAGTAAAATCCAGTCACTAGTCTCCAGTAAAATCCAGTCTCCAGTCTCCAGTAAAATCCAGTCTCCAGTCTCCAGTATGCAGTAAAATTCAGTCTCCAGTCTCCAGTAAAATCCAGTCTCCAGTCTCCAGGCTCCAGTAAAGTCCAGTCTCCAGTAAAATCCAGTCTCCAGTCTCCAATAAAATCCAGTCTCCAGCCTCTAGTAAAATCCAGTCTCCAGTCTCAAGTCTGCAGTCTCCAGTAAAATCCAGTCTCCAGTCTCCATTAAAATCCAGTTTTCAGTCTCCAGTCTCCAGTAAAATCCAGTCTCCAGTCTCCAACTCCAGTAAAATCCAGTCTCCACTAAAATCCAGTCTCCAGTAAAATCCAGTCTCCAGTAAAATCCAGTCTCCAGTATAACATGGTCTCCAGTAAAATCCAGTCTCCAGTCTCCAGTAAAATCCAGTCTCCAGTAAAATCCAGTCTCCAGCCTCCAGTAAAATCCAGTCTCCAGTCTCAAGTCTCCAGTCTCCAGTTAAATCCAGTCTCCAGTAAAATGCAGTTTTCAGTCTCCAGTCTCCAGTAAAATCCAGTCTCTAGTCTCCAGTCTCCAACTCCAGTAAAATCCAGTCTCCAGTCTCCAACTCCAGTAAAATCCAGTCTCCAGTCTCCAGTCTCCAGTAAAATCCAGTCTCCAGTAAAATCCAGTCTCCAGTCTCCAGTAAAATCCAGTCTCCAGTCTCCAGTCTCCAGTAAAATCCAGTCTCCAGTAAAATCCAGTCTCCAGTAAAATCCAGTCTCCAGTGAAATCCAGTCTCTGGTCTCCCGTAAAATCCAGTAAAATCCAGTAAAATCCAGTCTCCAGTCTCCAGTAAAATCCAGTCTCCAGTCTCCAGTAAAATCCAGTAAAATCCAGTCTCCAGTCTCCAGTAAAATGCAGTCTCCAGTCTCCAGTAAAATCCAGACTCCGGTAAAATCCAGTCTCCAGTCTCCAGTAAAATCCAGTTTCTAGTCTCCAGAAAAATCCAGTCTCTAGTCTCCAGTAAAATCCAGTCACTAGTCTCCAGTAAAATCCAGTCTCCAGTCTCCAGTAAAATCCAGTCTCCAGTCTCCAGTATGCAGTAAAATTCAGTCTCCAGTCTCCAGTAAAATCCAGTCTCCAGTCTCCAGGCTCCAGTAAAGTCCAGTCTCCAGTAAAATCCAGTCTCCAGTCTCCAATAAAATCCAGTCTCCAGCCTCTAGTAAAATCCAGTCTCCAGTCTCAAGTCTGCAGTCTCCAGTAAAATCCAGTCTCCAGTCTCCATTAAAATCCAGTTTTCAGTCTCCAGTCTCCAGTAAAATCCAGTCTCCAGTCTCCAGTCTCCAACTCCAGTAAAATCCAGTCTACACTAAAATCCAGTCTCCAGTAAAATCCAGTCTCCAGTAAAATCCAGTCTCCAGTATAACATGGTCTCCAGTAAAATCCAGTCTCCAGTCTCCAGTAAAATCCAGTCTCCAGTAAAATCCAGTCTCCAGCCTCCAGTAAAATCCAGTCTCCAGTCTCAAGTCTCCAGTCTCCAGTTAAATCCAGTCTCCAGTAAAATGCAGTTTTCAGTCTCCAGTCTCCAGTAAAATCCAGTCTCTAGTCTCCAGTCTCCAACTCCAGTAAAATCCAGTCTCCAGTCTCCAACTCCAGTAAAATCCAGTCTCCAGTCTCCAGTCTCCAGTAAAATCCAGTCTCCAGTAAAATCCAGTTCCAGTAAAATCCAGTCTCCAGTAAAATACAGTCTCCAGTCTCCAATCTCCAGTAAAATACAGTCTCCAGTTAAATCCAGTCTCCAGTCTCCAGTAAAATCCAGTCTCTAGTCTCCAGTAAAATCCAGTCTCCAGTCTCCAGTCTCCAGTAAAATCCAGTCTCCAGTCTCTAGTCTGCAGTAAAATCCAGTCTCCAGTCTCCAGTAAAATCCAGTCTCCAGTCTCCAGTAAAATCCAGTCTCCAGTAAAATCCAGTCTCCAGTCTCCAATAAAATCCAGTCTCCAGCCTCTAGTAAAATCCAGTCTCCAGTCTCAAATCTGCAGTCTCCAGTAAAATCCAGTCTCAAGTCTCCATTAAAATCCAGTTTTCAGTCTCCAGTCTCCAGTAAAATCCAGTCTCCAGTCTCCAGTCTCCAACTCCAGTAAAATCCAGTCTCCAGTCTCCAGTAAAATCCAGTCTCCAGTCTCCAGTAAAATCCAGTCTCCAGAAAAATCCAGTATCCAGTCTCTAGTCTCCAGTCTCCAGTATCCAGTCTCTAGTAAAATCCAGTCTCCAGTCTCCAGTAAAATCCAGTCTCCAGTCCCCTGTCTCTAGTAAAACCCAGTCTCCAGTCTCCAGTCTCCAGTAAAATCCAGTCTCCAGTCTCCAGTCTCCAGGAAAATCCAGTCTCTAGTTAAATCCAGTCTCCAGTAAAATCCAGTCTCCACTAAAATCCAGTCTCCAGTAAAATCCAGTCTCCAGTAAAATCCAGTCTCCAGTCTCCAGTAAAATCCAGTCTCCAGTCTCGAGTAAAATCCAGTCTCCAGTCTCCAATCTCCAGTAAAATCCTGTCTCCAGTAAAATCCAGTCTCCAGTAAAATCCAGTAAAATCCAGTCTCCAGTCTCCAGTAAAATCCAGTCTCCAGTCTCCAGTAAAATCCAGTAAAATCCAGTCTCCAGTCTCCAGTCTCCAGTAAAATGCAGTCTCCAGTCTCCAGTAAAATCCAGACTCCGGTAAAATCCAGTCTCCAGTCTCCAGTAAAATCCAGTTTCTAGTCTCCAGAAAAATCCAGTCTCTAGTCTCCAGTAAAATCCAGTCACTAGTCTCCAGTAAAATCCAGTCTCCAGTCTCCAGTAAAATCCAGTCTCCAGTCTCCAGTATGCAGTAAAATTCAGTCTCCAGTCTCCAGTAAAATCCAGTCTCCAGTCTCCAGGCTCCAGTAAAGTCCAGTCTCCAGTAAAATCCAGTCTCCAGTCTCCAATAAAATCCAGTCTCCAGCCTCTAGTAAAATCCAGTCTCCAGTCTCAAGTCTGCAGTCTCCAGTAAAATCCAGTCTCCAGTCTCCATTAAAATCCAGTTTTCAGTCTCCAGTCTCCAGTAAAATCCAGTCTCCAGTCTCCAACTCCAGTAAAATCCAGTCTCCACTAAAATCCAGTCTCCAGTAAAATCCAGTCTCCAGTAAAATCCAGTCTCCAGTATAACATGGTCTCCAGTAAAATCCAGTCTCCAGTCTCCAGTAAAATCCAGTCTCCAGTAAAATCCAGTCTCCAGCCTCCAGTAAAATCCAGTCTCCAGTCTCAAGTCTCCAGTCTCCAGTTAAATCCAGTCTCCAGTAAAATGCAGTTTTCAGTCTCCAGTCTCCAGTAAAATCCAGTCTCTAGTCTCCAGTCTCCAACTCCAGTAAAATCCAGTCTCCAGTCTCCAACTCCAGTAAAATCCAGTCTCCAGTCTCCAGTCTCCAGTAAAATCCAGTCTCCAGTAAAATCCAGTCTCCAGTCTCTAGTAAAATCCAGTCTCCAGTAAAATCCAGTCTCCAGTAAAATCCAGTTCCAGTAAAATCCAGTCTCCAGTAAAATACAGTCTCCAGTCTCCAATCTCCAGTAAAATACAGTCTCCAGTTAAATCCAGTCTCCAGTCTCCAGTAAAATCCAGTCTCTAGTCTCCAGTAAAATCCAGTCTCCAGTCTCCAGTAAAATCCAGTCTCCAGTCTCCAGTCTGCAGTAAAATCCAGTCTCCAGTCTCCAGTAAAATCCAGTCTCCAGTCTCCAGTAAAATCCAGTCTCCAGTAAAATCCAGTCTCCAGTCTCCAATAAAATCCAGTCTCCAGCCTCTAGTAAAATCCAGTCTCCAGTCTCAAATCTGCAGTCTCCAGTAAAATCCAGTCTCAAGTCTCCATTAAAATCCAGTTTTCAGTCTCCAGTCTCCAGTAAAATCCAGTCTCCAGTCTCCAGTCTCCAACTCCAGTAAAATCCAGTCTCCAGTCTCCAGTAAAATCCAGTCTCCAGTCTCCAGTAAAATCCAGTCTCCAGAAAAATCCAGTATCCAGTCTCTAGTCTCCAGTCTCCAGTATCCAGTCTCTAGTAAAATCCAGTCTCCAGTCTCCAGTAAAATCCAGTCTCCAGTCCCCTGTCTCTAGTAAAACCCAGTCTCCAGTCTCCAGTCTCCAGTAAAATCCAGTCTCCAGTCTCCAGTCTCCAGGAAAATCCAGTCTCTAGTTAAATCCAGTCTCCAGTAAAATCCAGTCTCCACTAAAATCCAGTCTCCAGTAAACTCCAGTCTCCAGTAAAATCCAGTCTCCAGTCTCCAGTAAAATCCAGTCTCCAGTCTCGAGTAAAATCCAGTCTCCAGTCTCCAGCCTCCAGTAAAATCCAGTCTCCAGTCTCCAGTAAAATCCAGTTTTCAGTCTCCAGTCTCCAGTAAAATCCAGTCTCCAGTCTCCAACTCCAGTAAAATCCAGTCTCCAGTCTCCAGTAAAATCCAGTCTCCCGTCTCCAGTAAAATCCAGTCTCCAGTCTCTAGTAAAATCCATTCTCGAGTAAAATCCAGTCTCCAGTAAAATCCAGTTCCAGTAAAATCCAGTCTCCAGTAAAATCCAGTCTCCAGTCTCCAGTAAAATCCAGTCTCCAGTAAAATCCAGTCTCCAGTCTCCAATCTCCAGTAAAATACAGTCTCCAGTTAAATCCAGTCTCCAGTCTCCAGTAAAATCCAGTCTCCAGTCCCCAGTCTCCAGTAAAATCCAGTCTCCAGTCTCCAGTAAAATCCAGTCTTCAGTCTCCAGTAAAATCTAGTCTCCAGTAAAATCCAGTCTCCAGTAAAATCCAGTCTCCAGCCTCCAGTAAAATCCAGTCTCCAGTCTCCAGTAAAATCCAGTCTCTAGTCTCCAGTAAAATCCAGTCTCTAGTCTCCAGTAAAATCCAGTCTCCAGTCTTCAGTCTCCAGTAAAATCCAGTCTCCAGTCTCCAGTAAAATCCAGTCTCCAGTCTCCAGTAAAATCCAGTCTCCAGTCTCCAGTAAAATCCAGTCTCTAGTAAAATCCAGTCTCCAGTAAAATCCAGTCTCCAGTAAAATCCAGTCTCCAGTAAAATCCAGTCTCCAGTAAAATCCAGTCTCCAGTCTCCAGTCTCTAGTAAAATCCAGTCTCCAGTCTCTAGTTTCCAGTCTCCAGTAAAATCCAGCCTCCAGTCTCCAGTCTCCAGTATAATCCAGTCTCCAGTAAAATCCAGTCTCTAGTCTCCAGTCTCCAGTAAAATCCAGTCTCCAGTCTCCAGTAAAATCCAGTCTCCAGTCTCCAGTAAAATCCAGTCTCCAGTCTCCAGCCTCCAGTAAAATCCAGTCTCCAGTCTCCAGTAAAATCCAGTCTCCAGTAAAATCCAGTCTCCAGTAAAATCAAGTCTCCAGTACAATATGGTCTCCAGTAAAATCCAGTCTCCAGTAAAATCCAGTCTCCAGTCTCAAGTCTCCATTAAAATCCAGTCTCCAGTAAAATCCAGTCTCCAGTCTCCAGTAAAATCCAGTCTCCAGTCTCCAATAAAATCCAGTCTCCAGCCTCTAGTAAAATCGAGTCTCCAGTCTCAAGTCTGCAGTCTCCAGTAAAATCCAGTCTCCATTAAAATCCAGTTTTCAGTCTCCAGTCTCCAGTAAAATCCAGTCTCCAGTCTCCAGTCTCCAACTCCAGTAAAATCCAGTCTCCAGTCTCCAGTAAAATCCAGTCTCCAGTCTCCAGTCTCCAGTAAAATCCAGTCTCCAGTCTCCAGTAAAATCCAGTATCCAGTCTCTAGTCTCCAGTCTCCAGTATCCAGTCTCCAGTCTCCAGTAAAATCCAGTCTCCAGTCTCCAGTCTCCAGTAAAATCCAGTCTCCAGTCCCCTGTCTCTAGTAAAACCCAGTCTCCAGTCTCCAGTCTCCAACTCCAGTAAAATCCAGTCTCCAGTCTCCAACTCCAGTAAAATCCAGTCTCCAGTCTCCAGTAAAATCCAGTCTCCAGTCTCCAGTAAAATCCAGTCTCCAGTCTCTAGTAAAATCCAGTCTCCAGTAAAATCCAGTCTCCAGTAAAATCCAGTTCCAGTAAAATCCAGTCTCCAGTAAAATCCAGTCTCCAGTCTCCAGTAAAATCCAGTCTCCAGTAAAATCCAGTCTCCAGTCTCCAGTCTCTAGTAAAATCCAGTCTCCAGTCTCTAGTTTCCAGTCTCCAGTAAAATCCAGCCTCCAGTCTCCAGTCTCCAGTATAATCCAGTCTCTAGTAAAATCCAGTCTCTAGTCTCCAGTCTCCAGTAAAATCCAGTCTCCAGTCTCCAGTAAAATCCAGTCTCCAGTCTCCAGTAAAATCCAGTCTCCAGTCTCCAGCCTCCAGTAAAATCCAGTCTCCAGTCTCCAGTAAAATCCAGTCTCCAGTAAAATCCAGTCTCCAGTAAAATCAAGTCTCCAGTACAATATGGTCTCCAGTAAAATCCAGTCTCCAGTAAAATCCAGTCTCCAGTCTCAAGTCTCCATTAAAATCCAGTCTCCAGTAAAATCCAGTCTCCAGTCTCCAGTAAAATCCAGTCTCCAGTCTCCAATAAAATCCAGTCTCCAGCCTCTAGTAAAATCGAGTCTCCAGTCTCAAGTCTGCAGTCTCCAGTAAAATCCAGTCTCCAGTCTCCATTAAAATCCAGTTTTCAGTCTCCAGTCTCCAGTAAAATCCAGTCTCCAGTCTCCAGTCTCCAACTCCAGTAAAATCCAGTCTCCAGTCTCCAGTAAAATCCAGTCTCCAGTCTCCAGTCTCCAGTAAAATCCAGTCTCCAGTCTCCAGTAAAATCCAGTCTCCAGTAAAATCCAGTATCCAGTCTCTAGTCTCCAGTCTCCAGTATCCAGTCTCCAGTCTCCAGTAAAATCCAGTCTCCAGTCTCCAGTCTCCAGTAAAATCCAGTCTCCAGTCCCCTGTCTCTAGTAAAACCCAGTCTCCAGTCTCCAGTCTCCAACTCCAGTAAAATCCAGTCTCCAGTCTCCAACTCCAGTAAAATCCAGTCTCCAGTCTCCAGTAAAATCCAGTCTCCAGTCTCCAGTAAAATCCAGTCTCCAGTCTCTAGTAAAATCCAGTCTCCAGTAAAATCCAGTCTCCAGTAAAATCCAGTTCCAGTAAAATCCAGTCTCCAGTAAAATCCAGTCTCCAGTCTCCAGTAAAATCCAGTCTCCAGTAAAATCCAGTCTCCAGTCTCCAATCTCCAGTAAAATACAGTCTCCAGTTAAATCCAGTCTCCAGTCTCCAGTAAAATCCAGTCTCCAGTCCCCAGTCTCCAGTAAAGTCCAGTCTCCAGTCTCCAGTAAAATCCAGTCTCCAGTAAAATCCAGTCTCCACTAAAATCCAGTCTCCAGTAAAATCCAGTCTCCAGTAAAATCCAGTCTCCAGTAAAATCCAGTCTCCAGTAAAATCCAGTCTCCAGTATAACATGGTCCCCAGTAAAATCCAGTCTCCAGTCTCCAGTAAAATCCAGTCTCCAGTAAAATTCAGTCTCCAGTTAAATCCAGTCTCCAGTAAAATCCAGTCTCCAATAAAATCAAGTCTCCAGTCTCCAGTAAAATCCAGTCTCCAGTATAATATGGTGTCCAGTAAAATCCAGTCTCCAGTCTCCAGTAAAATCCAGTCTCCAGTCTCCAGTAAAATCCAGTCTCCAGTCCCCAGTCTCTAGTAAAACCCAGTCTCCAGTCTCCAGTCTCCAGTAAAATCCAGTCTCCAGTCTCCAGTCTCCAGTCTCCAGTCTCCAGTAAAATCCAGTCTCCAGTAAAATCCAGTCTCCAGTAAAATCCAGTCTCCAGTGAAATCCAGTCTCCGGTCTCCAGTAAAATCCAGTAAAATGCAGTCTCCAGTCTCCAGTAAAATCCAGTCTCCAGTCTCCAGTAAAATCCAGTAAAATCCAGTCTCCAGTCTCCAGTCTCCAGTAAAATCCAGTCTCCAGTCTCCAGTAAAATCCAGACTCCGGTAAAATCCAGTCTCCAGTCTCCAGTATGCAGTAAAATTCAGTCTCCAGTCTCCAGTAAAATCCAGTCTCCAGTCTCCAGGCTCCAGTAAAGTCCAGTCTCCAGTAAAATCCAGTCTCCAGTCTCCAATAAAATCCAGTCTCCAGCCTCTAGTAAAATCCAGTCTCCAGACTCAAGTCTGCAGTCTCCAGTAAAATCCAGTCTCCAGTCTCCATTAAAATCCAGTTTTCAGTCTCCAGTCTCCAGTAAAATCCAGTCTCCAGTCTCCAGTCTCCAACTCCAGTAAAATCCAGTCTCCACTAAAATCCAGTCTCCAGTAAAATCCAGTCTCCAGTAAAATCCAGTCTCCAGTAAAATCCAGTCTCCAGTATAACATGGTCTCCAGTAAAATCCAGTCTCCAGTCTCCAGTAAAATCCAGTCTCCAGTAAAATCCAGTCTCCAGCCTCCAGTAAAATCCAGTCTCCAGTCTCAAGTCTCCAGTCTCCAGTTAAATCCAGTCTCCAGTAAAATGCAGTTTTCAGTCTCCAGTCTCCAGTAAAATCCAGTCTCCAGTCTCCAGTCTCCAACTCCAGTAAAATCCAGTCTCCAGTCTCCAACTCCAGTAAAATCCAGTCTCCAGTCTCCAGTCTCCAGTAAAATCCAGTCTCCAGTAAAATCCAGTCTCCAGTCTCTAGTAAAATCCAGTCTCCAGTAAAATCCAGTCTCCAGTAAAATCCAGTTCCAGTAAAATCCAGTCTCCAGTAAAATACAGTCTCCAGTCTCCAATCTCCAGTAAAATACAGTCTCCAGTTAAATCCAGTCTCCAGTCTCCAGTAAAATCCAGTCTCTAGTCTCCAGTAAAATCCAGTCTCCAGTCTCCAGTCTCCAGTAAAATCCAGTCTCCAGTCTCCAGTCTGCAGTAAAATCCAGTCTCCAGTCTCCAGTAAAATCCAGTCTCCAGTCTCCAGTAAAATCCAGTCTCCAGTAAAATCCAGTCTCCAGTCTCCAATAAAATCCAGTCTCCAGCCTCTAGTAAAATCCAGTCTCCAGTCTCAAGTCTGCAGTCTCCAGTAAAATCCAGTCTCAAGTCTCCATTAAAATCCAGTTTTCAGTCTCCAGTCTCCAGTAAAATCCAGTCTCCAGTCTCCAGTCTCCAACTCCAGTAAAATCCAGTCTCCAGTCTCCAGTAAAATCCAGTCTCCAGTCTCCAGTAAAATCCAGTCTCCAGTCTCCAGTAAAATCCAGTCTCCAGAAAAATCCAGTATCCAGTCTCTAGTCTCCAGTCTCCAGTATCCAGTCTCTAGTAAAATCCAGTCTCCAGTCTCCAGTAAAATCCAGTCTCCAGTCCCCTGTCTCTAGTAAAACCCAGTCTCCAGTCTCCAGTCTCCAGTAAAATCCAGTCTCCAGTCTCCAGTCTCCAGGAAAATCCAGTCTCTAGTTAAATCCAGTCTCCAGTAATATCCAGTCTCCACTAAAATCCAGTCTCCAGTAAAATCCAGTCTCCAGTAAAATCCAGTCTCCAGTCTCCAGTAAAATCCAGTCTCCAGTCTCCAATCTCCAGTAAAATCCTGTCTCCAGTAAATTCCAGTCTCCAGACTCCAATAAAATCCAGTCTCCAGCCTCCAGTAAAATCCAGTCTCCAGTCTCCAGTAAAATCCAGTTTTCAGTCTCCAGTCTCCAGTAAAATCCAGTCTCCAGTCTCCAACTCCAGTAAAATCCAGTCTCCAGTCTCCAGTAAAATCCAGTCTCCCGTCTCCAGTAAAATCCAGTCTCCAGTAAAATCCAGTCTCCAGTCTCTAGTAAAATCCATTCTCGAGTAAAATCCAGTCTCCAGTAAAATCCAGTTCCAGTAAAATCCAGTCTCCAGTAAAATCCAGTCTCCAGTCTCCAGTAAAATCCAGTCTCCAGTAAAATCCAGTCTCCAGTCTCCAATCTCCAGTAAAATACAGTCTCCAGTTAAATCCAGTCTCCAGTCTCCAGTAAAATCCAGTCTCCAGTCCCCAGTCTCCAGTAAAATCCAGTCTCCAGTCTCCAGTAAAATCCAGTCTTCAGTCTCCAGTAAAATCTAGTCTCCAGTAAAATCCAGTCTCCAGTAAAATCCAGTCTCCAGCCTCCAGTAAAATCCAGTCTCCAGTCTCCAGTAAAATCCAGTCTCTAGTCTCCAGTAAAATCCAGTCTCTAGTCTCCAGTAAAATCCAGTCTCCAGTCTTCAGTCTCCAGTAAAATCCAGTCTCCAGTCTCCAGTAAAATCCAGTCTCCAGTCTCCAGTAAAATCCAGTCTCCAGTCTCCAGTAAAATCCAGTCTCCAATCTCCAGTAAAATCCTGTCTCCAGTAAATTCCAGTCTCCAGTCTCCAATAAAATCCAGTCTCCAGCCTCCAGTAAAATTCAGTCTCCAATCTCAAGTCTCCAGTCTCCAGTTAAATCCAGTCTCCAGTCTCCAGTAAAATGCAGTTTTCAGTCTCCAGTCTCCAGTAAAATCCAGTCTCCAGTCTCCAACTCCAGTAAAATCCAGTCTCCAGTCTCCAACTCCAGTAAAATCCAGTCTCCAGTCTCCAGTAAAATCCAGTCTCCAGTAAAATCCAGTCTCCAGTCTCTACTAAAATCCAGTCTCCAGTAAAATCCAGTCTCCAGTAAAATCCAGTTCCAGTAAAATCCAGTCTCCAGTAAAATCCAGTTTCCAGTAAAATACAGTCTCCAGTCTCCAATCTCCAGTAAAATACAGTCTCCAGTTAAATCCAGTCTCCAGTCTCCAGTAAAATCCAGTCTCTAGTCTCCAGTAAAATCCAGTCTCCAGTCTCCAGTAAAATCCAGTCTCCAGTCTCCAGCCTCCAGTAAAATCCAGTCTCCAGTCTCCAGTAAAATCCACTCTCCAGTAAAATCCACTCTCCAGTAAAATCCAGTCTCCAGTAAAATCAAGTCTCCAGTATAATATGGTCTCCAGTAAAATCCAGTCTCCATTAAAATCCAGTCTCCAGTAAAATCCAGTCTCCAGTCTCCAGTAAAATCCAGTCTCCAGTCTCCAATAAAATCCAGTCTCCAGCCTCTAGTAAAATCGAGTCTCCAGTCTCAAGTCTACAGTCTCCAGTAAAATCCAGTCTCCAGTCTCCATTAAAATCCAGTTTTCAGTCTCCAGTCTCCAGTAAAATCCAGTCTCCAGTCTCCAGTCTCCAACTCCAGTAAAATCCAGTCTCCAGTCTCCAGTAAAATCCAGTCTCCAGTCTCCAGTCTCCAATAAAATCCAGTCTCCAGTCTCCAGTAAAATCCAGTCTCCAGTAAAATCCAGTATCCAGTCTCTAGTCTCCAGTCTCCAGTATCCAGTCTCCAGTCTCCAGTAAAATCCAGTCTCCAGTCTCCAGTCTCCAGTAAAATCCAGTCTCCAGTCCCCTGTCTCTAGTAAAACCCAGTCTCCAGTCTCCAGTCTCTAGTAAAATCCAGTCTCCAGTCTCCAGTCTCCAACTCCAGTAAAATCCAGTCTCCAGTCTCCAACTCCAGTAAAATCCAGTCTCCAGTCTCCAGTAAAATCCAGTCTCCAGTCTCCAGTAAAATCCAGTCTACAGTCTCTAGTAAAATCCAGTCTCCAGTAAAATCCAGTCTCCAGTAAAATCCAGTTCCAGTAAAATCCAGTCTCCAGTAAAATCCAGTCTCCAGTCTCCAATCTCCAGTAAAATACAGTCTCCAGTTAAATCCAGTCTCCAGTCTCCAGTAAAATCCAGTCTCCAGTCCCCAGTCTCCAGTAAAGTCCAGTCTCCAGTAAAATCCAGTCTCCAGTAAAATCCAGTCTCCAGTATAACATGGTCCCCAGTAAAATCCAGTCTCCAGTCTCCAGTAAAATCCAGTCTCCAGTAAAATCCAGTCTCCAGTAAAATCCAGTCTCCAGTCCCCAGTCTCTAGTAAAACCCAGTCTCCAGTCTCCAGTAAAATCCAGTCTCCAGTCTCCAGTCTCCAGTAAAATCCAGTCTCCAGTAAAATTCAGTCTCCAGTTAAATCCAGTCTCCAGTAAAATCCAGTCTCCAGTAAAATCAAGTCTCCAGTCTCCAGTAAAATCCAGTCTCCAGTATAATATGGTGTCCAGTAAAATCCAGTCTCCAGTCTCCAGTAAAATCCAGTCTCCCGTCTCCAGTAAAATCCAGTCTCCAGTCCCCAGTCTCTAGTAAAACCCAGTCTCCAGTCTCCAGTCTCCAGTAAAATCCAGTCTCCAGTCTCCAGTCTCCAGTAAAATCCAGTCTCCAGTAAAATCCAGTCTCCAGTAAAATCCAGTCTCCAGTGAAGTCCAGTCTCCGGTCTCCAGTAAAATCCAGTAAAATCCAGTAAAATCCAGTCTCCAGTCTCCAGTAAAATCCAGTCTCCAGTCTCCAGTCTCCAGTAAAATCCAGTCTCCAGTCTCCAGTAAAATCCAGACTCCGGTAAAATCCAGTCTCCAGTCTCCAGTAAAATCCAGTTTCTAGTCTCCAGAAAAATCCAGTCTCTAGTCTCCAGTAAAATCCAGTCACTAGTCTCCAGTAAAATCCAGTCTCCAGTCTCCAGTAAAATCCAGTCTCCAGTCTCCAGTCTGCAGTAAAATCCAGTCTCCAGTCTCCAGGCTCCAGTAAAATCCAGTCTCCAGTAAAATCTAGTCTCCAGTCTCCAATAAAATCCAGTCTCCAGCCTCTAGTAAAATCCAGTCTCCAGTCTCAAGTCTGCAGTCTCCAGTAAAATCCAGTCTCCAGTCTCCATTAAAATCCAGTTTTCAGTCTCCAGTCTCCAGTAAAATCCAGTCTCCAGTCTCCAGTCTCCAACTCCAGTAAAATCCAGTCTCCACTAAAATCCAGTCTCCAGTAAAATCCAGTCTCCAGTAAAATCCAGTCTCCAGTAAAATCCAGTCTCCAGTATAACATGGTCTCCAGTAAAATCCAGTCTCCAGTCTCCAGTAAAATCCAGTCTCCAGTAAAATCCAGTCTCCAGCCTCCAGTAAAATCCAGTCTCCAGTTAAATCCAGTCTCCAGTAAAATGCAGTTTTCAGTCTCCAGTCTCCACTAAAATCCAGTCTCCAGTCTCCAACTCCAGTAAAATCCAGTCTCCAGTCTCCAACTCCAGTAAAATCCAGTCTCCAGTCTCCAGTCTCCAGTAAAATCCAGTCTCCAGTAAAATCCAGTCTCCAGTCTCTAGTAAAATCCAGTCTCCAGTAAAATCCAGTCTCCAGTAAAATCCAGTTCCAGTAAAATACAGTCTCCAGTCTCCAATCTCCAGTAAAATACAGTCTCCAGTTAAATCCAGTCTCCAGTCTCCAGTAAAATCCAGTCTCTAGTCTCCAGTAAAATCCAGTCTCCAGTCTCCAGTAAAATCCAGTCTCCAGTCTCCAGTCTGCAGTAAAATCCAGTCTCCAGTCTCCAGTAAAATCCAGTCTCCAGTCTCCAGTAAAATCCAGTCTCCAGTAAAATCCAGTCTCAAGTCTCCAGTAAAATCCAGTCTCCAGTCTCCAGTAAAATCCAGTCTCCAGTCTCCAGTAAAATCCAGTCTCCAGTCTCCAGTAAAATCCAGTCTCCAGAAAAATCCAGTATCCAGTCTCTAGTCACCAGTCTCCAGTATCCAGTCTCTAGTAAAATCCAGTCTCCAGTCTCCAGTAAAATCCAGTCTCCAGTCCCCTGTCTCTAGTAAAACCCAGTCTCCAGTCTCCAGTCTCCAGTAAAATCCAGTCTCCAGTCTCCAGTCTCCAGGAAAATCCAGTCTCTAGTTAAATCCAGTCTCCAGTAAAATCCAGTCTCCACTTAAATCCAGTCTCCAGTAAAATCCAGTCTCCAGTAAAATCCAGTCTCCAGTCTCCAGTAAAATCCAGTCTCCAGTCTCCAGTAAAATCCAGTCTCCAGTCTCCAATCTCCAGTAAAATCCTGTCTCCAGTAAATTCCAGTCTCCAGTCTCCAATAAAATCCAGTCTCCAGCCTCCAGTAAACTCCAGTCTCCAGTCTCCAGTAAAATCCAGTTTTCAGTCTCCAGTCTCCAGTAAATCCAGTCTCCAGTCTCCAACTCCAGTAAAATCCAGTCTCCAGTCTCCAGTAAAATCCAGTCTCCCGTCTCCAGTAAAATCCAGTCTCCAGTAAAATCCAGTCTCCAGTCTCTAGTAAAATCCATTCTCGAGTAAAATCCAGTCTCCAGTAAAATCCAGTTCCAGTAAAATCCAGTCTCCAGTAAAATCCAGTCTCCAGTCTCCAGTAAAATCCAGTCTCCAGTAAAATCCAGTCTCCAGTCTCCAATCTCCAGTAAAATACAGTCTCCAGTTAAATCCAGTCTCCAGTCTCCAGTAAAATCCAGTCTCCAGTCCCCAGTCTCCAGTAAAATCCAGTCTCCAGTCTCCAGTCTCCAGTAAAATCCAGTCTTCAGTCTCCAGTAAAATCTAGTCTCCAGTAAAATCCAGTCTCCAGTAAAATCCAGTCTCCAGCCTCCAGTAAAATCCAGTCTCCAGTCTCCAGTAAAATCCAGTCTCTAGTCTCCAGTAAAATCCAGTCTCTAGTCTCCAGTAAAATCCAGTCTCCAGTCTTCAGTCTCCAGTAAAATCCAGTCTCCAGTCTCCAGTAAAATCCAGTCTCCAGTCTCCAGTAAAATCCAGTCTCCAGTCTCCAGTCTCCAACTCCAGTAAAATCCAGTCTCCACTAAAATCCAGTCTCCAGTAAAATCCAGTCTCCAGTAAAATCCAGTCTCCAGTAAAATCCAGTCTCCAGTATAACATGGTCTCCAGTAAAATCCAGTCTCCAGTCTCCAGTAAAATCCAGTCTCCAGTAAAATCCAGTCTCCAGCCTCCAGTAAAATCCAGTCTCCAGTTAAATCCAGTCTCCAGTAAAATGCAGTTTTCAGTCTCCAGTCTCCACTAAAATCCAATCTCCAGTCTCCAACTCCAGTAAAATCCAGTCTCCAGTCTCCAACTCCAGTAAAATCCAGTCTCCAGTCTCCAGTCTCCAGTAAAATCCAGTCTCCAGTAAAATCCAGTCTCCAGTCTCTAGTAAAATCCAGTCTCCAGTAAAATCCAGTCTCCAGTAAAATCCAGTTCCAGTAAAATCCAGTCTCCAGTAAAATACAGTCTCCAGTCTCCAATCTCCAGTAAAATACAGTCTCCAGTTAAATCCAGTCTCCAGTCTCCAGTAAAATCCAGTCTCTAGTCTCCAGTAAAATCCAGTCTCCAGTCTCCAGTCTCCAGTAAAATCCAGTCTCCAGTCTGCAGTAAAATCCAGTCTCCAGTCTCCAGTAAAATCCAGTCTCCAGTCTCCAGTAAAATCCAGTCTCCAGTAAAATCCAGTCTCAAGTCTCCAATAAAATCCAGTCTCTAGTCTCCAATAAAATCCAGTCTCCAGTCTCAAGTCTGCAGTCTCCAGTAAAATCCAGTCTCAAGTCTCCATTAAAATCCAGTTTTCAGTCTCCAGTCTCCAGTAAAATCCAGTCTCCAGTCTCCAACTCCAGTAAAATCCAGTCTCCAGTCTCCAGTAAAATCCAGTCTCCAGTCTCCAGTAAAATCCAGTCTCCAGTCTCCAGTAAAATCCAGTCTCCAGAAAAATCCAGTATCCAGTCTCTAGTCTCCAGTCTCCAGTATCCAGTCTCTAGTAAAATCCAGTCTCCAGTCTCCAGTCTCCAGTAAAATCCAGTCTCCAGTCCCCTGTCTCTAGTAAAACCCAGTCTCCAGTCTCCAGTCTCCAGTAAAATCCAGTCTCCAGTCTCCAGTCTCCAGGAAAATCCAGTCTCTAGTTAAATCCAGTCTCCAGTAAAATCCAGTCTCCACTTAAATCCAGTCTCCAGTAAAATCCAGTCTCCAGTAAAATCCAGTCTCCAGTCTCCAGTAAAATCCAGTCTCCAGTCTCCAGTAAAATCCAGTCTCCAGTCTCCAATCTCCAGTAAAATCCTGTCTCCAGTAAATTCCAGTCTCCAGTCTCCAATAAAATCCAGTCTCCAGCCTCCAGTAAAATCCAGTCTCCAGTCTCCAGTAAAATCCAGTTTTCAGTCTCCAGTCTCCAGTAAATCCAGTCTCCAGTCTCCAACTCCAGTAAAATCCAGTCTCCAGTAAAATCCAGTCTCCCGTCTCCAGTAAAATCCAGTCTCCAGTAAAATCCAGTCTCCAGTCTCTAGTAAAATCCATTCTCGAGTAAAATCCAGTCTCCAGTAAAATCCAGTTCCAGTAAAATCCAGTCTCCAGTAAAATCCAGTCTCCAGTCTCCAGTAAAATCCAGTCTCCAGTAAAATCCAGTCTCCAGTCTCCAATCTCCAGTAAAATACAGTCTCCAGTTAAATCCAGTCTCCAGTCTCCAGTAAAATCCAGTCTCCAGTCCCCAGTCTCCAGTAAAATCCAGTCTCCAGTCTCCAGTCTCCAGTAAAATCCAGTCTTCAGTCTCCAGTAAAATCTAGTCTCCAGTAAAATCCAGTCTCCAGTAAAATCCAGTCTCCAGCCTCCAGTAAAATCCAGTCTCCAGTCTCCAGTAAAATCCAGTCTCTAGTCTCCAGTAAAATCCAGTCTCTAGTCTCCAGTAAAATCCAGTCTCCAGTCTTCAGTCTCCAGTAAAATCCAGTCTCCAGTCTCCAGTAAAATCCAGTCTCCAGTCTCCAGTAAAATCCAGTCTCCAGTAAAATCCAGTCTCCAATCTCCAGTAAAATCCTGTCTCCAGTAAATTCCAGTCTCCAGTCTCCAATAAAATCCAGTCTCCAGCCTCCAGTAAAATTCAGTCTCCAGTCTCAAGTCTCCAGTCTCCAGTTAAATCCAGTCTCCAGTCTCCAGTAAAATGCAGTTTTCAGTCTCCAGTCTCCAGTAAAATCCAGTCTCCAACTCCAGTAAAATCCAGTCTCCAGTCTCCAACTCCAGTAAAATCCAGTCTCCAGTCTCCAGTAAAATCCAGTCTCCAGTAAAATCCAGTCTCCAGTCTCTAGTAAAATCCAGTCTCCAGTAAAATCCAGTCTCCAGTAAAATCCAGTTCCAGTAAAATCCAGTCTCCAGTAAAATCCAGTTTCCAGTAAAATACAGTCTCCAGTCTCCAATCTCCAGTAAAATACAGTCTCCAGTTAAATCCAGTCTCCAGTCTCCAGTAAAATCCAGTCTCTAGTCTCCAGTAAAATCCAGTCTCCAGTCTCCAGTCTCCAGTAAAATCCAGTCTCCAGTCTCCAGTCTGCAGTAAAATCCAGTCTCCAGTCTCCAGTAAAATCCAGTCTCCAGTCTCGAGTCTCCAGTAAAATCCAGTCTCCAGTCTCCAATAAAATCCAGTCTCCAGCCTCTAGTAAAATCCAGTCTCCAGTCTCAAGTCTGCAGTCTCCAGTAAAATCCAGTCTCAAGTCTCCATTAAAATCCTGTTTTCAGTCTCCAGTCTCCAGTAAAATCCAGTCTCCAGTCTCCAACTCCAGTAAAATCCAGTCTCCAGTCTCCAGTAAAATCCAGTCTCCAGTCTCCAGTCTCCAGTAAAATCCAGTCTCCAGTCTCCAGTAAAATCCAGTCTCCAGTCTCCAGTAAAATCCAGTCTCCAGAAAAATCCAGTAGCCAGTCTCTAGTCTCCAGTCTCCAGTATCCAGTCTCTAGTAAAATCCAGTCTCCAGTCTCCAGTCTCCAGTAAAATCCAGTCTCCAGTCCCCTGTCTCTAGTAAAACCAAGTCTCCAGTCTCCAGTAAAATCCAGTCTCCAGTCTCCAGTCTCCAGGAAAATCCAGTCTCCAGTTAAATCCAGTCTCCAGTAAAATCCAGTCTCCACTAAAATCCAGTCTCCAGTAAATTCGAGTCTCCAGTCTCCAATAAAATCCAGTCTCCAGCCTCCAGTAAAATTCATTCTCCAGTCTCAAGTCTGCAGTCTCCAGTCTCCAGTAAAATCCAGTCTCCAGTAAAATCCAGTTTTCAGTCTCCAGTCTCCAGTAAAATCCAGTCTCCAGTCTCCAACTCCAGTAAAATCCAGTCTCAAGTCTCCAGTAAAA
The DNA here is from genome assembly GCF_055824585.1 of Amblyomma mixtum. Classification (NCBI taxonomy): domain Eukaryota; kingdom Metazoa; phylum Arthropoda; class Arachnida; order Ixodida; family Ixodidae; genus Amblyomma; species Amblyomma mixtum. The sequence continues at coordinate 89,544,385 of NC_143021.1, forward strand.
TCCAGTCTCCCGTCTCCAGTAAAATCCAGTCTCCAGTAAAATCCAGTCTCCAGTCTCTAGTAAAATCCATTCTCGAGTAAAATCCAGTCTCCAGTAAAATCCAGTTCCAGTAAAATCCAGTCTCCAGTAAAATCCAGTCTCCAGTAAAATCCAGTCTCCAGTAAAATCCAGTCTCCAGTCTCCAGTAAAATCCAGTCTCCAGTAGAATCCAGTCTCCAGCCTCCAGTAAAATCCAGTCTCAAGTCTCCAGTAAAATCCAGTCTCTAGTCTCCAGTAAAATCCAGTCTCTAGTCTCCAGTAAAATCCAGTCTCCAGTCTTCAGTCTCCAGTAAAATCCAGTCTCCAGTCTCCAGTAAAATCCAGTCTCCAGTCTCCAGTCTGCAGTAAAATTCAGTCTCCAGTCTCCAGTAAAATCCAGTCTCCAGTCTCCAGGCTCCAGTAAAATCCAGTCTCCAGTCTCCAGTCTCCAGTAAAATCCAGTCTCCAGTAAAATCCAGTCTCCAGTCTCTAGTAAAATCCAGTCTCCAGTAAAATCCAGTCTCCAGTAAAATCCAGTTCCAGTAAAATCCAGTCTCCAGTAAAATACAGTCTCCAGTCTCCAATCTCCAGTAAAATACAGTCTCCAGTTAAATCCAGTCTCCAGTCTCCAGTAAAATCCAGTCTCTAGTCTCCAGTAAAATCCAGTCTCCAGTCTCCAGTCTCCAGTAAAATCCAGTCTCCAGTCTGCAGTAAAATCCAGTCTCCAGTCTCCAGTAAAATCCAGTCTCCAGTCTCCAGTAAAATCCAGTCTCCAGTAAAATCCAGTCTCAAGTCTCCAATAAAATCCAGTCTCTAGTCTCCAATAAAATCCAGTCTCCAGTCTCAAGTCTGCAGTCTCCAGTAAAATCCAGTCTCAAGTCTCCATTAAAATCCAGTTTTCAGTCTCCAGTCTCCAGTAAAATCCAGTCTCCAGTCTCCAGTCTCCAACTCCAGTAAAATCCAGTCTCCAGTCTCCAGTAAAATCCAGTCTCCAGTCTCCAGTAAAATCCAGTCTCCAGTCTCCAGTAAAATCCAGTCTCCAGAAAAATCCAGTATCCAGTCTCTAGTCTCCAGTCTCCAGTATCCAGTCTCTAGTAAAATCCAGTCTCCAGTCTCCAGTCTCCAGTAAAATCCAGTCTCCAGTCCCCTGTCTCTAGTAAAACCCAGTCTCCAGTCTCCAGTCTCCAGTAAAATCCAGTCTCCAGTCTCCAGTCTCCAGGAAAATCCAGTCTCTAGTTAAATCCAGTCTCCAGTAAAATCCAGTCTCCACTTAAATCCAGTCTCCAGTAAAATCCAGCCTCCAGTAAAATCCAGTCTCCAGTCTCCAGTAAAATCCAGTCTCCAGTCTCCAGTAAAATCCAGTCTCCAGTCTCCAATCTCCAGTAAAATCCTGTCTCCAGTAAATTCCAGTCTCCAGTCTCCAATAAAATCCAGTCTCCAGCCTCCAGTAAAATCCAGTCTCCAGTCTCCAGTAAAATCCAGTTTTCAGTCTCCAGTCTCCAGTAAATCCAGTCTCCAGTCTCCAACTCCAGTAAAATCCAGTCTCCAGTCTCCAGTAAAATCCAGTCTCCCGTCTCCAGTAAAATCCAGTCTCCAGTAAAATCCAGTCTCCAGTCTCTAGTAAAATCCATTCTCGAGTAAAATCCAGTCTCCAGTAAAATCCAGTTCCAGTAAAATCCAGTCTCCAGTAAAATCCAGTCTCCAGTCTCCAGTAAAATCCAGTCTCCAGTAAAATCCAGTCTCCAGTCTCCAATCTCCAGTAAAATACAGTCTCCAGTTAAATCCAGTCTCCAGTCTCCAGTAAAATCCAGTCTCCAGTCCCCAGTCTCCAGTAAAATCCAGTCTCCAGTCTCCAGTCTCCAGTAAAATCCAGTCTTCAGTCTCCAGTAAAATCTAGTCTCCAGTAAAATCCAGTCTCCAGTAAAATCCAGTCTCCAGCCTCCAGTAAAATCCAGTCTCCAGTCTCCAGTAAAATCCAGTCTCTAGTCTCCAGTAAAATCCAGTCTCTAGTCTCCAGTAAAATCCAGTCTCCAGTCTTCAGTCTCCAGTAAAATCCAGTCTCCAGTCTCCAGTAAAATCCAGTCTCCAGTCTCCAGTAAAATCCAGTCTCCAGTAAAATCCAGTCTCCAATCTCCAGTAAAATCCTGTCTCCAGTAAATTCCAGTCTCCAGTCTCCAATAAAATCCAGTCTCCAGCCTCCAGTAAAATTCAGTCTCCAGTCTCAAGTCTCCAGTCTCCAGTTAAATCCAGTCTCCAGTCTCCAGTAAAATGCAGTTTTCAGTCTCCAGTCTCCAGTAAAATCCAGTCTCCAGTCTCCAACTCCAGTAAAATCCAGTCTCCAGTCTCCAACTCCAGTAAAATCCAGTCTCCAGTAAAATCCAGTCTCCAGTAAAATCCAGTCTCCAGTCTCTAGTAAAATCCAGTCTCCAGTAAAATCCAGTCTCCAGTAAAATCCAGTTCCAGTAAAATCCAGTCTCCAGTAAAATCCAGTTTCCAGTAAAATACAGTCTCCAGTCTCCAATCTCCAGTAAAATACAGTCTCCAGTTAAATCCAGTCTCCAGTCTCCAGTAAAATCCAGTCTCTAGTCTCCAGTAAAATCCAGTCTCCAGTCTCCAGTCTCCAGTAAAATCCAGTCTCCAGTCTCCAGTCTGCAGTAAAATCCAGTCTCCAGTCTCCAGTAAAATCCAGTCTCCAGTCTCCAGTCTCCAGTAAAATCCAGTCTCCAGTCTCCAATAAAATCCAGTCTCCAGCCTCTAGTAAAATCCAGTCTCCAGTCTCAAGTCTGCAGTCTCCAGTAAAATCCAGTCTCAAGTCTCCATTAAAATCCTGTTTTCAGTCTCCAGTCTCCAGTAAAATCCAGTCTCCAGTCTCCAACTCCAGTAAAATCCAGTCTCCAGTCTCCAGTAAAATCCAGTCTCCAGTCTCCAGTCTCCAGTAAAATCCAGTCTCCAGTCTCCAGTAAAATCCAGTCTCCAGTCTCCAGTAAAATCCAGTCTCCAGAAAAATCCAGTAGCCAGTCTCTAGTCTCCAGTCTCCAGTATCCAGTCTCTAGTAAAATCCAGTCTCCAGTCTCCAGTCTCCAGTAAAATCCAGTCTCCAGTCCCCTGTCTCTAGTAAAACCAAGTCTCCAGTCTCCAGTAAAATCCAGTCTCCAGTCTCCAGTCTCCAGGAAAATCCAGTCTCCAGTTAAATCCAGTCTCCAGTAAAATCCAGTCTCCACTAAAATCCAGTCTCCAGTAAAATCCAGTCTCCAGTAAAATCCAGTCTCCAGTAAAATCCAGTCTCCAGTCTCCAGTAAAATCCAGTCTCCAGTCTCCAGTGAAATCCAGTCTGCAGTCTCCAATCTCCAGTAAAATCCTGTCTCCAGTAAATTCCAGTCTCCAGTCTCCAATAAAATCCAGTCTCCAGCCTCCAGTAAAATTCATTCTCCAGTCTCAAGTCTGCAGTCTCCAGTCTCCAGTAAAATCCAGTCTCCAGTAAAATCCAGTTTTCAGTCTCCAGTCTCCAGTAAAATCCAGTCTCCAGTCTCCAACTCCAGTAAAATCCAGTCTCAAGTCTCCAGTAAAATCCAGTCTCCCGTCTCCAGTAAAATCCAGTCTCCAGTAAAATCCAGTCTCCAGTCTCTAGTAAAATCCATTCTCGAGTAAAATCCAGTCTCCAGTAAAATCCAGTTCCAGTAAAATCCAGTCTCCAGTAAAATCCAGTCTCCAGTCTCCAGTAAAATCCAGTCTCCAGTAAAATCCAGTCTCCAGTCTCCAGTAAAATCCAGTCTCCAGTAGAATCCAGTCTCCAGCCTCCAGTAAAATCCAGTCTCAAGTCTCCAGTAAAATCCAGTCTCTAGTCTCCAGTAAAATCCAGTCTCTAGTCTCCAGTAAAATCCAGTCTCCAGTCTTCAGTCTCCAGTAAAATCCAGTCTCCAGTCTCCAGTCTGCAGTAAAATTCAGTCTCCAGTCTCCAGTAAAATCCAGTCTCCAGTCTCCAGGCTCCAGTAAAATCCAGTCTCCAGTAAAATCCAGTCTCCAGTCTCCAATAAAATCCAGTCTCCAGCCTCTAGTAAAATCCAGTCTCCAGTCTCAAGTCTGCAGTCTCCAGTAAAATCCAGTCTCCAGTCTCCATTAAAATCCAGTTTTCAGTCTCCAGTCTCCAGTAAAATCCAGTCTCCAGTCTCCAGTCTCCAACTCCAGTAAAATCCAGTCTCCACTAAAATCCAGTCTCCAGTAAAATCCAGTCTCCAGTAAAATCCAGTCTCCAGTAAAATCCAGTCTCCAGTATAACATGGTCTCCAGTAAAATCCAGTCTCCAGTCTCCAGTAAAATCCAGTCTCCAGCCTCCAGTAAAATCCAGTCTCCAGTTAAATCCAGTCTCCAGTAAAATGCAGTTTTCAGTCTCCAGTCTCCAGTAAAATCCAGTCTCCAGTCTCCAGTCTCCAACTCCAGTAAAATCCAGTCTCCAGTCTCCAACTCCAGTAAAATCCAGTCTCCAGTCTCCAGTAAAATCCAGTCTCCAGTAAAATCCAGTCTCCAGTCTCTAGTAAAATCCAGTCTCCAGTAAAATCCAGTCTCCAGTAAAATCCAGTTCCAGTAAAATCCAGTCTCCAGTAAAATACAGTCTCCAGTCTCCAATCTCCAGTAAAATACAGTCTCCAGTTAAATCCAGTCTCCAGTCTCCAGTAAAATCCAGTCTCTAGTCTCCAGTAAAATCCAGTCTCCAGTCTCCAGTAAAATCCAGTCTCCAGTCTCCAGTCTGCAGTAAAATCCAGTCTCCAGTCTCCAGTAAAATCCAGTCTCCAGTCTCTAGTAAAATCCAGTCTCCAGTAAAATCCAGTCTCCAGTAAAATCCAGTTCCAGTAAAATCCAGTCTCCAGTAAAATCCAGTTTCCAGTAAAATACAGTCTCCAGTCTCCAATCTCCAGTAAAATACAGTCTCCAGTTAAATCCAGTCTCCAGTCTCCAGTAAAATCCAGTCTCTAGTCTCCAGTAAAATCCAGTCTCCAGTCTCCAGTCTCCAGTAAAATCCAGTCTCCAGTCTCCAGTCTGCAGTAAAATCCAGTCTCCAGTCTCCAGTAAAATCCAGTCTCCAGTCTCCAGTAAAATCCAGTCTCCAGTCTCCAATAAAATCCAGTCTCCAGCCTCTAGTAAAATCCAGTCTCCAGTCTCAAGTCTGCAGTCTCCAGTAAAATCCAGTCTCAAGTCTCCATTAAAATCCTGTTTTCAGTCTCCAGTCTCCAGTAAAATCCAGTCTCCAGTCTCCAACTCCAGTAAAATCCAGTCTCCAGTCTCCAGTAAAATCCAGTCTCCAGCCTCCAGTCTCCAGTAAAATCCAGTCTCCAGTCTCCAGTAAAATCCAGTCTCCAGTCTCCAGTAAAATCCAGTCTCCAGAAAAATCCAGTATCCAGTCTCTAGTCTCCAGTCTCCAGTATCCAGTCTCTAGTAAAATCCAGTCTCCAGTCTCCAGTCTCCAGTAAAATCCAGTCTCCAGTCCCCTGTCTTTAGTAAAACCCAGTCTCCAGTCTCCAGTAAAATCCAGTCTCCAGTCTCCAGTCTCCAGTAAAATCCAGTCTCCAGTCTCCAGTAAAATCCAGTCTCCAGTCTCCAGTAAAATCCAGTCTGCAGTCTCCAATCTCCAGTAAAATCCTGTCTCCAGTAAATTCCAGTCTCCAGTCTCCAATAAAATCCAGTCTCCAGCCTCCAGTAAAATTCATTCTCCAGTCTCAAGTCTGCAGTCTCCAGTCTCCAGTAAAATCCAGTCTCCAGTCTCCAGTAAAATCCAGTTTTCAGTCTCCAGTCTCCAGTAAAATCCAGTCTCCAGTCTCCAACTCCAGTAAAATCCAGTCTCAAGTCTCCAGTAAAATCCAGTCTCCCGTCTCCAGTAAAATCCAGTCTCCAGTAAAATCCAGTCTCCAGTCTCTAGTAAAATCCATTCTCGAGTAAAATCCAGTCTCCAGTAAAATCCAGTTCCAGTAAAATCCAGTCTCCAGTAAAATCCAGTCTCCAGTCTCCAGTAAAATCCAGTCTCCAGTAAAATCCAGTCTCCAGTCTCCAGTAAAATCCAGTCTCCAGTAGAATCCAGTCTCCAGCCTCCAGTAAAATCCAGTCTCAAGTCTCCAGTAAAATCCAGTCTCTAGTCTCCAGTAAAATCCAGTCTCTAGTCTCAAGTAAAATCCAGTCTCCAGTCTTCAGTCTCCAGTAAAATCCAGTCTCCAGTCTCCAGTAAAATCCAGTCTCCAGTCTCCAGTCTGCAGTAAAATTCAGTCTCCAGTCTCCAGTAAAATCCAGTCTCCAGTCTCCAGGCTCCAGTAAAATCCAGTCTCCAGTAAAATCCAGTCTCCAGTCTCCAATAAAATCCAGTCTCCAGCCTCTAGTAAAATCCAGTCTCCAGTCTCAAGTCTGCAGTCTCCAGTAAAATCCAGTCTCCAGTCTCCATTAAAATCCAGTTTTCAGTCTCCAGTCTCCAGTAAAATCCAGTCTCCAGTCTCCAGTCTCCAACTCCAGTAAAATCCAGTCTCCACTAAAATCCAGTCTCCAGTAAAATCCAGTCTCCAGTAAAATCCAGTCTCCAGTAAAATCCAGTCTCCAGTATAACATGGTCTCCAGTAAAATCCAGTCTCCAGTCTCCAGTAAAATCCAGTCCCCAGTAAAATCCAGTCTCCAGCCTCCAGTAAAATCCAGTCTCCAGTTAAATACAGTCTCCAGTAAAATGCAGTTTTCAGTCTCCAGTCTCCAGTAAAATCCAGTCTCCAGTCTCCAGTCTCCAACTCCAGTAAAATCCAGTCACCAGTCTCCAACTCCAGTAAAATCCAGTCTCCAGTCTCCAGTCTCCAGTAAAATCCAGTCTCCAGTAAAATCCAGTCTCCAGTCTCTAGTAAAATCCAGTCTCCAGTAAAATCCAGTCTCCAGTAAAATCCAGTTCCAGTAAAATCCAGTCTCCAGTAAAATACAGTCTCCAGTCTCCAATCTCCAGTAAAATACAGTCTCCAGTTAAATCCAGTCTCCAGTCTCCAGTAAAATCCAGTCTCTAGTCTCCAGTAAAATCCAGTCTCCAGTCTCCAGTAAAATCCAGTCTCCAGTCTCCAGTCTCAAGTCTCCAATAAAATCCAGTCTCTAGTCTCCAATAAAATCCAGTCTCCAGTCTCAAGTCTGCAGTCTCCAGTAAAATCCAGTCTCAAGTCTCCATTAAAATCCAGTTTTCAGTCTCCAGTCTCCAGTAAAATCCAGTCTCCAGTCTCCAGTCTCCAACTCCAGTAAAATCCAGTCTCCAGTCTACAGTAAAATCCAGTCTCCAGTCTCCAGTAAAATCCAGTCTCCAGTCTCCAGTAAAATCCAGTCTCCAGAAAAATCCAGTATCCAGTCTCTAGTCTCCAGTCTCCAGTATCCAGTCTCTAGTAAAATCCAGTCTCCAGTCTCCAGTCTCCAGTAAAATCCAGGCTCCAGTCCCCTGTCTCTAGTAAAACCCAGTCTCCAGTCTCCAGTCTCCAGTAAAATCCAGTCTCCAGTCCCCAGTCTCCAGGAAAATCCAGTCTCTAGTTAAATCCAGTCTCCAGTAAAATCCAGTCTCCACTAAAATCCAGTCTCCAGTAAAATCCAGTCTCCAGTAAAATCCAGTCTCCAGTCTCCAGTAAAATCCAGTCTCCAGTCTCCAGTAAAATCCAGTCTCCAGTCTCCAATCTCCAGTAAAATCCTGTCTCCAGTAAATTCCAGTCTCCAGTCTCCAATAAAATCCAGTCTCCAGCCTCCAGTAAAATCCAGTCTCCAGTCTCCAGTAAAATCCAGTTTTCAGTCTCCAGTCTCCAGTAAATCCAGTCTCCAGTCTCCAACTCCAGTAAAATCCAGTCTCCAGTCTCCAGTAAAATCCAGTCTCCCGTCTCCAGTAAAATCCAGTCTCCAGTAAAATCCAGTCTCCAGTCTCTAGTAAAATCCATTCTCGAGTAAAATCCAGTCTCCAGTAAAATCCAGTTCCAGTAAAATCCAGTCTCCAGTAAAATCCAGTCTCCAGTCTCCAGTAAAATCCAGTCTCCAGTAAAATCCAGTCTCCAGTCTCCAATCTCCAGTAAAATACAGTCTCCAGTTAAATCCAGTCTCCAGTGTCCAGTAAAATCCAGTCTCCAGTCCCCAGTCTCCAGTAAAATCCAGTCTCCAGTCTCCAGTCTCCAGTAAAATCCACTCTTCAGTCTCCAGTAAAATCTAGTCTCCAGTAAAATCCAGTCTCCAGTAAAATCCAGTCTCCAGCCTCCAGTAAAATCCAGTCTCCAGTCTCCAGTAAAATCCAGTCTCTAGTCTCCAGTAAAATCCAGTCTCTAGTCTCCAGTAAAATCCAGTCTCCAGTCTTCAGTCTCCAGTAAAATCCAGTCTCCAGTCTCCAGTAAAATCCAGTCTCCAGTCTCCAGTAAAATCCAGTCTCCAGTCTCCAGTAAAATCCAGTCTCCAATCTCCAGTAAAATCCTGTCTCCAGTAAATTCCAGTCTCCAGTCTCCAATAAAATCCAGTCTCCAGCCTCCAGTAAAATTCAGTCTCCAGTCTCAAGTCTCCAGTCTCCAGTAAAATGCAGTTTTCAGTCTCCAGTCTCCAGTAAAATCCAGTCTCCAGTCTCCAACTCCAGTAAAATCCAGTCTCCAGTCTCCAACTCCAGTAAAATCCAGTCTCCAGTCTCCAGTAAAATCCAGTCTCCAGTAAAATCCAGTCTCCAGTCTCTAGTAAAATCCAGTCTCCAGTAAAATCCAGTCTCCAGTAAAATCCAGTTCCAGTAAAATCCAGTCTCCAGTAAAATCCAGTTTCCAGTAAAATACAGTCTCCAGTCTCCAATCTCCAGTAAAATACAGTCTCCAGTTAAATCCAGTCTCCAGTCTCCAGTAAAATCCAGTCTCTAGTCTCCAGTAAAATCCAGTCTCCAGTCTCCAGTCTCCAGTAAAATCCAGTCTCCAGTCTCCAGTCTCCAATAAAATCCAGTCTCCAGCCTCTAGTAAAATCCAGTCTCCAGTCTCAAGTCTGCAGTCTCCAGTAAAATCCAGTCTCAAGTCTCCATTAAAATCCTGTTTTCAGTCTCCAGTCTCCAGTAAAATCCAGTCTCCAGTCTCCAACTCCAGTAAAATCCAGTCTCCAGTCTCCAGTAAAATCCAGTCTCCAGTCTCCAGTCTCCAGTAAAATCCAGTCTCCAGTCTCCAGTAAAATCCAGAATCCAGTCTCCAGTAAAATCCAGTCTCCAGAAAAATCCAGTATCCAGTCTCTAGTCTCCAGTCTCCAGTATCCAGTCTCTAGTAAAATCCAGTCTCCAGTCTCCAGTCTCCAGTAAAATCCAGTCTCCAGTCCCCTGTCTCTAGTAAAACCCAGTCTCCAGTCTCCAGTAAAATCCAGTCTCCAGTCTCCAGTCTCCAGGAAAATCCAGTCTCCAGTTAAATCCAGTCTCCAGTAAAATCCAGTCTCCACTAAAATCCAGTCTCCAGTAAAATCCAGTCTCCAGTCTCCAGTAAAATCCAGTCTCCAGTCTCCAGTAAAATCCAGTCTGCAGTCTCCAATCTCCAGTAAAATCCTGTCTCCAGTAAATTCCAGTCTCCAGTCTCCAATAAAATCCAGTCTCCAGCCTCCAGTAAAATTCATTCTCCAGTCTCAAGTCTGCAGTCTCCAGTCTCCAGTAAAATCCAGTCTCCAGTCTCCAGTAAAATCCAGTTTTCAGTCTCCAGTCTCCAGTAAAATCCAGTCTCCAGTCTCCAACTCCAGTAAAATCCAGTCTCAAGTCTCCAGTAAAATCCAGTCTCCCGTCTCCAGTAAAATCCAGTCTCCAGTAAAATCCAGTCTCCAGTCTCTAGTAAAATCCATTCTCGAGTAAAATCCAGTCTCCAGTAAAATCCAGTTCCAGTAAAATCCAGTCTCCAGTAAAATCCAGTCTCCAGTCTCCAGTAAAATCCAGTCTCCAGTAAAATCCAGTCTCCACTAAAATCCAGTCTCCAGTAAAATCCAGTCTCCAGTAAAATCCAGTCTCCAGTAAAATCCAGTCTCCAGTAAAATCCAGTCTCCAGTATAACATGGTCCCCAGTAAAATCCAGTCTCCAGTCTCCAGTAAAATCCAGTCTCCAGTAAAATCCAGTCTCCAGTAAAATCCAGTCTCCAGTCCCCAGTCTCTAGTAAAACCCAGTCTCCAGTCTCCAGTAAAATCCAGTCTCCAGTCTCCAGTCTCCAGTAAAATCCAGTCTCCAGTAAAATTCAGTCTCCAGTTAAATCCAGTCTCCAGTAAAATCCAGTCTCCAGTAAAATCCAGTCTCCAGTATAATATGGTGTCCAGTAAAATCCAGTCTCCAGTCTCCAGTAAAATCCAGTCTCCAGTCTCCAGTAAAATCCAGTCTCCAGTCCCCAGTCTCTAGTAAAACCCAGTCTCCAGTCTCCAGTCTCCAGTAAAATCCAGTCTCCAGTCTCCAGTCTCCAGTAAAATCCAGTCTCCAGTAAAATCCAGTCTCCAGTAAAATCCAGTCTCCAGTGAAATCCAGTCTCCGGTCTCCAGTAAAATCCAGTAAAATCCAGTCTCCAGTCTCCAGTAAAATCCAGTCTCCAGTCTCCAGTCTCCAGTAAAATCCAGTCTCCAGTCTCCAGTAAAATCCAGACTCCGGTAAAATCCAGTCTCCAGTCTCCAGTAAAATCCAGTTTCTAGTCTCCAGAAAAATCCAGTCTCTAGTCTCCAGTAAAATCCAGTCACTAGTCTCCAGTAAAATCCAGTCTCCAGTCTCCAGTAAAATCCAGTCTCCAGTCTCCAGTCTGCACTAAAATTCAGTCTCCAGTCTCCAGTAAAATCCAGTCTCCAGTCTCCAGGCTCCAGTAAAATCCAGTCTCCAGTCTCCAACTCCAGTAAAATCCAGTCTCCAGTCTCCAACTCCAGTAAAATCCAGTCTCCAGTCTCCAGTAAAATCCAGTCTCCAGTAAAATCCAGTCTCCAGTCTCTAGTAAAATCCAGTCTCCAGTAAAATCCAGTCTCCAGTAAAATCCAGTTCCAGTAAAATCCAGTCTCCAGTAAAATCCAGTTTCCAGTAAAATACAGTCTCCAGTCTCCAATCTCCAGTAAAATACAGTCTCCAGTTAAATCCAGTCTCCAGTCTCCAGTCTGCAGTAAAATCCAGTCTCCAGTCTCCAGTAAAATCCAGTCTCCAGTCTCCAGTCTCCAGTAAAATCCAGTCTCCAGTCTCCAATAAAATCCAGTCTCCAGCCTCTAGTAAAATCCAGTCTCCAGTCTCAAGTCTGCAGTCTCCAGTAAAATCCAGTCTCAAGTCTCCATTAAAATCCTGTTTTCAGTCTCCAGTCTCCAGTAAAATCCAGTCTCCAGTCTCCAACTCCAGTAAAATCCAGTCTCCAGTCTCCAGTAAAATCCAGTCTCCAGTCTCCAGTCTCCAGTAAAATCCAGTCTCCAGTCTCCAGTAAAATCCAGAATCCAGTCTCCAGTAAAATCCAGTCTCCAGAAAAATCCAGTATCCAGTCTCTAGTCTCCAGTCTCCAGTATCCAGTCTCTAGTAAAATCCAGTCTCCAGTCTCCAGTCTCCAGTAAAATCCAGTCTCCAGTCCCCTGTCTCTAGTAAAACCCAGTCTCCAGTCTCCAGTAAAATCCAGTCTCCAGTCTCCAGTCTCCAGGAAAATCCAGTCTCCAGTTAAATCCAGTCTCCAGTAAAATCCAGTCTCCACTAAAATCCAGTCTCCAGTAAAATCCAGTCTCCAGTCTCCAGTAAAATCCAGTCTCCAGTCTCCAGTAAAATCCAGTCTGCAGTCTCCAATCTCCAGTAAAATCCTGTCTCCAGTAAATTCCAGTCTCCAGTCTCCAATAAAATCCAGTCTCCAGCCTCCAGTAAAATTCATTCTCCAGTCTCAAGTCTGCAGTCTCCAGTCTCCAGTAAAATCCAGTCTCCAGTCTCCAGTAAAATCCAGTTTTCAGTCTCCAGTCTCCAGTAAAATCCAGTCTCCAGTCTCCAACTCCAGTAAAATCCAGTCTCAAGTCTCCAGTAAAATCCAGTCTCCCGTCTCCAGTAAAATCCAGTCTCCAGTAAAATCCAGTCTCCAGTCTCTAGTAAAATCCATTCTCGAGTAAAATCCAGTCTCCAGTAAAATCCAGTTCCAGTAAAATCCAGTCTCCAGTAAAATCCAGTCTCCAGTCTCCAGTAAAATCCAGTCTCCAGTAAAATCCAGTCTCCACTAAAATCCAGTCTCCAGTAAAATCCAGTCTCCAGTAAAATCCAGTCTCCAGTAAAATCCAGTCTCCAGTAAAATCCAGTCTCCAGTATAACATGGTCCCCAGTAAAATCCAGTCTCCAGTCTCCAGTAAAATCCAGTCTCCAGTAAAATCCAGTCTCCAGTAAAATCCAGTCTCCAGTCCCCAGTCTCTAGTAAAACCCAGTCTCCAGTCTCCAGTAAAATCCAGTCTCCAGTCTCCAGTCTCCAGTAAAATCCAGTCTCCAGTAAAATTCAGTCTCCAGTTAAATCCAGTCTCCAGTAAAATCCAGTCTCCAGTAAAATCCAGTCTCCAGTATAATATGGTGTCCAGTAAAATCCAGTCTCCAGTCTCCAGTAAAATCCAGTCTCCAGTCTCCAGTAAAATCCAGTCTCCAGTCCCCAGTCTCTAGTAAAACCCAGTCTCCAGTCTCCAGTCTCCAGTAAAATCCAGTCTCCAGTCTCCAGTCTCCAGTAAAATCCAGTCTCCAGTAAAATCCAGTCTCCAGTAAAATCCAGTCTCCAGTGAAATCCAGTCTCCGGTCTCCAGTAAAATCCAGTAAAATCCAGTCTCCAGTCTCCAGTAAAATCCAGTCTCCAGTCTCCAGTCTCCAGTAAAATCCAGTCTCCAGTCTCCAGTAAAATCCAGACTCCGGTAAAATCCAGTCTCCAGTCTCCAGTAAAATCCAGTTTCTAGTCTCCAGAAAAATCCAGTCTCTAGTCTCCAGTAAAATCCAGTCACTAGTCTCCAGTAAAATCCAGTCTCCAGTCTCCAGTAAAATCCAGTCTCCAGTCTCCAGTCTGCACTAAAATTCAGTCTCCAGTCTCCAGTAAAATCCAGTCTCCAGTCTCCAGGCTCCAGTAAAATCCAGTCTCCAGTAAAATCCAGTCTCCAGTCTCCAATAAAATCCAGTCTCCAGCCTCTAGTAAAATCCAGTCTCCAGTCTCAAGTCTGCAGTCTCCAGTAAAATCCAGTCTCCAGTCTCCATTAAAATCCAGTTTTCAGTCTCCAGTCTCCAGTAAAATCCAGTCTCCAGTCTCCAGTCTCCAACTCCAGTAAAATCCAGTCTCCACTAAAATCCAGTCTCCAGTAAAATCCAGTCTCCAGTAAAATCCAGTCTCCAGTAAAATCCAGTCTCCAGTATAACATGGTCTCCAGTAAAATCCAGTCTCCAGTCTCCAGTAAAATCCAGTCTCCAGTAAAATCCAGTCTCCAGCCTCCAGTAAAATCCAGTCTCCAGTTAAATCCAGTCTCCAGTAAAATGCAGTTTTCAGTCTCCAGTCTCCAGTAAAATCCAGTCTCCAGTCTCCAGTCTCCAACTCCAGTAAAATCCAGTCTCCAGTCTCCAACTCCAGTAAAATCCAGTCTCCAGTCTCCAGTCTCCAGTAAAATCCAGTCTCCAGTAAAATCCAGTCTCCAGTCTCTAGTAAAATCCAGTCTCCAGTAAAATCCAGTCTCCAGTAAAATCCAGTTCCAGTAAAATCCAGTCTCCAGTAAAATACAGTCTCCAGTCTCCAATCTCCAGTAAAATACAGTCTCCAGTTAAATCCAGTCTCCAGTCTCCAGTAAAATCCAGTCTCTAGTCTCCAGTAAAATCCAGTCTCCAGTCTCCAGTAAAATCCAGTCTCCAGTCTCCAGTCTGCAGTAAAATCCAGTCTCCAGTCTCCAGTAAAATCCAGTCTCCAGTCTCTAGTAAAATCCAGTCTCCAGTAAAATCCAGTCTCCAGTAAAATCCAGTTCCAGTAAAATCCAGTCTCCAGTAAAATCCAGTTTCCAGTAAAATACAGTCTCCAGTCTCCAATCTCCAGTAAAATACAGTCTCCAGTTAAATCCAGTCTCCAGTCTCCAGTAAAATCCAGTCTCTAGTCTCCAGTAAAATCCAGTCTCCAGTCTCCAGTCTCCAGTAAAATCCAGTCTCCAGTCTCCAGTCTGCAGTAAAATCCAGTCTCCAGTCTCCAGTAAAATCCAGTCTCCAGTCTCCAGTAAAATCCAGTCTCCAGTCTCCAATAAAATCCAGTCTCCAGCCTCTAGTAAAATCCAGTCTCCAGTCTCAAGTCTGCAGTCTCCAGTAAAATCCAGTCTCAAGTCTCCATTAAAATCCTGTTTTCAGTCTCCAGTCTCCAGTAAAATCCAGTCTCCAGTCTCCAACTCCAGTAAAATCCAGTCTCCAGTCTCCAGTAAAATCCAGTCTCCAGCCTCCAGTCTCCAGTAAAATCCAGTCTCCAGTCTCCAGTAAAATCCAGTCTCCAGTCTCCAGTAAAATCCAGTCTCCAGAAAAATCCAGTATCCAGTCTCTAGTCTCCAGTCTCCAGTATCCAGTCTCTAGTAAAATCCAGTCTCCAGTCTCCAGTCTCCAGTAAAATCCAGTCTCCAGTCCCCTGTCTCTAGTAAAACCCAGTCTCCAGTCTCCAGTAAAATCCAGTCTCCAGTCTCCAGTCTCCAGGAAAATCCAGTCTCCAGTTAAATCCAGTCTCCAGTAAAATCCAGTCTCCACTAAAATCCAGTCTCCAGTAAAATCCAGTCTCCAGTAAAATCCAGTCTCCAGTAAAATCCAGTCTCCAGTCTCCAGTAAAATCCAGTCTCCAGTAAAATCCAGTCTGCAGTCTCCAATCTCCAGTAAAATCCTGTCTCCAGTAAATTCCAGTCTCCAGTCTCCAATAAAATCCAGTCTCCAGCCTCCAGTAAAATTCATTCTCCAGTCTCAAGTCTGCAGTCTCCAGTCTCCAGTAAAATCCAGTCTCCAGTCTCCAGTAAAATCCAGTTTTCAGTCTCCAGTCTCCAGTAAAATCCAGTCTCCAGTCTCCAACTCCAGTAAAATCCAGTCTCAAGTCTCCAGTAAAATCCAGTCTCCCGTCTCCAGTAAAATCCAGTCTCCAGTAAAATCCAGTCTCCAGTCTCTAGTAAAATTCATTCTCGAGTAAAATCCAGTCTCCAGTAAAATCCAGTTCCAGTAAAATCCAGTCTCCAGTCTCCAGTAAAATCCAGTCTCCAGTAAAATCCAGTCTCCAGTCTCCAGTAAAATCCAGTCTCCAGTAGAATCCAGTCTCCAGCCTCCAGTAAAATCCAGTCTCAAGTCTCCAGTAAAATCCAGTCTCTAGTCTCCAGTAAAATCCAGTCTCTAGTCTCAAGTAAAATCCAGTCTCCAGTCTTCAGTCTCCAGTAAAATCCAGTCTCCAGTCTCCAGTAAAATCCAGTCTCCAGTCTCCAGTCTGCAGTAAAATTCAGTCTCCAGTCTCCAGTAAAATCCAGTCTCCAGTCTCAAGTCTGCAGTCTCCAGTAAAATCCAGTCTCCAGTCTCCATTAAAATGCAGTTTTCAGTCTCCAGTCTCCAGTAAAATCCAGTCTCCAGTCTCCAGTCTCCAACTCCAGTAAAATCCAGTCTCCACTAAAATCCAGTCTCCAGTAAAATCCAGTCTCCAGTAAAATCCAGTCTCCAGTAAAATCCAGTCTCCAGTAT
Source organism: Amblyomma mixtum (assembly GCF_055824585.1). Lineage (NCBI taxonomy): Eukaryota > Metazoa > Arthropoda > Arachnida > Ixodida > Ixodidae > Amblyomma > Amblyomma mixtum. Next base: position 89,560,035 of record NC_143021.1, read on the forward strand.
AACATGGTCTCCAGTAAAATCCAGTCTCCAGTCTCCAGTAAAATCCAGTCTCCAGTAAAATCCAGTCTCCAGCCTCCAGTAAAATCCAGTCTCCAGTTAAATACAGTCTCCAGTAAAATGCAGTTTTCAGTCTCCAGTCTCCAGTAAAATCCAGTCTCCAGTCTCCAGTCTCCAACTCCAGTAAAATCCAGTCTCCAGTCTCCAACTCCAGTAAAATCCAGTCGCCAGTCTCCAGTCTCCAGTAAAATCCAGTCTCCAGTAAAATCCAGTCTCCAGTCTCTAGTAAAATCCAGTCTCCAGTAAAATCCAGTCTCCAGTAAAATCCAGTTCCAGTAAAATCCAGTCTCCAGTAAAATACAGTCTCCAGTCTCCAATCTCCAGTAAAATACAGTCTCCAGTTAAATCCAGTCTCCAGTCTCCAGTAAAATCCAGTCTCTAGTCTCCAGTAAAATCCAGTCTCCAGTCTCCAGTAAAATCCAGGCTCCAGTCTCCAGTCTCAAGTCTCCAATAAAATCCAGTCTCTAGTCTCCAATAAAATCCAGTCTCCAGTCTCAAGTCTCCATTAAAATCCAGTTTTCAGTCTCCAGTCTCCAGTAAAATCCAGTCTCCAGTCTCCAGTCTCCAACTCCAGTAAAATCCAGTCTCCAGTCTCCAGTAAAATCCAGTCTCCAGTCTCCAGTAAAATCCAGTCTCCAGTCTCCAGTAAAATCCAGTCTCCAGAAAAATCCAGTATCCAGTCTCTAGTCTCCAGTCTCCAGTATCCAGTCTCTAGTAAAATCCAGTCTCCAGTCTCCAGTCTCCAGTAAATTCCAGTCTCCAGTCCCCTGTCTCTATTAAAACCCAGTCTCCAGTCTCCAGTCTCCAGTAAAATCCAGTCTCCAGTCCCCAGTCTCCAGGAAAATCCAGTCTCTAGTTAAATCCAGTCTCCAGTAAAATCCAGTCTCCACTAAAATCCAGTCTCCAGTAAAATCCAGTCTCCAGTAAAATCCAGTCTCCAGTCTCCAGTAAAATCCAGTCTCCAGTCTCCAATCTCCAGTAAAATCCTGTCTCCAGTAAATTCCAGTCTCCAGTCTCCAATAAAATCCAGTCTCCAGCCTCCAGTAAAATCCAGTCTCCAGTCTCCAGTAAAATCCAGTTTTCAGTCTCCAGTCTCCAGTAAATCCAGTCTCCAGTCTCCAACTCCAGTAAAATCCAGTCTCCAGTCTCCAGTAAAATCCAGTCTCCCGTCTCCAGTAAAATCCAGTCTCCAGTAAAATCCAGTCTCCAGTCTCTAGTAAAATCCATTCTCGAGTAAAATCCAGTCTCCAGTAAAATCCAGTCTCCAGTAAAATCCAGTCTCCAGTCTCCAGTAAAATCCAGTCTCCAGTAAAATCCAGTCTCCAGTCTCCAATCTCCAGTAAAATACAGTCTCCAGTTAAATCCAGTCTCCAGTCTCCAGTAAAATCCAGTCTCCAGTCCCCAGTCTCCAGTAAAATCCAGTCTCCAGTCTCCAGTCTCCAGTAAAATCCAGTCTTCAGTCTCCAGTAAAATCTAGTCTCCAGTAAAATCCAGTCTCCAGTAAAATCCAGTCTCCAGCCTCCAGTAAAATCCAGTCTCCAGTCTCCAGTAAAATCCAGTCTCTAGTCTCCAGTAAAATCCAGTCTCTAGTCTCCAGTAAAATCCAGTCTCCAGTCTTCAGTCTCCAGTAAAATCCAGTCTCCAGTCTCCAGTAAAATCCAGTCTCCAGTCTCCAGTAAAATCCAGTCTCCAGTCTCCAGTAAAATCCAGTCTCCAATCTCCAGTAAAATCCTGTCTCCAGTAAATTCCAGTCTCCAGTCTCCAATAAAATCCAGTCTCCAGCCTCCAGTAAAATTCAGTCTCCAGTCTCAAGTCTCCAGTCTCCAGTAAAATGCAGTTTTCAGTCTCCAGTCTCCAGTAAAATCCAGTCTCCAGTCTCCAACTCCAGTAAAATCCAGTCTCCAGTCTCCAACTCCAGTAAAATCCAGTCTCCAGTCTCCAGTAAAATCCAGTCTCCAGTAAAATCCAGTCTCCAGTCTCTAGTAAAATCCAGTCTCCAGTAAAATCCAGTCTCCAGTAAAATCCAGTTCCAGTAAAATCCAGTCTCCAGTAAAATCCAGTTTCCAGTAAAATACAGTCTCCAGTCTCCAATCTCCAGTAAAATACAGTCTCCAGTTAAATCCAGTCTCCAGTCTCCAGTAAAATCCAGTCTCTAGTCTCCAGTAAAATCCAGTGTCCAGTCTCCAGTCTCCAGTAAAATCCAGTCTCCAGTCTCCAGTCTGCAGTAAAATCCAGTCTCCAGTCTCCAGTAAAATCCAGTCTCCAGTCTCCAGTCTCCAGTAAAATCCAGTCTCCAGTCTCCAATAAAATCCAGTCTCCAGCCTCTAGTAAAATCCAGTCTCCAGTCTCAAGTCTGCAGTCTCCAGTAAAATCCAGTCTCAAGTCTCCATTAAAATCCTGTTTTCAGTCTCCAGTCTCCAGTAAAATCCAGTCTCCAGTCTCCAACTCCAGTAAAATCCAGTCTCCAGTCTCCAGTAAAATCCAGTCTCCAGTCTCCAGTCTCCAGTAAAATCCAGTCTCCAGTCTCCAGTAAAATCCAGAATCCAGTCTCCAGTAAAATCCAGTCTCCAGAAAAATCCAATATCCAGTCTCTAGTCTCCAGTCTCCAGTATCCAGTCTCTAGTAAAATCCAGTCTCCAGTCTCCAGTAAAATCCAGTCTCCAGTCCCCTGTCTCTAGTAAAACCCAGTCTCCAGTCTCCAGTAAAATCCAGTCTCCAGTCTCCAGTCTCCAGGAAAATCCAGTCTCCAGTTAAATCCAGTCTCCAGTAAAATCCAGTCTCCACTAAAATCCAGTCTCCAGTAAAATCCAGTCTCCAGTCTCCAGTAAAATCCAGTCTCCAGTCTCCAGTAAAATCCAGTCTGCAGTCTCCAATCTCCAGTAAAATCCTGTCTCCAGTAAATTCCAGTCTCCAGTCTCCAATAAAATCCAGTCTCCAGCCTCCAGTAAAATTCATTCTCCAGTCTCAAGTCTGCAGTCTCCAGTCTCCAGTAAAATCCAGTCTCCAGTCTCCAGTAAAATCCAGTTTTCAGTCTCCAGTCTCCAGTAAAATCCAGTCTCCAGTCTCCAACTCCAGTAAAATCCAGTCTCAAGTCTCCAGTAAAATCCAGTCTCCCGTCTCCAGTAAAATCCAGTCTCCAGTAAAATTTAGTCTCCAGTCTCTAGTAAAATCCATTCTCGAGTAAAATCCAGTCTCCAGTAAAATCCAGTTCCAGTAAAATCCAGTCTCCAGTAAAATCCAGTCTCCAGTCTCCAGTAAAATCCAGTCTCCAGTAAAATCCAGTCTCCACTAAAATCCAGTCTCCAGTAAAATCCAGTCTCCAGTAAAATCCAGTCTCCAGTAAAATCCAGCCTCCAGTAAAATCCAGTCTCCAGTATAACATGGTCCCCAGTAAAATCCAGTCTCCAGTCTCCAGTAAAATCCAGTCTCCAGTAAAATCCAGTCTCCAGTAAAATCCAGTCTCCAGTCCCCAGTCTCTAGTAAAACCCAGTCTCCAGTCTCCAGTAAAATCCAGTCTCCAGTCTCCAGTCTCCAGTAAAATCCAGTCTCCAGTAAAATTCAGTCTCCAGTTAAATCCAGTCTCCAGTAAAATCCAGTCTCCAGTAAAATCCAGTCTCCAGTATAATATGGTGTCCAGTAAAATCCAGTCTCCAGTCTCCAGTAAAATCCAGTCTCCAGTCTCCAGTAAAATCCAGTCTCCAGTCCCCAGTCTCTAGTAAAACCCAGTCTCCAGTCTCCAGTCTCCAGTAAAGTCCAGTCTCCAGTCTCCAGTCTCCAGTAAAATCCAGTCTCCAGTAAAATCCAGTCTCCAGTAAAATCCAGTCTCCAGTGAAATCCAGTCTCCGGTCTCCAGTAAAATCCAGTAAAATCCAGTCTCCAGTCTCCAGTAAAATCCAGTCTCCAGTCTCCAGTCTCCAGTAAAATCCAGTCTCCAGTCTCCAGTAAAATCCAGACTCCGGTAAAATCCAGTCTCCAGTCTCCAGTAAAATCCAGTTTCTAGTCTCCAGAAAAATCCAGTCTCTAGTCTCCAGTAAAATCCAGTCACTAGTCTCCAGTAAAATCCAGTCTCCAGTCTCCAGTAAAATCCAGTCTCCAGTCTCCAGTCTGCACTAAAATTCAGTCTCCAGTCTCCAGTAAAATCCAGTCTCCAGTCTCCAGGCTCCAGTAAAATCCAGTCTCCAGTAAAATCCAGTCTCCAGTCTCCAATAAAATCCAGTCTCCAGCCTCTAGTAAAATCCAGTCTCCAGTCTCAAGTCTGCAGTCTCCAGTAAAATCCAGTCTCCAGTCTCCATTAAAATCCAGTTTTCAGTCTCCAGTCTCCAGTAAAATCCAGTCTCCAGTCTCCAGTCTCCAACTCCAGTAAAATCCAGTCTCCACTAAAATCCAGTCTCCAGTAAAATCCAGTCTCCAGTAAAATCCAGTCTCCAGCCTCCAGTAAAATCCAGTCTCCAGTTAAATATAGTCTCCAGTAAAATGCAGTTTTCAGTCTCCAGTCTCCACTAAAATCCAGTCTCCAGTCTCCAGTCTCCAACTCCAGTAAAATCCAGTCTCCAGTCTCCAACTCCAGTAAAATCCAGTCTCCAGTCTCCAGTAAAATACAGTCTCCAGTTAAATCCAGTCTCCAGTCTCCAGTAAAATCCAGTCTCTAGTCTCCAGTAAAATCCAGTCTCCAGTCTCCAGTCTCCAGTAAAATCCAGTCTCCAGTCTCCAGTCTGCAGTAAAATCCAGTCTCCAGTCTCCAGTAAAATCCAGTCTCCAGTCTCCAGTAAAATCCAGTGTCCAGTAAAATCCAGTCTCAAGTCTCCAATAAAATCCAGTCTCTAGTCTCCAATAAAATCCAGTCTCCAGTCTCAAGTCTGCAGTCTCCAGTAAAATCCAGTCTCAAGTCTCCATTAAAATCCAGTTTTCAGTCTCCAGTCTCCAGTAAAATCCAGTCTCCAGTCTCCAACTCCAGTAAAATCCAGTCTCCAGTCTCCAGTAAAATCCAGTCTCCAGTCTCCAGTAAAATCCAGTCTCCAGTCTCCAGTAAAATCCAGTCTCCAGAAAAATCCAGTATCCAGTCTCTAGTCTCCTGTCTCCAGTATCCAGTCTCTAGTAAAATCCAGTCTCCAGTCTCCAGTCTCCAGTAAAATCCAGTCTCCAGTCCCCTGTCTCTAGTAAAACCCAGTCTCCAGTCTCCAGTCTCCAGTAAAATCCAGTCTCCAGTCTCCAGTCTCCAGGAAAATCCAGTCTCTAGTTAAATCCAGTCTCCAGTAAAATCCAGTCTCCACTAAAATCCAGTCTCCAGTAAAATCCAGTCTCCAGTAAAATCCAGTCTCCAGTCTCCAGTAAAATCCAGTCTCCAGTCTCCAGTAAAATCCAGTCTCCAGTCTCCAATCTCCAGTAAAATCCTGTCTCCAGTAAATTCCAGTCTCCAGTCTCCAATAAAATCCAGTCTCCAGCCTCCAGTAAAATCCAGTCTCCAGTCTCCAGTAAAATCCAGTTTTCAGTCTCCAGTCTCCAGTAAATCCAGTCTCCAGTCTCCAACTCCAGTAAAATCCAGTCTCCAGTCTCCAGTAAAATCCAGTCTCCCGTCTCCAGTAAAATCCAGTCTCCAGTAAAATCCAGTCTCCAGTCTCTAGTAAAATCCATTCTCGAGTAAAATCCAGTCTCCAGTAAAATCCAGTTCCAGTAAAATCCAGTCTCCAGTAAAATCCAGTCTCCAGTCTCCAGTAAAATCCAGTCTCCAGTAAAATCCAGTCTCCAGTCTCCAATCTCCAGTAAAATACAGTCTCCAGTTAAATCCAGTCTCCAGTCTCCAGTAAAATCCAGTCTCCAGTCCCCAGTCTCCAGTAAAATCCAGTCTCCAGTCTCCAGTCTCCAGTAAAATCCAGTCTTCAGTCTCCAGTAAAATCTAGTCTCCAGTAAAATCCAGTCTCCAGTAAAATCCAGTCTCCAGCCTCCAGTAAAATCCAGTCTCCAGTCTCCAGTAAAATCCAGTCTCTAGTCTCCAGTAAAATCCAGTCTCTAGTCTCCAGTAAAATCCAGTCTCCAGTCTTCAGTCTCCAGTAAAATCCAGTCTCCAGTCTCCAGTAAAATCCAGTCTCCAGTCTCCAGTAAAATCCAGTCTCCAGTCTCCAGTAAAATCCAGTCTCCAATCTCCAGTAAAATCCTGTCTCCAGTAAATTCCAGTCTCCAGTCTCCAATAAAATCCAGTCTCCAGCCTCCAGTAAAATTCAGTCTCCAGTCTCAAGTCTCCAGTCTCCAGTTAAATCCAGTCTCCAGTCTCCAGTAAAATGCAGTTTTCAGTCTCCAGTCTCCAGTAAAATCCAGTCTCCAGTCTCCAACTCCAGTAAAATCCAGTCTCCAGTCTCCAACTCCAGTAAAATTCAGTCTCCAGTCTCCAGTAAAATCCAGTCTCCAGTAAAATCCAGTCTCCAGTCTCTAGTAAAATCCAGTCTCCAGTAAAATCCAGTCTCCAGTAAAATCCAGTTCCAGTAAAATCCAGTCTCCAGTAAAATCCAGTTTCCAGTAAAATACAGTCTCCAGTCTCCAATCTCCAGTAAAATACAGTCTCCAGTTAAATCCAGTCTCCAGTCTCCAGTAAAATCCAGTCTCTAGTCTCCAGTAAAATCCAGTCTCCAGTCTCCAGTCTCCAGTAAAATCCAGTCTCCAGTCTCCAGTCTGCAGTAAAATCCAGTCTCCAGTCTCCAGTAAAATCCAGTCTCCAGTCTCCAGTAAAATCCAGTCTCCAGTCTCCAATAAAATCCAGTCTCCAGCCTCTAGTAAAATCCAGTCTCCAGTCTCAAGTCTGCAGTCTCCAGTAAAATCCAGTCTCAAGTCTCCATTAAAATCCTGTTTTCAGTCTCCAGTCTCCAGTAAAATCCAGTCTCCAGTCTCCAACTCCAGTAAAATCCAGTCTCCAGTCTCCAGTAAAATCCAGTCTCCAGTCTCCAGTCTCCAGTAAAATCCAGTCTCCAGTCTCCAGTAAAATCCAGTCTCCAGTCTCCAGTAAAATCCAGTCTCCAGAAAAATCCAGTATCCAGTCTCTAGTCTCCAGTCTCCAGTATCCAGTCTCTAGTAAAATCCAGTCTCCAGTCTCCAGTCTCCAGTAAAATCCAGTCTCCAGTCCCCTGTCTCTAGTAAAACCCAGTCTCCAGTCTCCAGTAAAATCCAGTCTCCAGTCTCCAGTCTCCAGGAAAATCCAGTCTCCAGTTAAATCCAGTCTCCAGTAAAATCCAGTCTCCACTAAAATCCAGTCTCCAGTAAAATCCAGTCTCCAGTAAAATCCAGTCTCCAGTAAAATCCAGTCTCCAGTCTCCAGTAAAATCCAGTCTCCAGTCTCCAGTAAAATCCAGTCTGCAGTCTCCAATCTCCAGTAAAATCCTGTCTCCAGTAAATTCCAGTCTCCAGTCTCCAATAAAATCCAGTCTCCAGCCTCCAGTAAAATTCATTCTCCAGTCTCAAGTCTGCAGTCTCCAGTCTCCAGTAAAATCCAGTCTCCAGTCTCCAGTAAAATCCAGTTTTCAGTCTCCAGTCTCCAGTAAAATCCAGTCTCCAGTCTCCAACTCCAGTAAAATCCAGTCTCAAGTCTCCAGTAAAATCCAGTCTCCCGTCTCCAGTAAAATCCAGTCTCCAGTAAAATCCAGTCTCCAGTCTCTAGTAAAATCCATTCTCGAGTAAAATCCAGTCTCCAGTAAAATCCAGTTCCAGTAAAATCCAGTCTCCAGTAAAATCCAGTCTCCAGCCTCCAGTAAAATCCAGTCTCCAGTAAAATCCAGTCTCCAGTTTCCAGTAAAATCCAGTCTCCAGTAGAATCCAGTCTCCAGCCTCCAGTAAAATCCAGTCTCAAGTCTCCAGTAAAATCCAGTCTCTAGTCTCCAGTAAAATCCAGTCTCTAGTCTCCAGTAAAATCCAGTCTCCAGTCTTCAGTCTCCAGTAAAATCCAGTCTCCAGTCTCCAGTAAAATCCAGTCTCCAGTCTGCAGTAAAATTCAGTCTCCAGTCTCCAGTAAAATCCAGTCTCCAGTCTCCAGGCTCCAGTAAAATCCAGTCTCCAGTCTCCAATAAAATCCAGTCTCCAGCCTCTAGTAAAATCCAGTCTCCAGTCTCAAGTCTGCAGTCTCCAGTAAAATCCAGTCTCCAGTCTCCATTAAAATCCAGATTTCAGTCTCCAGTCTCCAGTAAAATCCAGTCTCCAGTCTACAGTCTCCAACTCCAGTAAAATCCAGTCTCCACTAAAATCCAGTCTCCAGTAAAATCCAGTCTCCAGTAAAATCCAGTCTCCAGTATAACATGGTCTCCAGTAAAATCCAGTCTCCAGTCTCCAGTCTCCAACTCCAGTAAAATCCAGTCTCCAGTCTCCAACTCCAGTAAAATCCAGTCTCCAGTCTCCATTCTCCAGTAAAATCCAGTCTCCAGTAAAATCCAGTCTCCAGTCTCTAGTAAAAGCCAGTCTCCAGTAAAATCCAGTCTCCAGTAAAATCCAGTTCCAGTAAAATACAGTCTCCAGTCTCCAATCTCCAGTAAAATACAGTCTCCAGTTAAATCCAGTCTCCAGTCTCCAGTAAAATCCAGTCTCTAGTCTCCAGTAAAATCCAGTCTCCAGTCTCCAGTCTCCAGTAAAATCCAGTCTCCAGTCTCCAGTCTGCAGTAAAATCCAGTCTCCAGTCTCCAGTAAAATCCAGTCTCCAGTCTCCAGTAAAATCCAGTCTCCAGTAAAATCCAGTCTCAAGTCTCCAATAAAATCCAGTCTCTAGTCTCCAATAAAATCCAGTCTCCAGTCTCAAGTCTGCAGTCTCCAGTAAAATCCAGTCTCAAGTCTCCATTAAAATCCAGTTTTCAGCTCCAGTCTCCAGTAAAATCCAGTCTCCAGTCTCCAGTCTCCAACTCCAGTAAAATCCAGTCTCCAGTCTCCAGTAAAATCCAGTCTCCAGTCCCCAGTAAAATCCAGTCTCCAGTCTCCAGTAAAATCCAGTCTCCAGAAAAATCCAGTATCCAGTCTCTAGTCTCCAGTCTCCAGTATCCAGTCTCTAGTAAAATCCAGTCTCCAGTCTCCAGTCTCCAGTAAAATCCAGTCTCCAGTCCCCTGTCTCTAGTAAAACCCAGTCTCCAGTCTCCAGTCTCCAGTAAAATCCAGTCTCCAGTCTCCAGTCTCCAGGAAAATCCAGTCTCTAGTTAAATCCAGTCTCCAGTAAAATCCAGTCTCCACTAAAATCCAGTCTCCAGTAAAATCCAGTCTCCAGTAAAATCCAGTCTCCAGTCTCCAGTAAAATCCAGTCTCCAGTCTCCAGTAAAATCCAGTCTCCAGTCTCCAATCTCCAGTAAAATCCTGTCTCCAGTCTCCAACTCCAGTAAAATCCAGTCTCCAGTCTCCAGTCTCCAGTAAAATCCAGTCTCCAGTAAAATCCAGTCTCCAGTCTCCAGTAAAATCCAGTCTCTAGTCTCCAGTAAAATCCAGTCTCCAGTCTCCAGTAAAATCCAGTCTCCAGTCTCCAGTCTGCAGTAAAATCCAGTCTCCAGTCTCCAGTAAAATCCAGTCTCCAGTCTCCAGTAAAATCCAGTCTCCAGTAAAATCCAGTCTCAAGTCTAGAATAAAATCCAGTCTCTAGTCTCCAATAAAATCCAGTCTCCAGTCTCAAGTCTGCAGTCTCCAGTAAAATCCAGTCTCAAGTCTCCATTAAAATCCAGTTTTCAGTCTCCAGTCTCCAGTAAAATCCAGTCTCCAGTCTCCAGTCTCCAACTCCAGTAAAATCCAGTCTCCAGTCTCCAGTAAAATCCAGTCTCCAGTCTCCAGTAAAATCCAGTCTCCAGTCTCCAGTAAAATCCAGTCTCCAGAAAAATCCAGTATCCAGTCTCTAGTCTCCAGTCTCCAGTATCCAGTCTCTAGTAAAATCCAGTCTCCAGTCTCCAGTAAAATCCAGTCTCCAGTCCCCTGTCTCTAGTAAAACCCAGTCTCCAGTCTCCAGTCTCCAGTAAAATCCAGTCTCCAGTCTCCAGTCTCCAGGAAAATCCAGTCTCTAGTTAAATCCAGTCTCCAGTAAAATCCTGTCTCCACTAAAATCCAGTCTCCAGTAAAATCCAGTCTCCAGTAAAATCCAGTCTCCAGTCTCCAGTAAAATCCAGTCTCCAGTCTCCAGTAAAATCCAGTCTCCAGTCTCCAATCTCCAGTAAAATCCTGTCTCCAGTAAATTCCAGTCTCCAGTCTCCAATAAAATCCAGTCTCCAGCCTCCAGTAAAATCCAGTCTCCAGTCTCCAGTAAAATCCAGTTTTCAGTCTCCAGTCTCCAGTAAATCCAGTCTCCAGTCTCCAACTCCAGTAAAATCCAGTCTCCAGTCTCCAGTAAAATCCAGTCTCCCGTCTGCAGTAAAATCCAGTCTCCAGTAAAATCCAGTCTCCAGTCTCTAGTAAAATCCATTCTCGAGTAAAATCCAGTCTCCAGTAAAATCCAGTTCCAGTAAAATCCAGTCTCCAGTAAAATCCAGTCTCCAGTCTCCAGTAAAATCCAGTCTCCAGTCTCCAATCTCCAGTAAAATACAGTCTCCAGTTAAATCCAGTCTCCAGTCTCCAGTAAAATCCAGTCTCCAGTCCCCAGTCTCCAGTAAAATCCAGTCTCCAGTCTCCAGTCTCCAGTAAAATCCAGTCTTCAGTCTCCAGTAAAATCTAGTCTCCAGTAAAATCCAGTCTCCAGTAAAATCCAGTCTCCAGCCTCCAGTAAAATCCAGTCTCCAGTCTCCAGTAAAATCCAGTCTCTAGTCTCCAGTAAAATCCAGTCTCTAGTCTCCAGTAAAATCCAGTCTCCAGTCTTCAGTCTCCAGTAAAATCCAGTCTCCAGTCTCCAGTAAAATCCAGTCTCCAGTCTCCAGTAAAATCCAGTCTCCAGTCTCCAGTAAAATCCAGTCTCCAATCTCCAGTAAAATCCTGTCTCCAGTAAATTCCAGTCTCCAGTCTCCAATAAAATCCAGTCTCCAGCCTCCAGTAAAATTCAGTCTCCAGTCTCAAGTCTCCAGTCTCCAGTCTCCAGTAAAATGCAGTTTTCAGTCTCCAGTCTCCAGTAAAATCCAGTCTCCAGTCTCCAACTCCAGTAAAATCCAGTCTCCAGTCTCCAACTCCAGTAAAATCCAGTCTCCAGTCTCCAGTAAAATCCAGTCTCCAGTAAAATCCAGTCTCCAGTCCCTAGTAAAATCCAGTCTCCAGTAAAATCCAGTCTCCAGTAAAATCCAGTTCCAGTAAAATCCAGTCTCCAGTAAAATCCAGTTTCCAGTAAAATACAGTCTCCAGTCTCCAATCTCTAGTAAAATACAGTCTCCAGTTAAATCCAGTCTCCAGTCTCCAGTAAAATCCAGTCTCTAGTCTCCAGTAAAATCCAGTCTCCAGTCTCCAGTCTCCAGTAAAATCCAGTCTCCAGTCTCCAGTCTGCAGTAAAATCCAGTCTCCAGTCTCCAGTAAAATCCAGTCTCCAGTCTCCAGTCTCCAGTAAAATCCAGTCTCCAGTCTCCAATAAAATCCAGTCTCCAGCCTCTAGTAAAATCCAGTCTCCAGTCTCAAGTCTGCAGTCTCCAGTAAAATCCAGTCTCAAGTCTCCATTAAAATCCTGTTTTCAGTCTCCAGTCTCCAGTAAAATCCAGTCTCCAGTCTCCAACTCCAGTAAAATCCAGTCTCCAGTCTCCAGTAAAATCCAGTCTCCAGTCTCCAGTCTCCAGTAAAATCCAGTCTCCAGTCTCCAGTAAAATCCAGAATCCAGTCTCCAGTAAAATCCAGTCTCCAGAAAAATCCAGTATCCAGTCTCTAGTCTCCAGTCTCCAGTATCCAGTCTCTAGTAAAATCCAGTCTCCAGTCTCCAGTCTCCAGTAAAATCCAGTCTCCAGTCCCCTGTCTCTAGTAAAACCCAGTCTCCAGTCTCCAGTAAAATCCAGTCTCCAGTCTCCAGTCTCCAGGAAAATCCAGTCTCCAGTTAAATACAGTCTCCAGTAAAATCCAGTCTCCACTAAAATCCAGTCTCCAGTAAAATCCAGTCTCCAGTCTCCAGTAAAATCCAGTCTCCAGTCTCCAGTAAAATCCAGTCTGCAGTCTCCAATCTCCAGTAAAATCCTGTCTCCAGTAAATTCCAGTCTCCAGTCTCCAATAAAATCCAGTCTCCAGCCTCCAGTAAAATTCATTCTCCAGTCTCAAGTCTGCAGTCTCCAGTCTCCAGTAAAATCCAGTCTCCAGTCTCCAGTAAAATCCAGTTTTCAGTCTCCAGTCTCCAGTAAAATCCAGTCTCCAGTCTCCAACTCCAGTAAAATCCAGTCTCAAGTCTCCAGTAAAATCCAGTCTCCCGTCTCCAGTAAAATCCAGTCTCCAGTAAAATCCAGTCTCCAGTCTCTAGTAAAATCCATTCTCGAGTAAAATCCAGTCTCCAGTAAAATCCAGTTCCAGTAAAATCCAGTCTCCAGTAAAATTCAGTCTCCAGTCTCCAGTAAAATCCAGTCTCCAGTAAAATCCAGTCTCCACTAAAATCCAGTCTCCAGTAAAATCCAGTCTCCAGTAAAATCCAGTCTCCAGTAAAATCCAGTCTCCAGTAAAATCCAGTCTCCAGTATAACATGGTCCCCAGTAAAATCCAGTCTCCAGTCTCCAGTAAAATCCAGTCTCCAGTAAAATCCAGTCTCCAGTAAAATCCAGTCTCCAGTCCCCAGTCTCTAGTAAAACCCAGTCTCCAGTCTCCAGTAAAATCCAGTCTCCAGTCTCCAGTCTCCAGTAAAATCCAGTCTCCAGTAAAATTCAGTCTCCAGTTAAATCCAGTCTCCAGTAAAATCCAGTCTCCAGTAAAATCAAGTCTCCAGTCTCCAGTAAAATCCAGTCTCCAGTATAATATGGTGTCCAGTAAAATCCAGTCTCCAGTCTCCAGTAAAATCCAGTCTCCAGTCTCCAGTAAAATCCAGTCTCCAGTCCCCAGTCTCTAGTAAAACCCAGTCTCCAGTCTCCAGTCTCCAGTAAAATCCAGTCTCCAGTCTCCAGTCTCCAGTAAAATCCAGTCTCCAGTAAAATCCAGTCTCCAGTAAAATCCAGTCTCCAGTGAAATCCAGTCTCCGGTCTCCAGTAAAATCCAGTAAAATCCAGTAAAATCCAGTCTCCAGTCTCCAGTAAAATCCAGTCTCTAGTCTCCAGTCTCCAGTAAAATCCAGTCTCCAGTCTCCAGTAAAATCCAGACTCCGGTAAAATCCAGTCTCCAGTCTCCAGTAAAATCCAGTTTCTAGTCTCCAGAAAAATCCAGTCTCTAGTCTCCAGTAAAATCCAGTCACTAGTCTCCAGTAAAATCCAGTCTCCAGTCTCCAGTAAAATCCAGTCTCCAGTCTCCAGTCTGCACTAAAATTCAGTCTCCAGTCTCCAGTAAAATCCAGTCTCCAGTCTCCAGGCTCCAGTAAAATCCAGTCTCCAGTAAAATCCAGTCTCCAGCCTCTAGTAAAATCCAGTCTCCAGTCTCAAGTCTGCAGTCTCCAGTAAAATCCAGTCTCCAGTCTCCATTAAAATCCAGTTTTCAGTCTCCAGTCTCCAGTAAAATCCAGTCTCCAGTCTCCAGTCTCCAACTCCAGTAAAATCCAGTCTCCACTAAAATCCAGTCTCCAGTAAAATCCAGTCTCCAGTAAAATCCAGTCTCCAGTAAAATCCAGTCTCCAGTATAACATGGTCTCCAGTAAAATCCAGTCTCCAGTCTCCAGTAAAATCCAGTCTCCAGTCTCCAGTCTCCAACTCCAGTAAAATCCAGTCTCCAGTCTCCAACTCCAGTAAAATCCAGTCTCCAGTCTCCAGTCTCCAGTAAAATCCACTCTCCAGTAAAATCCAGTCTCCAGTCTCTAGTAAAATCCAGTCTCCAGTAAAATCCAGTCTCCAGTAAAATCCAGTTCCAGTAAAATCCAGTCTCCAGTAAAATACAGTCTCCAGTCTCCAATCTCCAGTAAAATACAGTCTCCAGTTAAATCCAGTCTCCAGTCTCCAGTAAAATTCAGTCTCTAGTCTCCAGTAAAATCCAGTCTCCAGTCTCCAGTCTCCAGTAAAATCCAGTCTCCAGTCTCCAGTCTGCAGTAAAATCCAGTCTCCAGTCTCCAGTAAAATCCAGTCTCCAGTCTCCAGTAAAATCCAGTCTCCAGTAAAATCCAGTCTCAAGTCTCCAATAAAATCCAGTCTCTAGTCTCCAATAAAATCCAGTCTCCAGTCTCAAGTCTGCAGTCTCCAGTAAAATCCAGTCTCAAGTCTCCATTAAAATCCAGTTTTCAGTCTCCAGTCTCCAGTAAAATCCAGTCTCCAGTCTCCAACTCCAGTAAAATCCAGTCTCCAGTCTCCAGTAAAATCCAGTCTCCAGTCTCCAGTAAAATCCAGTCTCCAGTCTCCAGTAAAATCCAGTCTCCAGAAAAATCCAGTATCCAGTCTCTAGTCTCCAGTCTCCAGTCTCCAGTATCCAGTCTCTAGTAAAATCCAGTCTCCAGTCTCCAGTCTCCAGTAAAATCCAGTCTCCAGTCCCCTGTCTCTAGTAAAACCCAGTCTCCAGTCTCCAGTCTCCAGTAAAATCCAGTCTCCAGTCTCCAGTCTCCAGGAAAATCCAGTCTCTAGTTAAATCCAGTCTCCAGTAAAATCCAGTCTCCACTAAAATCCAGTCTCCAGTAAAATCCAGTCTCCAGTAAAATCCAGTCTCCAGTCTCCAGTAAAATCCAGTCTCCAGTCTCCAGTCTCCAGTAAAATCCAGTCTCCAGTCTCCAATCTCCAGTAAAATCCTGTCTCCAGTAAATTCCAGTCTCCAGTCTCCAATAAAATCCAGTCTCCAGCCTCCAGTAAAATCCAGTCTCCAGTCTCCAGTAAAATCCAGTTTTCAGTCTCCAGTCTCCAGTAAATCCAGTCTCCAGTCTCCAACTCCAGTAAAATCCAGTCTCCAGTCTCCAGTAAAATCCAGTCTCCCGTCTCCAGTAAAATCCAGTCTCCAGTAAAATCCAGTCTCCAGTCTCTAGTAAAATCCATTCTCGAGTAAAATCCAGTCTCCAGTAAAATCCAGTTCCAGTAAAATCCAGTCTCCAGTAAAATCCAGTCTCCAGTCTCCAGTAAAATCCAGTCTCCAGTAAAATCCAGTCTCCAGTCTCCAATCTCCAGTAAAATACAGTCTCCAGTTAAATCCAGTCTCCAGTCTCCAGTAAAATCCAGTCTCCAGTCCCCAGTCTCCAGTAAAATCCAGTCTCCAGTCTCCAGTCTCCAGTAAAATCCAGTCTTCAGTCTCCAGTAAAATCTAGTCTCCAGTAAAATCCAGTCTCCAGTAAAATCCAGTCTCCAGCCTCCAGTAAAATCCAGTCTCCAGTCTCCAGTAAAATCCAGTCTCTAATCTCCAGTAAAATCCAGTCTCTAGTCTCCAGTAAAATCCAGTCTCCAGTCTTCAGTCTCCAGTAAAATCCAGTCTCCAGTCTCCAGTAAAATCCAGTCTCCAGTCTCCAGTAAAATCCAGTCTCCAGTCTCCAGTAAAATCCAGTCTCCAATCTCCAGTAAAATCCTGTCTCCAGTAAATTCCAGTCTCCAGTCTCCAATAAAATCCAGTCTCCAGCCTCCAGTAAAATTCAGTCTCCAGTCTCAAGTCTCCAGTCTCCAGTTAAATCCAGTCTCCAGTCTCCAGTAAAATGCAGTTTTCAGTCTCCAGTCTCCAGTAAAATCCAGTCTCCAGTCTCCAACTCCAGTAAAATCCAGTCTCCAGTCTCCAACTCCAGTAAAATCCAGTCTCCAGTCTCCAGTAAAATCCAGTCTCCAGTAAAATCCAGTCTCCAGTCTCTAGTAAAATCCAGTCTCCAGTAAAATCCAGTCTCCAGTAAAATCCAGTTCCAGTAAAATCCAGTCTCCAGTAAAATCCAGTTTCCAGTAAAATACAGTCTCCAGTCTCCAATCTCCAGTAAAATACAGTCTCCAGTTAAATCCAGTCTCCAGTCTCCAGTAAAATCCAGTCTCTAGTCTCCAGTAAAATCCAGTCTCCAGTCTCCAGTCTCCAGTAAAATCCAGTCTCCAGTCTCCAGTCTGCAGTAAAATCCAGTCTCCAGTCTCCAGTAAAATCCAGTCTCCAGTCTCCAGTCTCCAGTAAAATCCAGTCTCCAGTCTCCAATAAAATCCAGTCTCCAGCCTCTAGTAAAATCCAGTCTCCAGTCTCAAGTCTGCAGTCTCCAGTAAAATCCAGTCTCAAGTCTACATTAAAATCCTGTTTTCAGTCTCCAGTCTCCAGTAAAATCCAGTCTCCAGTAAAATCCAGTCTCCAGTAAAATCCAGTCTCCAGTATAACATGGTCCCCAGTAAAATCCAGTCTCCAGTCTCCAGTAAAATCCAGTCTCCAGTAAAATCCAGTCTCCAGTAAAATCCAGTCTCCAGTCCCCAGTCTCTAGTAAAACCCAGTCTCCAGTCTCCAGTAAAATCCAGTCTCCAGTCTCCAGTCTCCAGTAAAATCCAGTCTCCAGTAAAATTCAGTCTCCAGTTAAATCCAGTCTCCAGTAAAATCCAGTCTCCAGTAAAATCAAGTCTCCAGTCTCCAGTAAAATCCAGTCTCCAGTATAATATGGTGTCCAGTAAAATCCAGTCTCCAGTCTCCAGTAAAATCCAGTCTCCAGTCTCCACTAAAATCCAGTCTCCAGTCCCCAGTCTCTAGTAAAACCCAGTCTCCAGTCTCCAGTCTCCAGTAAAATCCAGTCTCCAGTCTCCAGTCTCCAGTAAAATCCAGTCTCCAGTAAAATCCAGTCTCCAGTAAAATCCAGTCTCCAGTGAAATCCAGTCTCCGGTCTCCAGTAAAATCCAGTAAAATCCAGTAAAATCCAGTCTCCAGTCTCCAGTAAAATCCAGTCTCCAGTCTCCAGTCTCCAGTAAAATCCAGTCTCCAGTAAAATCCAGACTCCGGTAAAATCCAGTCTCCAGTCTCCAGTAAAATCCAGTTTCTAGTCTCCAGAAAAATCCAGTCTCTAGTCTCCAGTAAAATCCAGTCACTAGTCTCCAGTAAAATCCAGTCTCCAGTCTCCAGTAAAATCCAGTCTCCAGTCTCCAGTCTGCACTAAAATTCAGTCTCCAGTCTCCAGTAAAATCCAGTCTCCAGTCTCCAGGCTCCAGTAAAATCCAGTCTCCAGTAAAATCCAGTCTCCAGTAAAATCCAGTCTCCAGCCTCTAGTAAAATCCAGTCTCCAGTCTCAAGTCTGCAGTCTCCAGTAAAATCCAGTCTCCAGTCTCCATTAAAATCCAGTTTTCAGTCTCCAGTCTCCAGTAAAATCCAGTCTCCAGTCTCCAGTCTCCAACTCCAGTAAAATCCAGTCTCCACTAAAATCCAGTCTCCAGTAAAATCCAGTCTCCAGTAAAATCCAGTCTCCAGTAAAATCCAGTCTCCAGTATAACATGGTCTCCAGTAAAATCCAGTCTCCAGTCTCCAGTAAAATCCAGTCTCCAGTAAAATCCAGTCTCCAGCCTCCAGTAAAATCCAGTCTCCAGTTAAATCCAGTCTCCAGTAAAATGCAGTTTTCAGTCTCCAGTCTCCACTAAAATCCAGTCTCCAGTCTCCAGTCTCCAACTCCAGTAAAATCCAGTCTCCAGTCTCCAACTCCAGTAAAATCCAGTCTCCAGTCTCCAGTCTCCAGTAAAATCCACTCTCCAGTAAAATCCAGTCTCCAGTCTCTAGTAAAATCCAGTCTCCAGTAAAATCCAGTCTCCAGTAAAATCCAGTTCCAGTAAAATCCAGTCTCCAGTAAAATACAGTCTCCAGTCTCCAATCTCCAGTAAAATACAGTCTCCAGTTAAATCCAGTCTCCAGTCTCCAGTAAAATTCAGTCTCTAGTCTCCAGTAAAATCCAGTCTCCAGTCTCCAGTCTCCAGTAAAATCCAGTCTCCAGTCTCCAGTCTGCAGTAAAATCCAGTCTCCAGTCTCCAGTAAAATCCAGTCTCCAGTCTCCAGTAAAATCCAGTCTCCAGTAAAATCCAGTCTCAAGTCTCCAATAAAATCCAGTCTCTAGTCTCCAATAAAATCCAGTCTCCAGTCTCAAGTCTGCAGTCTCCAGTAAAATCCAGTCTCAAGTCTCCATTAAAATCCAGTTTTCAGTCTCCAGTCTCCAGTAAAATCCAGTCTCCAGTCTCCAGTCTCCAACTCCAGTAAAATCCAGTCTCCAGTCTCCAGTAAAATCCAGTCTCCAGTCTCCAGTAAAATCCAGTCTCCAGTCTCCAGTAAAATCCAGTCTCCAGAAAAATCCAGTATCCAGTCTCTAGTCTCCAGTCTCCAGTCTCCAGTATCCAGTCTCTAGTAAAATCCAGTCTCCAGTCTCCAGTCTCCAGTAAAATCCAGTCTCCAGTCCCCTGTCTCTAGTAAAACCCAGTCTCCAGTCTCCAGTCTCCAGTAAAATCCAGTCTCCAGTCTCCAGTCTCCAGGAAAATCCAGTCTCTAGTTAAATCCAGTCTCCAGTAAAATCCAGTCTCCACTAAAATCCAGTCTCCAGTAAAATCCAGTCTCCAGTAAAATCCAGTCTCCAGTCTCCAGTAAAATCCAGTCTCCAGTCTCCAGTCTCCAGTAAAATCCAGTCTCCAGTCTCCAATCTCCAGTAAAATCCTGTCTCCAGTAAATTCCAGTCTCCAGTCTCCAATAAAATCCAGTCTCCAGCCTCCAGTAAAATCCAGTCTCCAGTCTCCAGTAAAATCCAGTTTTCAGTCTCCAGTCTCCAGTAAATCCTGTCTCCAGTCTCCAACTCCAGTAAAATCCAGTCTCCAGTCTCCAGTAAAATCCAGTCTCCCGTCTCCAGTAAAATCCAGTCTCCAGTAAAATCCAGTCTCCAGTCTCTAGTAAAATCCATTCTCGAGTAAAATCCAGTCTCCAGTAAAATCCAGTTCCAGTAAAATCCAGTCTCCAGTAAAATCCAGTCTCCAGTCTCCAGTAAAATCCAGTCTCCAGTAAAATCCAGTCTCCAGTCTCCAATCTCCAGTAAAATACAGTCTCCAGTTAAATCCAGTCTCCAGTCTCCAGTAAAATCCAGTCTCCAGTCCCCAGTCTCCAGTAAAATCCAGTCTCCAGTCTCCAGTCTCCAGTAAAATCCAGTCTTCAGTCTCCAGTAAAATCTAGTCTCCAGTAAAATCCAGTCTCCAGTAAAATCCAGTCTCCAGCCTCCAGTAAAATCCAGTCTCCAGTCTCCAGTAAAATCCAGTCTCTAGTCTCCAGTAAAATCCAGTCTCTAGTCTCCAGTAAAATCCAGTCTCCAGCCTTCAGTCTCCAGTAAAATCCAGTCTCCAGTCTCCAGTAAAATCCAGTCTCCAGTCTCCAGTAAAATCCAGTCTCCAGTCTCCAGTAAAATCCAGTCTCCAATCTCCAGTAAAATCCTGTCTCCAGTAAATTCCAGTCTCCAGTCTCCAATAAAATCCAGTCTCCAGCCTCCAGTAAAATTCAGTCTCCAGTCTCAAGTCTCCAGTCTCCAGTTAAATCCAGTCTCCAGTCTCCAGTAAAATGCAGTTTTCAGTCTCCAGTCTCCAGTAAAATCCAGTCTCCAGTCTCCAACTCCAGTAAAATCCAGTCTCCAGTCTCCAACTCCAGTAAAATCCAGTCTCCAGTCTCCAGTAAAATCCAGTCTCCAGTCTCTAGTAAAATCCAGTCTCCAGTAAAATCCAGTCTCCAGTAAAATCCAGTTCCAGTAAAATCCAGTCTCCAGTAAAATCCAGTTTCCAGTAAAATACAGTCTCCAGTCTCCAATCTCCAGTAAAATACAGTCTCCAGTTAAATCCAGTCTCCAGTCTCCAGTAAAATCCAGTCTCTAGTCTCCAGTAAAATCCAGTCTCCAGTCTCCAGTCTCCAGTAAAATCCAGTCTCCAGTCTCCAGTCTGCAGTAAAATCCAGTCTCCAGTCTCCAGTAAAATCCAGTCTCCAGTCTCCAGTCTCCAGTAAAATCCAGTCTCCAGTCTCCAATAAAATCCAGTCTCCAGCCTCTAGTAAAATCCAGTCTCCAGTCTCAAGTCTGCAGTCTCCAGTAAAATCCAGTCTCAAGTCTCCATTAAAATCCTGTTTTCAGTCTCCAGTCTCCAGTAAAATCCAGTCTCCAGTCTCCAACTCCAGTAAAATCCAGTCTCCAGTCTCCAGTAAAATCCAGTCTCCAGTCTCCAGTAAAATCCAGTCTCCAGTCTCCAGTAAAATCCAGTCTCCAATCTCCAGTAAAATCCAGTCTCCAGAAAAATCCAGTATCCAGTCTCTAGTCTCCAGTCTCCAGTATCCAGTCTCTAGTAAAATCCAGTCTCCAGTCTCCAGTCTCCAGTAAAATCCAGTCTCCAGTCCCCTGTCTCTAGTAAAACCCAGTCTCCAGTCTCCAGTAAAATCCAGTCTCCAGTCTCCAGTCTCCAGGAAAATCCAGTCTCCAGTTAAATCCAGTCTCCAGTAAAATCCAGTCTCCACTAAAATCCAGTCTCCAGTAAAATCCAGTCTCCAGTAAAATCCAGTCTCCAGTAAAATCCAGTCTCCAGTCTCCAGTAAAATCCAGTCTCCAGTCTCCAGTAAAATCCAGTCTGCAGTCTCCAATCTCCAGTAAAATCCTGTCTCCAGTAAATTCCAGTCTCCAGTCTCCAATAAAATCCAGTCTCCAGCCTCCAGTAAAATTCATTCTCCAGTCTCAAGTCTGCAGTCTCCAGTCTCCAGTAAAATCCAGTCTCCAGTCTCCAGTAAAATCCAGTTTTCAGTCTCCAGTCTCCAGTAAAATCCAGTCTCCAGTCTCCAACTCCAGTAAAATCCAGTCTCAAGTCTCCAGTAAAATCCAGTCTCCCGTCTCCAGTAAAATCCAGTCTCCAGTAAAATCCAGTCTCCAGTCTCTAGTAAAATCCATTCTCGAGTAAAATCCAGTCTCCAGTAAAATCCAGTTCCAGTAAAATCCAGTCTCCAGTAAAATCCAGTCTCCAGTCTCCAGTAAAATCCAGTCTCCAGTAAAATCCAGTCTCCAGTCTCCAGTAAAATCCAGTCTCCAGTAGAATCCAGTCTCCAGCCTCCAGTAAAATCCAGTCTCAAGTCTCCAGTAAAATCCAGTCTCTAGTCTCCAGTAAAATCCAGTCTCTAGTCTCCAGTAAAATCCAGTCTCCAGTCTTCAGTCTCCAGTAAAATCCAGTCTCCAGTCTCCAGTAAAATCCAGTCTCCAGTCTCCAGTCTGCAGTAAAATTCAGTCTCCAGTCTCCAGTAAAATCCAGTCTCCAGTCTCCAGGCTCCAGTAAAATCCAGTCTCCAGTAAAATCCAGTCTCCAGTCCCCTGTCTCTAGTAAAACCCAGTCTCCAGTCTCCAGTCTCCAGTAAAATCCAGTCTCCAGTCTCCAGTCTCCAGGAAAATCCAGTCTCTAGTTAAATCCAGTCTCCAGTAAAATCCAGTCTCCACTAAAATCCAGTCTCCAGTAAAATCCAGTCTCCAGTAAAATCCAGTCTCCAGTCTCCAGTAAAATCCAGTCTCCAGTCTCCAGTAAAATCCAGTCTCCAGTCTCCAATCTCCAGTAAAATCCTGTCTCCAGTAAATTCCAGTCTCCAGTCTCCAATAAAATCCAGTCTCCAGCCTCCAGTAAAATCCAGTCTCCAGTCTCCAGTAAAATCCAGTTTTCAGTCTCCAGTCTCCAGTAAATCCAGTCTCCAGTCTCCACCTCCAGTAAAATCCAGTCTCCAGTCTCCAGTAAAATCCAGCCTCCCGTCTCCAGTAAAATCCAGTCTCCAGTAAAATCCAGTCTCCAGTCTCTAGTAAAATCCATTCTCGAGTAAAATCCAGTCTCCAGTAAAATCCAGTTCCAGTAAAATCCAGTCTCCAGTAAAATCCAGTCTCCAGTCTCCAGTAAAATCCAGTCTCCAGTAAAATCCAGTCTCCAGTCTCCAATCTCCAGTAAAATACAGTCTCCAGTTAAATCCAGTCTCCAGTCTCCAGTAAAATTCAGTCTCTAGTCTCCAGTAAAATCCAGTCTCCAGTCTCCAGTCTCCAGTAAAATCCAGTCTCCAGTCTCCAGTCTGCAGTAAAATCCAGTCTCCAGTCTCCAGTAAAATCCAGTCTCCAGTCTCCAGTAAAATCCAGTCTCCAGTAAAATCCAGTCTCAAGTCTCCAATAAAATCCAGTCTCTAGTCTCCAATAAAATCCAGTCTCCAGTCTCAAGTCTGCAGTCTCCAGTAAAATCCAGTCTCAAGTCTCCATTAAAATCCAGTTTTCAGTCTCCAGTCTCCAGTAAAATCCAGTCTCCAGTCTCCAGTCTCCAACTCCAGTAAAATCCAGTCTCCAGTCTCCAGTAAAATCCAGTCTCCAGTCTCCAGTAAAATCCAGTCTCCAGTCTCCAGTAAAATCCAGTCTCCAGAAAAATCCAGTATCCAGTCTCTAGTCTCCAGTCTCCAGTCTCCAGTATCCAGTCTCTAGTAAAATCCAGTCTCCAGTCTCCAGTCTCCAGTAAAATCCAGTCTCCAGTCCCCTGTCTCTAGTAAAACCCAGTCTCCAGTCTCCAGTCTCCAGTAAAATCCAGTCTCCAGTCTCCAGTCTCCAGGAAAATCCAGTCTCTAGTTAAATCCAGTCTCCAGTAAAATCCAGTCTCCACTAAAATCCAGTCTCCAGTAAAATCCAGTCTCCAGTCTCCAGTAAAATCCAGTCTCCAGTCTCCAGTCTCCAGTAAAATCCAGTCTCCAGTCTCCAATCTCCAGTAAAATCCTGTCTCCAGTAAATTCCAGTCTCCAGTCTCCAATAAAATCCAGTCTCCAGCCTCCAGTAAAATCCAGTCTCCAGTCTCCAGTAAAATCCAGTTTTCAGTCTCCAGTCTCCAGTAAATCCAGTCTCCAGTCTCCAACTCCAGTAAAATCCAGTCTCCAGTCTCCAGTAAAATCCAGTCTCCCGTCTCCAGTAAAATCCAGTCTCCAGTAAAATCCAGTCTCCAGTCTCTAGTAAAATCCATTCTCGAGTAAAATCCAGTCTCCAGTAAAATCCAGTTCCAGTAAAATCCAGTCTCCAGTAAAATCCAGTCTCCAGTCTCCAGTAAAATCCAGTCTCCAGTAAAATCCAGTCTCCAGTCTCCAATCTCCAGTAAAATACAGTCTCCAGTTAAATCCAGTCTCCAGTCTCCAGTAAAATCCAGTCTCCAGTCCCCAGTCTCCAGTAAAATCCAGTCTCCAGTCTCCAGTCTCCAGTAAAATCCAGTCTTCAGTCTCCAGTAAAATCTAGTCTCCAGTAAAATCCAGTCTCCAGTAAAATCCAGTCTCCAGCCTCCAGTAAAATCCAGTCTCCAGTCTCCAGTAAAATCCAGTCTCTAGTCTCCAGTAAAATCCAGTCTCTAGTCTCCAGTAAAATCCAGTCTCCAGTCTTCAGTCTCCAGTAAAATCCAGTCTCCAGTCTCCAGTAAAATCCAGTCTCCAGTCTCCAGTAAAATCCAGTCTCCAGTCTCCAGTAAAATCCAGTCTCCAATCTCCAGTAAAATCCTGTCTCCAGTAAATTCCAGTCTCCAGTCTCCAATAAAATCCAGTCTCCAGCCTCCAGTAAAATTCAGTCTCCAGTCTCAAGCCTCCAGTCTCCAGTTAAATCCAGTCTCCAGTCTCCAGTAAAATGCAGTTTTCAGTCTCCAGTCTCCAGTAAAATCCAGTCTCCAGTCTCCAACTCCAGTAAAATCCAGTCTCCAGTCTCCAACTCCAGTAAAATCCAGTCTCCAGTCTCCAGTAAAATCCAGTCTCCAGTAAAATCCAGTCTCCAGTCTCTAGTAAAATCCAGTCTCCAGTAAAATCCAGTCTCCAGTAAAATCCAGTTCCAGTAAAATCCAGTCTCCAGTAAAATCCAGTTTCCAGTAAAATACAGTCTCCAGTCTCCAATCTCCAGTAAAATAC
Source organism: Amblyomma mixtum (assembly GCF_055824585.1). Lineage (NCBI taxonomy): Eukaryota > Metazoa > Arthropoda > Arachnida > Ixodida > Ixodidae > Amblyomma > Amblyomma mixtum. The sequence continues at coordinate 89,583,876 of NC_143021.1, forward strand.
AGTCTCCAGTTAAATCCAGTCTCCAGTCTCCAGTAAAATCCAGTCTCTAGTCTCCAGTAAAATCCAGTCTCCAGTCTCCAGTCTCCAGTAAAATCCAGTCTCCAGTCTCCAGTCTGCAGTAAAATCCAGTCTCCAGTCTCCAGTAAAATCCAGTCTCCAGTCTCCAGTCTCCAGTAAAATCCAGTCTCCAGTCTCCAATAAAATCCAGTCTCCAGCCTCTAGTAAAATCCAGTCTCCAGTCTCAAGTCTGCAGTCTCCAGTAAAATCCAGTCTCAAGTCTCCATTAAAATCCTGTTTTCAGTCTCCAGTCTCCAGTAAAATCCAGTCTCCAGTCTCCAACTCCAGTAAAATCCAGTCTCCAGTCTCCAGTAAAATCCAGTCTCCAGAAAAATCCAGTATCCAGTCTCTAGTCTCCAGTCTCCAGTATCCAGTCTCTAGTAAAATCCAGTCTCCAGTCTCCAGTCTCCAGTAAAATCCAGTCTCCAGTCCCCTGTCTCTAGTAAAACCCAGTCTCCAGTCTCCAGTAAAATCCAGTCTCCAGTCTCCAGTCTCCAGGAAAATCCAGTCTCCAGTTAAATCCAGTCTCCAGTAAAATCCAGTCTCCACTAAAATCCAGTCTCCAGTAAAATCCAGTCTCCAGTAAAATCCAGTCTCCAGTAAAATCCAGTCTCCAGTCTCCAGTAAAATCCAGTCTCCAGTCTCCAGTAAAATCCAGTCTGCAGTCTCCAATCTCCAGTAAAATCCTGTCTCCAGTAAATTCCAGTCTCCAGTCTCCAATAAAATCCAGTCTCCAGCCTCCAGTAAAATTCATTCTCCAGTCTCAAGTCTGCAGTCTCCAGTCTCCAGTAAAATCCAGTCTCCAGTCTCCAGTAAAATCCAGTTTTCAGTCTCCAGTCTCCAGTAAAATCCAGTCTCCAGTCTCCAACTCCAGTAAAATCCAGTCTCAAGTCTCCAGTAAAATCCAGTCTCCCGTCTCCAGTAAAATCCAGTCTCCAGTAAAATCCAGTCTCCAGTCTCTAGTAAAATCCATTCTCGAGTAAAATCCAGTCTCCAGTAAAATCCAGTTCCAGTAAAATCCAGTCTCCAGTAAAATCCAGTCTCCAGTCTCCAGTAAAATCCAGTCTCCAGTAAAATCCAGTCTCCAGTCTCCAGTAAAATCCAGTCTCCAGTAGAATCCAGTCTCCAGCCTCCAGTAAAATCCAGTCTCAAGTCTCCAGTAAAATCCAGTCTCTAGTCTCCAGTAAAATCCAGTCTCTAGTCTCCAGTAAAATCCAGTCTCCAGTCTTCAGTCTCCAGTAAAATCCAGTCTCCAGTCTCCAGTAAAATCCAGTCTCCAGTCTCCAGTCTGCAGTAAAATTCAGTCTCCAGTCTCCAGTAAAATCCAGTCTCCAGTCTCCAGGCTCCAGTAAAATCCAGTCTCCAGTAAAATCCAGTCTCCAGTCCCCTGTCTCTAGTAAAACCCAGTCTCCAGTCTCCAGTCTCCAGTAAAATCCAGTCTCCAGTCTCCAGTCTCCAGGAAAATCCAGTCTCTAGTTAAATCCAGTCTCCAGTAAAATCCAGTCTCCACTAAAATCCAGTCTCCAGTAAAATCCAGTCTCCAGTAAAATCCAGTCTCCAGTCTCCAGTAAAATCCAGTCTCCAGTCTCCAGTAAAATCCAGTCTCCAGTCTCCAATCTCCAGTAAAATCCTGTCTCCAGTAAATTCCAGTCTCCAGTCTCCAATAAAATCCTGTCTCCAGCCTCCAGTAAAATCCAGTCTCCAGTCTCCAGTAAAATCCAGTTTTCAGTCTCCAGTCTCCAGTAAATCCAGTCTCCAGTCTCCACCTCCAGTAAAATCCAGTCTCCAGTCTCCAGTAAAATCCAGCCTCCCGTCTCCAGTAAAATCCAGTCTCCAGTAAAATCCAGTCTCCAGTCTCTAGTAAAATCCATTCTCGAGTAAAATCCAGTCTCCAGTAAAATCCAGTTCCAGTAAAATCCAGTCTCCAGTAAAATCCAGTCTCCAGTCTCCAGTAAAATCCAGTCTCCAGTAAAATCCAGTCTCCAGTCTCCAATCTCCAGTAAAATACAGTCTCCAGTTAAATCCAGTCTCCAGTCTCCAGTAAAAACCAGTCTCCAGTCCCCAGTCTCCAGTAAAATCCAGTCTCCAGTCTCCAGTCTCCAGTAAAATCCAGTCTCCAGTCTCCAGTCTCCAGTAAAATCCAGTCTCCAGTAAAATCCAGTCTCCAGTAAAATCCAGTCTCCAGTGAAATCCCGTCTCCGGTCTCCAGTAAAATCCAGTAAAATCCAGTCTCCAGTCTCCAGTAAAATCCAGTCTCCAGTCTCCAGTCTCCAGTAAAATCCAGTCTCCAGTCTCCAGTAAAATCCAGACTCCGGTAAAATCCAGTCTCCAGTCTCCAGTAAAATCCAGTTTCTAGTCTCCAGAAAAATCCAGTCTCTAGTCTCCAGTAAAATCCAGTCACTAGTCTCCAGTAAAATCCAGTCTCCAGTCTCCAGTAAAATCCAGTCTCCAGTCTCCAGTCTGCACTAAAATTCAGTCTCCAGTCTCCAGTAAAATCCAGTCTCCAGTCTCCAGGCTCCAGTAAAATCCAGTCTCCAGTAAAATCCAGTCTCCAGTCTCCAATAAAATCCAGTCTCCAGCCTCTAGTAAAATCCAGTCTCCAGTCTCAAGTCTGCAGTCTCCAGTAAAATCCAGTCTCCAGTCTCCATTAAAATCCAGTTTTCAGTCTCCAGTCTCCAGTAAAATCCAGTCTCCAGTCTCCAGTCTCCAACTCCAGTAAAATCCAGTCTCCACTAAAATCCAGTCTCCAGTAAAATCCAGTCTCCAGTAAAATCCAGTCTCCAGTAAAATCCAGTCTCCAGTATAACATGGTCTCCAGTAAAATCCAGTCTCCAGTCTCCAGTAAAATCCAGTCTCCAGTAAAATCCAGTCTCCAGCCTCCAGTAAAATCCAGTCTCCAGTTAAATCCAGTCTCCAGTAAAATGCAGTTTTCAGTCTCCAGTCTCCACTAAAATCCAGTCTCCAGTCTCCAGTCTCCAACTCCAGTAGAATCCAGTCTCCAGTCTCCAACTCCAGTAAAATCCAGTCTCCAGTCTCCAGTCTCCAGTAAAATCCAGTCTCCAGTAAAATCCAGTCTCCAGTATCTAGTAAAATCCAGTCTCCAGTAAAATCCAGTCTCCAGTAAAATCCAGTTCCAGTAAAATCCAGTCTCCAGTAAAATACAGTCTCCAGTCTCCAATCTCCAGTAAAATACAGTCTCCAGTTAAATCCAGTCTCCAGTCTCCAGTAAAATCCAGTTTCTAGTCTCCAGAAAAATCCAGTCTCTAGTCTCCAGTAAAATCCAGTCGCTAGTCTCCAGTAAAATCCAGTCTCCAGTCTCCAGTAAAATCCAGTCTCCAGTCTCCAGTCTGCACTAAAATTCAGTCTCCAGTCTCCAGTAAAATCCAGTCTCCAGTCTCCAGGCTCCAGTAAAATCCAGTCTCCAGTAAAATCCAGTCTCCAGTCTCCAATAAAATCCAGTCTCCAGCCTCTAGTAAAATCCAGTCTCCAGTCTCAAGTCTGCAGTCTCCAGTAAAATCCAGTCTCCAGTCTCCATTAAAATCCAGTTTTCAGTCTCCAGTCTCCAGTAAAATCCAGTCTCCAGTCTCCAGTCTCCAACTCCAGTAATATCCAGTCTCCACTAAAATCCAGTCTCCAGTAAAATCCAGTCTCCAGTAAAATCCAGTCTCCAGTAAAATCCAGTCTCCAGTATAACATGGTCTCCAGTAAAATCCAGTCTCCAGTCTCCAGTAAAATCCAGTCTCCAGTAAAATCCAGTCTCCAGCCTCCAGTAAAATCCAGTCTCCAGTTAAATCCAGTCTCCAGTAAAATGCAGTTTTCAGTCTCCAGTCTCCACTAAAATCCAGTCTCCAGTCTCCAACTCCAGTAGAATCCAGTCTCCAGTCTCCAACTCCAGTAAAATCCAGTCTCCAGTCTCCAGTCTCCAGTAAAATCCAGTCTCCAGTAAAATCCAGTCTCCAGTCTCTAGTAAAATCCAGTCTCCAGTAAAATCCAGTCTCCAGTAAAATCCAGTTCCAGTAAAATCCAGTCTCCAGTAAAATACAGTCTCCAGTCTCCAATCTCCAGTAAAATACAGTCTCCAGTTAAATCCAGTCTCCAGTCTCCAGTAAAATCCAGTCTCTAGTCTCCAGTAAAATCCAGTCTCCAGTCTCCAGTCTCCAGTAAAATCCAGTCTCCAGTCTCCAGTCTGCAGTAAAATCCAGTCTCCAGTCTCCAGTAAAATCCAGTCTCCAGTCTCCAGTAAAATCCAGTGTCCAGTAAAATCCAGTCTCAAGTCTCCAATAAAATCCAGTCTCTAGTCTCCAATAAAATCCAGTCTCCAGTCTCAAGTCTGCAGTCTCCAGTAAAATCCAGTCTCAAGTCTCCATTAAAATCCAGTTTTCAGTCTCCAGTCTCCAGTAAAATCCAGTCTCCAGTCTCCAACTCCAGTAAAATCCAGTCTCCAGTAAAATCCAGTCTCCAGTCTCCAGTAAAATCCAATTTCCAGTCTCCAGTAAAATCCAGTCTCCAGAAAAATCCAGTATCCAGTCTCTAGTAAAATCCAGTCTCCAGTCTCCAGTCTCCAGTAAAATCCAGTCTCCAGTCCCCTGTCTCTAGTAAAACCCAGTCTCCAGTCTCCAGTCTCCAGTAAAATCCAGTCTCCAGTCTCCAGTCTCCAGGAAAATCCAGTCTCTAGTTAAATCCAGTCTCCAGTAAAATCCAGTCTCCACTAAAATCCAGTCTCCAGTAAAATCCAGTCTCCAGTAAAATCCAGTCTCCAGTCTCCAGTAAAATCCAGTCTCCAGTCTCCAGTAAAATCCAGTCTCCAGTCTCCAATCTCCAGTAAAATCCTGTCTCCAGTAAATTCCAGTCTCCAGTCTCCAATAAAATCCAGTCTCCAGCCTCCAGTAAAATCCAGTCTCCAGTCTCCAGTAAAATCCAGTTTTCAGTCTCCAGTCTCCAGTAAATCCAGTCTCCAGTCTCCAACTCCAGTAAAATCCAGTCTCCAGTCTCCAGTAAAATCCAGTCTCCCGTCTCCAGTAAAATCCAGTCTCCAGTAAAATCCAGTCTCCAGTCTCTAGTAAAATCCATTCTCGAGTAAAATCCAGTCTCCAGTAAAATCCAGTTCCAGTAAAATCCCGTCTCCAGTAAAATCCAGTCTCCAGTCTCCAGTAAAATCCAGTCTCCAGTAAAATCCAGTCTCCAGTCTCCAATCTCCAGTAAAATACAGTCTCCAGTTAAATCCAGTCTCCAGTCTCCAGTAAAATCCAGTCTCCAGTCCCCAGTCTCCAGTAAAATCCAGTCTCCTGTCTCCAGTCTCCAGTAAAATCCAGTCTTCAGTCTCCAGTAAAATCTAGTCTCCAGTAAAATCCAGTCTCCAGTAAAATCCAGTCTCCAGCCTCCAGTAAAATCCAGTCTCCAGTCTCCAGTAAAATCCAGTCTCTAGTCTCCAGTAAAATCCAGTCTCTAGTCTCCAGTAAAATCCAGTCTCCAGTCTTCAGTCTCCAGTAAAATCCAGTCTCCAGTCTCCAGTAAAATCCAGTCTCCAGTCTCCAGTAAAATCCAGTCTCCAGTCTCCAGTAAAATCCAGTCTCCAATCTCCAGTAAAATCCTGTCTCCAGTAAATTCCAGTCTCCAGTCTCCAATAAAATCCAGTCTCCAGCCTCCAGTAAAATTCAGTCTCCAGTCTCAAGTCTCCAGTCTCCAGTTAAATCCAGTCTCCAGTCTCCAGTAAAATGCAGTTTTCAGTCTCCAGTCTCCAGTAAAATCCAGTCTCCAGTCTCCAACTCCAGTAAAATCCAGTCTCCAGTCTCCAACTCCAGTAAAATTCAGTCTCCAGTCTCCAGTAAAATCCAGTCTCCAGTAAAATCCAGTCTCCAGTCTCTAGTAAAATCCAGTCTCCAGTAAAATCCAGTCTCCAGTAAAATCCAGTTCCAGTAAAATCCAGTCTCCAGTAAAATCCAGTTTCCAGTAAAATACAGTCTCCAGTCTCCAATCTCCAGTAAAATACAGTCTCCAGTTAAATCCAGTCTCCAGTCTCCAGTAAAATCCAGTCTCTAGTCTCCAGTAAAATCCAGTCTCCAGTCTCCAGTCTCCAGTAAAATCCAGTCTCCAGTCTCCAGTCTGCAGTAAAATCCAGTCTCCAGTCTCCAGTAAAATCCAGTCTCCAGTCTCCAGTCTCCAGTAAAATCCAGTCTCCAGTCTCCAATAAAATCCAGTCTCCAGCCTCTAGTAAAATCCAGTCTCCAGTCTCAAGTCTGCAGTCTCCAGTAAAATCCAGTCTCAAGTCTCCATTAAAATCCTGTTTTCAGTCTCCAGTCTCCAGTAAAATCCAGTCTCCAGTCTCCAACTCCAGTAAAATCCAGTCTCCAGTCTCCAGTAAAATCCAGTCTCCAGTCTCCAGTCTCCAGTAAAATCCAGTCTCCAGTCTCCAGTAAAATCCAGTCTCCAGAAAAATCCAGTATCCAGTCTCTAGTCTCCAGTCTCCAGTATCCAGTCTCTAGTAAAATCCAGTCTCCAGTCTCCAGTCTCCAGTAAAATCCAGTCTCCAGTCCCCTGTCTCTAGTAAAACCCAGTCTCCAGTCTCCAGTAAAATCCAGTCTCCAGTCTCCAGTCTCCAGGAAAATCCAGTCTCCAGTTAAATCCAGTCTCCAGTAAAATCCAGTCTCCACTAAAATCCAGTCTCCAGTAAAATCCAGTCTCCAGTAAAATCCAGTCTCCAGTAAAATCCAGTCTCCAGTCTCCAGTAAAATCCAGTCTCCAGTCTCCAGTAAAATCCAGTCTGCAGTCTCCAATCTCCAGTAAAATCCTGTCTCCAGTAAATTCCAGTCTCCAGTCTCCAATAAAATCCAGTCTCCAGCCTCCAGTAAAATTCATTCTCCAGTCTCAAGTCTGCAGTCTCCAGTCTCCAGTAAAATCCAGTCTCCAGTCTCCAGTAAAATCCAGTTTTCAGTCTCCAGTCTCCAGTAAAATCCAGTCTCCAGTCTCCAACTCCAGTAAAATCCAGTCTCAAGTCTCCAGTAAAATCCAGTCTCCCGTCTCCAGTAAAATCCAGTCTCCAGTAAAATCCAGTCTCCAGTCTCTAGTAAAATCCATTCTCGAGTAAAATCCAGTCTCCAGTAAAATCCAGTTCCAGTAAAATCCAGTCTCCAGTAAAATCCAGTCTCCAGTCTCCAGTAAAATCCAGTCTCCAGTAAAATCCAGTCTCCAGTCTCCAGTAAAATCCAGTCTCCAGTAGAATCCAGTCTCCAGCCTCCAGTAAAATCCAGTCTCAATTCTCCAGTAAAATCCAGTCTCTAGTCTCCAGTAAAATCCAGTCTCTAGTCTCCAGTAAAATCCAGTCTCCAGTCTTCAGTCTCCAGTAAAATCCAGTCTCCAGTCTCCAGTAAAATCCAGTCTCCAGTCTGCAGTAAAATTCAGTCTCCAGTCTCCAGTAAAATCCAGTCTCCAGTCTCCAGGCTCCAGTAAAATCCAGTCTCCAGTCTCCAATAAAATCCAGTCTCCAGCCTCTAGTAAAATCCAGTCTCCAGTCTCAAGTCTGCAGTCTCCAGTAAAATCCAGTCTCCAGTCTCCATTAAAATCCAGTTTTCAGTCTCCAGTCTCCAGTAAAATCCAGTCTCCAGTCTCCAGTCTCCAACTCCAGTAAAATCCAGTCTCCACTAAAATCCAGTCTCCAGTAAAATCCAGTCTCCAGTAAAATCCAGTCTCCAGTAAAATCCAGTCTCCAGTATAACATGGTCTCCAGTAAAATCCAGTCTCCAGTCTCCAGTCTCCAACTCCAGTAAAATCCAGTCTCCAGTCTCCAACTCCAGTAAAATCCAGTCTCCAGTCTCCAGTCTCCAGTAAAATCCAGTCTCCAGTAAAATCCAGTCTCCAGTCTCTAGTAAAAGCCAGTCTCCAGTAAAATCCAGTCTCCAGTAAAATCCAGTTCCAGTAAAATACAGTCTCCAGTCTCCAATCTCCAGTAAAATACAGTCTCCAGTTAAATCCAGTCTCCAGTCTCCAGTAAAATCCAGTCTCTAGTCTCCAGTAAAATCCAGTCTCCAGTCTCCACTCTCCAGTAAAATCCAGTCTCCAGTCTCCAGTCTGCAGTAAAATCCAGTCTCCAGTCTCCAGTAAAATCCAGTCTCCAGTCTCCAGTAAAATCCAGTCTCCAGTAAAATCCAGTCTCAAGTCTCCAATAAAATCCAGTCTCTAGTCTCCAATAAAATCCAGTCTCCAGTCTCAAGTCTGCAGTCTCCAGTAAAATCCAGTCTCAAGTCTCCATTAAAATCCAGTTTTCAGCTCCAGTCTCCAGTAAAATCCAGTCTCCAGTCTCCAGTCTCCAACTCCAGTAAAATCCAGTCTCCAGTCTCCAGTAAAATCCAGTCTCCAGTCTCCAGTAAAATCCAGTCTCCAGTCTCCAGTAAAATCCAGTCTCCAGAAAAATCCAGTATCCAGTCTCTAGTCTCCAGTCTCCAGTATCCAGTCTCTAGTAAAATCCAGTCTCCAGTCTCCAGTCTCCAGTAAAATCCAGTCTCCAGTCCCCTGTCTCTAGTAAAACCCAGTCTCCAGTCTCCAGTCTCCAGTAAAATCCAGTCTCCAGTCTCCAGTCTCCAGGAAAATCCAGTCTCTAGTTAAATCCAGTCTCCAGTAAAATCCAGTCTCCACTAAAATCCAGTCTCCAGTAAAATCCAGTCTCCAGTAAAATCCAGTCTCCAGTCTCCAGTAAATTCCAGTCTCCAGTCTCCAGTAAAATCCAGTCTCCAGTCTCCAATCTCCAGTAAAATCCTGTCTCCAGTCTCCAACTCCAGTAAAATCCAGTCTCCAGTCTCCAGTCTCCAGTAAAATCCAGTCTCCAGTAAAATCCAGTCTCCAGTCTCTAGTAAAATCCAGTCTCCAGTAAAATCCAGTCTCCAGTAAAATCCAGTTCCAGTAAAATCCAGTCTCCAGTAAAATACAGTCTCCAGTCTCCAATCTCCAGTAAAATACAGTCTCCAGTTAAATCCAGTCTCCAGTCTCCAGTAAAATCCAGTCTCTAGTCTCCAGTAAAATCCAGTCTCCAGTCTCCAGTAAAATCCAGTCTCCAGTCTCCAGTCTGCAGTAAAATCCAGTCTCCAGTCTCCAGTAAAATCCAGTCTCCAGTCTCCAGTAAAATCCAGTCTCCAGTAAAATCCAGTCTCAAGTCTCCAATAAAATCCAGTCTCTAGTCTCCAATAAAATCCAGTCTCCAGTCTCAAGTCTGCAGTCTCCAGTAAAATCCAGTCTCAAGTCTCCATTAAAATCCAGTTTTCAGTCTCCAGTCTCCAGTAAAATCCAGTCTCCAGTCTCCAGTCTCCAACTCCAGTAAAATCCAGTCTCCAGTCTCCAGTAAAATCCAGTCTCCAGTCTCCAGTAAAATCCAGTCTCCAGTCTCCAGTAAAATCCAGTCTCCAGAAAAATCCAGTATCCAGTCTCTAGTCTCCAGTCTCCAGTATCCAGTCTCTAGTAAAATCCAGTCTCCAGTCTCCAGTAAAATCCAGTCTCCAGTCCCCTGTCTCTAGTAAAACCCAGTCTCCAGTCTCCAGTCTCCAGTAAAATCCAGTCTCCAGTCTCCAGGAAAATCCAGTCTCTAGTTAAATCCAGTCTCCAGTAAAATCCAGTCTCCACTAAAATCCAGTCTCCAGTAAAATCCAGTCTCCAGTAAAATCCAGTCTCCAGTCTCCAGTAAAATCCAGTCTCCAGTCTCCAGTAAAATCCAGTCTCCAGTCTCCAATCTCCAGTAAAATCCTGTCTCCAGTAAATTCCAGTCTCCAGTCTCCAATAAAATCCAGTCTCCAGCCTCCAGTAAAATCCAGTCTCCAGTCTCCAGTAAAATCCAGTTTTCAGTCTCCAGTCTCCAGTAAATCCAGTCTCCAGTCTCCAACTCCAGTAAAATCCAGTCTCCAGTCTCCAGTAAAATCCAGTCTCCCGTCTCCAGTAAAATCCAGTCTCCAGTAAAATCCAGTCTCCAGTCTCTAGTAAAATCCATTCTCGAGTAAAATCCAGTCTCCAGTAAAATCCAGTTCCAGTAAAATCCAGTCTCCAGTAAAATCCAGTCTCCAGTCTCCAGTAAAATCCAGTCTCCAGTCTCCAATCTCCAGTAAAATACAGTCTCCAGTTAAATCCAGTCTCCAGTCTCCAGTAAAATCCAGTCTCCAGTCCCCAGTCTCCAGTAAAATCCAGTCTCCAGTCTCCAGTCTCCAGTAAAATCCAGTCTTCAGTCTCCAGTAAAATCTAGTCTCCAGTAAAATCCAGTCTCCAGTAAAATCCAGTCTCCAGCCTCCAGTAAAATCCAGTCTCCAGTCTCCAGTAAAATCCAGTCTCTAGTCTCCAGTAAAATCCAGTCTCTAGTGTCCAGTAAAATCCAGTCTCCAGTCTTCAGTCTCCAGTAAAATACAGTCTCCAGTCTCCAGTAAAATCCAGTCTCCAGTCTCCAGTAAAATCCAGTCTCCAGTCTCCAGTAAAATCCAGTCTCCAATCTCCAGTAAAATCCTGTCTCCAGTAAATTCCAGTCTCCAGTCTCCAATAAAATCCAGTCTCCAGCCTCCAGTAAAATTCAGTCTCCAGTCTCAAGTCTCCAGTCTCCAGTTAAATCAAGTCTCCAGTCTCCAGTAAAATGCAGTTTTCAGTCTCCAGTCTCCAGTAAAATCCAGTCTCCAGTCTCCAACTCCAGTAAAATCCAGTCTCCAGTCTCCAACTCCAGTAAAATCCAGTCTCCAGTCTCCAGTAAAATCCAGTCTCCAGTAAAATCCAGTCTCCAGTCTCTAGTAAAATCCAGTCTCCAGTAAAATCCAGTTCCATTAAAATCCAGTCTCCAGTAAAATCCAGTTTCCAGTAAAATACAGTCTCCAGTCTCCAATCTCCAGTAAAATACAGTCTCCAGTTAAATCCAGTCTCCAGTCTCCAGTAAAATCCAGTCTCTAGTCTCCAGTAAAATCCAGTCTCCAGTCTCCAGTCTCCAGTAAAATCCAGTCTCCAGTCTCCAGTCTGCAGTAAAATCCAGTCTCCAGTCTCCAGTAAAATCCAGTCTCCAGTCTCCAGTCTCCAGTAAAATCCAGTCTCCAGTCTCCAATAAAATCCAGTCTCCAGCCTCTAGTAAAATCCAGTCTCCAGTCTCAAGTCTGCAGTCTCCAGTAAAATCCAGTCTCAAGTCTCCATTAAAATCCTGTTTTCAGTCTCCAGTCTCCAGTAAAATCCAGTCTCCAGTCTCCAACTCCAGTAAAATCCAGTCTCCAGTCTCCAGTAAAATCCAGTCTCCAGTCTCCAGTCTCCAGTAAAATCCAGTCTTTAGTCTCCAGTAAAATCCAGAATCCAGTCTCCAGTAAAATCCAGTCTCCAGAAAAATCCAGTATCCAGTCTCTAGTCTCCAGTCTCCAGTATCCAGTCTCTAGTAAAATCCAGTCTCCAGTCTCCAGTCTCCAGTAAAATCCAGTCTCCAGTCCCCTGTCTCTAGTAAAACCCAGTCTCCAGTCTCCAGTAAAATCCAGTCTCCAGTCTCCAGTCTCCAGGAAAATCCAGTCTCCAGTTAAATCCAGTCTCCAGTAAAATCCAGTCTCCACTAAAATCCAGTCTCCAGTAAAATCCAGTCTCCAGTCTCCAGTAAAATCCAGTCTCCAGTCTCCAGTAAAATCCAGTCTGCAGTCTCCAATCTCCAGTAAAATCCTGTCTCCAGTAAATTCCAGTCTCCAGTCTCCAATAAAATCCAGTCTCCAGCCTCCAGTAAAATTCATTCTCCAGTCTCAAGTCTGCAGTCTCCAGTCTCCAGTAAAATCCAGTCTCCAGTCTCCAGTAAAATCCAGTTTTCAGTCTCCAGTCTCCAGTAAAATCCAGTCTCCAGTCTCCAACTCCAGTAAAATCCAGTCTCAAGTCTCCAGTAAAATCCAGTCTCCCGTCTCCAGTAAAATCCAGTCTCCAGTAAAATCCAGTCTCCAGTCTCTAGTAAAATCCATTCTCGAGTAAAATCCAGTCTCCAGTAAAATCCAGTTCCAGTAAAATCCAGTCTCCAGTAAAATCCAGTCTCCAGTCTCCAGTAAAATCCAGTCTCCAGTAAAATCCAGTCTCCACTAAAATCCAGTCTCCAGTAAAATCCAGTCTCCAGTAAAATCCAGTCTCCAGTAAAATCCAGTCTCCAGTAAAATCCAGTCTCCAGTATAACATGGTCCCCAGTAAAATCCAGTCTCCAGTCTCCAGTAAAATCCAGTCTCCAGTAAAATCCAGTCTCCAGTAAAATCCAGTCTCCAGTCCCCAGTCTCTAGTAAAACCCAGTCTCCAGTCTCCAGTAAAATCCAGTCTCCAGTCTCCAGTCTCCAGTAAAATCCAGTCTCCAGTAAAATTCAGTCTCCAGTTAAATCCAGTCTCCAGTAAAATCCAGTCTCCAGTAAAATCAAGTCTCCAGTCTCCAGTAAAATCCAGTCTCCAGTATAATATGGTGTCCAGTAAAATCCAGTCTCCAGTCTCCAGTAAAATCCAGTCTCCAGTCTCCAGTAAAATCCAGTCTCCAGTCCCCAGTCTCTAGTAAAACCCAGTCTCCAGTCTCCAGTCTCCAGTAAAATCCAGTCTCCAGTCTCCAGTCTCCAGTAAAATCCAGTCTCCAGTAAAATCCAGTCTCCAGTAAAATCCAGTCTCCAGTGAAATCCAGTCTCCGGTCTCCAGTAAAATCCAGTAAAATCCAGTAAAATCCAGTCTCCAGTCTCCAGTAAAATCCAGTCTCCAGTCTCCAGTCTCCAGTAAAATCCAGTCTCCAGTCTCCAGTAAAATCCAGTCTCCAGTAAAATCCAGTCTCCACTAAAATCCAGTCTCCAGTAAAATCCAGTCTCCAGTAAAATCCAGTCTCCAGTAAAATCCAGTCTCCAGTAAAATCCAGTCTCCAGTATAACATGGTCCCCAGTAAAATCCAGTCTCCAGTCTCCAGTAAAATCCAGTCTCCAGTAAAATCCAGTCTCCAGTAAAATCCAGTCTCCAGTCCCCAGTCTCTAGTAAAACCCAGTCTCCAGTCTCCAGTAAAATCCAGTCTCCAGTCTCCAGTCTCCAGTAAAATCCAGTCTGCAGTAATATTCAGTCTCCAGTTAAATCCAGTCTCCAGTAAAATCCAGTCTCCAGTAAAATCAAGTCTCCAGTCTCCAGTAAAATCCAGTCTCCAGTATAATATGGTGTCCAGTAAAATCCAGTCTCCAGTCTCCAGTAAAATCCAGTCTCCAGTCTCCAGTAAAATCCAGTCTCCAGTCCCCAGTCTCTAGTAAAACCCAGTCTCCAGTCTCCAGTCTCCAGTAAAATCCAGTCTCCAGTCTCCAGTCTCCAGTAAAATCCAGTCTCCAGTAAAATCCAGTCTCCAGTAAAATCCAGTCTCCAGTGAAATCCAGTCTCCGGTCTCCAGTAAAATCCAGTAAAATCCAGTAAAATCCAGTCTCCAGTCTCCAGTAAAATCCAGTCTCCAGTCTCCAGTCTCCAGTAAAATCCAGTCTCCAGTCTCCAGTAAAATCCAGACTCCGGTAAAATCCAGTCTCCAGTCTCCAGTAAAATCCAGTTTCTAGTCTCCAGAAAAATCCAGTCTCTAGTCTCCAGTAAAATCCAGTCACTAGTCTCCAGTAAAATCCAGTCTCCAGTCTCCAGTAAAATCCAGTCTCCAGTCTCCAGTCTGCACTAAAATTCAGTCTCCAGTCTCCAGTAAAATCCAGTCTCCAGTCTCCAGGCTCCAGTAAAATCCAGTCTCCAGTAAAATCCAGTCTCCAGTAAAATCCAGTCTCCAGCCTCTAGTAAAATCCAGTCTCCAGTCTCAAGTCTGCAGTCTCCAGTAAAATCCAGTCTCCAGTCTCCATTAAAATCCAGTTTTCAGTCTCCAGTCTCCAGTAAAATCCAGTCTCCAGTCTCCAGTCTCCAACTCCAGTAAAATCCAGTCTCCACTAAAATCCAGTCTCCAGTAAAATCCAGTCTCCAGTAAAATCCAGTCTCCAGTAAAATCCAGTCTCCAGTATAACATGGTCTCCAGTAAAATCCAGTCTCCAGTCTCCAGTAAAATCCAGTCTCCAGTAAAATCCAGTCTCCAGCCTCCAGTAAAATCCAGTCTCCAGTTAAATCCAGTCTCCAGTAAAATGCAGTTTTCAGTCTCCAGTCTCCACTAAAATCCAGTCTCCAGTCTCCAGTCTCCAACTCCAGTAAAATCCAGTCTCCAGTCTCCAACTCCAGTAAAATCCAGTCTCCAGTCTCCAGTCTCCAGTAAAATCCACTCTCCAGTAAAATCCAGTCTCCAGTCTCTAGTAAAATCCAGTCTCCAGTAAAATCCAGTCTCCAGTAAAATCCAGTTCCAGTAAAATCCAGTCTCCAGTAAAATACAGTCTCCAGTCTCCAATCTCCAGTAAAATACAGTCTCCAGTTAAATCCAGTCTCCAGTCTCCAGTAAAATTCAGTCTCTAGTCTCCAGTAAAATCCAGTCTCCAGTCTCCAGTCTCCAGTAAAATCCAGTCTCCAGTCTCCAGTCTGCAGTAAAATCCAGTCTCCAGTCTCCAGTAAAATCCAGTCTCCAGTCTCCAGTAAAATCCAGTCTCCAGTAAAATCCAGTCTCAAGTCTCCAATAAAATCCAGTCTCTAGTCTCCAATAAAATCCAGTCTCCAGTCTCAAGTCTGCAGTCTCCAGTAAAATCCAGTCTCAAGTCTCCATTAAAATCCAGTTTTCAGTCTCCAGTCTCCAGTAAAATCCAGTCTCCAGTCTCCAGTCTCCAACTCCAGTAAAATCCAGTCTCCAGTCTCCAGTAAAATCCAGTCTCCAGTCTCCAGTAAAATCCAGTCTCCAGTCTCCAGTAAAATCCAGTCTCCAGAAAAATCCAGTATCCAGTCTAGTCTCCAGTCTCCAGTCTCCAGTATCCAGTCTCTAGTAAAATCCAGTCTCCAGTCTCCAGTCTCCAGTAAAATCCAGTCTCCAGTCCCCTGTCTCTAGTAAAACCCAGTCTCCAGTCTCCAGTCTCCAGTAAAATCCAGTCTCCAGTCTCCAGTCTCCAGGAAAATCCAGTCTTCAGTCTCCAGTAAAATCTAGTCTCCAGTAAAATCCAGTCTCCAGTAAAATCCAGTCTCCAGCCTCCAGTAAAATCCAGTCTCCAGTCTCCAGTAAAATCCAGTCTCTAGTCTCCAGTAAAATCCAGTCTCTAGTGTCCAGTAAAATCCAGTCTCCAGTCTTCAGTCTCCAGTAAAATACAGTCTCCAGTCTCCAGTAAATTCCAGTCTCCAGTCTCCAATAAAATCCAGTCTCCAGCCTCCAGTAAAATTCAGTCTCCAGTCTCAAGTCTCCAGTCTCCAGTTAAATCCAGTCTCCAGTCTCCAGTAAAATGCAGTTTTCAGTCTCCAGTCTCCAGTAAAATCCAGTCTCCAGTCTCCAACTCCAGTAAAATCCAGTCTCCAGTCTCCAACTCCAGTAAAATCCAGTCTCCAGTCTCCAGTAAAATCCAGTCTCCAGTAAAATCCAGTCTCCAGTCTCTAGTAAAATCCAGTCTCCAGTAAAATCCAGTCTCCAGTAAAATCCAGTTCCAGTAAAATCCAGTCTCCAGTAAAATCCAGTTTCCAGTAAAATACAGTCTCCAGTCTCCAATCTCCAGTAAAATACAGTCTCCAGTTAAATCCAGTCTCCAGTCTCCAGTAAAATCCAGTCTCTAGTCTCCAGTAAAATCCAGTCTCCAGTCTCCAGTCTCCAGTAAAATCCAGTCTCCAGTCTGCAGTAAAATCCAGTCTCCAGTCTCCAGTAAAATCCAGTCTCCAGTCTCCAGTCTCCAGTAAAATCCAGTCTCCAGTCTCCAATAAAATCCAGTCTCCAGCCTCTAGTAAAATCCAGTCTCCAGTCTCAAGTCTGCAGTCTCCAGTAAAATCCAGTCTCAAGTCTCCATTAAAATCCTGTTTTCAGTCTCCAGTCTCCAGTAAAATCCAGTCTCCAGTCTCCAACTCCAGTAAAATCCAGTCTCCAGTCTCCAGTAAAATCCAGTCTCCAGTCTCCAGTCTCCAGTAAAATCCAGTCTCCAGTCTCCAGTAAAATCCAGAATCCAGTCTCCAGTAAAATCCAGTCTCCAGAAAAATCCAGTATCCAGTCTCTAGTCTCCAGTCTCCAGTATCCAGTCTCTAGTAAAATCCAGTCTCCAGTCTCCAGTCTCCAGTAAAATCCAGTCTCCAGTCCCCTGTCTCTAGTAAAACCCAGTCTCCAGTCTCCAGTAAAATCCAGTCTCCAGTCTCCAGTCTCCAGGAAAATCCAGTCTCCAGTTAAATCCAGTCTCCAGTAAAATCCAGTCTCCACTAAAATCCAGTCTCCAGTAAAATCCAGTCTCCAGTCTCCAGTAAAATCCAGTCTCCAGTCTCCAGTAAAATCCAGTCTGCAGTCTCCAATCTCCAGTAAAATCCTGTCTCCAGTAAATTCCAGTCTCCAGTCTCCAATAAAATCCAGTCTCCAGCCTCCAGTAAAATTCATTCTCCAGTCTCAAGTCTGCAGTCTCCAGTCTCCAGTAAAATCCAGTCTCCAGTCTCCAGTAAAATCCAGTTTTCAGTCTCCAGTCTCCAGTAAAATCCAGTCTCCAGTCTCCAACTCCAGTAAAATCCAGTCTCAAGTCTCCAGTAAAATCCAGTCTCCCGTCTCCAGTAAAATCCAGTCTCCAGTAAAATCCAGTCTCCAGTCTCTAGTAAAATCCATTCTCGAGTAAAATCCAGTCTCCAGTAAAATCCAGTTCCAGTAAAATCCAGTCTCCAGTAAAATCCAGTCTCCAGTCTCCAGTAAAATCCAGTCTCCAGTAAAATCCAGTCTCCACTAAAATCCAGTCTCCAGTAAAATCCAGTCTCCAGTAAAATCCAGTCTCCAGTAAAATCCAGTCTCCAGTAAAATCCAGTCTCCAGTATAACATGGTCCCCAGTAAAATCCAGTCTCCAGTCTCCAGTAAAATCCAGTCTCCAGTAAAATCCAGTCTCCAGTAAAATCCAGTCTCCAGTCCCCAGTCTCTAGTAAAACCCAGTCTCCAGTCTCCAGTAAAATCCAGTCTCCAGTCTCCAGTCTCCAGTAAAATCCAGTCTCCAGTAAAATTCAGTCTCCAGTTAAATCCAGTCTCCAGTAAAATCCAGTCTCCAGTAAAATCAAGTCTCCAGTCTCCAGTAAAATCCAGTCTCCAGTATAATATGGTGTCCAGTAAAATCCAGTCTCCAGTCTCCAGTAAAATCCAGTCTCCAGTCTCCAGTAAAATCCAGTCTCCAGTCCCCAGTCTCTAGTAAAACCCAGTCTCCAGTCTCCAGTCTCCAGTAAAATCCAGTCTCCAGTCTCCAGTCTCCAGTAAAATCCAGTCTCCAGTAAAATCCAGTCTCCAGTAAAATCCAGTCTCCAGTGAAATCCAGTCTCCGGTCTCCAGTAAAATCCAGTAAAATCCAGTAAAATCCAGTCTCCAGTCTCCAGTAAAATCCAGTCTCCAGTCTCCAGTCTCCAGTAAAATCCAGTCTCCAGTCTCCAGTAAAATCCAGACTCCGGTAAAATCCAGTCTCCAGTCTCCAGTAAAATCCAGTTTCTAGTCTCCAGAAAAATCCAGTCTCTAGTCTCCAGTAAAATCCAGTCACTAGTCTCCAGTAAAATCCAGTCTCCAGTCTCCAGTAAAATCCAGTCTCCAGTCTCCAGTCTGCACTAAAATTCAGTCTCCAGTCTCCAGTAAAATCCAGTCTCCAGTCTCCAGGCTCCAGTAAAATCCAGTCTCCAGTAAAATCCAGTCTCCAGTAAAATCCAGTCTCCAGCCTCTAGTAAAATCCAGTCTCCAGTCTCAAGTCTGCAGTCTCCAGTAAAATCCAGTCTCCAGTCTCCATTAAAATCCAGTTTTCAGTCTCCAGTCTCCAGTAAAATCCAGTCTCCAGTCTCCAGTCTCCAACTCCAGTAAAATCCAGTCTCCACTAAAATCCAGTCTCCAGTAAAATCCAGTCTCCAGTAAAATCCAGTCTCCAGTAAAATCCAGTCTCCAGTATAACATGGTCTCCAGTAAAATCCAGTCTCCAGTCTCCAGTAAAATCCAGTCTCCAGTAAAATCCAGTCTCCAGCCTCCAGTAAAATCCAGTCTCCAGTTAAATCCAGTCTCCAGTAAAATGCAGTTTTCAGTCTCCAGTCTCCACTAAAATCCAGTCTCCAGTCTTCAGTCTCCAACTCCAGTAAAATCCAGTCTCCAGTCTCCAACTCCAGTAAAATCCAGTCTCCAGTCTCCAGTCTCCAGTCTCCAGTCTCCAGTAAAATCCACTCTCCAGTAAAATCCAGTCTCCAGTCTCTAGTAAAATCCAGTCTCCAGTAAAATCCAGTCTCCAGTAAAATCCAGTTCCAGTAAAATCCAGTCTCCAGTAAAATACAGTCTCCAGTCTCCAATCTCCAGTAAAATACAGTCTCCAGTTAAATCCAGTCTCCAGTCTCCAGTAAAATTCAGTCTCTAGTCTCCAGTAAAATCCAGTCTCCAGTCTCCAGTCTCCAGTAAAATCCAGTCTCCAGTCTCCAGTCTGCAGTAAAATCCAGTCTCCAGTCTCCAGTAAAATCCAGTCTCCAGTCTCCAGTAAAATCCAGTCTCCAGTAAAATCCAGTCTCAAGTCTCCAATAAAATCCAGTCTCTAGTCTCCAATAAAATCCAGTCTCCAGTCTCAAGTCTGCAGTCTCCAGTAAAATCCAGTCTCAAGTCTCCATTAAAATCCAGTTTTCAGTCTCCAGTCTCCAGTAAAATCCAGTCTCCAGTCTCCAGTCTCCAACTCCAGTAAAATCCAGTCTCCAGTCTCCAGTAAAATCCAGTCTCCAGTCTCCAGTAAAATCCAGTCTCCAGTCTCCAGTAAAATCCAGTCTCCAGAAAAATCCAGTATCCAGTCTCTAGTCTCCAGTCTCCAGTCTCCAGTATCCAGTCTCTAGTAAAATCCAGTCTCCAGTCTCCAGTCTCCAGTAAAATCCAGTCTCCAGTCCCCTGTCTCTAGTAAAACCCAGTCTCCAGTCTCCAGTCTCCAGTAAAATCCAGTCTCCAGTCTCCAGTCTCCAGGAAAATCCAGTCTCTA
Organism: Amblyomma mixtum; assembly: GCF_055824585.1. Lineage (NCBI taxonomy): Eukaryota > Metazoa > Arthropoda > Arachnida > Ixodida > Ixodidae > Amblyomma > Amblyomma mixtum. Next base: position 89,602,923 of record NC_143021.1, read on the forward strand.
GTTAAATCCAGTCTCCAGTAAAATCCAGTCTCCACTAAAATCCAGTCTCCAGTAAAATCCAGTCTCCAGTAAAATCCAGTCTCCAGTCTCCAGTAAAATCCAGTCTCCAGTCTCCAGTAAAATCCAGTCTCCAGTCTCCAATCTCCAGTAAAATCCTGTCTCCAGTAAATTCCAGTCTCCAGTCTCCAGTAAAATCCAGTTTTCAGTCTCCAGTCTCCAGTAAATCCAGTCTCCAGTCTCCAACTCCAGTAAAATCCAGTCTCCAGTCTCCAGTAAAATCCAGTCTCCCGTCTCCAGTAAAATCCAGTCTCCAGTCTCTAGCAAAATCCATTCTCGAGTAAAATCCAGTCTCCAGTAAAATCCAGTCTCCAGTAAAATCCAGTCTCCAGTCTCCAGTAAAATCCAGTCTCCAGTAAAATCCAGTCTCCAGTCTCCAATCTCCAGTAAAATACAGTCTCCAGTTAAATCCAGTCTCCAGTCTCCAGTAAAATCGAGTCTCCAGTCCCCAGTCTGCAGTAAAATCCAGTCTCCAGTCTCCAGTCTCCAGTAAAATCCAGTCTTCAGTCTCCAGTAAAATCTAGTCTCCAGTAAAATCCAGTCTCCAGCCTCCAGTAAAATCCAGTCTCCAGTCTCCAGTAAAATCCAGTCTCTAGTCTCCAGTAAAATCCAGTCTCTAGTCTCCAGTAAAATTCAGTCTCCAGTCTTCAGTCTCCAGTAAAATCCAGTCTCCAGTCTCCAGTAAAATCCAGTCTCCAGTCTCCAGTAAAATCCAGTCTCCAGTCTCCAGTAAAATCCAGTCTCCAATCTCCAGTAAAATCCTGTCTCCAGTAAATTCCAGTCTCCAGTCTCCAATAAAATCCAGTCTCCAGCCTCCAGTAAAATTCAGTCTCCAGTCTCAAGTCTCCAGTCTCCAGTTAAATCCAGTCTCCAGTCTCCAGTAAAATGCAGTTTTCAGTCTCCAGTCTCCAGTAAAATCCAGTCTCCAGTCTCCAACTCCAGTAAAATCCAGTCTCCAGTCTCCAACTCCAGTAAAATCCAGTCTCCAGTCTCCAGTAAAATCCAGTCTCCAGTAAAATCCAGTCTCCAGTCTCTAGTAAAATCCAGTCTCCAGTAAAATCCAGTCTCCAGTAAAATCCAGTTCCAGTAAAATCCAGTCTCCAGTAAAATCCAGTTTCCAGTAAAATACAGTCTCCAGTCTCCAATCTCCAGTAAAATACAGTCTCCAGGTAAATCCAGTCTCCAGTCTCCAGTAAAATCCAGTCTCTAGTCTCCAGTAAAATCCAGTCTCCAGTCTCCAGTCTCGAGTAAAATTCAGTCTCCAGTCTCCAGTCTGCAGTAAAATCCAGTCTCCAGTCTCCAGTAAAATCCAGTCTCCAGTCTCCAGTCTCCAGTAAAATCCAGTCTCCAGTCTCCAATAAAATCCAGTCTCCAGCCTCTAGTAAAATCCAGTCTCCAGTCTCAAGTCTGCAGTCTCCAGTAAAATCCAGTCTCAAGTCTCCATTAAAATCCTGTTTTCAGTCTCCAGTCTCCAGTAAAATCCAGTCTCCAGTCTCCAACTCCAGTAAAATCCAGTCTCCAGTCTCCAGTAAAATCCAGTCTCCAGTCTCCAGTCTCCAGTAAAATCCAGTCTCCAGTCTCCAGTAAAATCCAGTCTCCAGTCTCCAGTAAAATCCTGTCTCCAGAAAAATCCAGTATCCAGTCTCTAGTCTCCAGTCTCCAGTATCCAGTCTCTAGTAAAATCCAGTCTCCAGTCTCCAGTCTCCAGTAAAATCCAGTCTCCAGTCCCCTGTCTCTAGTAAAACCCAGTCTCCAGTCTCCAGTAAAATCCAGTCTCCAGTCTCCAGTCTCCAGGAAAATCCAGTCTCCAGTTAAATCCAGTCTCCAGTAAAATCCAGTCTCCACTAAAATCCAGTCTCCAGTAAAATCCAGTCTCCAGTAAAATCCAGTCTCCAGTAAAATCCAGTCTCCAGTCTCCAGTAAAATCCAGTCTCCAGTCTCCAGTAAAATCCAGTCTGCAGTCTCCAATCTCCAGTAAAATCCTGTCTCCAGTAAATTCCAGTCTCCAGTCTCCAATAAAATCCAGTCTCCAGCCTCCAGTAAAATTCATTCTCCAGTCTCAAGTCTGCAGTCTCCAGTCTCCAGTAAAATCCAGTCTCCAGTCTCCAGTAAAATCCAGTTTTCAGTCTCCAGTCTCCAGTAAAATCCAGTCTCCAGTCTCCAACTCCAGTAAAATCCAGTCTCAAGTCTCCAGTAAAATCCAGTCTCCCGTCTCCAGTAAAATCCAGTCTCCAGTAAAATCCAGTCTCCAGTCTCTAGTAAAATCCATTCTCGAGTAAAATCCAGTCTCCAGTAAAATCCAGTTCCAGTAAAATCCAGTCTCCAGTAAAATCCAGTCTCCAGTCTCCAGTAAAATCCAGTCTCCAGTAAAATCCAGTCTCCAGTCTCCAGTAAAATCCAGTCTCCAGTAGAATCCAGTCTCCAGCCTCCAGTAAAATCCAGTCTCAAGTCTCCAGTAAAATCCAGTCTCTAGTCTCCAGTAAAATCCAGTCTCTAGTCTCCAGTAAAATCCAGTCTCCAGTCTTCAGTCTCCAGTAAAATCCAGTCTCCAGTCTCCAGTAAAATCCAGTCTCCAGTCTCCAGTCTGCAGTAAAATTCAGTCTCCAGTCTCCAGTAAAATCCAGTCTCCAGTCTCCAGGCTCCAGTAAAATCCAGTCTCCAGTAAAATCCAGTCTCCAGTCCCCTGTCTCTAGTAAAACCCAGTCTCCAGTCTCCAGTCTCCAGTAAAATCCAGTCTCCAGTCTCCAGTCTCCAGGAAAATCCAGTCTCTAGTTAAATCCAGTCTCCAGTAAAATCCAGTCTCCACTAAAATCCAGTCTCCAGTAAAATCCAGTCTCCAGTAAAATCCAGTCTCCAGTCTCCAGTAAAATCCAGTCTCCAGTCTCCAGTAAAATCCAGTCTCCAGTCTCCAATCTCCAGTAAAATCCTGTCTCCAGTAAATTCCAGTCTCCAGTCTCCAATAAAATCCAGTCTCCAGCCTCCAGTAAAATCCAGTCTCCAGTCTCCAGTAAAATCCAGTTTTCAGTCTCCAGTCTCCAGTAAATCCAGTCTCCAGTCTCCACCTCCAGTAAAATCCAGTCTCCAGTCTCCAGTAAAATCCAGCCTCCCGTCTCCAGTAAAATCCAGTCTCCAGTAAAATCCAGTCTCCAGTCTCTAGTAAAATCCATTCTCGAGTAAAATCCAGTCTCCAGTAAAATCCAGTTCCAGTAAAATCCAGTCTCCAGTAAAATCCAGTCTCCAGTCTCCAGTAAAATCCAGTCTCCAGTAAAATCCAGTCTCCAGTCTCCAATCTCCAGTAAAATACAGTCTCCAGTTAAATACAGTCTCCAGTCTCCAGTAAAATCCAGTCTCCAGTCCCCAGTCTCCAGTAAAATCCAGTCTCCAGTCTCCAGTCTCCAGTAAAATCCAGTCTTCAGTCTCCAGTAAAATCTAGTCTCCAGTAAAATCCAGTCTCCAGTAAAATCCAGTCTCCAGCCTCCAGTAAAATCCAGTCTCCAGTCTCCAGTAAAATCCAGTCTCTAGTCTCCAGTAAAATCCAGTCTCTAGTCTCCAGTAAAATCCAGTCTCCAGTCTTCAGTCTCCAGTAAAATCCAGTCTCCAGTCTCCAGTAAAATCCAGTCTCCAGTCTCCAGTAAAATCCAGTCTCCAGTCTCCAGTAAAATCCAGTCTCCAATCTCCAGTAAAATCCTGTCTCCAGTAAATTCCAGTCTCCAGTCTCCAATAAAATCCAGTCTCCAGCCTCCAGTAAAATTCAGTCTCCAGTCTCAAGTCTCCAGTCTCCAGTTAAATCCAGTCTCCAGTCTCCAGTAAAATGCAGTTTTCAGTCTCCAGTCTCCAGTAAAATCCAGTCTCCAGTCTCCAACTCCAGTAAAATCCAGTCTCCAGTCTCCAGTAAAATCCAGTCTCCTGTAAAATCCAGTCTCCAGTCTCTAGTAAAATCCAGTCTCCAGTAAAATCCAGTCTCCAGTAAAATCCAGTTCCAGTAAAATCCAGTCTCCAGTAAAATCCAGTTTCCAGTAAAATACAGTCTCCAGTCTCCAATCTCCAGTAAAATACAGTCTCCAGTTAAATCCAGTCTCCAGTCTCCAGTAAAATCCAGTCTCTAGTCTCCAGTAAAATCCAGTCTCCAGTCTCCAGTCTCCAGTAAAATCCAGTCTCCAGTCTCCAGTCTGCAGTAAAATCCAGTCTCCAGTAAAATCCAGTCTCCAGTCTCCAGTCTCCAGTAAAATCCAGTCTCCAGTCTCCAATAAAATCCAGTCTCCAGCCTCTAGTAAAATCCAGTCTCCAGTCTCAAGTCTGCAGTCTCCAGTAAAATGCAGTCTCAAGTCTCCATTAAAATCCTGTTTTCAGTCTCCAGTCTCCAGTAAAATCCAGTCTCCAGTCTCCAACTCCAGTAAAATCCAGTCTCCAGTCTCCAGTAAAATCCAGTCTCCAGTCTCCAGTCTCCAGTAAAATCCAGTCTCCTGTCTCCAGTAAAATCCAGTCTCTAGTCTCCAGTAAAATCCAGTCTCCAGAAAAATCCAGTATCCAGTCTCTAGTCTCCAGTCTCCAGTATCCAGTCTCTAGTAAAATCCAGTCTCCAGTCTCCAGTAAAATCCAGTCTCCAGTCCCCTGTCTCTAGTAAAACCCAGTCTCCAGTCTCCAGTAAAATCCAGTCTCCAGTCTCCAGGAAAATCCAGTCTCCAGTTAAATCCAGTCTCCAGTAAAATCCAGTCTCCACTAAAATCCAGTCTCCAGTAAAATCCAGTCTCCAGTAAAATCCAGTCTCCAGTAAAATCCAGTCTCCAGTCTCCAGTAAAATCCAGTCTCCAGTCTCCAGTAAAATCCAGTCTGCAGTCTCCAATCTCCAGTAAAATCCTGTCTCCAGTAAATTCCAGTCTCCAGTCTCCAATAAAATCCAGTCTCCAGCCTCCAGTAAAATTCATTCTCCAGTCTCAAGTCTGCAGTCTCCAGTCTCCAGTAAAATCCAGTCTCCAGTCTCCAGTAAAATCCAGTTTTCAGTCTCCAGTCTCCAACTCCAGTAAAATCCAGTCTCAAGTCTCCAGTAAAATCCAGTCTCCCGTCTCCAGCAAAATCCAGTCTCCAGTAAAATCCAGTCTCCAGTCTCTAGTAAAATCCATTCTCGAGTAAAATCCAGTCTCCAGTAAAATCCAGTTCCAGTAAAATCCAGTCTCCAGTAAAATCCAGTCTCCAGTCTCCAGTAAAATCCAGTCTCCAGTAAAATCCAGTCTCCAGTCTCCAGTAAAATCCAGTCTCCAGTAGAATCCAGTCTCCAGCCTCCAGTAAAATCCAGTCTCAAGTCTCCAGTAAAATCCAGTCTCTAGTCTCCAGTAAAATCCAGTCTCTAGTCTCCAGTAAAATCCAGTCTCCAGTCTTCAGTCTCCAGTAAAATCCAGTCTCCAGTCTCCAGTAAAATCCAGTCTCCAGTCTCCAGTAAAATCCAGTCTGCAGTCTCCAATCTCCAGTAAAATCCTGTCTCCAGTAAATTCCAGTCTCCAGTCTCCAATAAAATCCAGTCTCCAGCCTCCAGTAAAATTCATTCTCCAGTCTCAAGTCTGCAGTCTCCAGTCTCCAGTAAAATCCAGTCTCCAGTCTCCAGTAAAATCCAGTTTTCAGTCTCCAGTCTCCAGTAAAATCCAGTCTCCAGTCTCCAACTCCAGTAAAATCCAGTCTCAAGTCTCCAGTAAAATCCAGTCTCCCGTCTCCAGCAAAATCCAGTCTCCAGTAAAATCCAGTCTCCAGTCTCTAGTAAAATCCATTCTCGAGTAAAATCCAGTCTCCAGTAAAATCCAGTTCCAGTAAAATCCAGTCTCCAGTAAAATCCAGTCTCCAGTCTCCAGTAATATCCAGTCTCCAGTGAAATCCAGTCTCCAGTCTCCAGTAAAATCCAGTCTCCAGTAGAATCCAGTCTCCAGCCTCCAGTAAAATCCAGTCTCAAGTCTCCAGTAAAATCCAGTCTCTAGTCTCCAGTAAAATCCAGTCTCTAGTCTCCAGTAAAATCCAGTCTCCAGTCTTCAGTCTCCAGTAAAATCCAGTCTCCAGTCTCCAGTAAAATCCAGTCTCCAGTCTCCAGTCTGCAGTAAAATTCAGTCTCCAGTCTCCAGTAAAATCCAGTCTCCAGGCTCCAGTAAAATCCAGTCTCCAGTAAAATCCAGTCTCCAGTCTCCAATAAAATCCAGTCTCCAGCCTCTAGTAAAATCCAGTCTCCAGTCTCAAGTCTGCAGTCTCCAGTAAAATCCAGTCTCCAGTCTCCATTAAAATCCAGTTTTCAGTCTCCAGTCTCCAGTAAAATCCAGTCTCCAGTCTCCAGTCTCCAACTCCAGTAAAATCCAGTCTCCACTAAAATCCAGTCTCCAGTAAAATCCAGTCTCCAGTAAAATCCAGTCTCCAGCAAAATCCAGTCTCCAGTATAACATGGTCTCCAGTAAAATCCAGTCTCCAGTAAAATCCAGTCTCCAGTAAAATCCAGTCTCCAGCCTCCAGTAAAATCCAGTCTCCAGTTAAATCCAGTCTCCAGTAAAATGCAGTTTTCAGTCTCCAGTCTCCAGTAAAATCCAGTCTCCAGTCTCCAGTCTCCAACTCCAGTAAAATCCAGTCTCCAGTCTCCAACTCCAGTAAAATCCAGTCTCCAGTCTCCAGTCTCCAGTAAAATCCAGTCTCCAGTAAAATCCAGTCTCCAGTCTCTAGTAAAAGCCAGTCTCCAGTAAAATCTAGTCTCCAGTAAAATCCAGTTCCAGTAAAATCCAGTCTCCAGTAAAATACAGTCTCCAGTCTCCAATCTCCAGTAAAATACAGTCTCCAGTTAAATCCAGTCTCCAGTCTCCAGTAAAATCCAGTCTCTAGTCTCCAGTAAAATCCAGTCTCCAGTCTCCAGTAAAATCCAGTCTCCAGTCTCCAGTCTGCAGTAAAATCCAGTCTCCAGTCTCCAGTAAAATCCAGTCTCCAGTCTCCAGTAAAATCCAGTCTCCAGTAAAATCCAGTCTCAAGTCTCCAATAAAATCCAGTCTCTAGTCTCCAATAAAATCCAGTCTCCAGTCTCAAGTCTGCAGTCTCCAGTAAAATCCAGTCTCAAGTCTCCATTAAAATCCAGTTTTCAGCTCCAGTCTCCAGTAAAATCCAGTCTCCAGTCTCCAGTCTCCAACTCCAGTAAAATCCAGTCTCCAGTAAAATCCAGTCTCCAGTCTCCAGTAAAATCCAGTCTCCAGTCTCCAGTAAAATCCAGTCTCCAGAAAAATCCAGTATCCAGTCTCTAGTCTCCAGTCTCCAGTATCCAGTCTCTAGTAAAATCCAGTCTCCAGTCTCCAGTCTCCAGTAAAATCCAGTCTCCAGTCCCCTGTCTCTAGTAAAACCCAGTCTCCAGTCTCCAGTAAAATCCAGTCTCCAGTCTCCAGGAAAATCCAGTCTCTAGTTAAATCCAGTCTCCAGTAAAATCCAGTCTCCACTAAAATCCAGTCTCCAGTAAAATCCAGTCTCCAGTAAAATCCAGTCTCCAGTCTCCAGTAAAATCCAGTCTCCAGTCTCCAGTAAAATCCAGTCTCCAGTCTCCAATCTCCAGTAAAATCCTGTCTCCAGTAAATTCCAGTCTCCAGTCTCCAATAAAATCCAGTCTCCAGCCTCCAGTAAAATCCAGTCTCCAGTCTCCAGTAAAATCCAGTTTTCAGTCTCCAGTCTCCAGTAAATCCAGTCTCCAGTCTCCAACTCCAGTAAAATCCAGTCTCCAGTCTCCAGTAAAATCCAGTCTCCCGTCTCCAGTAAAATCCAGTCTCCAGTAAAATCCAGTCTCCAGTCTCTAGTAAAATCCATTCTCGAGTAAAATCCAGTCTCCAGTAAAATCCAGTTCCAGTAAAATCCAGTCTCCAGTAAAATCCAGTCTCCAGTCTCCAGTAAAATCCAGTCTCCAGTAAAATCCAGTCTCCAGTCTCCAATCTCCAGTAAAATACAGTCTCCAGTTAAATCCAGTCTCCAGTCTCCAGTAAAATCCAGTCTCCAGTCCCCAGTCTCCAGTAAAATCCAGTCTCCAGTCTCCAGTCTCCAGTAAAATCCAGTCTTCAGTCTCCAGTAAAATCTAGTCTCCAGTAAAATCCAGTCTCCAGTAAAATCCAGTCTCCAGCCTCCAGTAAAATCCAGTCTCCAGTCTCCAGTAAAATCCAGTCTCTAGTCTCCAGTAAAATCCAGTCTCTAGTCTCCAGTAAAATCCAGTCTCCAGTCTTCAGTCTCCAGTAAAATCCAGTCTCCAGTCTCCAGTAAAATCCAGTCTCCAGTCTCCAGTAAAATCCAGTCTCCAATCTCCAGTAAAATCCTGTCTCCAGTAAATTCCAGTCTCCAGTCTCCAATAAAATCCAGTCTCCAGCCTCCAGTAAAATTCAGTCTCCAGTCTCAAGTCTCCAGTCTCCAATTAAATCCAGTCTCCAGTCTCCAGTAAAATGCAGTTTTCAGTCTCCAGTCTCCAGTAAAATCCAGTCTCCAGTCTCCAACTCCAGTAAAATCCAGTCTCCACTCTCCAACTCCAGTAAAATCCAGTCTCCGGTCTCCAGTAAAATCCAGTCTCCAGTAAAATCCAGTCTCCAGTCTCTAGTAAAATCCAGTCTCCAGTAAAATCCAGTCTCCAGTAAAATCCAGTCTCCAGTCTCCAGTCTCCAACTCCAGTAAAATCCAGTCTCCAGTCTCCAGTAAAATCCAGTCTCCAGTCTCCAGTAAAATCCAGTCTCCAGTCTCCAGTAAAATCCAGTCTCCAGAAAAATCCAGTATCCAGTCTCTAGTCTCCAGTCTCCAGTATCCAGTCTCTAGTAAAATCCAGTCTCCAGTCTCCAGTCTCCAGTAAAATCCAGTCTCCAGTCCCCTGTCTCTAGTAAAACCCAGTCTCCAGTCTCCAGTCTCCAGTAAAATCCAGTCTCCAGTCTCCAGTCTCCAGGAAAATCCAGTCTCTAGTTAAATCCAGTCTCCAGTAAAATCCAGTCTCCACTAAAATCCAGTCTCCAGTAAAATCCAGTCTCCAGTAAAATCCAGTCTCCAGTCTCCAGTAAAATCCAGTCTCCAGTCTCCAATCTCCAGTAAAATCCTGTCTCCAGTAAATTCCAGTCTCCAGTCTCCAATAAAATCCAGTCTCCAGCCTCCAGTAAAATCCAGTCTCCAGTCTCCAGTAAAATCCAGTTTTCAGTCTCCAGTCTCCAGTAAATCCAGTCTCCAGTCTCCAACTCCAGTAAAATCCAGTCTCCAGTCTCCAGTAAAATCCACTCTCCCGTCTCCAGTAAAATCCAGTCTCCAGTAAAATCCAGTCTCCAGTCTCTAGTAAAATCCATTCTCGAGTAAAATCCAGTCTCCAGTAAAATCCAGTTCCAGTAAAATCCAGTCTCCAGTAAAATCCAGTCTCCAGTCTCCAGTAAAATCCAGTCTCCAGTAAAATCCAGTCTCCAGTCTCCAATCTCCAGTAAAATACAGTCTCCAGTTAAATCCAGTCTCCAGTCTCCAGTAAAATCCAGTCTCCAGTCCCCAGTCTCCAGTAAAATCCAGTCTCCAGTCTCCAGTCTCCAGTAGAATCCAGTCTTCAGTCTCCAGTAAAATCTAGTCTCCAGTAAAATCCAGTCTCCAGTAAAATCCAGTCTCCAGCCTCCAGTAAAATCCAGTCTCCAGTCTCCAGTAAAATCCAGTCTCTAGTCTCCAGTAAAATCCAGTCTCTAGTCTCCAGTAAAATCCAGTCTCCAGTCTTCAGTCTCCAGTAAAATCCAGTCTCCAGTCTCCAGTAAAATCCAGTCTCCAGTCTCCAGTAAAATCCAGTCTCCAATCTCCAGTAAAATCCTGTCTCCAGTAAATTCCAGTCTCCAGTCTCCAATAAAATCCAGTCTCCAGCCTCCAGTAAAATTCAGTCTCCAGTCTCAAGTCTCCAGTCTCCAGTTAAATCCAGTCTCCAGTCTCCAGTAAAATGCAGTTTTCAGTCTCCAGTCTCCAGTAAAATCCAGTCTCCAGTCTCCAACTCCAGTAAAATCCAGTCTCCAACTCCAGTAAAATCCAGTCTCCAGTCTCCAGTAAAATCCAGTCTCCAGTAAAATCCAGTCTCCAGTCTCTAGTAAAATCCAGTCTCCAGTAAAATCCAGTCTCCAGTAAAATCCAGTTCCAGTAAAATCCAGTCTCCAGTAAAATCCAGTTTCCAGTAAAATACAGTCTCCAGTCTCCAATCTCCAGTAAAATACACTCTCCAGTTAAATCCAGTCTCCAGTCTCCAGTAAAATCCAGTCTCTAGTCTCCAGTAAAATCCAGTCTCCAGTCTCCAGTCTCCAGTAAAATCCAGTCTCCAGTCTCCAGTCTGCAGTAAAATCCAGTCTCCAGTCTCCAGTAAAATCCAGTCTCCAGTCTCCAGTAAAATCCAGTCTCCAGTCTCCAATAAAATCCAGTCTCCAGCCTCTAGTAAAATCCAGTCTCCAGTCTCAAGTCTGCAGTCTCCAGTAAAATCCAGTCTCAAGTCTCCATTAAAATCCTGTTTTCAGTCTCCAGTCTCCAGTAAAATCCAGTCTCCAGTCTCCAACTCTAGTAAAATCCAGTCTCCAGTCTCCAGTAAAATCCAGTCTCCAGTCTCCAGTCTCCAGTAAAATCCAGTCTCCAGTCTCCAGTAAAATCCAGTCTCCAGTCTCCAGTAAAATCCAGTCTCCAGAAAAATCCAGTATCCAGTCTCTAGTCTCCAGTCTCCAGTATCCAGTCTCTAGTAAAATCCAGTCTCCAGTCTCCAGTCTCCAGTAAAATCCAGTCTCCAGTCCCCTGTCTCTAGTAAAACCCAGTCTCCAGTCTCCAGTAAAATCCAGTCTCCAGTCTCCAGTCTCCAGGAAAATCCAGTCTCCAGTTAAATCCAGTCTCCAGTAAAATCCAGTCTCCACTAAAATCCAGTCTCCAGTAAAATCCAGTCTCCAGTAAAATCCAGTCTCCAGTAAAATCCAGTCTCCAGTCTCCAGTAAAATCCAGTCTCCAGTCTCCAGTAAAATCCAGTCTGCAGTCTCCAATCTCCAGTAAAATCCTGTCTCCAGTAAATTCCAGTCTCCAGTCTCCAATAAAATCCAGTCTCCAGCCTCCAGTAAAATGCATTCTCCAGTCTCAAGTCTGCAGTCTCCAGTCTCCAGTAAAATCCAGTCTCCAGTCTCCAGTAAAATCCAGTTTTCAGTCTCCAGTCTCCAGTAAAATCCAGTCTCCAGTCTCCAACTCCAGTAAAATCCAGTCTCAAGTCTCCAGTAAAATCCAGTCTCCCGTCTCCAGTAAAATCCAGTCTCCAGTAAAATCCAGTCTCCAGTCTCTAGTAAAATCCATTCTCGAGTAAAATCCAGTCTCCAGTAAAATCCAGTTCCAGTAAAATCCAGTCTCCAGTAAAATCCAGTCTCCAGTAAAATCCAGTCTCCAGTCTCCAGTAAAATCCAGTCTCCAGTAGAATCCAGTCTCCAGCCTCCAGTAAAATCCAGTCTCAAGTCTCCAGTAAAATCCAGTCTCTAGTCTCCAGTAAAATCCAGTCTCTAGTCTCCAGTAAAATCCAGTCTCCAGTCTTCAGTCTCCAGTAAAATCCAGTCTCCAGTCTCCAGTAAAATCCAGTCTCCAGTCTCCAGTAAAATCCAGTCTCCAGTCTCCAGTAAAATCCAGTCTCCAATCTCCAGTAAAATCCTGTCTCCAGTAAATTCCAGTCTCCAGTCTCCAATAAAATCCAGTCTCCAGCCTCCAGTAAAATTCAGTCTCCAGTCTCAAGTCTCCAGTCTCCAGTCTCCAGTTAAATCCAGTCTCCAGTAAAATGCAGTTTTCAGTCTCCAGTCTCCAGTAAAATCCAGTCTCCAGTCTCCAGTCTCCAACTCCAGTAAAATCCAGTCTCCAGTCTCCAACTCCAGTAAAAATCAGTCTCCAGTCTCCAGTCTCCAGTAAAATCCAGTCCCCAGTAAAATCCAGTCTCCAGTCTCTAGTAAAATCCAGTCTCCAGTAAAATCCAGTCTCCAGTAAAATCCAGTTCCAGTAAAATCCAGTCTCCAGTAAAATCCAGTCTCCAGTAAAATACAGTCTCCAGTCTCCAATCTCCAGTAAAATACAGTCTCCAGTAAAATCCAGTCTCCAGTCTCCAGTCTCCAGTAAAATCCAGTCTCCAGTCTCCAGTCTGCAGTAAAATCCAGTCTCCAGTCTCCAGTAAAATCCAGTCTCCAGTCTCCAGTCTCCAGTAAAATCCAGTCTCCAGTAAAATCCAGTCTCCAGTCTCCAATAAAATCCAGTCTCCAGCCTCTAGTAAAATCCAGTCTCCAGTCTCAAGTCTGCAGTCTCCAGTAAAATCCAGTCTCCAGTCTCCAGTAAAATCCAGTCTCCAGTCTCCAGTAAAATCCAGTCTCCAGAAAAATCCAGTATCCAGTAAAATCCAGTTCCAGTAAAATCCAGTCTCCAGTAAAATACAGTCTCCAGTCTCCAATCTCCAGTAAAATACAGTCTCCAGTTAAATCCAGTCTCCAGTCTCCAGTAAAATCCAGTCTCCAGTCTCCAGTCTGCAGTAAAATCCAGTCTCCAGTCTCCAGTAAAATCCAGTCTCCAGTCTCCAGTAAAATCCAGTCTCCAGTCTCCAATAAAATCCAGTCTCCAGTCTCCAATAAAATCCAGTCTCCAGTCTCAAGTCTGCAGTCTCCAGTAAAATCCAGTCTCAAGTCTCCATTAAAATCCAGTTTTCAGTCTCCAGTCTCCAGTAAAATCCAGTCTCCAGTCTCCAGTCTCCAACTCCAGTAAAATCCAGTCTCCAGTCTCCAGTAAAATCCAGTCTCCAGTCTCCAGTAAAATCCAGTCTCCAGTCTCCAGTAAAATCCAGTCTCCAGAAAAATCCAGTATCCAGTCTCTAGTCTCCAGTCTCCAGTATCCAGTCTCTAGTAAAATCCAGTCTCCAGTCTCCAGTCTCCAGTAAAATCCAGTCTCCAGTCCCCTGTCTCTAGTAAAACCCAGTCTCCAGTCTCCAGTCTCCAGTAAAATCCAGTCTCCAGTCTCCAGTCTCCAGGAAAATCCAGTCTCTAGTTAAATCCAGTCTCCAGTAAAATCCAGTCTCCACTAAAATCCAGTCTCCAGTAAAATCCAGTCTCCAGTAAAATCCAGTCTCCAGTCTCCAGTAAAATCCAGTCTCCAGTCTCCAGTAAAATCCAGTCTCCAGTCTCCAATCTCCAGTAAAATCCTGTCTCCAGTAAATTCCAGTCTCCAGTCTCCAATAAAATCCAGTCTCCAGCCTCCAGTAAAATCCAGTCTCCAGTCTCCAGTAAAATCCAGTTTTCAGTCTCCAGTCTCCAGTAAATCCAGTCTCCAGTCTCCAACTCCAGTAAAATCCAGTCTCCAGTCTCCAGTAAAATCCAGTCTCCAGTCTCCAGTAAAATCCAGTCTCCAGTCTCCAGTCTGCAGTAAAATCCAGTCTCCAGTCTCCAGTAAAATCCAGTCTCCAGTCTCCAGTCTCCAGTAAAATCCAGTCTCCAGTCTCCAATAAAATCCAGTCTCCAGCCTCTAGTAAAATCCAGTCTCCAGTCTCAAGTCTGCAGTCTCCAGTAAAATCCAGTCTCAAGTCTCCATTAAAATCCTGTTTTCAGTCTCCAGTCTCCAGTAAAATCCAGTCTCCAGTCTCCAACTCCAGTAAAATCCAGTCTCCAGTCTCCAGTAAAATCCAGTCTCCAGTCTCCAGTAAAATCCAGTCTCCAGAAAAATCCAGTATCCAGTCTCTAGTCTCCAGTCTCCAGTATCCAGTCTCTAGTAAAATCCAGTCTCCAGTCTCCAGTCTCCAGTAAAATCCAGTCTCCAGTCCCCTGTCTCTAGTAAAACCCAGTCTCCAGTCTCCAGTAAAATCCAGTCTCCAGTCTCCAGTCTCCAGGAAAATCCAGTCTCCAGTTAAATCCAGTCTCCAGTAAAATCCAGTCTCCACTAAAATCCAGTCTCCAGTAAAATCCAGTCTCCAGTAAAATCCAGTCTCCAGTCTCCAGTAAAATCCAGTCTGCAGTCTCCAGTAAAATCCAGTCTGCAGTCTCCAATCTCCAGTAAAATCCTGTCTCCAGTAAATTCCAGTCTCCAGTCTCCAATAAAATCCAGTCTCCAGCCTCCAGTAAAATTCATTCTCCAGTCTCAAGTCTGCAGTCTCCAGTCTCCAGTAAAATCCAGTCTCCAGTCTCCAGTAAAATCCAGTTTTCAGTCTCCAGTCTCCAGTAAAATCCAGTCTCCAGTCTCCAACTCCAGTAAAATCCAGTCTCAAGTCTCCAGTAAAATCCAGTCTCCCGTCTCCAGTAAAATCCAGTCTCCAGTAAAATCCAGTCTCCAGTCTCTAGTAAAATCCATTCTCGAGTAAAATCCAGTCTCCAGTAAAATCCAGTTCCAGTAAAATCCAGTCTCCAGTAAAATCCAGTCTCCAGTCTCCAGTAAAATCCAGTCTCCAGTAAAATCCAGTCTCCAGTCTCCAGTAAAATCCTGTCTCCAGTAGAATCCAGTCTCCAGCCTCCAGTAAAATCCAGTCTCAAGTCTCCAGTAAAATCCAGTCTCTAGTCTCCAGTAAAATCCAGTCTCTAGTCTCCAGTAAAATCCAGTCTCCAGTCTTCAGTCTCCAGTAAAATCCAGTCTCCAGTCTTCAGTAAAATCCAGTCTCCAGTCTCCAGTAAAATCCAGTCTCCAGTCTCCAGTAAAATCCAGTCTCCATTCTCCAGTAAAATCCTGTCTCCAGTAAATTCCAGTCTCCAGTCTCCAATAAAATCCAGTCTCCAGCCTCCAGTAAAATTCAGTCTCCAGTCTCAAGTCTCCAGTCTCCAGTTAAATCCAGTCTCCAGTAAAATGCAGTTTTCAGTCTCCAGTCTCCAGTAAAATCCAGTCTCCAGTCTCCAGTCTCCAACTCCAGTAAAATCCAGTCTCCAGTCTCCAACTCCAGTAAAATCCAGTCTCCAGTCTCCAGTCTCCAGTAAAATCCAGTCCCCAGTAAAATCCAGTCTCCAGTCTCTAGTAAAATCCAGTCTCCAGTAAAATCCAGTCTCCAGTAAAATCCAGTTCCAGTAAAATCCAGTCTCCAGTAAAATCCAGTCTCCAGTAAAATACAGTCTCCAGTCTCCAATCTCCAGTAAAATACAGTCTCCAGTTAAATCCAGTCTCCAGTCTCCAGTAAAATCCAGTCTCTAGTCTCCAGTAAAATCCAGTCTCCAGTCTCCAGTAAAATCCAGTCTCCAGTCTCCAGTTCAGTAAAATCCAGTCTCCAGTCTCCAGTAAAATCCAGTCTCCAGTCTCCAGTCTCCAGTAAAATCCAGTCTCCAGTAAAATCCAGTCTCCAGTCTCCAATAAAATCCAGTCTCCAGCCTCTAGTAAAATCCAGTCTCCAGTCTCAAGTCTGCAGTCTCCAGTAAAATCCAGTCTCAAGTCTCCATTAAAATCCAGTCTCAAGTCTCCATTAAAATCCAGTTTTCAGTCTCCAGTCTCCAGTAAAATCCAGTCTCCAGTCTCCAGTCTCCAACTCCAGTAAAATCCAGTCTCCAGTCTCCAGTAAAATCCAGTCTCCAGTCTCCAGTCTCCAGTAAAATCCAGTCTCCAGTCTCCAGTAAAATCCAGTCTCCAGAAAAATCCAGTATCCAGTCTCTAGTCTCCAGTCTCCAGTATCCAGTCTCTAGTAAAATCCAGTCTCCAGTCTCCAGTCTCCAGTAAAATCCAGTCTCCAGTCCCCTGTCTCTAGTAAAACCCAGTCTCCAGTCTCCAGTCTCCAGTAAAATCCAGTCTCCAGTCTCCAGTCTCCAGGAAAATCCAGTCTCCAGTTAAATCCAGTCTCCAGTAAAATCCAGTCTCCACTAAAATCCAGTCTCCAGTAAAATCCAGTCTCCAGTAAAATCCAGTCTCCAGTAAAATCCAGTCTCCAGTCTCCAGTAAAATCCAGTCTCCAGTAAAATCCAGTCTCCAGTCTCCAATCTCCAGTAAAATCCTGTCTCCAGTAAATTCCACTCTCCAGTCTCCAATAAAAACCAGTCTCCAGCCTCCAGTAAAATCCAGTCTCCAGTCTCCAGTAAAATCCAGTTTTCAGTCTCCAGTCTCCAGTAAAATCCAGTCTCCAGTCTCCAACTCCAGTAAAATCCAGTCTCCAGTCTCCAGTAAAATCCAGTCTCCAGTCTTCAGTCTCCAGTAAAATCCAGTCTCCAGTCTTCAGTAAAATCCAGTCTCCAGTCTCCAGTAAAATCCAGTCTCCAGTCTCCAGTAAAATCCAGTCTCCATTCTCCAGTAAAATCCTGTCTCCAGTAAATTCCAGTCTCCAGTCTCCAATAAAATCCAGTCTCCAGCCTCCAGTAAAATTCAGTCTCCAGTCTCAAGTCTCCAGTCTCCAGTTAAATCCAGTCTCCAGTAAAATGCAGTTTTCAGTCTCCAGTCTCCAGTAAAATCCAGTCTCCAGTCTCCAGTCTCCAACTCCAGTAAAATCCAGTCTCCAGTCTCCAACTCCAGTAAAATCCAGTCTCCAGTCTCCAGTCTCCAGTAAAATCCAGTCCCCAGTAAAATCCAGTCTCCAGTCTCTAGTAAAATCCAGTCTCCAGTAAAATCCAGTCTCCAGTAAAATCCAGTTCCAGTAAAATCCAGTCTCCAGTAAAATCCAGTCTCCAGTAAAATACAGTCTCCAGTCTCCAATCTCCAGTAAAATACAGTCTCCAGTTAAATCCAGTCTCCAGTCTCCAGTAAAATCCAGTCTCTAGTCTCCAGTAAAATCCAGTCTCCAGTCTCCAGTAAAATCCAGTCTCCAGTCTCCAGTTCAGTAAAATCCAGTCTCCAGTCTCCAGTAAAATCCAGTCTCCAGTCTCCAGTCTCCAGTAAAATCCAGTCTCCAGTAAAATCCAGTCTCCAGTCTCCAATAAAATCCAGTCTCCAGCCTCTAGTAAAATCCAGTCTCCAGTCTCAAGTCTGCAGTCTCCAGTAAAATCCAGTCTCAAGTCTCCATTAAAATCCAGTCTCAAGTCTCCATTAAAATCCAGTTTTCAGTCTCCAGTCTCCAGTAAAATCCAGTCTCCAGTCTCCAGTCTCCAACTCCAGTAAAATCCAGTCTCCAGTCTCCAGTAAAATCCAGTCTCCAGTCTCCAGTCTCCAGTAAAATCCAGTCTCCAGTCTCCAGTAAAATCCAGTCTCCAGAAAAATCCAGTATCCAGTCTCTAGTCTCCAGTCTCCAGTATCCAGTCTCTAGTAAAATCCAGTCTCCAGTCTCCAGTCTCCAGTAAAATCCAGTCTCCAGTCCCCTGTCTCTAGTAAAACCCAGTCTCCAGTCTCCAGTCTCCAGTAAAATCCAGTCTCCAGTCTCCAGTCTCCAGGAAAATCCAGTCTCCAGTTAAATCCAGTCTCCAGTAAAATCCAGTCTCCACTAAAATCCAGTCTCCAGTAAAATCCAGTCTCCAGTAAAATCCAGTCTCCAGTAAAATCCAGTCTCCAGTCTCCAGTAAAATCCAGTCTCCAGTAAAATCCAGTCTCCAGTCTCCAATCTCCAGTAAAATCCTGTCTCCAGTAAATTCCACTCTCCAGTCTCCAATAAAAACCAGTCTCCAGCCTCCAGTAAAATCCAGTCTCCAGTCTCCAGTAAAATCCAGTTTTCAGTCTCCAGTCTCCAGTAAAATCCAGTCTCCAGTCTCCAACTCCAGTAAAATCCAGTCTCCAGTCTCCAGTAAAATCCAGTCTCCCGTCTCCAGTAAAATCCAGTCTCCAGTAAAATCCAGTCTCCAGTCTCTAGTAAAATCCATTCTCGAGTAAAATCCAGTCTCCAGTAAAATCCAGTTCCAGTAAAATCCAGTCTCCAGTAAAATCCAGTCTCCAGTAAAATCCAGTCTCCAGTCTCCAATCTCCAGTAAAATACAGTCTCCAGTTAAATCCAGTCTCCAGTCTCCAGTAAAATCCAGTCTCCAGTCCCCAGTCTCCAGTAAAATCCAGTCTCCAGTCTCCAGTCTCCAGTAAAATCCAGTCTTCAGTCTCCAGTAAAATCTAGTCTCCAGTAAAATCCAGTCTCCAGTAAAATCCAGTCTCCACTAAAATCCAGTCTCTAGTAAAATCCAGTCTCCAGTAAAATCCAGTCTCCAGTAAAATCCAGTCTCCAGTAAAATCCAGTCTCAAGTAAAATCCAGTCTCCAGTCTCCAGTCTCTAGTAAAATCCGGTCTCCAGTCTCTAGTTTCCAGTCTCCAGTAAAATCCAGCCTCCAGTCTCCAGTCTCCAGTATAATCCAGTCTCCAGTAAAATCCAGTCTCTAGTCTCCAGTCTCCAGTAAAATCCAGTCTCCAGTCTCCAGTAAAATCCAGTCTCCAGTCTCCAGTAAAATCCAGTCTCCAGTCTCCAGCCTCCAGTAAAATCCAGTCTCCAGTCTCCAGTAAAATCCACTCTCCAGTAAAATCCAGTCTCCAGAAAAATCCAGTCTCCAGTAAAATCAAGTCTCCAGTATAATATGGTCTCCAGTAAAATCCAGTCTCCAGTAAAATCCAGTCTCCAGTCTCAAGCCTCCATTAAAATCCAGTCTCCAGTAAAATCCAGTCTCCAGTCTCCAGTAAAATCCAGTCTCCAGTCTCCAGTCTCTAGTAAAATCCAGTCTCCAGTCTCCAATAAAATCCAGTCTCCAGCCTCTAGTAAAATCGAGTCTCCAGTCTCAAGTCTGCAGTCTCCAGTAAAATCCAGTCTCCAGTCTCCATTAAAATCCAGTTTTCAGTCTCCAGTCTCCAGTAAAATCCAGTCTCCAGTCTCCAGTCTCCAACTCCAGTAAAATCCAGTCTCCAGTCTCCAGTAAAATCCAGTCTCCAGTCTCCAGTAAAATCCAGTCTCCAGTCTCCAGATAAATCCAGTCTCCAGTAAAATCCAGTATCCAGTCTCCAGTCTCCAGTATCCAGTCTCCAGTCTCCAGCAAAATCCAGTCTCCAGTAAAATCCAGTCTCCAGTCCCCTGTCTCTAGTAAAACCCAGTCTCCAGTCTCCAGTAAAATCCAGTCTCCAGTCTCCAGTCTCCAACTCCAGTAAAATCCAGTCTCCAGTCTCCAACTCCAGTAAAATCCAGTCTCCAGTCTCCAGTAAAATCCAGTCTCCAGTCTCCAGTAAAATCCAGTCTCCAGTCTCTAGTAAAATCCAGTCTCCAGTAAAATCCAGTCTCCAGTAAAATCCAGTTCCAGTAAAATCCAGTCTCCAGTAAAATCCAGTCTCCAGTCTCCAGTAAAATCCAGTCTCCAGTAAAATCCAGTCTCCAGTCTCCAATCGCCAGTAAAATACAGTCTCCAGTTAAATCCAGTCTCCAGTCTCCAGTAAAATCCAGTCTCCAGTCCCCAGTCTCCAGTAAAGTCCAGTCTCCAGTCTCCAGTAAAATCCAGTCTCCAGTAAAATCCAGTCTCCACTAAAATCCAGTCTCCAGTAAAATCCAGTCTCCAGTAAAATCCAGTCTCCAGTAAAATCCAGTCTCCAGTAAAATCCAGTCTCCAGTATAACATGGTCTCCAGTAAAATCCAGTCTCCAGTCTCCAGTAAAATCCAGTCTCCAGTAAAATCCAGTCTCCAGTAAAATCCAGTCTCCAGTCCCCAGTCTCTAGTAAAACCCAGTCTCCAGTCTCCAGTAAAATCCAGTCTCCAGTCTCCAGTCTCCAGTAAAATCCAGTCTCCAGTAAAATTCAGTCTCCAGTTAAATCCAGTCTCCAGTAAAATCCAGTCTCCAGTAAAATCAAGTCTCCAGTCTCCAGTAAAATCCAGTCTCCAGTATAATATGGTGTCCAGTAAAATCCAGTCTCCAGTCTCCAGTAAAATCCAGTCTCCAGTCTCCAGTAAAATCCAGTCTCCAGTCCCCAGTCTCTAGTAAAACCCAGTCTCCAGTCTCCAGTCTCCAGTAAAATCCAGTCTCCAGTCTCCAGTCTCCAGTAAAATCCAGTCTCCAGTAAAATCCAGTCTCCAGTAAAATCCAGTCTCCAGTGAAATCCAGTCTCCGGTCTCCAGTAAAATCCAGTAAAATCCAGTAAAATCCAGTCTCCAGTCTCCAGTAAAATCCAGTCTCCAGTCTCCAGTAAAATCCAGTAAAATCCAGTCTCCAGTCTCCAGTCTCCAGTAAAATCCAGTCTCCAGTCTCTAGTAAAATCCAGACTCCGGTAAAATCCAGTCTCCAGTCTCCAGTAAAATCCTGTTTCTAGTCTCCAGAAAAATCCAGTCTCTAGTCTCCAGTAAAATCCAGTCACTAGTCTCCAGTAAAAACCAGTCTCCAGTCTCCAGTAAAATCCAGTCTCCTGTCTCCAGTCTGCAGTAAAATTCAGTCTCCAGTCTCCAGTAAAATCCAGTCTCCAGTCTCCAGTCTCCAGTAAAATCCAGTCTCCAGTAAAATCCAGTCTCCAGTCTCCAATAAAATCCAGTCTCCAGCCTCTAGTAAAATCCAGTCTCCAGTCTCAAGTCTGCAGTCTCCAGTAAAATCCAGTCTCCAGTCTCCATTAAAATCCAGTTTTCAGTCTCCAGTCTCCAGTAAAATCCAGTCTCCAGTCTCCAACTCCAGTAAAATCCAGTCTCCACTAAAATCCAGTCTCCAGTAAAATCCAGTCTCCAGTAAAATCCAGTCTCCAGTAAAATCCAGTCTCCAGTATAACATGGTCTCCAGTAAAATCCAGTCTCCAGTAAAATCCAGTCTCCAGTAAAATCCAGTCTCCAGTCCCCAGTCTCTAGTAAAACCCAGTCTCCAGTCTCCAGTAAAATCCAGTCTCCAGTCTCCAGTAAAATCCAGTCTCCAGTAAAATTCAGTCTCCAGTTAAATCCAGTCTCCAGTAAAACCAGTCTCCACTAAAATCCAGTCTCTAGTAAAATCCAGTCTCAAATAAAATCCAGTCTCCAGTAAAATCCAGTCTCCAGTAAAATCAAGTCTCCAGTCTCCAGTAAAATCCAGTCTCCAGTATAATATGGTGTCCAGTAAAATCCAGTCTCCAGTCTCCAGTAAAATCCAGTCTCCAGTCTCCAGTAAAATCCAGTCTCCAGTCCCCAGTCTCTAGTAAAACCCAGTCTCCAGTCTCCAGTCTCCAGTAAAATCCAGTCTCCAGTCTCCAGTCTCCAGTAAAATCCAGTCTCCAGTAAAATCCAGTCTCCAGTGAAATCCAGTCTCCGGTCTCCAGTAAAATCCAGTAAAATCCAGTAAAATGCAGTCTCCAGTCTCCAGTAAAATCCAGTCTCCAGTCTCCAGTAAAATCCAGTAAAATCCAGTCTCCAGTCTCCAGTAAAATCCAGTCTCCAGTCTCCAGTAAAATCCAGACTCCGGTAAAATCCAGTCTCCAGTCTCCAGTAAAATCCAGTTTCTAGTCTCCAGTAAAATCCAGTCTCTAGTCTCCAGTAAAATCCAGTCACTAGTCTCCAGTAAAATCCAGTCTCCAGTCTCCAGTAAAATCCAGTCTCCAGTCTCCAGTCTGCAGTAAAATTCAGTCTCCAGTCTCCAGTAAAATCCTGTCTCCAGTCTCCAGTCTCCAGTAAAATCCAGTCTCCAGTAAAATCCAGTCTCCAGTCTCCAATAAAATCCAGTCTCCAGCCTCTAGTAAAATCCAGTCTCCAGTCTCAAGTCTGCAGTCTCCAGTAAAATCCAGTCTCCAGTCTCCATTAAAATCCAGTTTTCAGTCTCCAGTCTCCAGTAAAATCCAGTCTCCAGTCTCCAGTCTCCAACTCCAGTAAAATCCAGTCTCCAGTAAAATCCAGTCTCCAGTCTCCAGTCTCCAGTAAAATCCAGTCTCCAGTCTCCAGTAAAATCCAGTCTCCAGTAAAATCCAGTATCCAGTCTCTAGTCTCCAGTCTCCAGTATCCAGTCTCCAGTAAAATCCAGTCTCCAGTCTCCAGTAAAATCCAGTCTCCAGTCCCCTGTCTCTAGTAAAACCCAGTCTCCAGTCTCCAGTAAAATCCAGTCTCCAGTCTCCAGGAAAATCCAGTCTCCAGTTAAATCCAGTCTCCAGTAAAATCCAGTCTCCACTAAAATCCAGTCTCCAGTAAAATCCAGTCTCCAGTAAAATTCAGTCTCCAGTCTCCAGTAAAATCCAGTCTCCAGTCTCCAGTAAAATCCAGTCTCCAGTCTCCAGTAAAATCCAGTCTCCAGTCTCCAATCTCCAGTAAAATCCTGTCTCCAGTAAATTCCAGTCTCCAGTCTCCAATAAAATCCAGTCTCCATCCTCCAGTAAAATTCAGTCTCCAGTCTCAAGTCTGCAGTCTCCACTCTCCAGTAAAATCCAGTCTCCAGTCTCCAGTAAATCCAGTTTTCAGTCTCCAGTCTCCAGTAAAATCCAGTCTCCAGTCTCCAACTCCAGTAAAATCCAGTCTCCAGTCTCCAGTAAAATCCAGTCTCCCGTCTCCAGTAAAATCCAGTCTCCAGTAAAATCCAGTCTCCAGTCTCTAGTAAAATCCATTCTCGAGTAAAATCCAGTCTCCAGTAAAATCCAGTTCCAGTAAAATCCAGTCTCCAGTAAAATCCAGTCTCCAGTCTCCAGTAAAATCCAGTCTCCAGTAAAATCCAGTCTCCAGTCTCCAATCTCCAGTAAAATACAGTCTCCAGTTAAATCCAGTCTCGAGTCTCCAGTAAAATCCAGTCTCCAGTAAAATCCTGTCTCCAGTCTCCAGTAAAATCCAGTCTCCAGTCTCCAGTAAAATCTAGTCTCCAGTAAAATCCAGTCTCCAGTAAAATCCAGCCTCCAGTGAAATCCAGTCTCCACTAAAATCCAGTCTCTAGTAAAATCCAGTCTCCAGTAAAATCCAGTCTCCAGTAAAATCCAGTCTCCAGTAAAATCCAGTCTCCAGTAAAATCCAGTCTCCAGTCTCCAGTCTCTAGTAAAATCCAGTCTCCAGTCTCTAGTTTCCAGTCTCCAGTAAAATCCAGCCTCCAGTCTCCAGTCTCCAGTATAATCCAGTCTCCAGTAAAATCCAGTCTCTAGTCTCCAGTCTCCAGTAAAATCCAGTCTCCAGTCTCCAGTAAAATCCAGTCTCCAGTCTCCAGCCTCCAGTAAAATCCAGTCTCCAGTCTCCAGTAAAATCCACTCTCCAGTAAAATCCAGTCTCCAGTAAAATCTAGTCTCCAGGAAAATCCAGTCTCCAGTAAAATCCAGTCTCCAGTAAAATCAAGTCTCCAGTATAATATGGTCTCCAGTAAAATCCAGTCTCCAGTATAATATGGTCTCCAATATGGGACCATTTGGCAGCCGGGGTTGCGGCAGTGAACAAGCCCTGACCATTCTGTACTCCTCACGCAGGTCCGTTTCACCTTTCAAGAAGCCGTCCACTGCAGCACTCGCGTGTGACGATCACAGTGACACAGCATCAAGAAAAGACATCTTTCACCGATAACCAAATCAGCCGACAGCGCCACCGACGTTCAACGTGCCCTCCCGCCCCCCAGAATCGACTACTACATAAGGATCGACACCGCACAAGATCGACCATTTGGCAGCCGGGGTTGCGGCAGTGAACAAGCCCTGACCATTCTGTACTCCTCACGCAGGTCCGTTTCACCTTTCAAGAAGCCGTCCACTGCAGCACTCACGTGTGACGATCACAGTGACACAGCATCAAGAAAAGACATCTTTCACCGATAACCAAATCAGCCGACAGCGCCACCGACGTTCAACGTGCCCTCCCGCCCCCCAGAATCGACTACTACATAAGGATCGACACCGCACAAGATCGACCATTTGGCAGCCGGGGTTGCGGCAGTGAACAAGCCCTGACCATTCTGTACTCCTCACGCAGGTTAGTTAGTTTCATTGATTTCCACGTGTACTTTTTTTGCCGCAACCACTGCTGCCCATACCAGTCCTTTCTCTGTCACAATGCCCACCAATGCAGAATTGGCAAAAGATGTTGAAGAGCTGAAAAAGAAGTGTCCGAATTGCGAGACAGCCTTGCTATGTTCAATGAACTCTACGAGGCAATGAAAATCAAGCAAGCTGACTTGACAAAAGAGAATAAGGAACTTGCTCGTTGCAATAAGCAGTTATCACAGCGATTGTCTGAACAGGAGCAATATTCCAGGATAAATAACGTTGAGGTTAAGGGAGTTCCATCGACTCAGGGTGAGAGCTGCGTCGCAATTCTGGAAGAAATTGGCTCGAAAATAGGTTGTTCAGTTTCTAGCACTGACATTGAAGTTGCGCATCGAGTTCCTGCGAAAACCGACACCAACATCATAGCACGTTTTTTTTCCCGCGTCAAGAAGGCAGAATT
Source organism: Amblyomma mixtum (assembly GCF_055824585.1). Classification (NCBI taxonomy): domain Eukaryota; kingdom Metazoa; phylum Arthropoda; class Arachnida; order Ixodida; family Ixodidae; genus Amblyomma; species Amblyomma mixtum. The sequence goes on from NC_143021.1 coordinate 89,627,111, forward strand.
TATTTCCAAAGCAAGAAAAGCACGCATCTCCATGAGCTCCATCGGATTTAAGGTCCATGCTGACAATGACAAGCCCATCTACGTGAACGATCACCTAACCCCAGAGAACAAACGGCTTCTTGGCAAAGCACTGGCTCTGAAAAAAGAAAAAAACTGGGAGTTTGTGTGGGTAGACAATGGCCGTATCAAGGCAAGGGAGACCAAGGATAGCGACGTCTACCGTATCTCTGGAGTTGATGATCTTTCAGTCTTCACGTAAAAGGAGCACCACATATCAATAATCATCATGCACTTCTCACTAGACCACTTTAAAAGCCTCCTCCTTAATTCAGCTGATACCCATAAGTCTATTATTCATTTTAATTCTCGCAGTTTACCAAGGCATTACGATGACTTAGTAAACTTTTTAACGCTCGTTGATCACGCCTTTTCAATCATTTGTCTTTCTGAGACATGGCTGTCATCCGACGATGATAGGCTGTTTGCTCTTCCTAGCTATCACAATGAATACTATCACAGGTCAGCTGATCGACACGGAGGATCTGCTATCTTTATTTCTAACGCTATATCATACAAACGCCGTCACGACATCACGTTTCAAACAGAAAAGTGCGAATCAGTATGGTTAGAATTTGACAAAGCAATTTTTGCTTCACACAGAAACACTGTCATTGGTAGTATCTATCGCTCACCATCCGCGTCTTACGAGCACTTTTGCCACGAACATTGTAATCGTAGGTGACATTAATATTGACATAACTGACATTTCTGACAGCTCTTGTTCTGTATACACAAACTGCTTTCTCGGCCATGGTTTGGAGTCATTACTGGCGTCACCAACGCGCATTGCTCATCGAGGCTCTAGCACCCTCATTGATCATATATTATCTAATGTCATTACGCCTCAAATCGCAGGAGTCATCAACTTTGATATCACGGACCATTATCCCACTTTCCTGTTAATTGAATGCCCTAATAACACGCCCCCCAGAAAACGCTATAAGCAAACATTTGATAGAAACCGGTTTGTTGCGATAGTGGCTGAGACTAACTGGGATAGCATACTACAAGAAACATGCGCCAATAAAGCGTTCAGTAAATTTTCTGCGAAGCTCAAAGAAATAATTAGCTCATGCACATCGGTAACTCCCATCACTCATTGGTATTCAGTTCCCCGGAATCCATGGATAACCAAAAGCCTTCTAAGCTGTATAAATAAAAAAAATAACCTTCTCAAAAAGGTTAGAAAGCAGCCATTTAACATGCGCCTAAAACAGCGCTATCAAAAATACTCAGATACTCTCTCCGCAGCACTTAAACGCTCCAAACAAGATTACTACCAAAATGAAATACTTAGAAATGGAAATGACACTCGTAAGAATTGGGTAACAATTAAGGAATTTCTGAATATAGCTGAAAACAAAACGAGCATAACGAAAGTCTCTGACGGTGAGTGTACTTTAACTGATCAAACTGACATTGCTAATGCATTTAATTCCTTCTTCTCGCGCCGCGGTTCCCCGCCTCCAAGTAGTTACTGTGGCCCTCGTCGATGCCCTCACTCTTTTTACTTGCGCCCTACTTCACCAGACGAAGTCTTCCAAATAATTTCTAGCCTAAAAAATACCGCTCCTGGGATCGATGAAATTCCTTCTTTCAAAGTAAAGCTGGTGGGTCGTGAGCTGTCTAATGTTCTTAGTCACATTATTAATTTAGTATTTAGGACTGGTGTTTTTCCAACTGAACTTAAAAAAGGTAAGGTGACGCCGATATTCAAGAAAGGCGACAAAGAATGCCTAAGTAACTACCGTCCAATAACTATATTGCCTTTCTTTAGTAAAATAATAGAAAAGTTAATTGTTAATCGCATAATGAACTACCTCATTAAATTCCAGCTGTTAGCAGATCAGCAATTTGGATTCCGGCCTAATTACTCCACAGAACTAGCTTTAATCGAATTCACAGACAGTATTAAGCAATATATTGATAATGGGTTGTTTGCCGGTGCTGTTTTCTTAGATTTCACCAAAGCATTTGACACAATTAACCACACTATACTGTACACTAAATTAGAATCTCTAGGTATCTGTGGGCCTGCTTTAGCTCTTTTACGCAGTTATCTCGCTAACCGTATACAAGTTGTCCAGCTACAAGAAACATTGTCTTCCCCTTTAACTATTAATTTAGGAGTGCCACAAGGTTCCATTTTAGGTCCGCTTCTTTTTCTCATTTTCATCAATGACTTACCTTTGTACTTAATTAACACAAGATGTATACTTTACGCGGATGATACGACATTATTCACTCAGGATAGCAATTTCACAAGCCTAATAAACAAATTAAACATGGACTTACAGAATATTGTTTTATGGTGTGAAAATAACTTACTACAACTTAATCCTACAAAAACCACTTTCATGATATTCCGCTCTCATCAAAAGCATGTAATCCCGAGCCCAGCCATTTATCTGGGACATCATATTATCACTGCCTCCGAATCCGTTACATTTCTCGGCATCACGCTTGACTGTCATCTAAAATTTCATCTACACACCAAATCTATCAGTAAAAAAATTTCATTTGGAATAAGGGTGTTAATAAAAACTAGACTTTTCTTTCAACGCCATGTTCTCTTATCCCTGTACTATGCTTTCATTAACAGTCACCTTAATTATTGCCTATCATCATGGGGTAATACCTATTCATGCCATATGTCATGTATTTCTCATCTTCAAAATCAAGCGCTTCGAATTTTATCTTTCAGCCCATACACAGCCACTGCTTCACCTCTTTACTCTGACCTAAACATTCTGCCATTGAAATGCCTCCTTAATCTTAGGTTAGGTCTTCTAATCTACCGCGCTCGAAATAATAGCAATCAACTTCTCTGTTTTTCCGTATCTTTCCTTTCTAATAGCAATGACACTAGATTCTCTGAACAAAATAATATGCTTCTACCAAAAGTGAACACAAATTATGGAAAACAAACTGCTTTTTTCTCCGCCATCAAAACCTGGAATTCATTACCACTAGCAATCAAATCCGCACGTTCGCAGCCCGCTTTCTACACTTTACTAAAAAAACATCTCCTATCAACCCATGCAGCTTCATGCCATGCTTAAGGTTGCCTTCATCTTATTTTATGTTCCCCACTCTGACAGCAAACGGTCATATTGTTAATCTTCTGGAACCTCTTTTTTTTTCCCTCTTTCTCCGCCTGTGTATTATATCTGCATTTATTCAATGCCCATTGTTATCTGATGTCTTTTTGTGTTCTTTCTATTGCTGTTATGTTTTGCTATTTTATGCCTTTTTTGTTAAATTATGCCCGCTAACTATTGTATAACTTATTCATTGCCGCAAATTACACTAATAGGTTTTAACTTGATTGTATACTTTTATAGCTCCTCTGCCAAACTTATGCACTTTCGTCATGCATTCCTGATGGGAGGTCCCCCAGACAGTTTTCACTTTGGGACCTCCTACTGTATTAACTTTTTTATGAAACTTAGAACTAATTTGTATTTCGTTTTAATAAACCTTCAAACCATAAACCTTCCAGTAAAATCCAGTCTCCAGTCTCCAGTAAAATCCAGTCTCCAGTCTCCAGTAAAATCCAGTCTCCAGTAAAATCCAGTCTCCAGTCTCCAGTAAAATCCAGTCTCCAGTCCCCAGTCTCTAGTTAAACCCAGTATCCAGTCTCCAGTCTCCAGTAAAATCCAGTCTCCAGTCTCCAGTCTCCAGTAAAATCCAGTCTCCAGTAAAATCCAGTCTCCAGCTAAATCCAGTCTCCAGTAAAATCCAGTCTCCACTAAAATCCAGTCTCTAGTAAAATCCAGTCGCCAGTAAAATCCAGTCTCTAGTAAAATCCAGTCTCCAGTAAAATTAAGTCTCGAGTATAATATGGCCTCCAGTAAAATCCAGTCTCCAGTAAAATCCAGTCTCCAGTCTCAAGTCTCCATTAAAATCCAGTCTCCAGTCTCCAGTAAAATCCAGTCTCCAGTCCCCAGTCTCTAGTAAAACCCAGTCTCCAGTCTCCAGTCTCCAGTAAAATCCAGTCTCCAGTCTCCAGTCTCCAGTAAAATCCAGTCTCCAGTAAAATCCAGTCTCCAGTTAAATCCAGTCTCCAGTAAAATCAAGTCTCCAGTCTCCAGTCTCCAGTCTCCAGTAAAATCCAGTCTCCAGTCTCTAGTAAAATCCAGTAAAATCCAGTAAAATCGAGTAAAATCCAGTAAAATCCAGTAAAATCTAGTCTCCAGTCTCCAGTAAAATCCAGTAAAATCCAGTCTCCAGACTCCAGTCTCCAGCAAAATCCAGTAAAATCCAGTCTCGGGTCTCCAGTCTCCAGTAAAATCCAGTCTCCAGTCTCCAGTAAAATCCAGTCTCCAGTCTCCAGTAAAATCCAGTCTCCAGTCTACAGTAAAATCCAGTCTCCAGTCTCCAGTAAAATGCAGTTTCTAGTCTCCTGTAAAATCCAGTCTCTAGTCTCCAGTAAAATCCAGTCTCCAGTCTCCAGTCTCCAGTAAAATCCAGTGTCCAGTCTCCAGTCTGCAGTAAAATCCAGTCTCCAGTCTCCAGTCTCCAGTAAAATCCAGTCTCCAGTCTCCAATCTCCAGTAAAATCCTGTCTCCAGTCTCCAATAAAATCCAGTCTCCAGCCTCCAGTAAAATCCAGTCTCCAGTCTCAAGTCTCCAGTCTCCAGTAAAATCCAGTTTTCAGTCTCCAGTCTCCAGTAAAATCCAGTCTCCAGTCTCGAGTCTCCAACTCCAGTAAAATCCAGTCTCCAGTAAAATCCAGTCTCCAGTCTCCAGTAAAATCCAGTCTCCAGTCTCCAGTAAAATCCAGTCTCCAGTAAAATCCAGTCTCCAGTCTCTAGTCTCCAGTCTCCAGTATCCAGTCTCCAGTCTCCAGTAAAATCCAGTCTCATGTAAAATCCAGTCTCCAGTAAAAACCAGTCTCCAGTAAAATCCAGTCTCCAGTAAAATCCAGTCTCCAGTAAAATCCAGTCTCCAGTAAAATCCACTCTCCAGTAAAATCCAGTCTCCAGTAAAATCCAGTCTCCAGTCTCCAGTAAAATCCAGTCTCCAGTCTCCAGTAAAATCCAGTCTCCAGTCTCCAGTAAAATCCAATCTCCAGTACAATCCAGTCTCCAGTAAAATCCAGTCTCCAGTAAAATCCAGTCTACAGTAAAATCCAGTCTCCAGTAAAATCCAGTCTCCAGTAAAATCCAGTATCCAGTAAAGTCCAGTCTCCAGTAAAATCCAGCCTCCAGTCTCCAGTAAAATCCAGTCTCCAGTAAAATCCAGTCTCCAGTCTCCAGTAAAATCCAGTCTCCAGTAGAATCCAGTCTCCAGCCTCTAGTAAAATCCCGTCTCCAGTCTCCAGTAAAATCCAGTCTCTAGTCTCCAGTAAAATCCAGTCTCTAGTCTCCAGTAAAATCCAGTCTCCAGTCTTCAGTCTCCAGTAAAATCCAGTCTCCAGTCTCCAGTAAAATCCAGTCTCCAGTCTCCAGTAAAATCCAGTCTCCAGTCTCCAGTAAAATCCAGTCTCCAATCTCCAGTAAAATCCTGTCTCCAGTAAATTCCAGTCTCCAGTCTCCAATAAAATCCAGTCTCCAGCCTCCAGTAAAATTCAGTCTCCAGTCTCCAGTCTCCAGTTAAATCCAGTCTCCAGTCTCCAGTAAAATGCAGTTTTCAGTCTCCAGTCTCCAGTAAAATCCAGTCTCCAGTCTCCAGTCTCCAACTCCAGTAAAATCCAGTCTCCAGTCTCCAACTCCAGTAAAATCCAGTCTCCAGTCTCCAGTCTCCAGTAAAATCCAGTCTCCAGTCTCTAGTAAAATCCAGTCTCCAGTAAAATCCAGTCTCCAGTAAAATCCAGTTCTAGTAAAGTCCAGTCTCCAGTAAAATCCAGTCTCCAGTAAAATACAGTCTCCAGTCTCCAATCTCCAGTAAAATACAGTCTCCAGTTAAATCCAGTCTCCAGTCTCCAGTAAAATCCAGTCTCCAGTCTCCAGTCTCCAGTAAAATCCAGTCTCCAGTCTCCAGTCTGCAGTAAAATCCAGTCTCCAGTCTCCAGTAAAATCCAGTCTCCAGTCTCCAGTAAAATCCAGTCTCTAGTAAAATCCAGTCTCCAGTCTCAAGTCTGCAGTCTCCAGTAAAATCCAGTCTCAAGTCTCCATTAAAATCCAGTTTTCAGTCTCCAGTCTCCAGTAAAATCCAGTCTCCAGTCTCCAGTCTCCAACTCCAGTAAAATCCAGTCTCCAGCCTCCAGTAAAATCCACTCTCCAGTCTCCAGTAAAATCCAGTCTCCAGTCTCCAGTAAAATCCAGTCTCCAGAAAAATCCAGTATCCAGTCTCTAGTCTCCAGTCTCCAGTATCCAGTCTCTAGTAAAATCCAGTCTCCAGTCTCCAGTCTCCAGTAAAATCCAGTCTCCAGTCCCCTGTCTCTAGTAAAACCCAGTCTCCAGTCTCCAGTCTCCAGTAAAATCCAGTCTCCAGTCTCCAGTCTCCAGGAAAATCCAGTCTCCAGTTAAATCCAGTCTCCAGTAAAATCCAGTCTCCACTAAAATCCAGTCTCCAGTAAAATCCAGTCTCCAGTAAAATCCAGTCTCCAGTAAAATCCAGTCTCCAGTCTCCAGTAAAATCCAGTCTCCAGTCTCCAGTAAAATCCAGTCTCCAGTCTCCAATCTCCAGTAAAATCCTGTCTCCAGTAAATTCCACTCTCCAGTCTACAATAAAATCCAGTCTCCAGCCTCCAGTAAAATCCAGTCTCCAGTCTCCAGTAAAATCCAGTTTTCAGTCTCCAGTCTCCAGTAAAATCCAGTCTCCAGTCTCCAACTCCAGTAAAATCCAGTCTCCAGTTTCCAGTAAAATCCAGTCTCCCGGTCTCCAGTAAAATCCAGTCTCCAGTGTCGAGTAAAATCCATTCTCGAGTAAAATCCAGTCTCCAGTAAAATCCAGTTCCAGTAAAATCCAGTCTCCAGTCTCCAGTAAAATCCAGTCTCCAGTCTCCAATCTCCAGTAAAATACAGTCTCCAGTTAAATCCAGTCTCCAGTCTCCAGTAAAATCCAGTCTCCAGTCCCCAGTCTCCAGTAAAATCCAGTCTCCAGTCTCCAGTCTCCAGTAAAATCCAGTCTTCAGTCTCCAGTAAAATCTAGTCTCCAGTAAAATCCAGTCTCCAGTAAAATCCAGTCTCCACTAAAATCCAGTCTCTAGTAAAATCCAGTCTCCAGTAAAATCCAGTCTCCAGTAAAATCCAGTCTCCAGTAAAATCCAGTCTCCAGTAAAATCCAGTCTCCAGTCTCCAGTCTCTAGTAAAATCCAGTCTCCAGTCTCTAGTTTCCAGTCTCCAGTAAAATCCAGCCTCCAGTCTCCAGTCTCCAGTATAATCCAGTCTCCAGTAAAATCCAGTCTCTAGTCTCCAGTCTCCAGTAAAATCCAGTCTCCAGTCTCCAGTAAAATCCAGTCTCCAGTCTCCAGCCTCCAGTAAAATCCAGTCTCCAGTCTCCAGTAAAATCCACGCTCCAGTAAAATCCAGTCTCCAGTAAAATCCAGTCTCCAGTAAAATCAAGTCTCCAGTATAATATGGTCTCCAGTAAAATCCAGTCTCCAGTCTCAAGCCTCCATTAAAATCCAGTCTCCAGTAAAATCCAGTCTCCAGTCTCCAGTAAAATCCAGTCTCCAGTCTCCAGTCTCCAGTAAAATCCAGTCTCCAGTCTCCAATAAAATCCAGTCTCCAGCCTCTAGTAATATCGAGTCTCCAGTCTCAAGTCTGCAGTCTCCAGTAAAATCCAGTCTCCAGTCTCCATTAAAATCCAGTTTTCAGTCTCCAGTCTCCAGTAAAATCCAGTCTCCAGTCTCCAGTCTCCAACTCCAGTAAAATCCAGTCTCCAGTCTCCAGTAAAATCCAGTCTCCAGTCTCCAGTAAAATCCAGTCTCCAGTCTCCAGTAAAATCCAGTCTCCAGTAAAATCCAGTATCCAGTCTCCAGTATCCAGTCTCCAGTCTCCAGTAAAATCCAGTCTCCAGTCTCCAGTCTCCAGTAAAATCCAGTCTCCAGTCCCCTGTCTCTAGTAAAACCCAGTCTCCAGTCTCCAGTAAAATCCAGTCTCCAGTCTCCAGTCTCCAACTCCAGTAAAATCCAGTCTCCAGTCTCCAACTCCTGTAAAATCCAGTCTCCAGTCTCCAGTAAAATCCAGTCTCCAGTCTCCAGTAAAATCCAGTCTCCAGTCTCTAGTAAAATCCAGTCTCCAGTAAAATCCAGTCTCCAGTAAAATCCAGTTCCAGTAAAATCCAGTCTCCAGTAAAATCCAGTCTCCAGTCTCCAGTAAAATCCAGTCTCCAGTAAAATCCAGTCTCCAGTCTCCAATCGCCAGTAAAATACAGTCTCCAGTTAAATCCAGTCTCCAGTCTCCAGTAAAATCCAGTCTCCAGTCCCCAGTCTCCAGTAAAGTCCAGTCTCCAGTCTCCAGTAAAATCCAGTCTCCAGTAAAATCCAGTCTCCACTAAAATCCAGTCTCCAGTAAAATCCAGTCTCCAGTAAAATCCAGTCTCCAGTATAACATGGTCTCGAGTAAAATCCAGTCTCCAGTCTCCAGTAAAATCCAGTCTCAAGTAAAATCCAGTCTCCAGTAAAATCCAGTCTCCAGTTTCCAGTAAAATCCAGTCTCCCGGTCTCCAGTAAAATCCAGTCTCCAGTGTCGAGTAAAATCCATTCTCGAGTAAAATCCAGTCTCCAGTAAAATCCAGTTCCAGTAAAATCCAGTCTCCAGTCTCCAGTAAAATCCAGTCTCCAGTCTCCAATCTCCAGTAAAATACAGTCTCCAGTTAAATCCAGTCTCCAGTCTCCAGTAAAATCCAGTCTCCAGTCCCCAGTCTCCAGTAAAATCCAGTCTCCAGTCTCCAGTCTCCAGTAAAATCCAGTCTTCAGTCTCCAGTAAAATCTAGTCTCCAGTAAAATCCAGTCTCCAGTAAAATCCAGTCTCCACTAAAATCCAGTCTCTAGTAAAATCCAGTCTCCAGTAAAATCCAGTCTCCAGTAAAATCCAGTCTCCAGTAAAATCCAGTCTCCAGTAAAATCCAGTCTCCAGTCTCCAGTCTCCAACTCCAGTAAAATCCAGTCTCCAGTCTCCAACTCCTGTAAAATCCAGTCTCCAGTCTCCAGTAAAATCCAGTCTCCAGTCTCCAGTCTCCAGTAAAATCCAGTCTCCAGTCTCTAGTAAAATCCAGTCTCCAGTAAAATCCAGTCTCCAGTAAAATCCAGTTCCAGTAAAATCCAGTCTCCAGTAAAATCCAGTCTCCAGTCTCCAGTAAAATCCAGTCTCCAGTAAAATCCAGTCTCCAGTCTCCAATCGCCAGTAAAATACAGTCTCCAGTTAAATCCAGTCTCCAGTCTCCAGTAAAATCCAGTCTCCAGTCCCCAGTCTCCAGTAAAGTCCAGTCTCCAGTCTCCAGTAAAATCCAGTCTCCAGTAAAATCCAGTCTCCACTAAAATCCAGTCTCCAGTAAAATCCAGTCTCCAGTAAAATCCAGTCTCCAGTAAAATCCAGTCTCCAGTCTCCAATCGCCAGTAAAATACAGTCTTCAGTTAAATCCAGTCTCCAGTCTCCAGTAAAATCCAGTCTCCAGTCCCCAGTCTCCAGTAAAGTCCAGTCTCCAGTCTCCAGTAAAATCCAGTCTCCAGTAAAATCCAGTCTCCACTAAAATCCAGTCTCCAGTAAAATCCAGTCTCCAGTAAAATCCAGTCTCCAGTATAACATGGTCTCGAGTAAAATCCAGTCTCCAGTCTCCAGTAAAATCCAGTCTCCAGTAAAATCCAGTCTCCAGTTTCCAGTAAAATCCAGTCTCCCGGTCTCCAGTAAAATCCAGTCTCCAGTGTCGAGTAAAATCCATTCTCGAGTAAAATCCAGTCTCCAGTAAAATCCAGTTCCAGTAAAATCCAGTCTCCAGTCTCCAGTAAAATCCAGTCTCCAGTCTCCAATCTCCAGTAAAATACAGTCTCCAGTTAAATCCAGTCTCCAGTCTCCAGTAAAATCCAGTCTCCAGTCCCCAGTCTCCAGTAAAATCCAGTCTCCAGTCTCCAGTCTCCAGTAAAATCCAGTCTTCAGTCTCCAGTAAAATCTAGTCTCCAGTAAAATCCAGTCTCCAGTAAAATCCAGTCTCCACTAAAATCCAGTCTCTAGTAAAATCCAGTCTCCAGTAAAATCCAGTCTCCAGTAAAATCCAGTCTCCAGTAAAATCCAGTCTCCAGTAAAATCCAGTCTCCAGTCTCCAGTCTCTAGTAAAATCCAGTCTCCAGTCTCTAGTTTCCAGTCTCCAGTAAAATCCAGCCTCCAGTCTCCAGTCTCCAGTATAATCCAGTCTCCAGTAAAATCCAGTCTCTAGTCTCCAGTCTCCAGTAAAATCCAGTCTCCAGTCTCCAGTAAAATCCAGTCTCCAGTCTCCAGCCTCCAGTAAAATCCAGTCTCCAGTCTCCAGTAAAATCCACGCTCCAGTAAAATCCAGTCTCCAGTAAAATCCAGTCTCCAGTAAAATCAAGTCTCCAGTATAATATGGTCTCCAGTAAAATCCAGTCTCCAGTCTCAAGCCTCCATTAAAATCCAGTCTCCAGTAAAATCCAGTCTCCAGTCTCCAGTAAAATCCAGTCTCCAGTCTCCAGTCTCCAGTAAAATCCAGTCTCCAGTCTCCAATAAAATCCAGTCTCCAGCCTCTAGTAATATCGAGTCTCCAGTCTCAAGTCTGCAGTCTCCAGTAAAATCCAGTCTCCAGTCTCCATTAAAATCCAATTTTCAGTCTCCAGTCTCCAGTAAAATCCAGTCTCCAGTCTCCAGTCTCCAACTCCAGTAAAATCCAGTCTCCAGTCTCCAGTAAAATCCAGTCTCCAGTCTCCAGTAAAATCCAGTCTCCAGTCTCCAGTAAAATCCAGTCTCCAGTAAAATCCAGTATCCAGTCTCCAGTATCCAGTCTCCAGTCTCCAGTAAAATCCAGTCTCCAGTCTCCAGTCTCCAGTAAAATCCAGTCTCCAGTCCCCTGTCTCTAGTAAAACCCAGTCTCCAGTCTCCAGTAAAATCCAGTCTCCAGTCTCCAGTCTCCAACTCCAGTAAAATCCAGTCTCCAGTCTCCAACTCCTGTAAAATCCAGTCTCCAGTCTCCAGTAAAATCCAGTCTCCAGTCTCCAGTCTCCAGTAAAATCCAGTCTCCAGTCTCTAGTAAAATCCAGTCTCCAGTAAAATCCAGTCTCCAGTAAAATCCAGTTCCAGTAAAATCCAGTCTCCAGTAAAATCCAGTCTCCAGTCTCCAGTAAAATCCAGTCTCCAGTAAAATCCAGTCTCCAGTCTCCAATCGCCAGTAAAATACAGTCTCCAGTTAAATCCAGTCTCCAGCCTCCAGTAAAATCCAGTCTCCAGTCCCCAGTCTCCAGTAAAGTCCAGTCTCCAGTCTCCAGTAAAATCCAGTCTCCAGTAAAATCCAGTCTCCACTAAAATCCAGTCTCCAGTAAAATCCAGTCTCCAGTAAAATCCAGTCTCCAGTATAACATGGTCTCGAGTAAAATCCAGTCTCCAGTCTCCAGTAAAATCCAGTCTCCAGTAAAATCCAGTCTGCAGTAAAATCCAGTCTCCAGTCCCCAGTCTCTAGTAAAACCCAGTCTCCAGTCTCCAGTAAAATCCAGTCTCCAGTCTCCAGTCTCCAGTAAAATCCAGTCTCCAGTAAAATTCAGTCTCCAGTTAAATCCAGTCTCCAGTAAAATCCAGTCTCCAGTAAAATCAAGTCTCCAGTCTCCAGTAAAATCCAGTCTCCAGTATAATATGGTGTCCAGTAAAATCCAGTCTCCAGTCTCCAGTAAAATCCAGTCTCCAGTCTCCAGTAAAATCCAGTCTCCAGTCCCCAGTCTCTAGTAAAACCCAGTCTCCAGTCTCCAGTCTCCAGTAAAATCCAGTCTCCAGTCTCCAGTCTCCAGTAAAATCCAGTCTCCAGTCTCTAGTAAAATCCAGTCTCCAGTAAAATCCAGTCTCCAGTAAAATCCAGTTCCAGTAAAATCCAGTCTCCAGTAAAATCCAGTCTCCAGTCTCCAGTAAAATCCAGTCTCCAGTAAAATCCAGTCTCCAGTCTCCAATCGCCAGTAAAATACAGTCTCCAGTTAAATCCAGTCTCCAGTCTCCAGTAAAATCCAGTCTCCAGTCCCCAGTCTCCAGTAAAGTCCAGTCTCCAGTCTCCAGTAAAATCCAGTCTCCAGTAAAATCCAGTCTCCACTAAAATCCAGTCTCCAGTAAAATCCAGTCTCCAGTAAAATCCAGTCTCCAGTAAAATCCAGTCTCCAGTATAACATGGTCTCGAGTAAAATCCAGTCTCCAGTCTCCAGTAAAATCCAGTCTCCAGTAAAATCCAGTCTCCAGTAAAATCCAGTCTCCAGTCCCCAGTCTCTAGTAAAACCCAGTCTCCAGTCTCCAGTAAAATCCAGTCTCCAGTCTCCAGTCTCCAGTAAAATCCAGTCTCCAGTAAAATTCAGTCTCCAGTTAAATCCAGTCTCCAGTAAAATCCAGTCTCCAGTAAAATCAAGTCTCCAGTCTCCAGTAAAATCCAGTCTCCAGTATAATATGGTGTCCAGTAAAATCCAGTCTCCAGTCTCCAGTAAAATCCAGTCTCCAGTCTCCAGTAAAATCCAGTCTCCAGTCCCCAGTCTCTAGTAAAACCCAGTCTCCAGTCTCCAGTCTCCAGTAAAATCCAGTCTCCAGTCTCCAGTCTCCAGTAAAATCCAGTCTCCAGTAAAATCCAGTCTCCAGTAAAATCCAGTCTCTAGTGAAATCCAGTCTCCGGTCTCCAGTAAAATCCAGTAAAATCAAGTAAAATCCAGTCTCCAGTCTCCAGTAAAATCCAGTCTCCAGTCTCCAGTAAAATCCAGTAAAATCCAGTCTCCAGTCTCCAGTCTCCAGTAAAATCCAGTCTCCAGTCTCCAGTAAAATTCAGACTCCGGTAAAATCCAGTCTCCAGTCTCCAGTAAAATCCAGTTTCTAGTCTCCAGAAAAATCCAGTCTCTAGTCTCCAGTAAAATCCAGTCACTAGTCTCCAGTAAAATCCAGTCTCCAGTCTCCAGTAAAATCCAGTCTCCAGTCTCCAGTCTGCAGTAAAATTAGTCTCCAGTCTCCAGTAAAATCCAGTCTCCAGTCTCCAGTCTCCAGTAAAATCCAGTCTCCAGTAAAATCCAGTCTCCAGTCTCCAATAAAATCCAGTCTCCAGCCTCTAGTAAAATCCAGTCTCCAGTCTCAAGTCTGCAGTCTCCAGTAAAATCCAGTCTCCAGTCTCCATTAAAATCCAGTTTTCAGTCTCCAGTCTCCAGTAAAATCCAGTCTCCAGTCTCCAGTCTCCAACTCCAGTAAAATCCAGTCTCCAGTCTCCAGTAAAATCCAGTCTCCAGTCTCCAGTCTCCAGTAAAATCCAGTCTCCAGTCTCCAGTAAAATCCAGTCTCCAGAAAAATCCAGTATCCAGTAAAATCCAGTTCCAGTAAAATCCAGTCTCCAGTAAAATACAGTCTCCAGTCTCCAATCTCCAGTAAAATACAGTCTCCAGTTAAATCCAGTCTCCAGTCTCCAGTAAAATTCAGTCTCTAGTCTCCAGTAAAATCCAGTCTCCAGTCTCCAGTCTCCAGTAAAATCCAGTCTCCAGTCTCCAGTCTGCAGTAAAATCCAGTCTCCAGTCTCCAGTAAAATCCAGTCTCCAGTCTCCAGTAAAATCCAGTCTCCAGTCTCCAATAAAATCCAGTCTCCAGTCTCCAATAAAATCCAGTCTCCAGTCTCAAGTCTGCAGTCTCCAGTAAAATCCAGTCTCAAGTCTCCATTAAAATCCAGTTTTCAGTCTCCAGTCTCCAGTAAAATCCAGTCTCCAGTCTCCAGTCTCCAACTCCAGTAAAATCCAGTCTCCAGTCTCCAGTAAAATCCAGTCTCCAGTCTCCAGTAAAATCCAGTCTCCAGTCTCCAGTAAAATCCAGTCTCCAGAAAAATCCAGTATCCAGTCTCCAGTCTCTAGTAAAATCCAGTCTCCAGTCTCTAGTTTCCAGTCTCCAGTAAAATCCAGCCTCCAGTCTCCAGTCTCCAGTATAATCCAGTCTCCAGTAAAATCCAGTCTCTAGTCTCCAGTCTCCAGTAAAATCCAGTCTCCAGTCTCCAGTAAAATCCAGTCTCCAGTCTCCAGCCTCCAGTAAAATCCAGTCTCCAGTCTCCAGTAAAATCCACGCTCCAGTAAAATCCAGTCTCCAGTAAAATCCAGTCTCCAGTAAAATCAAGTCTCCAGTATAATATGGTCTCCAGTAAAATCCAGTCTCCAGTCTCAAGCCTCCATTAAAATCCAGTCTCCAGTAAAATCCAGTCTCCAGTCTCCAGTAAAATCCAGTCTCCAGTCTCCAGTCTCCAGTAAAATCCAGTCTCCAGTCTCCAATAAAATCCAGTCTCCAGCCTCTAGTAATATCGAGTCTCCAGTCTCAAGTCTGCAGTCTCCAGTAAAATCCAGTCTCCAGTCTCCATTAAAATCCAGTTTTCAGTCTCCAGTCTCCAGTAAAATCCAGTCTCCAGTCTCCAGTCTCCAACTCCAGTAAAATCCAGTCTCCAGTCTCCAGTAAAATCCAGTCTCCAGTCTCCAGTAAAATCCAGTCTCCAGTCTCCAGTAAAATCCAGTCTCCAGTAAAATCCAGTATCCAGTCTCCAGTATCCAGTCTCCAGTCTCCAGTAAAATCCAGTCTCCAGTCTCCAGTCTCCAGTAAAATCCAGTCTCCAGTCCCCTGTCTCTAGTAAAACCCAGTCTCCAGTCTCCAGTAAAATCCAGTCTCCAGTCTCCAGTCTCCAACTCCAGTAAAATCCAGTCTCCAGTCTCCAACTCCTGTAAAATCCAGTCTCCAGTCTCCAGTAAAATCCAGTCTCCAGTCTCCAGTCTCCAGTAAAATCCAGTCTCCAGTCTCTAGTAAAATCCAGTCTCCAGTAAAATCCAGTCTCCAGTAAAATCCAGTTCCAGTAAAATCCAGTCTCCAGTAAAATCCAGTCTCCAGTCTCCAGTAAAATCCAGTCTCCAGTAAAATCCAGTCTCCAGTCTCCAATCGCCAGTAAAATACAGTCTCCAGTTAAATCCAGTCTCCAGCCTCCAGTAAAATCCAGTCTCCAGTCCCCAGTCTCCAGTAAAGTCCAGTCTCCAGTCTCCAGTAAAATCCAGTCTCCAGTAAAATCCAGTCTCCACTAAAATCCAGTCTCCAGTAAAATCCAGTCTCCAGTAAAATCCAGTCTCCAGTATAACATGGTCTCGAGTAAAATCCAGTCTCCAGTCTCCAGTAAAATCCAGTCTCCAGTAAAATCCAGTCTCCAGTAAAATCCAGTCTCCAGTCCCCAGTCTCTAGTAAAACCCAGTCTCCAGTCTCCAGTAAAATCCAGTCTCCAGTCTCCAGTCTCCAGTAAAATCCAGTCTCCAGTAAAATTCAGTCTCCAGTTAAATCCAGTCTCCAGTAAAATCCAGTCTCCAGTAAAATCAAGTCTCCAGTCTCCAGTAAAATCCAGTCTCCAGTATAATATGGTGTCCAGTAAAATCCAGTCTCCAGTCTCCAGTAAAATCCAGTCTCCAGTCTCCAGTAAAATCCAGTCTCCAGTCCCCAGTCTCTAGTAAAACCCAGTCTCCAGTCTCCAGTCTCCAGTAAAATCCAGTCTCCAGTCTCCAGTCTCCAGTAAAATCCAGTCTCCAGTCTCTAGTAAAATCCAGTCTCCAGTAAAATCCAGTCTCCAGTAAAATCCAGTTCCAGTAAAATCCAGTCTCCAGTAAAATCCAGTCTCCAGTCTCCAGTAAAATCCAGTCTCCAGTAAAATCCAGTCTCCAGTAAAATCCAGTCTCCAGTCTCCAATCGCCAGTAAAATACAGTCTCCAGTTAAATCCAGTCTCCAGTCTCCAGTAAAATCCAGTCTCCAGTCCCCAGTCTCCAGTAAAGTCCAGTCTCCAGTCTCCAGTAAAATCCAGTCTCCAGTAAAATCCAGTCTCCACTAAAATCCAGTCTCCAGTAAAATCCAGTCTCCAGTAAAATCCAGTCTCCAGTAAAATCCAGTCTCCAGTATAACATGGTCTCGAGTAAAATCCAGTCTCCAGTCTCCAGTAAAATCCAGTCTCCAGTAAAATCCAGTCTCCAGTAAAATCCAGTCTCCAGTCCCCAGTCTCTAGTAAAACCCAGTCTCCAGTCTCCAGTAAAATCCAGTCTCCAGTCTCCAGTCTCCAGTAAAATCCAGTCTCCAGTAAAATTCAGTCTCCAGTTAAATCCAGTCTCCAGTAAAATCCAGTCTCCAGTAAAATCAAGTCTCCAGTCTCCAGTAAAATCCAGTCTCCAGTATAATATGGTGTCCAGTAAAATCCAGTCTCCAGTCTCCAGTAAAATCCAGTCTCCAGTCTCCAGTAAAATCCAGTCTCCAGTCCCCAGTCTCTAGTAAAACCCAGTCTCCAGTCTCCAGTCTCCAGTAAAATCCAGTCTCCAGTCTCCAGTCTCCAGTAAAATCCAGTCTCCAGTAAAATCCAGTCTCCAGTAAAATCCAGTCTCTAGTGAAATCCAGTCTCCGGTCTCCAGTAAAATCCAGTAAAATCAAGTAAAATCCAGTCTCCAGTCTCCAGTAAAATCCAGTCTCCAGTCTCCAGTAAAATCCAGTAAAATCCAGTCTCCAGTCTCCAGTCTCCAGTAAAATCCAGTCTCCAGTCTCCAGTAAAATTCAGACTCCGGTAAAATCCAGTCTCCAGTCTCCAGTAAAATCCAGTTTCTAGTCTCCAGAAAAATCCAGTCTCTAGTCTCCAGTAAAATCCAGTCACTAGTCTCCAGTAAAATCCAGTCTCCAGTCTCCAGTAAAATCCAGTCTCCAGTCTCCAGTCTGCAGTAAAATTAGTCTCCAGTCTCCAGTAAAATCCAGTCTCCAGTCTCCAGTCTCCAGTAAAATCCAGTCTCCAGTAAAATCCAGTCTCCAGTCTCCAATAAAATCCAGTCTCCAGCCTCTAGTAAAATCCAGTCTCCAGTCTCAAGTCTGCAGTCTCCAGTAAAATCCAGTCTCCAGTCTCCATTAAAATCCAGTTTTCAGTCTCCAGTCTCCAGTAAAATCCAGTCTCCAGTCTCCAACTCCAGTAAAATCCAGTCTCCAGTCTCCAGTAAAATCCAGTCTCCAGTCTCCAGTCTCCAGTAAAATCCAGTCTCCAGTCTCCAGTAAAATCCAGTCTCCAGAAAAATCCAGTATCCAGTAAAATCCAGTTCCAGTAAAATCCAGTCTCCAGTAAAATACAGTCTCCAGTCTCCAATCTCCAGTAAAATACAGTCTCCAGTTAAATCCAGTCTCCAGTCTCCAGTAAAATTCAGTCTCTAGTCTCCAGTAAAATCCAGTCTCCAGTCTCCAGTCTCCAGTAAAATCCAGTCTCCAGTCTCCAGTCTGCAGTAAAATCCAGTCTCCAGTCTCCAGTAAAATCCAGTCTCCAGTCTCCAGTAAAATCCAGTCTCCAGTCTCCAATAAAATCCAGTCTCCAGTCTCCAATAAAATCCAGTCTCCAGTCTCAAGTCTGCAGTCTCCAGTAAAATCCAGTCTCAAGTCTCCATTAAAATCCAGTTTTCAGTCTCCAGTCTCCAGTAAAATCCAGTCTCCAGTCTCCAGTCTCCAACTCCAGTAAAATCCAGTCTCCAGTCTCCAGTAAAATCCAGTCTCCAGTCTCCAGTAAAATCCAGTCTCCAGTCTCCAGTAAAATCCAGTCTCCAGAAAAATCCAGTATCCAGTCTCTAGTCTCCAGTCTCCAGTATCCAGTCTCTAGTAAAATCCAGGCTCCAGTCTCCAGTCTCCAGTAAAATCCAGTCTCCAGTCCCCTGTCTCTAGTAAAACCCAGTCTCCAGTCTCCAGTCTCCAGTAAAATCCAGTCTCCAGTCTCCAGGAAAATCCAGTCTCTAGTTAAATCCAGTCTCCAGTAAAATCCAGTCTCCACTAAAATCCAGTCTCCAGTAAAATCCAGTCTCCAGTAAAATCCAGTCTCCTGTCTCCAGTAAAATCCAGTCTCCAGTCTCCAGTAAAATCCAGTCTCCAGTCTCCAATCTCCAGTAAAATCCTGTCTCCAGTAAATTCCAGTCTCCAGTCTCCAATAAAATCCAGTCTCCAGCCTCCAGTAAAATCCAGTCTCCAGTCTCCAGTAAAATCCAGTTTTCAGTCTCCAGTCTCCAGTAAATCCAGTCTCCAGTCTCCAACTCCAGTAAAATCCAGTCTCCAGTCTCCAGTAAAATCCAGTCTCCCGTCTCCAGTAAAATCCAGTCTCCAGTAAAATCCAGTTCCAGTAAAATCCAGTCCCCAGTAAAATCCAGTCTCCAGTCTCCAGTAAAATCCAGTCTCCAGTAAATCCAGTCTCCAGTCTCCAACTCCAGTAAAATCCAGTCTCCAGTCTCCAGTAAAATCCAGTCTCCCGTCTCCAGTAAAATCCAGTCTCCAGTAAAATCCAGTTCCAGTAAAATCCAGTCTCCAGTAAAATCCAGTCTCCAGTCTCCAGTAAAATCCAGTCTCCAGTTAAATCCAGTCTCCAGTCTCCAGTAAAATCCAGTCTCCAGTCCCCAGTCTCCAGTAAAATCCAGTCTCCAGTCTCCAGTCTCCAGTAAAATCCAGTCTTCAGTCTCCAGTAAAATCTAGTCTCCAGTAAAATCCAGTCTCCAGTAAAATCCAGTCTCCAGCCTCCAGTAAAATCCAGTCTCCAGTCTCCAGTAAAATCCAGTCTCTAGTCTCCAGTAAAATCCAGTCTCTAGTCTCCAGTAAAATCCAGTCTAAATCCAGTCTCCAGTAAAATCCAGTCTGCAGTCTCCAATCTCCAGTAAAATCCTGTCTCCAGTAAATTCCAGTCTCCAGTCTCCAATAAAATCCAGTCTCCAGCCTCCAGTAAAATTCATTCACCAGTCTCAAGTCTGCAGTCTCCAGTCTCCAGTAAAATCCAGTCTCCAGTCTCCAGTAAAATCCAGTTTTCAGTCTCCAGTTAAATCCAGTCTCCAGTCTCCAGTAAAATGCAGTTTTCAGTCTCCAGTTAAATCCAGTCTCCAGTCTCCAGTAAAATGCAGTTTTCAGTCTCCAGTCTCCAGTAAAATACAGTCTCCAGTCTCCAATCTCCAGTAAAATACAGTCTCCAGTTAAATCCAGTCTCCAGTCTCCAGTAAAATCCAGTCTCCAGTAAAATCCAGTCTCCAGTCTCCAGTAAAATCCAGTCTCCAGTCTCCAGTAAAATCCAGTCTCCAGTCTCCAGTAAAATCCAGTCTCCAATCTCCAGTAAAATCCTGTCTCCAGTAAATTCCAGTCTCCAGTCTCCAATAAAATCCAGTCTCCAGCCTCCAGTAAAATTCAGTCTCCAGTCTCAAGTCTCCAGTCTCCAGTTAAATTCAGTCTCCAGTCTCCAGTAAAATGCAGTTTTCAGTCTCCAGTCTCCAGTAAAATCCAGTCTCCAGTCTCCAACTCCAGTAAAATCCAGTCTCCAGTCTCCAACTCCAGTAAAATCCAGTCTCCAGTCTCCAGTCTCCAGTAAAATCCAGTCTCCAGTAAAATCCAGTCTCCAGTCTCTAGTAAAATCCAGTCTCCAGTAAAATCCAGTCTCCAGTAAAATCCAGTTCCAGTAAAATCCAGTCTCCAGTAAAATCCAGTTTCCAGTAAAATACAGTCTCCAGTCTCCAATCTCCAGTAAAATACAGTCTCCAGTTAAATCCAGTCTCCAGTCTCCAGTAAAATCCAGTCTCTAGTCTCCAGTAAAATCCAGTCTCCAGTCTCCAGTCTCCAGTAAAATCCAGTCTCCAGTCTCCAGTCTGCAGTAAAATCCAGTCTCCAGTCTCCAGTAAAATCCAGTCTCCAGTCTCCAGTCTCCAGTAAAATCCAGTCTCCAGTCTCCAATAAAATCCAGTCTCCAGCCTCTAGTAAAATCCAGTCTCCAGTCTCAAGTCTGCAGTCTCCAGTAAAATCCAGTCTCAAGTCTCCATTAAAATCCTGTTTTCAGTCTCCAGTCTCCAGTAAAATCCAGTCTCCAGTCTCCAACTCCAGTAAAATCCAGTCTCCAATCTCCAGTAAAATCCAGTCTCCAGAAAAATCCAGTATCACGTCTCTAGTCTCCAGTCTGCAGTATCCAGTCTCTAGTAAAATCCAGTCTCCAGTCTCCAGTCTCCAGTAAAATCCAGTCTCCAGTCCCCTGTCTCTAGTAAAACCCAGTCTCCAGTCTCCAGTAAAATCCAGTCTCCAGTCTCCAGTCTCCAGGAAAATCCAGTCTCCAGTTAAATCCAGTCTCCAGTAAAATCCAGTCTCCACTAAAATCCAGTCTCCAGTTAAATCCAGTCTCCAGTAAAATCCAGTCTCCAGTAAAATCCAGTCTCCAGTCTCCAGTAAAATCCAGTCTCCAGTAAAATCCAGTCTGCAGTCTCCAATCTCCAGTAAAATCCTGTCTCCAGTAAATTCCAGTCTCCAGTCTCCAATAAAATCCAGTCTCCAGCCTCCAGTAAAATTCATTCACCAGTCTCAAGTCTGCAGTCTCCAGTCTCCAGTAAAATCCAGTCTCCAGTCTCCAGTAAAATCCAGTCTCCAGTAAAATCCAGTCTGCAGTCTCCAATCTCCAGTAAAATCCTGTCTCCAGTAAATTCCAGTCTCCAGTCTCCAATAAAATCCAGTCTCCAGCCTCCAGTAAAATTCATTCACCAGTCTCAAGTCTGCAGTCTCCAGTCTCCAGTAAAATCCAGTCTCCAGTCTCCAGTAAAATCCAGTTTTCAGTCTCCAGTCTCCAGTAAAATCCAGTCTCCAGTCTCCAACTCCAGTAAAATCCAGTCTCATGTCTCCAGTAAAATCCAGTCTCCCGTCTCCAGTAAAATCCAGTCTCCAGTAAAATCCAGTCTCCAGTCTCTAGTAAAATCCATTCTCGAGTAAAATCCAGTCTCCAGTAAAATCCAGTCTCCAGTAAAATCCAGTCTCCAGTCTCCAGTAAAATCCAGTCTCCAGTAAAATCCAGTCTCCAGTCTCCAGTAAAATCCAGTCTCCAGTAGAATCCAGTCTCCAGCCTCCAGTAAAATCCAGTCTCAAGTCTCCAGTAAAATCCAGTCTCTAGTCTCCAGTAAAATCCAGTCTCTAGTCTCCAGTAAAATCCAGTCTCCAGTCTTCAGTCTCCAGTAAAATCCAGTCTCCAGTCTCCAGTAAAATCCAGTCTCCAGTCTCCAGTAAAATCCAGTCTCCAGTCTCCAGTAAAATCCAGTCTCCAATCTCCAGTAAAATCCTGTCTCCAGTAAATTCCAGTCTCCAGTCTCCAATAAAATCCAGTCTCCAGCCTCCAGTAAAATTCAGTCTCCAGTCTCAAGTCTCCAGTCTCCAGTCTCCAGTTAAATCCAGTCTCCAGTAAAATGCAGTTTTCAGTCTCCAGTCTCCAGTAAAATCCAGTCTCCAGTCTCCAGTCTCCAACTCCAGTAAAATCCAGTCTCCAGTCTCCAACTCCAGTAAAATCCAGTCTCCAGTCTCCAGTCTCCAGTAAAATCCAGTCCCCAGTAAAATCCAGTCTCCAGTCTCTAGTAAAATCCAGTCTCCAGTAAAATCCAGTCTCCAGTAAAATCCAGTTCCAGTAAAATCCAGTCTCCAGTAAAATCCAGTCTCCAGTAAAATACAGTCTCCAGTCTCCAATCTCCAGTAAAATACAGTCTCCAGTTAAATCCAGTCTCCAGTCTCCAGTAAAATCCAGTCTCTAGTCTCCAGTAAAATCCAGTCTCCAGTCTCCAGTCTCCAGTAAAATCCAGTCTCCAGTCTCCATTCTGCAGTAAAATCCAGTCTCCAGTCTCCAGTAAAATCCAGTCTCCAGTCTCCAGTCTCCAGTAAAATCCAGTCTCCAGTAAAATCCAGTCTCCAGTCTCCAATAAAATCCAGTCTCCAGCCTCTAGTAAAATCCAGTCTCCAGTCTCAAGTCTGCAGTCTCCAGTAAAATCCAGTCTCAAGTCTAAATTAAAATCCAGTCTCAAGTCTCCATTAAAATCCAGTTTTCAGTCTCCAGTCTCCAGTAAAATCCAGTCTCCAGTCTCCAGTCTCCAACTCCAGTAAAATCCAGTCTCCAGTCTCCAGTAAAATC
Organism: Amblyomma mixtum; assembly: GCF_055824585.1. Lineage (NCBI taxonomy): Eukaryota > Metazoa > Arthropoda > Arachnida > Ixodida > Ixodidae > Amblyomma > Amblyomma mixtum. The sequence goes on from NC_143021.1 coordinate 89,649,191, forward strand.
CAGTCTCCAGTCTCCAGTCTCCAGTAAAATCCAGTCTCCAGTCTCCAGTAAAATCCAGTCTCCAGAAAAATCCAGTATCCAGTCTCTAGTCTCCAGTCTCCAGTATCCAGTCTCTAGTAAAATCCAGTCTCCAGTCTCCAGTCTCCAGTAAAATCCAGTCTCCAGTATAACATGGTCTCGAGTAAAATCCAGTCTCCAGTCTCCAGTAAAATCCAGTCTCCAGTAAAATCCAGTCTCCAGTAAAATCCAGTCTCCAGTCCCCAGTCTCTAGTAAAACCCAGTCTCCAGTCTCCAGTAAAATCCAGTCTCCAGTCTCCAGTAAAATCCAGTCTCCAGTAAAATTCAGTCTCCAGTTAAATCCAGTCTCCAGTAAAATCCAGTCTCCAGTAAAATCAAGTCTCCAGTCTCCAGTAAAATCCAGTCTCCAGTATAATATGGTGTCCAGTAAAATCCAGTCTCCAGTCTCCAGTAAAATCCAGTCTCCAGTCTCCAGTAAAATCCAGTCTCCAGTCCCCAGTCTCTAGTAAAACCCAGTCTCCAGTCTCCAGTCTCCAGTAAAATCCAGTCTCCAGTCTCCAGTCTCCAGTAAAATCCAGTCTCCAGTAAAATCCAGTCTCCAGTAAAATCCAGTCTCTAGTGAAATCCAGTCTCCGGTCTCCAGTAAAATCCAGTAAAATCAAGTAAAATCCAGTCTCCAGTCTCCAGTAAAATCCAGTCTCCAGTCTCCAGTAAAATCCAGTCTCCAGTCTCCAGTCTCCAGTAAAATCCAGTCTCCAGTCCCCAGTAAAATTCAGACTCCGGTAAAATCCAGTCTCCAGTCTCCAGTAAAATCCAGTTTCTAGTCTCCAGAAAAATCCAGTCTCTAGTCTCCAGTAAAATCCAGTCACTAGTCTCCAGTAAAATCCAGTCTCCAGTCTCCAGTAAAATCCAGTCTCCAGTCTCCAGTCTGCAGTAAAATTAGTCTCCAGTCTCCAGTAAAATCCAGTCTCCAGTCTCCAGTCTCCAGTAAAATCCAGTCTCCAGTAAAATCCAGTCTCCAGTCTCCAATAAAATCCAGTCTCCAGCCTCTAGTAAAATCCAGTCTCCAGTCTCAAGTCTGCAGTCTCCAGTAAAATCCAGTCTCCAGTCTCCATTAAAATCCAGTTTTCAGTCTCCAGTCTCCAGTAAAATCCAGTCTCCAGTCTCCAGTCTCCAACTCCAGTAAAATCCAGTCTCCAGGCTCCAGTAAAATCCAGTCTCCAGTCTCCAGTCTCCAGTAAAATCCAGTCTCCAGTCTCCAGTAAAATCCAGTCTCCAGAAAAATCCAGTATCCAGTAAAATCCAGTTCAAGTAAAATCCAGTCTCCAGTAAAATACAGTCTCCAGTCTCCAATCTCCAGTAAAATACAGTCTCCAGTTAAATCCAGTCTCCAGTCTCCAGTAAAATTCAGTCTCTAGTCTCCAGTAAAATCCAGTCTCCAGTCTCCAGTCTCCAGTAAAATCCAGTCTCCAGTCTCCAGTCTGCAGTAAAATCCAGTCTCCAGTCTCCAGTAAAATCCAGTCTCCAGTCTCCAGTAAAATCCAGTCTCCAGTCTCCAATAAAATCCAGTCTCCAGTCTCCAATAAAATCCAGTCTCCAGTCTCAAGTCTGCAGTCTCCAGTAAAATCCAGTCTCAAGTCTCCATTAAAATCCAGTTTTCAGTCTCCAGTCTCCAGTAAAATCCAGTCTCCAGTCTCCAGTCTCCAACTCCAGTAAAATCCAGTCTCCAGTCTCCAGTAAAATCCAGTCTCCAGTCTCCAGTAAAATCCAGTCTCCAGTCTCCAGTAAAATCCAGTCTCCAGAAAAATCCAGTATCCAGTCTCTAGTCTCCAGTCTCCAGTATCCAGTCTCTAGTAAAATCCAGGCTCCAGTCTCCAGTCTCCAGTAAAATCCAGTCTCCAGTCCCCTGTCTCTAGTAAAACCCAGTCTCCAGTCTCCAGTCTCCAGTAAAATCCAGTCTCCAGTCTCCACTAAAATCCAGTCTCCAGTAAAATCCAGTCTCCAGTAAAATCCAGTCTCCTGTCTCCAGTAAAATCCAGTCTCCAGTCTCCAGTAAAATCCAGTCTCCAGTCTCCAATCTCCAGTAAAATCCTGTCTCCAGTAAATTCCAGTCTCCAGTCTCCAATAAAATCCAGTCTCCAGCCTCCAGTAAAATCCAGTCTCCAGTCTCCAGTAAAATCCAGTTTTCAGTCTCCAGTCTCCAGTAAATCCAGTCTCCAGTCTCCAGTCTCCAGTAAAATCCAGTCTCCAGTCTCCAGTAAAATCCAGTCTCCCGTCTCCAGTAAAATCCAGTCTCCAGTAAAATCCAGTCTCCAGTCTCCAGTAAAATCCAGTCTCCAGTAAATCCAGTCTCCAGTCTCCAACTCCAGTAAAATCCAGTCTCCAGTCTCCAGTAAAATCCAGTCTCCCGTCTCCAGTAAAATCCAGTCTCCAGTAAAATCCAGTTCCAGTAAAATCCAGTCTCCAGTAAAATCCAGTCTCCAGTCTCCAGTAAAATCCAGTCTCCAGTTAAATCCAGTCTCCAGTCTCCAGTAAAATCCAGTCTCCAGTCCCCAGTCTCCAGTAAAATCCAGTCTCCAGTCTCCAGTCTCCAGTAAAATCCAGTCTTCAGTCTCCAGTAAAATCTAGTCTCCAGTAAAATCCAGTCTCCAGTAAAATCCAGTCTCCAGCCTCCAGTAAAATCCAGTCTCCAGTCTCCAGTAAAATCCAGTCTCTAGTCTCCAGTAAAATCCAGTCTCTAGTCTCCAGTAAAATCCAGTCTAAATCCAGTCTCCAGTAAAATCCAGTCTGCAGTCTCCAATCTCCAGTAAAATCCTGTCTCCAGTAAATTCCAGTCTCCAGTCTCCAATAAAATCCAGTCTCCAGCCTCCAGTAAAATTCATTCACCAGTCTCAAGTCTGCAGTCTCCAGTCTCCAGTAAAATCCAGTCTCCAGTCTCCAGTAAAATCCAGTTTTCAGTCTCCAGTTAAATCCAGTCTCCAGTCTCCAGTAAAATGCAGTTTTCAGTCTCCAGTTAAATCCAGTCTCCAGTCTCCAGTAAAATGCAGTTTTCAGTCTCCAGTCTCCAGTAAAATACAGTCTCCAGTCTCCAATCTCCAGTAAAATACAGTCTCCAGTTAAATCCAGTCTCCAGTCTCCAGTAAAATCCAGTCTCCAGTCTCCAGTAAAATCCAGTCTCCAGTCTCCAGTAAAATCCAGTCTCCAGTCTCCAGTAAAATCCAGTCTCCAGTCTCCAGTAAAATCCAGTCTCCAATCTCCAGTAAAATCCTGTCTCCAGTAAATTCCAGTCTCCAGTATCCAATAAAATCCAGTCTCCAGCCTCCAGTAAAATTCAGTCTCCAGTCTCAAGTCTGCAGTCTCCAGTAAAATCCAGTCTCAAGTCTCCATTAAAATCCAGTTTTCAGTCTCCAGTCTCCAGTAAAATCCAGTCTCCAGTCTCCAGTCTCCAACTCCAGTAAAATCCAGTCTCCAGTCTCCAGTAAAATCCAGTCTCCAGTCTCCAGTAAAATCCAGTCTCCAGTCTCCAGTAAAATCCAGTCTCCAGAAAAATCCAGTATCCAGTCTCTAGTCTCCAGTCTCCAGTATCCAGTCTCTAGTAAAATCCAGGCTCCAGTCTCCAGTCTCCAGTAAAATCCAGTCTCCAGTCCCCTGTCTCTAGTAAAACCCAGTCTCCAGTCTCCAGTCTCCAGTAAAATCCAGTCTCCAGTCTCCACTAAAATCCAGTCTCCAGTAAAATCCAGTCTCCAGTAAAATCCAGTCTCCTGTCTCCAGTAAAATCCAGTCTCCAGTCTCCAGTAAAATCCAGTCTCCAGTCTCCAATCTCCAGTAAAATCCTGTCTCCAGTAAATTCCAGTCTCCAGTCTCCAATAAAATCCAGTCTCCAGCCTCCAGTAAAATCCAGTCTCCAGTCTCCAGTAAAATCCAGTTTTCAGTCTCCAGTCTCCAGTAAATCCAGTCTCCAGTCTCCAGTCTCCAGTAAAATCCAGTCTCCAGTCTCCAGTAAAATCCAGTCTCCCGTCTCCAGTAAAATCCAGTCTCCAGTAAAATCCAGTTCCAGTAAAATCCAGTCTCCAGTAAAATCCAGTCTCCAGTCTCCAGTAAAATCCAGTCTCCAGTAAATCCAGTCTCCAGTCTCCAACTCCAGTAAAATCCAGTCTCCAGTCTCCAGTAAAATCCAGTCTCCCGTCTCCAGTAAAATCCAGTCTCCAGTAAAATCCAGTTCCAGTAAAATCCAGTCTCCAGTAAAATCCAGTCTCCAGTCTCCAGTAAAATCCAGTCTCCAGTTAAATCCAGTCTCCAGTCTCCAGTAAAATCCAGTCTCCAGTCCCCAGTCTCCAGTAAAATCCAGTCTCCAGTCTCCAGTCTCCAGTAAAATCCAGTCTTCAGTCTCCAGTAAAATCTAGTCTCCAGTAAAATCCAGTCTCCAGTAAAATCCAGTCTCCAGCCTCCAGTAAAATCCAGTCTCCAGTCTCCAGTAAAATCCAGTCTCTGGTCTCCAGTAAAATCCAGTCTAAATCCAGTCTCCAGTAAAATCCAGTCTGCAGTCTCCAATCTCCAGTAAAATCCTGTCTCCAGTAAATTCCAGTCTCCAGTCTCCAATAAAATCCAGTCTCCAGCCTCCAGTAAAATTCATTCACCAGTCTCAAGTCTGCAGTCTCCAGTCTCCAGTAAAATCCAGTCTCCAGTCTCCAGTAAAATCCAGTTTTCAGTCTCCAGTTAAATCCAGTCTC